>NC_000080.6:3147500-3831250 GCF_000001635.26 Mus musculus | reverse complement strand
TATGGAGCTGAAGGGTTTAGAGCCCCATAAGAGGAACAACAATATGAACTAACCAGTACCTCCAGAGATCACTTGGACTAAACCACCAAACAAAGAAAACACATGATGGATCTCATTGCTCTAGGTAAATGTGTAGAGAAGGATGGCCTGGTTGGTCATCACCGGGAGGAGAGTCCTTGGTCCTATGAATGTTCTATGCCCCAGTAGAGGGGCATGCCTAGGACAGGAGGAAGGGAGTGGGTGAGTTGGTGAGCAGGGGTTGGTGTAGTAAACAGGGGATCTTCAGAGGGGAAACTAGGAAAGGGTTTAGCATTTGAAATGTAAGTAAAGAAAATATCAAATAAAAAAGGCATTTGTTAGGATTTTATAGGATGATACCTAATTACAATCTTCATTGTTTTTGAATGATGTTTTTTGGCAGACACAGGTGAATCATAAAGTAATAAAATGAACATTGAAGGACCCCCACAGAAACCTATCCCCCAAAAGATTGTGGAATTTATTATCTCTACTTGCAGTTTCCAGTGATTGTATATTTGAAGGAAAGCAGAAGCATACACTGCTGTGTTTTCTGACAGCTTTTTATTCCCTTAGACTATGCTTTGATTTAATGAGAGCTATTACAGAAATACTGATGTATTTGCCATTAATGCGTTCAACACCATCATCCACAGTATTTTCACAGTAGCTAAATATTTGACAGCAACGATGCAGCATGGGTAAGTTTTCCATCATTAAGTTCCTATCCAGGCAGTTGGACATACTCTCCATACTGAATGTATGAAGGACTTTGTAGTTCAGTCTGGCTCAGAAGAAACTATGGAGCCCAAGTCCCATGAAGAGTGCAGAGATCCATCTGGGTCTGATATCTGTGGGCTTTCATGATCACACCTGAAATAACAAGGCTCTTAGAGTGAAGACTTGGAGATCACTGTGTTAGTCATAAGAATAAATGCAATGTACTCAATTGTAACTGAAAGCTGACAGTCAATATGTACTGTGTATAACCTTATCAAAATATCAAATTACTTAAAAGAACAATAAATAACCAATAAATAACAAAACTTTGAATGAAAACAAGAAAAACCAAATACCTAAACTAATCAAAACTCAAACCAAAATCAAACCACAAAAATTGTGCACAGCAAAATTCTTAGTCTGCTCATTTTGTAGCACAGCCTTACAGCCTGTGGCTGTCCTTGGCAACTTAGTAGAAAAGCAGTTCCTGGAGGTAGCAAACTTTGCAGGAGAAATTTAAGCAACACTCTCCTTTTGGAGTGTGGGTCTGAAGGATATGGCCTCCCAAGTCAAAGCAGAACACATGTTGTAAACTTGGATCCAAGGATTTACAATTTTGTTGACTGATCTCCATGTAATTATTGATGATGACCCATCAGGAAAAGAGAAATTTGCACTCAGATTCTTCCTGGATGCCCAGCAGCTCTTGATGTGTCTCAGCATTTCTCTGAGTCCCTTTAAATGTGCACTCTTCCTGGGCCAGAGGCTAGATGAAATTAAGGCCTGTTCATACCAAAGAAACAAAATAAAGGAGGAGCATACAGCCCATTACAGCCATGGTTATTAGGGATGAGAGGCAACAGTGGTGTATTTCCTGTGCACACTCAGTGCTCTTCCTCCAGCACTTCTCTTTGAGGGAGATCATGTCCTGGTCTGTGCCATGTTCTGCTTTCTGCTGGACTATTTCACACTTAGGGAAGAAAGAAACAAAGGCCGGTTAAGCATTTGTCAATTGAGCTGTCTCTCCCAGAACAGCTCTATTCAGCTGGACAAACCAACATGTCCTATCAGCTGAGATCATACCGTGCATCCCAAGTGTCATAGAGCACCTGATCTTGGAATTGTTTCTCACCTTTTAAAAACTGCTAGAATTGGAACTGTCAGCTACACATTATACTGGAGTTCTAAAAAACACCACATTTCCCCAGTTGTGCGGGTATATTATATTGAGTAATAACATTGTAGCAATGTTTGAATGTGAGTTCAAGAGAGATGTGTGCAACCTAGAAACCATGTGGATTCCTTATGGCGTAGGAGCGTGCCCTGAACTGAAGTGAAGGCTATGATTATTTCTCCAGTGCAGGAACCTCACAGGGTTCCTCTCGTCAATCCCTCTATCTGCAAATAACCAGAGACACCATACAACACAATACCCATGGGTAATTCATGGTTCCTAGAATCTGCAAGAGTGTGCTAAATAAAAATATTACCAAGGCTGGGCAATGAACCTTAAAAGTGATGGTCATGAAGAAACAGAACAACACCCCTGTACATCTATGACTATTGCAGGGCATACTCTCAAACACACATAATATTTAGGTTTATGCAATACAAGCATATTGTATCGCAGTGACCTTTTTAGTTTCGCAGTTAATACAAATATAAAAATCTCCCAGGATACTTTGCAGGAATAAAAAACAAATCTTGAATGGGAAAGGTACTTAGTGGGCATAGTATATAGGCAGCGCAGTCAGTGATATGCTTTCCACTCATAAACCGGTCTGGGAATCAGGGTTCTTGTCCTATTATCCAATCTGGCTCAGCAAGTTCCCAAGGCTGTGTAGAATAGGTTTGTTTCCCAGCCTAGGCTCACATGTTGGTGGTAGACCAGCCTCTTGTTCTCGTTCCCTGTTTCAGACTTGTCCTAAAGTAATCAGTTTCTTCCAATAGGATCTCCCTTTTCTATCACCTAACTGACTTGGTGTCCAAAGGCATGAGCCCAGAGTAATAGGAACTGTCTATAACCAGGATCCAAAAGAAACGTTTTCTCCCCAGAATGTGACTGTGTCAGGGCTATTTTGAGTAGGATAAGGCTGACTAGTTGAAGGACAAATGCTTGCATGGATTATCTCACACTATGTTCATGGAAGGGCTGCACCACACAGGGCCTTTTCAAACTTCAGCAGATGGACATCAGGATAACTTCTAGCCTGTGTGAAGCCTTTCTATCATCTCTGGTCATCCAGCCAACTCCAGACTCTAAGGCCCAGGAATGACCACTCCAACAGCACTCAAAGAAAATTGAACTGACAAGCTGCTACTCAGGCTCTCTCAGTGTGAACCAAGATATATGAAGCCTGAAGAGACCATTTTGAGATAGAGCAGAAAAGGGGGGAATAGAAAAGCCGCCAAAAGACAGTAATGAAATCCACTTATTTGTCAATTAAACCAGGCTGTCATCCCTGCAAACTATTTCCTACCTAGAATCTCACAAGTTCCCTGTAAAGCAAATGAGCTACAGGCCTTTACTTCTTCCCTCAAAGCTCTTGCTATTCTCAAGAAGGGCTCCAACACAGCACCCTTCAAACTTAAGGAATATAGTGTTGTGATGTCTAATCAACCTATCTCCCTTAGTGATTATAGCAGAGCAGGAACATTTGCATTCCAAACATGCAGTTTCTTGAACCAGGCTACCTCCACCGAGAGCCCTGTAGATGATAACATAAACAAACACTTGGAGGAAACATAGGTGAGTGCCTGGAGAAGTTGGTGGACTATTACATTTGATTGTCTATGTTTATGTTTAGACATGAGGGCAATCTGCCTCTGATACACATCATCCTACCTGGTGTTCCTTGGCACTTGGGACACAGATGTTCTTGCTGGCCTCCTCAGAGAACCTCTTTTCTTCCCCACAGGACACTTGTGGCCAGCCTGCTCCACCAGCAGCCTTCTGTTCTCATTCAGTAATATCCTTACGTTTTCGTGGAGTTGAGTGCACTCACGGAGGAGGTGGTCCTCCTTAATGCTGATCCACAAAGAAAAATTCGTCATTCCCAGCCAGATTCCATTGGCTTGCCACTCCTACAAGTCCTATGATCCCTGCAAGGGCCCTGATTCCCAGACAGCCCCCAGAAGAGTCCACAGTTACATAGGAGCACCAAACAGAGGCAGGTCATATCAAGATACCAGCCATATTCCACAGGACTCAACAAACTTCTAAAAACCCTGACACCAAGAGTACACCATATACATGACAGAAGAGGAAATGTTCCTCATGGTTGATTATAGGTCTGTGGTACCATAAAACCTTCAGCAGGGAGAGGGCTTAGCCCCTCTGAGAGAGGTGAGACGACCAAACAGGTGTGCAATCTTTACATTTTTGTTGGGAATCCTAGATCTTTTAATCTGTGGTCAGAAACCCAGAGGTTCAGGGTTCCTGGATATTCCCAGCGTGGTGGAAAAGTTTTCTATGTAGAGGATCTTGAATTTGGAAGAATAAAGATTGGAGGGTCTTGGACACTCTTCACACTTAGGACACCTGTGTCCAAGAGGTACAAATCCAAGACCCTTGCCTCAGGGCAGGGTTCCTAAATAAAAAACAGATAGCATAGAACCAGAACCCTTGCTTTTGTTCAAAGTCCTAAAAGGACAGAAGCATTCCCTGCCTAGTTCTGGGGGTCTCATTTGTGTCACTGACTCACCTGTAGGAATAGTTATCTTCTATCAGTTCCTTGGAGTACTGCATGGAACCAATTATGGACTGGATCATTTTATTCATATCCAACATTGTCTTCTCATGTTGTGATTTAATGATGTTGAATTCAGTGTTCATCCTGTGGCATGGCCCAAGAAGCAAATAATATGCTGAATTAAGGAATCAATAATCATGTGCAAACAGGCTATATCATGTACTACCCAAGCCAAGTGCATGCCACATCCTGGCTCATTCAAACTGGGTCCCCTAGGTGCTAATTAAACTTACTATCCTGGGCAGAGGACAGCAGAGCCAGGAGACCAAATGGAGCTAGCTGACCTTCAAGGGCTTCCCGGGCAAGCATATAGGAATAGAGTACTTCTATGACAATTTTACACTACACTGTGCCACAGGCAAGGGTCCAGTAGATATCTGTAATGACTTTCCTCTTATTTTTAAGGCAGGGATTCTCATTTCTTGGTTTCTGTTGTTATGTGAATTCCCAGAAAACACAACTAGTATTTACAGGAGAAAGGCTTTATCACATCTCCTCCTCCAGGAGATTCCTGTGTGACAACAAGGAAACACCAGGAGCAAACTTCCCTGGTGATCACTTTGGACCTCTATGGACTCAACACTAACAGGACCTGCAAACTGTGCATCACACAAATCCTCAGACCCCATCAAAGGTCCCAGAGCCCCAGTCCTGAACAAAACACACGCAACTATGTTCACACACACAGACACAATTAGAATGCCAAATAAATCCAGACAGGTGCCATCTCTCAGAATATAATGAACAATATCAGAGTAAAGCCTTGAAGCCTGCAGGCATTGCATTCACACACTGAGAGACAGTAAGTGTGAGCAGGACATTCTAGCTGTTCACAGCAACAATCAGAATGCAAAAACCCCAAGGTCAAGTACAAAAGAAGATGATAATAAACACACAGCACCTTGTTTATCCAACAATTAAACACCTGTCAGGGCTACTTAATTGAATGATGGGAGATGACGCACTCCATTCATGGAAGGAAATTGGGTTAACAGATGGCACAATACAGTCAACAGGGTACTGGGCATAATTCCTACCTGTAGTTCAAATCCTCATACATGTAAAGGTTCAGGATTCCACACATTTCCTCCATGTCATTGCTGATCTTCCTCATATCCAATTTCAGTTCTTCTAGTTCATTTATTTTTGATCTCTTCTTAGTCATTTTGGAATTTTGGGTTGAAGTATTTCTAGCAGACCCTGCAGATAGGTAAACACAAAAGAATTTGCATACTTGATGGCCCAGGGGCAGGGGAGACCATTCTGAGTCCCAAGAAGAAGATGGAGGGAGAGAAAAGATAAAGACAGTGAATTCCTAAAAGAGCAGAAAAGCTATCTTCCAGCTGGTTTGCTAAGCTATGTTCCTCTTCCTAACCACCATTGTCAGACATATGCCACACTCCCTGTTACAGGCCCGGTTGCCTTGAAATGTATAAGCTGCCTCAGACATAAAGATATGGGGAACATTGTCAGGTCATATCAGATGGGACGCAGGGAAATCCTGAAGTTCATAGTGCTTAGCACTATCAAGCACTAATTAATCGTGTGTCTTCAAATCCAAAGTGTCTGAGTCCTCACCACATGACATGACCAGGGGAGCATCCTTCTCTGTTCTTTTCATCAGAGACTCAAGTTACCTACAGTAATCTGGAAGATGAAGTGCTTCAACTCCCTTCCATGAAAGGACACACTGTTATTCTCATAGTGCCCACTCCTGACATTTTTTGCCACTCAAAATGAAATTAAATAGCTCCCAGAAAAGTAGCTGCAGGTTTGTCAATTCCTGGCTCTGTCAAACTAATCATCAGAAATTCTTGACTCTTTGTCTGACATTGACAAAGTCCAAGGCTTCAGCTTGTAAGACCTACTCCTGGAAGTCCCAGCTCAAGCCTACCTCTACCAGGAATTTCCCCAACTCTGCCCAGGACTCACTGTGCCTTCTCCATAACCATTTCCTTCTTCCTTTTTCATGA
Source organism: Mus musculus (assembly GCF_000001635.26). NCBI lineage: Eukaryota > Metazoa > Chordata > Mammalia > Rodentia > Muridae > Mus > Mus musculus. The sequence goes on along the minus strand of NC_000080.6, from coordinate 3,824,787 downwards.
GAAAGGATTCCCTCTTCCTTCTCTGTTGGTCTGGTCACTCCTTCATCGCCATTCTCTTTCTGAAATAGCCTGAGCAGCCAGGAAAACATTCCTGCTGGTGAACCCAGAGCAAACAGAAGGGATGAACCACAGGCAGTTGCTGTCACCACAACACAGGTGACAACACAGAAGATTCTAGTTCTATCCTAGATACAAGAGATTCTCCCAGGAAGGCATTACTGATGATGTCACTAGCAACTGCCATGACCTACCTGTTAACTAGTTCTGCCCAGCTTGGTCCTTTTCTGGGGTGCCTCTCCTGGAGCCTCTCATGGACCCGTGGGATCCCCTTTGGCAACCTCTCCTTCCAAAGCTGGAGAATTCTACTGCTTCATTAGATGTCATGTGCTTTTTAGGGGGAACGTTGGTTAGGACTCTGACATGCTTAAGAGATTTTGTTGGCACCCAAAACTCTAGGGACTGTGGATGTAGTAGATGTTTCACAACAGTAAATATACCAGCTGTGTCAATTCATGTGACATACACTCCAATTTCCCAGGGTTTTCCTGTCTCACAGAGGCAAATATCTTTCTCCTATAGGTTTAATTGTACAAAACATGGACAATATTTTCTAACGGTGTATTCCTTGACAGAGGGCATTTTTTCATATATATATACATGAGTTTCACAAAATCTCTGGTTTACAACCCTATCTTTTACAAACTTGCTGTCCCTTCTTCAAAACATTATCCTGCACATGCTCCCATTCTCAAATACAACCAGACAATTTAAGTGGGCAACAGAGAGTAGTGGTCATCCTGGACTGTACATTACTGCATTGTAGCCTCATAGCAATTACTTCTCCAATATCTGTCTTCCAGAATTGCTAAGTTGAGAAATGAGGGTGTTGCAGGTTGTAACGTCATACTGTACTCACAGCAAATATAATACTCAGAAGGTAGGGCTGGGAGTGCAATGACCTGAATTGAGATGAAACCTCAATTTTAATGTGTCTATAAGGTCAGGATGCTGTCCCTTTGGCATTATCATCTCTGGCTTTTGTGTTCTTATGCTGGCTTTGCTGAACCTGTGCCCCCTAACCTCACAGATTTAAGAGTGAAAAATCATGTATATCTTCTTTCAGAAAACATCTGAATTTCACTACCTTCTTGAGCCACACAATATCAATATGCAGAGCTCAAAAATCAGGGGGAGATAGGTGATGGCTTCAAAGATGAGGGCTTTTTCTTACAATTAGGGCGCATATTTTTTTCCAATGTGATTTTTCCTTTTCTCTTTCACTAAGGGTGGCTTGTGTGTTTGCTGGCCTAAAGGGTCCTGGTTCCAACAACATGGGGCTTACTCTATAGAGGCTCAATTTTACCAAGAAAAGGATTGTTGTAGAATCATGTCGTGACAGCAAGTAGTTCAACTACACTGTCTTAGGTCCAGCTGACCTGGTATAGGACTGACGACCTGAGCTATCTGAGGAAAGGAAGCAGCATGCAGTGTCACACAGCTCTCTCTGATGCAAACTGCTGGAATTGGAATAGGGATGTTTGTTTGTTTGTATGTTTGGTTGTTAATTATAAAAACAAAAAAAGTTAGCCACAGTTGGTACATGCCAGTAATCTCAGCACTCAAAAGGGTTTTAAACAATTGTTGTTGTTTGTATTCCTGTTGCTTTTATTGGTTTTGTTTTGAACTCTCCCAGCTATTTGCACTGGACCCAGAATATTAAGCCCATGCTCTGTACAGTCCTATCATTTATGTTAATCAGTGATTTTATTCTTAGCAACCACTCCTGAGATGATCTCATTACTCACTTTCAAATAAAGAAAACAGTCATACAGACATTAGTTAACTTGTACGGTCTCACGTAATCAACTCATCATGACTGTAGAGTGGCATCCCAATCTTTGAAATACCCAAGCTTCTATTTTTGAGATGTCAGGCATCTGTGGAAGACTCGCTATCTGGTATGGTAGGGGACCTGGAATGGCTGCCACCTGAAGGCCAAAACTGCCCCTCCAGTGCCTCTGAAGCCTGAGGCAGAGGTCAGCCAACAACACAGGAACCCTTGGCCACAGCCAGTTCAGGACTGTACTTTGGATGAGCCCTGAGACCTGGATTAACAGAGGTTTCCAGAGTTCTGGTAAAAGTGAGCACAAACACTTCGACTTGAGGAGAATAATGGATCTATGGGACAAACATCTTTCTTTTTTATTTATCTTTGCTATGTTCCTAGTTTATGTCAATACCAAAGGCACCCTACTTTACAACATCTATTCTCTCTGGGTGTTAAAGTTATTGCCTGTGTATACACAGTAGAGTTACTAGAACAATACATTCTGTCCAATTTTTTTAAATAATTAAATATTTTTTATTGATATCTTTTTATTTATTCACTTTACACTCTGCTTTCTGCCCCCTGACACCTATATTCTTTCCCCAATATTGCTGGCTGCTTCTTTTCTGAGGGAATATGTGGCAGCTATCTCAGGTCATCCCTTCTTCTACCAAAGCTGAGTGACCCTGTCCTGGAGAAAGGTGCTGAGGGTGCTGGGAATGAATGACTTCTGCTTGGCTTTCTTCTTGTTCCACTTGGCTGGCTTTGAGCAGTTCTTGCAGAACTGTCCTTGAACTTGGTACTTCATCCTGATGGTCCGTAAGAAGCACTGGTTTTATTAATTTTTCTTGAGAGTATATTTCCATCAAACCGAATCCCATCAGTATACTAACAAAGACAAAGGAAATGAGATATGAGACATCTATTCCAGGAGTTTCCAATTGTTCTCAGACCAGCAGTAGAGAAGCCCACAAAGCTGGCAAAGGTAACTGAGGTCACACAGGGAACTGAGAGCATACTGCTGCTTTCCTAAAGAATGTTCTAGAGGATTATTATATCTAAACTCCCATAGATTCGTGTGCAGTGGACACCAAAGGGCTCAACATACTTTGCTTTTGTCACTCAGCTTCTCCAAGTATTAGAAGTCCCCCAATTTAGAGGGATTTGAAGGTATAAATAAGTCCCAGTGGCTAGAGGTACCTCAAAACAATGTGTAAGAACAGAGAACTGCTTGAGAATCAGAAAGACAAGAGCAATGTCATAGCCCAATAAGAAAATCTGAGTAACAAGCCATCAAGTGAAAACTGAAAGTAGCAGGCCATGCACCAGTAAGGTTGGTCCTTGGCTCTCAGGTAGATCTATCTGAAAATTTCTGAGGAACTCCATTTTGATTTCCAGAGTTGCCATAGCACTTTGCAGTCCCACCAGAAATGGAAGAATGTTCCTCTTTCTTCAAATTCTCACCAACATATGCTTTCACATGAGTTTTTTTGATCTTAGCATTCTTCACTGGAAAGTATAACGCTGGACACCACCTCAGGGTCATTTTGATATTCATTTACCTGAAAAAAAAGGACTTTGCACACTTCTTCAGTGCTTCTCAGCCATTCAAGATGCGTTGTTGTGAATGTTGTGTTTAGTTCTCTACCTCATTTTTAGATTGTGTTCTTAGCTCTTATGAAGGTTATCTACTTGAGTTCTTTATAACATAACAACAGAACCTGAGGAAATCCAAAACATCATCAGATCCTACTACAAAAGGCTATACTCAGGAAAACTGAAAACCTGTATGAAATAAACAACTTCCTAGACAGATACCAGATACCAAAGTTAAATCAGAATCAGATTAATGATGTAAACACTCTCATTTCCCTAAAGAAATAGAAGCAGTCATCAATAGTCTCCCAGCCCCAAAAAGTCCAGGACCTGACGGGTTTAGTGCAAAGTTCTAGCAGACCTTCGAAGAAGACCTGATTCCAACTCTCCTCAAACTATTCCACAAAATAGAGACAGAAGGCACTCTACCCAATTCTTTCTATGAAGCCACAATTACTCTGATACCTAAACCACACAAAGATCCAAGAAAAAAAGAGAACTTCAGACCAATTTCTCTTATGACCATGGATGCAAAAATACTTAATAAAATCCTCACAAACCGAATCCAAGAACACATCAAGACAATCATCCATCATGACCAAGTAGGCTGGATCCCAGGGATGTAGGGATGGTTTAATATACGCAAATCCATCAGCGTAATTCACAATATAAACCAAATCAAAGAAAAAAAAACACATGATTATCTCATTAGATGCTGAGAAAGCATTTGACAAAATCCAATACCCATTCATGATAAAAGTCTTGGAAAGATCAGGAATTCAAGGCCCATACCTAAACATGACAAAAGCAATCTACAGAAAACCACCATCAAACTAAATGGAGAGAAGCTGGAAGCAATCTCACTAAAATCAGGAACTAGACAAGGATGCCCACTTTCTCCCTACCTATTCAATATAGTACTTGAAGTCCTAGCCAGAGCAATTCGACAACAAAGGAAGATCGAGGTGATACAAATTGGAAAGGAAGAAGTCAAACTATCACTATTTGCAGATGATATGATAGTATGTATAAGTGACCCTAATAATTCCACCAGAGAACTCCTAATCCTGATAAACAGCTTCAGTGCAGTAGCTGGATATAAAATTAACTCAAACAAATGAATGCCCTTTCTCTACACACAGGATAAACGGGCTGAGAAAGAAATTAGGGAAACAACACCATTCACAAGAGTCACAAATAATATAAAATACCTTGGCGTGACTCTAACTAAGGAAGTGAAAGATCTGTATGATAAGAACTTCAAGTCTGTGAAGAAAGAAATTGAAGAAGAACACAGAAGATGGAAAGATCCCCCATGCTCATGGGTTGGCAGGATTAATATAGTCAAAATGGCTATCCTGATGAAAGCAATCTACAGATTCAAACTTCCAACTCAATTCTTCACTGAGTTAGAAAATGCAATTTGCAAATTCATCTGGAATAATAAAAAAAACCTAAGATAGCAAAAACTATTCCCAACAATAAAAGAACCTCTGGGGGAATCACCATGCCTGAACTCAAGCTGTAGTAAAGAGCACTTGTGCTAAAAACTGCATGGTACTAGTACAGCGACAGACAGGTAGATCAATGGAAAAGAATTGAAGACCCAGTAATGAATCCATACACCTATGGTCACTTGATCTTTGACAAGGGAGCTAAAACCATCCAGTGGGAAAAAGACAGCATTTTCACCAAATGGTACTGCCACAACTGGCAGTTATGTAGAAGAATGCAAATTGATCCATTCTTATCTCCTTAAACAAGACTCAAGTCTAAGTGGATAAAAGTACTCCACATAAAACCAGAGACACTGAAACTTATAGAGGAGAAAGTGGGGAAAAGCCTCAAAGATATGGGCACAAGGAAAAAGTTCCTGAATAGAACAGCAATGGCTTGTGCTGTAAGATCGAGAATCGACAAATGGGACCTCACAAAATTGCAAAGCAAAAGACACTGCCTCTGGTGCATTCTGGGGGTCCAGTTTCCTGAGGCTGCCTGTTTACATTCTTTCTGCCAGACATCAGGACTTCAGTCATTTTCCCTCTACCAATACCAGATCAGGTTTCCCTCTCCCCACACCAACTGCCCCCTACCATGTTAGGGAGGGAGGGAAGGACCTGGGAGGGAAAGTGATCCTGTTTGTTTAAAAATGACTTTCATTATGATGTGTTAGACTCAGGACTAGCTCTGGATGCTGTATGCTGGCTCTTATGGGACTCTGTTACAGAACACTCCTCTGAAGTGCTCTAGGCATCCCTGCAGCAGAGGCTCTGCCTGGGTTCATCCAGCTACCTCCTAAATCTTCTCTATCCAGAGAACACTATTCACTAGAAATAGGCAGAAACTGCAGAGACCCGGGTTCAAGGGTGGCAATCTCAGGTCTACAGGCAGTATTTCTCAATAAAAGTGTAGTTTCTTCCAACCATGGTTATGCACTCCTTTAAATCCCATCACTTAAAAGTTATAAACAGGAGGATCTCTGTGTGTTCAAAAACAGCAAGCTCATAACATATCATAGAGTTTGGAATGGAGGAAGACACTCACTGAGTATCAAACATATTGTTTCCTGGACAGAAGGTCCTGAAGACTAGATCCATGTAAACTCTGATGTGTTCTCTTTCTGGCTGTGACCATCAGGTTGTCCCTGAGCAGAAAGAAGCCCACAAAAGTCACTCCACAGGATTCTCCCAGGCTTTGTTCCTACTTCATCTGAGAGACAACCAAGCAAGACCAGATTTTTTTTTTTATTGCTTGTTCTTCTTCTGCATGACCAGGTCCTTCTGCTCAGCAGTACTATAGCCTTTGCTCCAGACTATCCTGTTCCTGATAATTAGAGTATGTGTTCTTAGTGGAGGGGTATCAAAAAGCATGCACACACTGGAATAAAAATGCAAGTGTTTACAAAGGATACCAGTGGTTGATGATCAGCCAGGCAAGCAAAGCAGCCAGTTTCTGGGGGAAAGAGCAAACAGTATTTCAAGACAGAGGCTGAAAATGAAACCCAATGAGATCTTCTAGAAAATGAAGAAAATGCATGAAAAAGTGCATGAAAAAAAAATACCACATGCCTATACTATACAAAAAAGAAAATATACACACACACAAAAACACACATATCCGCAGCCTATCCACCACACACAGACTATGTAAATGAGAGCAAAATACCAAAAAAAAAGCACCTCGTGCTGCAAGAACGCATTCGTTTAGTTATAGCATACCAGCAATTTGAGCGGTATCTTACACTATGCTAAACAAAAGGTGGAAGATACAATTGCTATGGTGAGCATGCTTTGCTTGGCCAGACTATGCTGAAGTGGTTGCATAAAATTTCCTCTTGCAATCTTAAATCTCTGACACCATGTCCCTAGCTTGTCAGAATCCCTACCCACATCCATAGTCATCCAGTCAACAGGAGAATGCAATCTACAGAAAAGGAGAATACTCCAGCCTCATTGACAAAAAACATGGCTAACACTCTGCTAGTCAGAGTTCAGTCAGTGTGAGTCTGTCCTGGGCAGATTAAAAAGATTGTCTTGAAATGTAGACAGCAAAGATGAGAAATGCCACATGTCACCCCAAAAAAGATGACATCAAGAACTGCTCATTTGGCATTTGCAAAGGGATTCCCCCCACCCTTGCAAGCTGCTTCTCACATGTGAATTATATGACTGATGCCAAGCAAATAAGCCACAAGCCCTGACTTCACTCACTTAAAGCTCTGTGCACTGAACCCTGTAGGCGTGTGGTGTATTATTGAACTGTACTCATCTTTGGGCTGAAGTATTAAGCAGAGGAGGATTTGCTTGCTGATAATCCACTTTCTCACAAGAAGCTCATTCCCCAGAAATATTTGTGCTTGGACATAGACCTGAACAATTGGCTGTCATGAGGTATGTACTTAGATTGCTGTGTGGATGAGTAAGATGATGGATGAAAGCACAGGTAGGAAGATGAGCTCGTCTAGAAGTTACAAGGGCAGATGGAGCTAACCATTAGCCTGACAAAGCTGCCTGTCTCTACCTGTTGTTCCTGACTCTGGAAGTCACTGGCCTCTTCCTATTGGTCCTTATGGAGCCCCTTTAAGTCCCACAAGTACTGCAGCACCAGTGCCTCATCTTCCAGCACTTTCTTATTCCTGTGCCTCCTCAGCATGTCTACCTTCTTCTTCAGCTGATTCAGTTCCATCAGAAGGTGGCTCTGCAGGTTTCTGCAAACACCCAATGCATACAAAGCCCCTGCTATCCTTTTCCTATTAACTTATAAGAAACACCATCAACCCCACCAGACCCTGGTTCTCAGGAAGACCTAGATAAGAACTCAGGACATCTAGGTGAGCTGCACTCAGAAAGCAAAAATTAGAGAACAGCAAATTCCAGAAACACTCATGCTACTTCCAAAAGTCCCAACACTAAGAGGGATCCATGTTTCCTAAAAAGAAGAAGTGGACTACAGTTGTCCCTACCTGTCCATCCTAATGGAGAAACATCACGAAGGAATGGGCAAAGGCACTATGAATTGGAAAGGAGAAACAAGGGGAACACTTGCTATATATGGGTCTGCTGGTAACTAGCTCTCTACAGATCCTGACTCAGCCCCGGGGGTCAAGAAGACCTCACATGATACAAATAGTTCTTCTGTCAAGACCAGGGTTTCTCAATTTACCAAATGCTGTGGATGATTTAATGCAGTGACCTCCCAAACTTAAGATTATTTTCATTGCTACTTGGGTACTATAATTTTTGTACTGTTATAAGCCATAATAGAAGTGTCTGAGATAAAGGATTGTCTGATACACAACCTCTGTGAAAGGGTCCTTTGACCTTTTTTTTTACCCCAAAAAGTGTTTCAACCCACAGGTTTACAACAGAAAAATCTAAAGGCTCCTGTGTGAAGTGGCAGAAAGCAAGAACCAGAGCTCGAGAGTCTCCTGTGCAGGATCAAAAGCAGAGATGGCAATTCTACAGCTCATGTGCTCCCAAGCAAGACAGACAGTTACCTATAGCAGCCTTTCTCTTTGCCAGGAATTCAAATGTCTCTGAGGCCTCAGTGTACACATTCTGTAATCTCTGCAGGTCCAACATTACCTGCTTAGTCTCCACTTTCAATTTTTCATAGTAAGGATTTGATCTGTGGTTGGGCCTGGCCCCAAGAGCAAATAGTCCCAAGAACACAGGCTTCAAGGGTCACCTGAATCCAGGATGCATTCTGAACTATCCAAGCTCACAGTATGTTACCTTCTACCTCCTATGTACTAGGATCATCTAAGCTTATTAATCTTGCTATCTTGTCCAAAGGTCTCCAGAGGCTGGGTGTCCAGGTGGTTAGAGTTCTGGTTGTTTGAGCTCCCACATAGGCCTGGAGGGACAGACGAGGTCTCTAAACTCTCAGTAGTTTATGGCACAGGTGTGGGTATACAGAAACTATGAGGACATTTCTCCTTTTTTTTTCTTTCAGAACAAAGACTCTTGATCTTTGGCCTAGTCCTATGAATTTGGCAAAACTATATAATCCACATTTCAGGGAGAATTACCCAGAATGAGGAGGTCATGGTGAATTCACCACAGAACTCAAATATTTCATCAAGTTGAACACATAATGCAAGTGCATTGTTGCTTGAAGTATGGTTTCCAGTCCTAAGCATTGGCATTGTCAGCAGACTGTAAGGCAGGCAATTCCTCAGGTCCTACCACATACCCTTATGACCAGAATATAGAGAGAGTCACACACACACACACACACACACATGCATGCACACAGTATCAGGGTGTATTTGCAGGGAGAATGAGAAAGTACAATTGAAATAGAATCCAGAGGAAATGCAGAGGACATTCTGTTTATAAGGCCCAAAATCTGAGAAGAGTATTAATGAGCCCAAGACCTTCCATCATGTATCAGGATGGACCAAATGGGACCAAGCTTTCCTGGTGATATAGCAAGCTTCAGCAAGCAACACCTGCCAGACAATTACAAAGCTTTGCAAACAAACAAACAACGAACTCAAGCAAGCAAACAATCAAACAAAACCTCACAGTAACTAATATCTAACTCAAACGGTCACATGTCAGTGCCTCTATCAATACATGCTGAGACATCACATCCTCTTCAATCCCTCAGTCGTAGGCTTTCATTTTCATATAAAAAAAATAGAATACCCTATGTCCGCAGCTCACTCCTGCTCTGACTTCAAGTTCAGCCTGTGAGAATGTTTAGCGAGAAAAGGTTGGGCACAGTGACACCCTGGAGTTACAGTCTCCCAGTACCATAAAATTTAATAAGAATAAATTGTAGGCCATACCATAGACCCAAGAAATTGACCATGATGTTTGACAGAATGAAAAATACCTCTTGTGCAAAGCTTTCTCACTGATGAAGATCAGGTGATCTTGTAGCTCATTTTTCCCACTGGTCATCGGCTGACTGATTAGACTTTCCACTTTCATCACCCATCTTCTGAACAGGAGTGTTGGGGATGATGGTGGTACACCAGCAGCCCCTATGGGTAGATGAACACAAGTGAATATGCATACTGTCAAGGCACAGAGCATTGACAGAACACTGAGTCCTATACAGACATCTGACAAAACAGGAATCCATGTGACCCAGTCATTCCTCTTTTGCTTCACTTTGCACATGCATCATGTGACCAAGGACAGGATCCTCAGGCCTATTCATAGCTGCGTATGATTTCATTAGGCAGTACTGTCCATAAGCTTGTGGTATAGAAACCATCAGAAAATTATCATAGCCCACAAGCACCAAGATGGTGTGGAGATGCCCATATCTCCTGTCAGGTCACTCTAGAAACAAGACTATGGATGGAAAAACAGTGCAAGAGCACAATGCGTTCCCAGACTCACCAAGTCAGCTGCATGAGAGCCCAGTGTGCCCAGAGTTGGCAAGAAAGCACCAGTCTCTACTCTGGCTCACTATTTTGACAGTCCAGTGGCTAGACTAGAGAACAAACTGATACCCACACCTGCTACCTATGTGGGCAACTTTTAGGGAACACTGTTCAGAGACGTTCTTCTGTGACATCTGAGAAATGAAAGGTCTTCCCTGGGAAGCCAATTTCTTTCCTTCTTAGGAGAGCTGGACAGACAGTTCACCTAATGGAGTCCCTGGGGTAAAGGACAGTGATGCCCATCCCTGAGGTGCTGACATCTCACTCACAGTCCTCTGCCTGCTGCTGCTTTCACTTTTGTCCCATTCAAACCCATTTCCCCTGTAAGAGCAGAAGCCTGAAACTCCCAGGACAACAGCTTTGGCCTTAAAACTTCATTGATCTGGGACAAACTAATGTCCTGTAATCATTGACAAATTCAGGATCCATGACAAGCAGGGAAGGCCAGAAGCTTCCCAGAGAGACTAACTACTGAGTCCCAATTCCTGAAGACCCAGAAACAGACTGTGGTCTCCTTCAGGAATTTTCCCATCTTCTGACCAATACTTATGGTGGCGCATTTTCAAGGACCATTTATTTCTTGATGCTTTGGTCTGAGGGTCAAGGGTCATCTTTCTTCCTCTCACTTGTGTCCATTCTTTCTCCTAAGTAGCATCCTTCCTCTAGCCAACATATCTATGGATGATTAGGAAAGGCAGTGCATAAAGTGGTCCAAGTGCAGTTGGTGTTGCCACAACACAGGTGACATCTCAAACCATGCCAGGCCTCTCCAGGATACAAAAGAATGTCTAGGGAAGGAACTGCTGATGTCATGGGGAGCTGACACTGTAACCATGCTAACTAGCTCTCCTCACAATTCATGCTGCACTTTCCAGGAGCCACTCCTAACACTGAAGGGAATCCTTTCAGTACCTCCTCCTTCCAAAGACCTCCATTAGATTGGTTGGAAACTCATTACTAATTCCCCCATGGGGAACTGATGGTTTATTTTCAAAAATTTCCCCAGGAATGTTTCATTTCTTTCTCAAAATTCCCCTATTCATGTAAATGTGAAATAAAATACTCCTGAAAATTCAGATTAGGATGAATATGGATGCAGAAGGAACACCTGCCTCAAGTACTGATATTTGGAAGCACACCCAGGAAGAGCCTGCAGGGCCTTGAACTCACAGATATCTACTTGTCTCTGAGTACTCCCAACTGCTGAAATTAAAGGCAGGCATAACCAGGCCAGGCATTCCCATCACCTCCTTTCTCTCCCCTACTTCAACTTGTGTCCCAACATTTTCTTTGGTCCCTACCTCTAATAGAAAGCAGAGCAGAAGGTACTTGGATTCTAGCTAATGGCTCTTTTACTGTCATTCTCTTATAAGCCTGGACCACATGTGTGCTGTTAGTCAATGTGATCACATATAGCTTCAAACATTAAAATATACCCTTTGTTACAAGATCCAATCTTCTTGAAACTCAAACTGTGTTCACTGAAAAATACATCATAGATGGGAGAGAGGGGAAGAGAGAGAGAGAGAGAGAGAGAGAGAGAGAGAGAGAGAGAGAGAGAGAGAGAGAGAGAGAGCAAATTCTTGCATACATGTTGCCACATGCCATGATAACACAGTAATCCCATTTAGTCAAGTTTGTATGGTAAAATATTAAATTCCCTATATTTAAATTTTAAGAAAGTTTTTTGAAAAACCAACAGAACTGGAATCCCAGTGAAAACAGGTTTGCTTTCTTTGTTGTTCTTTCATTTTGTTTTAAGAGAGTATGGATTTATTTTGGCTCAGAGGATAAATATATCTTGGTGGGAAAGGCATGGAGCTGGGTCTCTAGTTGTGGTTGCCAGAGCATGTACCAGCTGCTTGTTCTGTGCCACCTACTAGGAAGCAATGGGGGGAGGGGACACACACAAAGCTTGAAAATGAGAGTCTCTGAGCACACAGAGTTGGGGCTTCAAAAAGCTGTGATTCTACTGCTTAGATCTGATATCTCTCTCTCTCTCTCTCTCTCTGTCTCTCTCTCTTACTCTCTCGCTCTCGCTCCCCCCCTCTCTCTGTGTGTGTCAGTGTGTCTGTGTGTGTCTGTGTGTGTGTGTTAGACAGACAGACAGACAGTGTGGCTTCTTAAAATTATATATAGACTAGCAATTAATGTTCTAAGTATAGCATGCCGCATGACGGTCATATCGATTCATTCTGAAGGAAACCAGAACTCACTTCATTCAGATTCTTGAGATCCCTGAATCAAAGTTAAAGACTCTGATTTTGGGGAATTTGATGATGCCTTGTACTCTGCTGAAGCAAGAGCAGGGCATGCAGTTTCAGGCCTGCCTGGCCTACCGGGTAAATCCCACAGCAGCCTGTCCTACAGTGTGATGCTCTGTCCCAAACATAAACAACACAGATTCGGATGGACCCAGTGTTCCTTCAAAACATATTTAGATTAAATCGTCAACCCCATTGCACCCCATGCCAGAAAATTTAACATTTAAAGCTGTTTCCTCTACTACATTCTTGCTTTCTCTTGAATACACTCCTCTTTTAGTCGTTCAGGTAACACAACTTTCTTATGTAGTTATATAAAGCATTTGAAAAATCCTTAAATATTGTAGTCATTACACAAAGTTCTGAATAAAATCCCTCGTGAGAACTTTTTATGACACATACTTGGATAGATGTCAACCTTCAGCTATAAAGTAAGGTTCTTGGGGACAACGCTTGTCTGAGAGTTAACAGCTTGCCCAACAATCTCAGAACACGACAGGTGTTGGATAAGAATATTTGCTGAACTAATAAAATGCCTTAGCCACTTACATACGCCAAGTTTTGAAGAGTTCAACATTTAGCCACTGCTCCTGCTCCATCTCACATCTCTGTGAAGGTTTTAGCTTTAAACGTTCATGTTGCGAGACGAGTACTGAAGATTTTCTAGGAGAATAAGAAAGCACTCTGTTTCTTAGCACTTTGGAGAAGAAAGCCGGAGGTTCTCTAATTTTCTAACTGCGGTGAAGTCCTAGCATTCAGCACCCAAAAAGCACTACACATAACTTGGAGCTTCCCGCTGTACGTGGTGGAAGCTGATAAGATTTTATATAGTAAAGTTCAAAACAGGTCGCTGGATTTCATTCCCAATGATCTAAAATGTCAAGACTGAATTGTATGTTTAACCAAGAACACCTTACTCCCTAATAATGATCGCAATAGAACACGAGCAGATGGGCTACCTAACGTGCAAACTCACAAAAACAAGCGCAGTGGCAGATGGATCAAAGTCGAAGGACACTCGTGAAAGGTCAGGAAGCAGGAGGCAGTAAATTGTACCCTGGCAAAAGGGCTGGAAGTCTAAGGGTAAGAAAAGAAGCAAGCCTGGCCCCTGACCTACAAGCTCTCAACAGGCAGAGGGCGCACCTGAGCAGACTCAGGAAGTCCCTGAGAAAACCTCATCAGAACAGCACCTATGCAGGGATGAAGCCAGAAATTTTGGACCAGGCTTTTGAGACGGTTCACAACGTCAATCAAAAAGGAGTAAGAAATACATAGATAGGGTATGCAGAGCCAAAATTCATTGCCCACTCAAGATTACAAGGGTCTACGCAGGGCGGGGATTCCTGCGAGGAATCCCTGAATGGATGGATGGATAACAGAAGGTTCAGTTTGAGGTGCAAGAAATAAGTTAATGGATTTTAGGGAATAAATCCAAAGACCCCGACTCTCATCTTCTCACACGCAACACTCTGAGCCCCAAAAGTGACTCCATCTGCGCGTGGCGTGTGCTGTGAGATCCAGGCGAAAGCGAAGTTATCTGGGGCTGGATCCCTGGCCAGGTCCTTGACCCTAGGAACAGTTCAGGGCAGCCTAGGCCACCCGAGTCGGAGGCGTGGCTCTGGGCTTCTGGCAGCCTTGGGCCTTCCCAGGCGGAGGTCCTCGGGAACCTGTGTGCCCAGGTGACTGCCAGCGCGTGGTCAAGAGGTGAACCCCCATCTCCTCCTGGCCGCACCCGCTGACCGCGCAACCCAGCCCCCTCCACTTCCCTGGCCTCCATGCCACTCTAGGAAATAAAGTGCAAAGCTGAGAAAAGGATGAAGCGCGGAAATGGTCCTCTCCGGATCCAGAGGCCGACCAGACAAAGGCGCTTCGGGCGGGGAGCAAGGAGGAGCCAGGGCGCGGGAGGAAGCGCTGTCCCAGCTGGGAAGCAGCTGTGGACCTCATCCCGGACCGCTTCGGGAACGGAACCTGGCCGGGAGGGGGAGGCGGGGAGCAAGGACAAGCGGGAGGGGTGGGCGCGGGCGCGGGCTCAGTACTCACCGGTTCCTCCCAGGCTGGGCTCTGGGATCCAAGCATGGGGCGCACGTGCTGCGGCTCCATCCTGCCGGCCTGCGCCCGCTGACCGACGGAGCCCAGGGACACAGCGCTCTCTGGCTTCCGACGCGTTCGCCCCCCCCCCCCCCGCCCCCCGCGCGGGTCCCTTCCTCCACCACCACCTCCGCAGCCGCATGAGTGCAGCTCCATGGCGCGGTGGCGAGTGATCGGCTCCTCAAGCCTTTGCTGCCTCCCATGGCCCCAGAATCCGCCACCCCACCCCTCTCCTGTCTCTGCCTCCGACCCCCTCCCCTTTTCTCCCGCCATCTGCCCCTTCCCCAGCGACCCCTCTGGGCCGGCGGCCCGGGATGCATGTGACCCCCCCTGCCAGGCCATATATGGCGCGGAAAGGAAAGCAGCCACTGGGCGGTCACAGGCACCTGGCGGTGGTGCAGCTAAAAGAGGAAGCTTCACCGAGGACCCAGGCTCAACAGGAGCATCGGGGATGTCAGGGGCAAGTAGCTCACGAGGGGTGAGCAGGGCCTGGCCCCTTTCCTTCAGGCATTCCTTGCCTCGGGTGCCTGTAGCTCCAGGCGGTCGCCTCCTGAGCTGAGCCTGGAGCCAATTGCCCAGGACAGTACCTGGCTTCAACAGAGCAAGGCTGTGCTTTGCACCCCTGAGCAGCTCCCAAGCACCTATTCTGGCAGCTGGGATGTCTGGCTGGGCGGGCTGGGGAGTCCTGCTTTTATTCATTTTCTATGGCTGAAAGATTTTGTGAAAAGAAAACCAGCTAAGGAGCAGGTCTGTGGTTCCCTGTGAGCTCTCAACTCAAATTAGGGACAGGGGCAGTTCAGAGACAGCTCAAATGTCAACTGTCTCTCCTGCTGCTCTCTGGAAAAAGAAAATGAAAATTGCAACTAGCAAGTTTTTCAATCATCTTTCCTGAAATCATCTTTACTGGCAGTGGAGACAGTTTCCATCTAGTTGCAAACAGAGGAGTGACTGCATTTGCATGGGTCATTTCCTCTCTCATGGACTTCAGACTCCTGCATCTCCTGGCCCTTAGTCTGGTAGACAGATGCATTCACACGTTTTGAATCCGAAAATTCAAAACACGTACTTGATCCAGCATGCTCCCACCTCATACTAACTTCCAAGGCTAATATTCCACTGGAGCTACACCTATAAAGGTCACTAAGGATTGTGGAGAGAGCTAAGCCACTGGATGGTTTCCAACCCTCACTTTCTGTGACTTGACTGACTAGATTTGCATTCCTGAATCTCTCCTTTAAAGGGGCCTTGGAATGTTGGGTCCTCTTTGTTTGTGACTATACTTTGTTCAGTGGCCTCTTACCTGCTGCCTAAGTAGCCTGTCCTTCATTTACTTTGAATGAGGGTTAAGTGGGGTGAGTGAGCAGTCTACAAGTTCCTCCCTTGCTTTTAGTTAGCAGCCAGATGATAACTCACAGATCTCCATCATTCTGACCATGCTGCCTTTACCTCAGCACTGGGATCACAGATGAACACTGGGGCTCACTCAAACCCAGCCCTTCATTCCTCTAGGCCAACTGAGCTATCCCAGACCAGAAGCGAACTGCTGTTTTTCAAGCATGTTGTTACACTTTTTGACTTTTCTTTTTCACTTGGGTGTCTGTGTCTGTGTGTGGGTTTGTGCACAGCAGTGTGAATTCTCATGGAGGCCAGAAGCATGCAGTACCCCTAGAGCTGGAGTTAGGAGGCACCCAGTGTGGGTGCTCCAAACCAAACTCCCTGCTTTCAGACTCCCAAACCCATCTGGCAGAATGAGCAACCCAACTCCAAAAAGTTGTGTTTCCTCTCTCTCTCTCTCTCTCTCTCTCTCTCTCTCTCTCTCTCTCTCTCTCTCTCTCTCTCTCTGTCCCTGTCTCTGTCTCAAACACACACATACGTTATTTTTTATAAAAAGAAAGAAAGAAAGAAAGAAAGAAAGAAAGAAGGAAAGAAGGAAAGAAAGAAAAGACATTAAAACTGGAAAAGAAGAATGCAGCTTGCCCAGGGACCTGTGTAACTCCCAGAGCCAGGGTTATAATCCAGATTGCTTCATTAATGTGACTGAATATACAGCTGTTTCTATGTTCTAAATGTTGGTATCTCCCCAGTTCCCGTTGAAGTCCTAACTTGCATGAGCACCTAAGGAAGGGGTCTGGTTATGATAGCAGATTCTGTATAAATGGAACTGGTGTCTTGTAGGTGGAGGGGCTGGAGAGATGGCTCAGTGACTAAGAACACTCAGTGTTCTTCCTGAGGACCCACGTTCAGTGCCCAGTACCCACCTTGGGCAGCTCACAGCTACCTGTAACACCAGTTCCAAAAGATCCAATACCCTCTTCTGGCCTCAGGTACCTGCATGAACATGGTGCACAGATAGACAGGCAGGCACACACTCACATAAAACAATTCAAAACATAAAGCAAGAAACAGAATACCATCTCCATTGTCTTATAACATTAAATTCTGTCCTGTATAATAAAAGTGTTCTCTTTGCTCCTGAATGCACAGTATAACTAGTTCTGTTTTTCAACTCTTCCAAATCATTGTGTTTTAAGGATGTCCTAAAAATACGGTTTGATCTCACTACTACCAGACCATCCTAAGAGCACTACTTTTAGCATGACTGTTTTCATTCATTGTGTGTATTAATCAGACTAAAGCGCTCTAGGAAAGCCTTGCTGCCACCGCCCCTCCCCCTCACCTTATTTCCTTCTCAGGGAACAGTACACTTTAGGAGATTGTGGGGTGTGTCCTCTGTTCCACATTACCATCCACCTCCTGAGGCTTTGCCCTCATACAGAGGAGGGAAGTGATACAGAGTTTGGGGTGGGAGACAAAAAAAAGCAAGGAGGAGCATTGCTTCACAGAACTTTACAGACAGTGGTGTGGGTGTGTGTGTGTGTGTGTCTGTGTGTGTGTCTGTGTCTGTGTCTGTGTCTGTGTGTGTGTCTGTGTGTGTCTGTGTGTGTGTGTGTGTCTGTGTGTCTGTGTGTGTGTCTGTGTGTGTGTCTGTGTGTGTCTGTGTGTGTGTCTGCATGTGTGTGTGTCTGTGTGTGTGTGTGTGTCTCTGTGTGTGTGTCTGTGTGTCTCTGTGTGTGTGTGTATGTGTGTGTCTGAGAATGTGCTTTTTACAGAGGAGGGAAGTGATATAGCGTCTCCTGTGGGAGACAAAAAAGGCAGGGAGGGGCATTGCTTCACAGAACTCTAGACACTGGTGTTTGTGTGTGTGTGTGTCTCTGTGTGTGTGTGTGTGTCTCTGTGTGTGTGTGTATATCTGTGTGTTTGTGTGTGTCTGTGTGTGTCTGTGTGTGTGTCTGAGAATGTGCTTTTCAATTTCTTTCACCAAAGGCCTCTGAGTCTTGTATTTTTATTTCCTCCTATGCCTACATCAAAATTTCAATGTCTACAGAATTCTACATGGAAAGTGATTAACACCAACCCTTCATAACAACCTTTTGGCACCTCGGGCCAGCAATGAGATGTCTACTCTCAGTCCACTATGTTTCTGTCCATCAAGTTTTAATATTTTCATTTTGTGTTTGGACTAATGGTTTGAATCTAAGTGGATTTTAGTTTTAGGATTGTTTGTTTCTTCTTATGAAATTGATATTCATTTTACCCTGAAATATAAATCCTTCTCTAAATCTGAAAATGTTTTTTGGGTTTGGGGGGTGGATTTTTAATTAATCATTTTATTTGTTTACATTTCAAATGATATCCCCCTTTAACTGTCCACAACCACCCCCACCCAAACCTCTTTCTCCTGCCTCCTCTTTGCCTATATGAGGGTGATCCCCAATCCCCCACCTACTCCCACCCTTCCTTTAGCATCCCCCTACACTGGGTCATCAAACCTGCACAGGACCAAGGGCCTCTCCTCCCACTAATGCCGAACAAGGTCATCCTCTGCTACATATGTATCTGGAGCCATGGATCCCTCCTTGTATTCTCTTTGGTTGATGGTTTAGTCTCTTGGAGCATGGGGTGGTCCAGTTAGTTGATATTGCTCTTCCTATGGGGATGCAACCCCCTTCAGCTCCTTCAGTCCTTCCCCTAGCTCTTTCACTGGTATCCTCATGCTCAGTTAGATGGTTGCCTATGAGTATCTGCATCTGTATTGGTCAGGGGACACTCATACCAGATTCCTGTCAGCAAGTGCTTCTTGGCATCAACAATAGTGTCTGGGTTTGGTGTCTCCAGATAACTAATATCAACAATCGGCAAATGGGACCTCAAAAAATTGCAAACATTTTGTATGGCAAAGAACCCTGTCAATGAAACAAAATGGCAACCAACAGATTGGGAAAAGATCTTTACCAATCCTATATACTATCAAAGGCTAATATCCAGTCTATACAAAGAACTCAAGAAGAACTCCAGAGAACCAAATAACCCTATTAAAATGGGGAACAGAGCTAAACAGAGATTGTCAACTGAGGAATACTGAATGACCATGAAGCACCTAAAGAAATGTTCAACATCCCTAGTCACCAGGGAAATGCAAACCAAACAACCCTGAGATTCTACCTCACACCAGTCAGAATGGCTAAGATCAAAAATTCAGGTGACAGCAGATGCTGGCAAAGATACGGAGAAAGAGGAACACTCCTCCATTGCTGGTGGGACTGAAAGCTGGTCAAACCACTTCTGAAATCAATCTGGTGATTCCTCAGAAATTTGTAAATAGATCTACCTGAAGACCCAGCTATACCACTAATTGACATGTACCCAAAACATATGCCAACATATAACCAGGACACATGCTCCACTATGTTTATAGCAGCCTTATTTATAATAGCCAGGAGCTGGAAACAACCCAGATGTCCCTCAAGAGAAGACTGAAAATGTTTTAAATTCAACTGTTACTTATCTTCATTCCTGTTCCATGCAATTTTCTCTATTTTGAGTTTCTATAACTAGATTTGACACAGAGATTTTATACTATCCTCCAAATCTCGATCTTTCTTTCACCGTTCTCCTCTTTGGTGGTGGTGGTGTTGTTGTTGCTGGTGATGGTGATGGTGACGATGTTTTGTTTTGTTTTGTTTTGTTTGTGTCTGTGTGTGTTTTGCTAGTCTTGGATACTTTTCTCTGAAATATTATCCAATTCCCTAATTTTGTTTGCAACAATGTTCAGTTGCCAGTGCTGATTTCTTGTCCTTTTGAGGTAAGGTTTTGCTATTTAGTTCTGGTGATTGGCCTACCAGTCTCTACAGAGATGGGACTGGCTTCAAACTTGTAGTAATCTTCCTGTCTCAGTTTAGCCTGCTTCTTAATTTCTTAATATGACCACTGTCTTCTCATTTGTTAATCTCCTTACAACTTTCATCTCATTCTTTTACAAAGCTGTTAGGTCTTTTTTAATATACTTTGTTTTTTATTTATCTTTTAAACCTGTATGTGGGCATGGGTGGGCGGGCATGTATGTACAACAGGATCTTTCTACATAGCCCTGGCATCAGCAACAGTGTCTGGTTTTGGTGTTATTTCTAGCTCATAACTCAAGGTGTAAATTCTACAAATGACCTTATTTTTCTGTTGTCCTCATCTCACCTAATTATTAAGAGAGAAAAAAAAACCTAAATGTCATTTTAAAATGAAAGACAGATTTTTTTAAAGCTGGTGAGATGGCTCAGTGGGTAAAGGCATGGGCCACACAAGCCTAATGATGTCAGTTAAATAGATCACTAAATGCACATAAATGTGGAAGGAGAGAACTAAGGCTACAAAGTTGTCCCCTGACCCGCACATGTACAGGATAGCATGTTCTTCTGCACACACACACACATTACTAATAGTAAAAAAAATTGTTTTTATTAAAAATAAAAAACTGTTAAATATTTTAACTACCTAAAGCCCAATGTGTAAAAAGTGTACATATGATAAAATAAGAATTTTTGAATTGGTAGGTTATGTCTCAACATGGCTACTGGTTATTAATGTGCAACAGGATTCCATAATTGCATGTATTTTTTTCCTTCCTTTTGGCTAAAGTATGGTAAGATCATGTATTTTTTTCTCCGCACAGTTGTTGTTGCTTGTAAGAGAAGAAAATGATTAATAATTACAAATGATTCATCTAACAAAGAGATCAGTATAGAAAACTATGAAAAAGTATTCCATGACTGCTGGGTGAGGTTGTTAACGATGCAGAGAAAAGAACAAACCAACATGAGGTCTGCTTTCCACAGAGAGAGGATGAAACAATTGAGTCTAAAATAAATATAAATTGTGACAGATTTAGTTGTAGTTCAAGAAATGGCACGTTCAGGGCAGGAGAGTCAGCTATAGGTTAAGAGCATAGGCTGTCTTCCAGGGGACCCAAGTTGGGTTCCTAGCACTCACACAATGGCTAACATTCATCTGCAACTCCAATTTCAGAGGATCTGACACCCTCTCCTGGCCTCTACGCATACAGCAAAGTCATGGTACAAAGACATATACTGTGGGCAAAATGCTCATATACCTAAAATAAACTTGAAAATAAATACGTTTTCTTTTAAAGAAATAGAAAATATGAGGTTCCCTCCAAATGTGCAGGGGAAAAGCCAGGGGCAGCATGGGAAGCTAGTTCTTATGATCCCCCGAGAATACTTCTAGCAGAGCCCTTCTATACAGTGGTAGGACCCAGCCACTTCAGATTCCAGCTTAGAGCTCCAAAGCCAAGACACGCAGTTGCCAAGAATCAACCCAGGTGCTCTCGGGATCAATAATTCTGTGATTATTCTATCGGAATCAATTCTGGAGATTAATCACATAAGGAGCCTGAAGGCAGGTGTAGGTGACTCAGTAGCCAGCATGACATCTAGCAGGGAGGCAGGAATCCAGGAGACTAGAGAGGGCCTTTGAAACTTAAGGGCTGGGGAAGGCACTTCAGGAAAGGTCCCCAAGCAGTCCTGGGCTGCATAGTAATGGCAGTGGAAAAGGAAGACACAGCTCAACATTGGCAACTGTCCCTTAGGGGGACTTCTACTCACTGAAAAATGAGACTCTTAACTTACACCACAAAAGAGAAATTCAGTACAAGTCTGTATGAACCATAAATGGAGTTTACTGAGAACGACTGTGTGGGGGTTGGGGGGTGGTAGTTGTACATATCACGGGGCCGTCTTGGTTACTTTGCTACTGCTGTGGAGAGAAAGCATGACCAAGGCAACGTATAGAAGAAGGCGTCTACAGGGGCTCCTGGGTGCAGAGTGCTAGTCCATGACTCTTATGGTGGGGAGCATGGCAGGAGACAGGTATCATACTGGAGTGGTAGCTGAGAGTTTACATCTGATCCACAGGCAGGAGACAGGGAATGCTATGGGCTTTTGAAACTCCTCCATTAGGCTACACCTCTTAATCCTTCCCAAATATATGGGGGCTATTTGCATTCAGACCGCCACAGTGCCCATGGACTGCTCAAGAGAGAAGTTATCAAAGTCACATCTAAGTGTCTTAACAATAAACTCTCTTTCTCTGTCTTTCCCTCTCTCTCTCTCTCTCTGAGAACACACACACACTGTATTGTTGATCTCACACCTACCCATTTCCCTGCAGCCTGACTACTCCCAAACTTGTTATGAAGCAGAAAACATTGACTTACCTGTCTCCATCCCCCTGAGTTCATGCTAGGGAAGTACTCTACCAACTGAACAAATGCTTATAAAACAAACTTTGGTTTTGTTTTGTTTTGTTTTGTTTTGTTTTGTTTTGTTTTGTTTTGTTTGGAAATAGCATGATGTAGCTCATGGTGGCCCTGGACTTGTACTTTTCACACCTTTCCTGAGTCTTGGGATATCAGTAATGTTCCATCACGTCTGACTTAAAGAACTTCTCTTTAGTACATGAGGTTACTGTTGTGTCCGGCCAGCAGATGACAACATGGGTTCTAGCCTGGAAAGGCATTTTGGAAACCTGGAAGAGAAGAGGTGCTAGGTGGCGAGATAAAGAAATGTAGCTAAGACAGTCATTCTGATCAAAGCTCAATTTTACTGTTCCACATGCAACTATAAAGCAGGGAAAGGGGGCCCCTATTCCCGCCAATTAATCTTGGGTTCCAATAGCAGAGTGACAATGTGCAGGGCTCCAAACAGCAAAGAAGCAGGTTCCAGCAGTGGGCATGGCAGAATGATTGAGCGAGAAGCTCCACCCCTGAGCAAGCAGGTTTCAGGCTGGGGGAGGGGAGACTACAGGTTACAAAGTGGTATGTCAGGTATGTTGTCTGTGTTTAAAGACAGATAAAAGATGCATAGACCAGAAAAGGTCAAAGGGATTCATAATGTAATAGGTTACAGTGTCAGTGCCTGTTTGGTGTGCCTTATACCTGTGTGTGGATGCATGTGTACAAATTTGTGTTCAAATTTGTGCTGAGGCAGGAGGACACCTCATATCCATCCAGAGACTTCACCTGGGGATCCATCCCATAAACAACCACAAAAACCAGACACTACAATGGATGCCAACAAGAGATTGCTGACAGGGGCCTGATATATCTGTCTACTGAGAGGCTCTGCCACTGCCTGACCAATACAGCAGTAGATGTTCACAGCCATCTATTGGTCAAAGCACAGGGTCCCCAGTGAAGGAGCTAGAGAAAGGAACTATGGAGCTGAAGGGTTTGCAGCCCCATAGAAGGAACAACAATATGAACTAACCAGTACCTCCAGAGATCCCTGGGACTAAACCACCAGCCAAAGAAAACACATGGTGAAACTCATGGATCTAGCTAAATATGTAGTAGAGGAAGGCCTGGTTGGTCATCACTGGGAGGAGATCCTTGGTCCTGTGAAGGTTCTGTGCCCCAGTAAAGGGGAATGCCAGGGCCAGGAAGAGGGAGTGGGTAGGTTGGGAAGCAGGGGTTGGGGGTAGGAAAAAGGGGATCTTCAGAGAGGAAACAAGGAAAGGGTTTAACATTTGAAATGTATGTAAAGAAAATATCAAATAAAAAAGCATTTGTTAGGATTTTATAGGATGATACCTAATTGCAGTCTTCATTGTTTTTGAAAGATGTCTTTTGGCAGACACAGGTGAATCATAAAGTAATAAAATGAATGTTGAAGGACCCGTAGAGAAACCTGTCCCCAAACAGATTGTGGAATTTATTATCTCTACTTGCAGTTACCAGTGATTTTATATTTGAAGGAAAGCTGAAGCATACACTGCTGTGTTTTCTGACAGCTTTTTATTCCCTTAGACTATGCTTTTAATTAATGAGAGTTATTACAGAAATACTGATGTATTTGCCATTAATGTGTGCAACATCATCATCCACAGAATTTTCACAGTAGCTAAATATTTGACAACAAGGATGCAGCATGGGTAAGTTTTCCAACATTAAGTTCCTATCCAGAGAGTTGGACACACTCTCCACAATGAATTTATGATGGACTTTGTAGTGCAGTCTGGCTCAGAAGAAACTATGGAGCCCAGGTCCCGTGAAGAATGCAGAGATCCATCTGGGTCTGATATCTGTGGGATTTCATGATCACACCTGAAATAACAAGGTTTTTAAGAGTGAAGAGTTGGAGATCAAGGTGTTAGTCATAAGAATAAATGCAATGTACTCAATTGTAACTAAAAGCTGACAGTCAATATGTACTGTATATAGCCTTATCAAAATATCAAATTAATTACAAGAACAAATAAACAACCAATTAATAACAAAACTTTGAATGAAAACAAGAAAAACCAAATAACTAAACTAATCAAAACTCAAACCAAAATCAAACCAAAAAATTGTGCAAAGCAAAATTCTTAGTCTGCTTATTTTGTAGCACAGACTTATAGCCTGTGGCTGTCCTTGGCAACTAAGTAGAAAAGCAGTTCCTGCAGGTAAAAATCTTTGCAGGAGAAATTTAAGCAACACTCTCCTTTTGGAGTGTGGGTCTGAAGGATATGGCCTCCCAAGTCAAAGCAGAACACAGGTTGTAGACTTGGACCCAAGGTTTTACAATTTTGTTGACTGATCTCCATGTAATTAGTCATGATGACCCATCAGGAAAAGATAAATTTGCACTCAGATTCTTCCTGGATGCCCAGCAGCTCTTAATGTGTCTCAGCATTTCTCTTAATCCCTTTAAATGTGCACTCTTCCTGGGCCAGAGGCTAGATGAAATTAAGGCCTGTTCATACCCAAGAAACCAAAATAAAGGAGGAGCATACAGCCCATTACAGCCATGGTTATTAGGGATGAGAGGCAACAGTGGTGTATTTCCTGTGCACACACAGTGCTCCTCCTCCAGCACTTCTCTTTGAGGGAGATCATGTCGTGGTCTGTGCCATGTTCTGCTTTCTGCTGGACTATTTCAGACTTAGGGAAGGAAGAAACAAAGGCCTGGTAAGCATTTGTCAATTCAGCTGTCCCTCCCAGAACAGCTCTATTCAGCTGGACAAACCAACATGACCTATGAGCTGAGATCATACCGTGCATCCCAAGTGTCATAGAACACCTGAGCTTGGAATTGTTTCTCACCTTTTAAAAACTGCTAGAATCAGTACTGTCAATGACACATTATACTGGAGTTTTAAAAAAACACCACATTTCCCCAGTTGTGCGGGTATATTATATTGAGTAATAACAATTGAACAATGTCTGAATGTGAGTCCAAGAGAGATGTGTGCAACCTAGAAAACCATGTAGATTCCTTATGGGGTGTGAGCATGCCCTGAACTGAAGTGAAGGCTATGATTATTTCTCCAGTGCAGGAACCTCACAAGGTTCCACTTGTCAATCCCTCTATCTCCAAATAACCAGAGACAACATACAACATAAAACCCCATGGGTAATTCATAGGTCCTAGAATCTGTAAGAGTTTGCTAAATAAAAATATTCCCAAGGCCGAGCAATGAACCTTAAAAGTGATGGTCATGAAAAAAACACAACACCCCTGTACATCTATGACTATTGTAGGGCACACTCTCAAACACACCTATTTGTGTTTATGCAATACAAGCATATTGTATTGCAGTGCCCCATTTAGTTTCCGGGTTAATACAAATATAAAAATCTCCCAGGAAACTTTAGAGGCATAAAAAACCAAATCTTGAATGGGAAAGGTACTTAGTGGGCAAAGCATAGAGGCAGCACAGTCAGTGATATGCTTTCCACTCATAAACCAGTCTGGGAATCAGGGTTCTTGTCCTATTATCCAATCTGGCTCAGCAAGTTCCCAAGGCTGTGTAGAATAGGTTTGTTTCCCAGCCTATGCTCACATGTTGGTGGTGGACCAGCCTCTTGTTCTTGCTCACTGTTTCAGACTTGTCCCAAAGTAAACAATTTCTTTCAATAGGATCTCCATTTTCCATCACCTAACTGACTTGGTGTCCAAAGGTATGAGCCCAGAGTAATAGGAACTGTCTATAACAGGATCCAAAGGAACCATTTTCTCCCCAGAATGTGATTGTGTCAGGGCTATTTTGAGTAAGAAAAGGCTGACTAGTTGAAGGACAAAAGCTTGCATGGATTATCTCACACTGAGTTCATGGAAGGGCTGCACCACACAGTACCGTTTCATTCTTCAGCAAATGGACATCAGGATAACTTCTCCTTCAGGGCTGCTCTGAGGACCACTACAGCCCTGAATACCCTAGAATCTGTGGATACCTCCTACTTGTTCTGGAAGAACTGGGTCAATGAGGACTTCTTTTCTACTTTCAGAACATGGCTTCTAACAGACATAACCAATTTTATACTACCAGAACCGTCTGAAGGTCCTCATTTCTCCCAACCCCAACTGAGGCTGATTTTAACTCTGAGAAAATGATGTTGAAGAACAGTCCTGCTGAATGCTACACAGATAAGATAGTGTGAGTACTTTAGATTATCAAGACCCTCAATGGGCTCCTGAAGCAGGCCTGGTTTGCTCCACAGCTATGGGAATTCTGCTGGATGCAAGTTCAGCTCCAAGCAACTCAATCTCTCAATGAGTAAAATCCAAGACAAACTACAAGGCAAAGCTTTACTGAGCAGAGGTAGCAGGAAATGTAATGGTGGCAGGCAATGAGGAAAACAACCTGGAATGCTTAGAAGACACAGTGAGCCACCTGACCTCCCAGTGGTCCTTCACAATTCACCAAGAGCAGAAAAAGGTCATAAACACAACGATTTTATACAGCAATGTCCTCCTTACCTCCATATACCATATCCCTTACATTTGCTCTAAAGATTTCAATGAGAATCAATAGTTTTGTCTCTAGTCAGTTAAAAATCTGACCCTACAAGAATTCTTGTGTCCTTTTATTCTTGGGTGTTAGGTGAGCATGAAGAATAATTGAAGTGCTGTATTTGATATTTCATAGGTGCAAACTCAAACCTCAGAGTGTATTTCTCATTAAATTTGACCTCTAGAGACACACACAGGTGCATTCATGCACAATTACTCACACACACACACACACACACACACACACACACACACACACACACACACACACATTTGTATATACAAGCACCCATATCACAAACACAAAATTACCTAGTATTACACTAATACACAACTTTAGTATAAACAAGCTCAGCCAAACGTGGTCCAAACACACACAGACAAACACACACACCACACACAAGGAACAAAAACATACACACCACACAATACACACATAGAGATACACAAACACAAATCAATGAAAATATTACTGTCGCCCAGCACATTTCCTGTTGCATGAGCAGCTACTGGGACCTCTGATGTGTATGAGTATAAGGTTCTTAGACTCAGGCAGTCTTTGTGGCCTCATCTGTAATTAACTCCTCTTCAAAATTTTTTTTATGCAGATGCTTTCTGATCCTACCAGGAAGTTACAAGCTCTGCACAGTTAACCTGGACAACACAATACCAAATTCCCAAGAAATAGATTCCTAAGAAAAGCCTCCAGCAAGCCCCATGTTGACTCTCTCAGTAGCCTTCCCTACAACTACACTGGTTCCTTGGTAGCATCAGAGGAAGACAGTGACTTTTGGTCACTACCCAGGAACTTTTCAACCTATTACAGTTCATGTGATATTAAATCTTCCTCAATATCAGTAGGAAGAAAGCTGGTGAAATAACGTGCTGTGACATTTATGAAATGCAGCACTGTGCCAACTATGAAGAGGAATCTATCCTGAAACAAAGCCATGCCCACAATATAGTTACAAAAACCATGTTAGCAGAGGGATGCACGGTAGGATTCTATGCATGTTCATGGTGGAGCCAATAAGACAAACCCAAATCTCCCAGGGAGATAAATCTATGCAGGGAAAGTGAAGGAATCTAACACTTATTTTTAAAATAGCTGTGTTTATCAATTTGTTGAAATAAATGAAAGAGGGGGTGCTACCTGATAGTGAACAGGAGATGCAAAGACTACTGGACAGAACAAAACAGGAAATGTCACTTTTATTGAGAGACCAATGCTCAAAGAAGTAATATAGAGAATAACTGCACAACTCAGATGTCACTGAATGGCCTCCCAACATACTGAGAGAGACACAGGTCACGAAAACAATGCATACACAAAAAGAAACACACAGACACACTGTCACAGACACAGACACACACAGAAGCACACACAGACTGATTCACATAAAATCATAACTGAGCACAAAATAATGAGGTATCTGTTATGGTTCAGGACCAAGATAATTCAGACTATGCACAGGAGATGTTTCAAGGGAGACCCAACGACTCTGTGATTACTTTAGAGGGATAAAAAGCCCTGGAGAAGCCAGGTCATAGTGGCACACTACTTTAATCCCAGCACTTGGGAAGCAGAGGCAGGCAGATTTCTGAATTCAAGGACAGCCTGGTCTACAGAGTGAGTTCCAGGACAGCAGGTGCTGCACAGAGAATCCCTGTCACAGGGGACAGAAAAAAAAAAAAAAACATCTAACAAAAATCACTAGAGAACACTCTTCTTGGTCAGAATTGGGGGCATATATTAAGAAATTTTTTCATGAAGCCTCAGAAATCTCACACCAAACCTGAGCCTGTGAGAAGCCGCTCTGTCATCTCTGGTCATCCAGACAACTCCAGACTCTCAGGCCCAGGAATGACCACTCCAACAGCACTCAAAGAAAATGGGACTGACAATATGCTACTCAGGACCTCTCAGTGTGAACCAAGATATATGAAGCCTGCAGAGACCATTTTGAGATAGAGGGGAAAGGGGGGAATAGAGAAGCCACCAAAAGACAGCAATGAAATCCACTTATTTGTCAATTACACAAGGCTGTCATCCCTGCAAACTATTTCCTACCTAGAATCTCACAAGATCCCTGTAAAGCAAATGAGCTACAGGCCTTTACTTCTTCCTTCAAAGCTCTTGCTATTCTCAACAAGGGCTCCAACACAGCATCCTTCAAACTTAAGGCATGTAGTGTTGTGATGTGTAAACAACCTATCACCCTTATTGATTCTAGCAGAGCAGGAACATTTGCATGCCAAACATGCAGTTTCTTGAACCAAGCTACCTCCACAGAGAGCCCTGTAGATGATCACATAAACAAACACTTGGAGGAGACATAGGTGAGTGCCTGGAGAAGTTGGTGGACTGTTGCATTGGATTGTCTATGTTTATGTTTAGACATGAGGGCAATCTGCCTCTGATACACATCATCCTACCTGCTGCTCCTTGGCACTTGAGGCACAGATGTTCTTGCTGGCCTCCTCACAGAACCTCTTTTCTTCCCCACGGGACACTTGCATTCCAGCCTACTCCAACAGCACCTTTCTGTTCTCATTCGGTAATATCCTCACTTTTTCCTTTAGTTGAGTGCACTCACGGAGGTGGTGTTTCTGCTTGATGCTGATCCACAAAAAAAAAAAATTGGTGATTCCCAGCCAGATTCCATTGGCTTGCCACTACTACAAGTCCCATGGTCCCACAAGGGCCCTGAACCCCAGACTGTCCCAGAAGAGTCTACAGTATACATAGCAGCAGCAAACAGAGGCAGGTCAAATCAAGATACCGCCCATGTTCCACAGGACTCAACAAACTTCTGAAAGCCCTGACACCAAGAGTGCACCCTATACATCACAGAAGAGGAAATGTTCTTCATGGTTGATTATAGGTCTGTGGTACCATAAAACCTTCAGCAGGGAGAGGGCTTATCTCCTCTGAGAGAGTTGAGCTGACCCAACAAGTGTACACTCTTTCCATTTTTGTCTGGAATCCTAGATCTTTTAATCTGTGGTCAGAACCCTAGAGGTTCAGGGTTCCTGGATATTCCCAGCGTGGTGGAAAAGTTTTTATGTAGAGGTCCTTGAATTTGGAAGAATAAAGATTGGAGGGTCTTGGACACTTTTCACACTTAGGACAACTGAGTCCAAGAGGTACAAATCCAAGACCCTTGCCTCAGGGCAGGGTTCCTAAATAAAAAAAAGATAACATAGAACCAGAGCCCTTGCGTTTTTTCAAAGTCCTAAAAGGACAGAAGCATTTCCTACCTAGTTCTGGGGGTCTCAGTTGTGTCACTGACTCACCTGTAGGAATAGTTATCTTTTAACAGTTCCTCGGAGAACTTCATGGAAGCAATTATGGACTGGGTCATTTTATCCATATCCAACATTGTCTTCTCATGTTGTGATTTAATGATGTTGAATTCAGTGTTCATCCTGTGTTAGGTCATGGCCCAAGAAGCAAATAATCTGCTGAATTGAGGATTCAATAATCATGTGCAAACAGGCTGTATCATGGACTACCCAAGCCAATTGCATGCCACATCCTAGTTCCTTAAAACTGGGTCCCCTTGGTGCTAATTAAACTTACTATCCTGGGCAGAGGACAGCAGAGCAAGGAGACCTAATGGAGCTAGCTGACCTTCAAGAGCTTCCTGGGCAAGCCTGAAGGAATAGATTACTTCTATGACAATTTTCCAATACACTGTGCCACAGGCAAGGGTCCTATAGGTATCTGTAATGACTTTCCTCTTATTTTTAAGGCAGGGATTCTCATTCCTTGGTTCCTGTTGTTATGTGAATTCCCAGAGGACACAACTATTATTTACAGGTGAAAGGCTTTATCACACCTCCTCCCCGAGGAGATTCCTGTGTGACAACCAGGAAACACCAGGAGCAAACTTCCCTGGTGATCACTTTGGACCTCTATGGACTCACACCAACAGGACCTGCAAACTGTGCATCACACAAATCCTCAGACCCCATCAAAGGTCCCAGAGCCTCAGTCCTGAACAAAACACACACAGCTAAGTTCACACACATAGACACAATTAGAATGCCAATAAATCCAGGGAGGTGCCATCGCTCAGAATATGATGAACAATATCAGAGTAAAGGTGTGATAGCCTGCAGGCATTGCATTCACACACTGAGAGGCAGCAAGTGTGAGCAGGTCCTTCCAGCTGTTGACAGCAACAATCAGATTGCAAGCAACCCAAGGTCAAGTACAAAAGAAGTTGATAATAAACACACAGCACCTTGTTTATCCAACAATTAAACACCTGTCAGTGCAACTTAATTGAATGATGGGAGATGACACACTCCATTCATGGAAGGAAATTGGGTTAACAGATGGCACAATACAGGCAACAGGGTACTGGGCATAATTCCTACCTGTAGTTCAAATTCTCATACATGTAAACGTTCAGGATTCCACACATTTCCTCCATGTCATTGCTGATCTTCCTCATATCCAATTTCAATTCTCTAACTTTATTTATATTTGATATCTGATTAGTGATGTTGGAATTTTGGGTTGAAGTATTTCTAGCAGACCCTGCAGATAGATAAACACAAATGAATTTGCATACTTGATGGCCCAGGAGAGGGGAGACCATTCTGAGTCCCAAGAAGAAGACTGAGGGAGAGAAAAGGTAAAGACAGGGTGAATCCATAAAAGAGCAGAAAAGCTATCTTCCAGCTGGTTTGCTAAGCTATGTCCTCTTCCTAATCACCACTGTCAGACATATGCCACACTCCCTATTACAGGACCCCTTGCCCTGAAATCTATAATTTGCCTCAGACAAAAAGATATGGGGAACATTGTCAGGTCATATCAGATGTGTTTCAGGGAAATCCTGAAGTTCATAGTGCTTAGCACTATCAAGCTCTAATTAATCGAGTGTCTTCAAATCCAAAGTGTCTGAGTCCTCACCACATGACATGACCAGGGAAGCATCCTTCTCTGTTCTTTTCATCAGAGACTCAAGTTACCTACAGTAATCTGGAAGATGAAGTGTTTCAACTCCCTTCCATGAAAGGAATAAAACACTGATATTCCCATAGTGCCCACTCCTGGCATTCTTTGCCACTCAAATTGAAATTAAATAGCTCCCAGAAAAGTAGCTGCAGGTTTGTCAATTCCTGGCTCTGTCAAACTAATCATCAGAAATTCTTGACTCTTTGACATTGGCAAAGTCCAAGGCTTCAGCTTGTAAGACCTACTCCTGGAAGGCCCAGCTCAAGCCTACCTCTACCAGGAAGATCCCCAACTCTGCCCAGGACTCACTGTGCCTTCTCCAGAATGACTTCCTTCTTCCTTTTTCATGAGAAAGGATTCCCTCCTCCTTCTTTGTTGGTCTGGTGTCTCCTTCATCGCCATTCTCTTTCTGACATAGCCTGAGCAGCCAGGAAAACATTCCTGCTGGTGATCCCAGAGCAAACAGAAGAGATGAACCACAGGCAGTTGCTGTCACCACAACACAGGTGACAACACAGAAGATTCTAGTTCTCTCCTAGATACAAGAGATTCTCCAAGGAAGGCATTACTGATGATGTCACTAGCAACTTCCATGATCTACCTGCTAACTAGTTCTCCCCAACTTGGTCCTTTTCTGGGGTGCCTCTCCTGGAGCCTCTCATGGACCCGTGTGATCCCCTTTGGCAACCTCTCCTTCCAAAGCTGGAGAATTCTAACTGCTTCATTAGATGTCATGTGCTTTTGAGGGGGAACGTTGGTTAGGACTCTGACATGCTTAAGAGATTTTGTTAGCCCCAAATCTCTAGGGACTGTGGATGTAGTAGATTTTTCTCAACAATAAATATGCCACCTGAGTCAATTCATATGATATATACTCCAATTTCCCAGGGATTTCCTGTATCACAGAGGCAAATATCTTTCTCCTATACGTTTAATTGTATAAAACCTGGATGATATTTGCTAATGGTGCATTCCTTGATAGTGGTCATTCTTTTCATTCTTTCCATACATAAATACATACATATATATGTATGTATATATATATATATATATATATATATATATATATATACACACACACACACACACACACACACACACACACACACACACACACACATGTATATATATATATCCATGTGCTTCACAAAATCTCTGGTTTACAATGCTATCTTTTATAAGGAACACTCCCTATTCTTTCAAACATAGGGGATCAACTACAGGGCAAATATAAATGGTAAACTTGCTGTCCTATCTTCAAAACATTATCTTGCACATGGTCCTGTTCTCAAATACAACCAGACAATTTAAGTGGGCATCATAGAGCAAAGGTCATCCTGGACTGTACATTACTACATTGTAGCCTCATAGCCATGACTTCTGCAATATCTGTCTTCCTAAATTGCAAAGTTGTGCAATAAGGATGTTGCGGGTTGTACCATGATGCTGTACTCACAGCAAATATAAGACTCAGGGGGATGGATGATTGCTTTAATGTGTTCTTGGATTCGGTTAGCGAGAATTTTATTGAGTATTTTTGCATCAATATTAGTAAGAGAAATTGGTCTGAAGTTCTCTATCTTTGTTGGATCTTTCTGTGGTTTAGGTATCAGAGTAATTGTGGCTTCATAAAATGAGTTGGGTAGAGTACCTTCTACTTCTATTTTGTGAAATAGTTTGTGCAGAACTGGAATTAGATCTTCTTTGAAGGTCTGATAGAACTCTGCACTAAACCCGTCTGGTCCTGGGCATTTTTTGGCTGGGAGACTATTAATAACTGCTTATATTTCTTTAGGGGATATGGAACTGTTTAGATCGTTAACTTGATCCTGATTTAACTTTGGTATCTGGTATCTGTCCAGAAATTTGTCCATTTCGTCCAGGTTTTCCAGTTTTGTTGAGTATAGCCTTTTTTAGAAGCATCTGATGGTGTTTTCGATTTCTTCAGGATCTGTAGTTATGTCTCCCTCCTCCATTGCTGGTGGGATTGCAAGCTTGTACAACCACTCTGGAAATCAGTCTGGCGGTTCCTCAGAAAATTGGACATAGTAATACCAGAAGATCCCGTAATACCTCTCCTGGGCATATATCCAGAAGATGTCCCAACTGGTAAGAAGGACACATGTACCACTATGTTCATAGCAGCTTTATTTATAATAGCCAGAAGCTGGAAAGGACCCAGATGCCCCTCAACAGAGGAATGGATACAAAAAATGTGGTACATCTACACAATGGAGTACTACTCAGCTATTAAAAAGAATGAATTTATGAAATTCCTAGGCAAATGGTTGGACCTGGAGGGCATCATCCTGAGTGAGGTAACACAATCACAATAGAACTCAAATAATATGTACTCACTGATAAGTGGATATTAGCCCTGAAACTTAATATATTGAGATATAAGGTACAATTTGCAAAACACATGAAACTGAAGAAGAACGAAGACCAAAGTGTGTACACTTTGCCCCTTCTTAGAATTGATAACAATCACCCATGGAAGGAGTTACAGAGACAAAGTTTGGAGCTGAGACAAAAGGGTGGACCATCAAGAGACTGCCATATCCAGGGATCCATCCCATAATTAGCCTCCAAATGATGACACCATTGCATACACTAGCAAGCATTTAGTGCAAGGACCATGATATAGCCGTCTCTTGTGAGACTAGGCTGGGGCCTAACAAACACAGAAGTGGATGCTCACAGTCAACTATTGGATGGATCACAGGGCCCCCAATGGAGGAGCTAGAGAAAGTACCCAAGGAGCTAAAGGGATCTGCAACCCTATAGGTAGAACAACATTATGAACTAACCAGTACCCCGGAGCTCTTGTCTCTAGCTGCATACGTATCAAAAGATGGCCTAGTCAACCATCACTGGAAAGAGAGGCCCGCTGGACAGGCAAACTCTATATGCCCCAGTACAGGGGAACACCAGGGCCAAAAAATGGGAATGGGTGGGTAGGGGAGGTGGGGGTGTGGGAGGCTTTTGGGATAGCATTGGAAATGTAATTGAGGAAAATATGTAATAAAAAAAATTTAAAAAAAAGACTCAGAGGGTAGGGCTGGGAGTGCAATGACCTGAGTTAAGATGAAACCTCAATTTTAATGTGTCTATAAGTTCAGGATGCTTTCCCTTTGGCATTATCATCTCTGGCTTCTGTGTTCTTATGCTGGCTTTGCTGAACCTGTGCTATAATACCCCCTAACCTCACAGATAAAGAGTGAAAAATCATGTATGTCTTCTTTGGGAAAACATCTGAATTTCACTACCTTCTTGAGCCACACAATATCAATATGCAGAGCTCAAAAATCAGGGGAAGATAGGTGATGGCTTCAAAGATGAGGGCTTTTTCTTCCAATGATGGCACATATTGTTGCAATGTGATTTTTCCTTTTCTCTTTCACTAAGGGTGGCTTGTGTGTTTGCTGGCCTAAAGTATCCTGGATCCAACAACAAGGGGCTTACTCTATACAGGCTCAGTTTTACCAAGAAAAGGATTGTTGCAGAATCATACCATGGCAGTAAGAAGGTTAACTACACTGTCTTAGGTCCAGCTGACCTGGTAGAGAACTGAAGACCTGACCTATCTGGGGAAAGGAAGCAGCATGCAGTGTCACACAGCTCTCTCTGAGGCAACTGCTAGAACTGGAATAGGGATGTTTGTTTGTTTATTATAAATACATACAAACCTTAGCCAGAGTTGGTACATAACTGTAATCCCAGCACTAAGAAGGTTTTTTAAAAATTGTTGTTGTTAATATTCCTGTTGTTTCTATTGGTTTTGTTTTGAACTCTCCCAGCTCTTTGCACTGGAAGCAGAAAATTAAGCCCATGCTCTGTAGAGTCCTATCATTCACGTTAATCAGTGATTTTATTCTTAGCAACCACTCCTCAGCTGATCTCATTACTCACTTTCAAATAAGGAAAACAGTCATACAGACATTAGTTAACTTCTATGGTCTCACGTAACCAACTCATCATGACTGTAGAGTGGCATCCCAATCTTTGGAATACCCAAGCTTCTATTTTTGAGATGACAGGCCTCTGTGGAAGACTCCATTAGCTGACAGAGGACCTGGAATGGCTGCCACCTGAAGGCCAGGGCTGCCCCTCCAGTGTCTCTGAAGCTTGAGGCAGAACAGGAACACTTGGCCACAGCTGGTTCAGGTCTGTGCTTTGGATGAGACCTGAGACCTGGATGAACAGAGGTCTCTAGAATTCTGGTGAAGGTGACCACAAACACTTAGACTTGAGGAGAATAATAGATCTTTGGGATGAACATCTTTCTTTTTTATTTATGTTTGCAACGTGCATACTTTATGTCAATAACAAAGGCACCCTAGTTTACAACATCTAGTCTATCTGGGTGTTAAACTGATTGCCTGTGTATACACTAGAATTACTATAACAATACATTTTGTGCCATTTTGTTAAATAATTAAATATTTTTGTATTAATATCTATTTACTTATTCACTTTACACTCTCCTTACTGCCCCGTGACACCCATAATCTTTCCCCAATATTCCTGGCCCCTTCTTTTCTGAGGGAATATGGGACAGCTATCTCAGGTCATCCCTTCTCCTACCAAAACTAAGTGACCCTGTCCTGGAGAAAGGTGCTGAGGGTGCTGGGAATGAATGACTTCTGCTTGGCTTTCTTCTTGCTCCACTTGGCTGGCTTTGACCAGTTCGTGCAGAACTTTCCTTGAACTTGGTACTTCATCCTGATGGTCCATAAAAAGCACTGGTTTGATTAAGGTTTGAGAGTATATTTCCATCAAACCTACTCCCACTAGTATACTAACAATGACAAAGGAAATTAGATATGAGACATCTATTCCAGGAGTTTCCAATTGTTCTCAGACCAGCAGTAGAAAAGCCGACAAAGCTGACAAAGGTGAGGTCACACAGGGACCTGAGAGCATACTGCTGCTTTCCTAAAGAATGTTCTAGAGGATTAGCATATCTAGACTCCCATAGATTCGTGTGCACTGGACACCAAAGGGCTCAACATACTTTGCTTTTGTCACTCAGCTTCTCCAAGTATTAGAAGTCCCCCAATTTAGAGGGATTTGAAGGTATAAATAAGTCCCAGTGGCTAGAGGTATCTCAAAAAATGTGTAAGAACAGAGAACTGCTTGAGAATCAGAAAGACAAGAGCAAAGTCATAGCCCAATAAGAAAATCTGAGTAACAAGCCATCAAGTGAAAACTGAAAGTAGCAGGCCATGCACCAGTAAGGTTGGTCCTTGTCTCTCAGGTAGATCAATCTGAAAATTTCTGAGGAACTCCATATTGGTTTCCAGAGTTGCCATAGCACTTTGCAGTCCCACCAGAAATGGAAGAATGTTCCTCTTTCTTCAAATTCTCACCAACATATGCTTTCACATGAGTTTTTTTGATCTTAGCATTCTTCACTGGAAAGTATACCGCTGGAAACCAGCCTCAGGGTCATTTTGGTTTTCATTTCTCTGAAGACAAAGGACGTTGCACACTTCTTCAGTGCTTCTCAGCCATTCAAGATGAGTTGTTGTGAATGTTGTGTTTAGTTCTCTACCACATTTTTAGATTGTGTTCTTAGCTCTTATGGTGGTTATCTACTTGAGTTCTTTATATATTTTGGATATTAGTGCTCCACTGGATGGGGGGTTAGTGAACATTTTTCTCCCAATATGTAGTTTGTCAATCTGTCCTACTGGCTATGCCCTTTGTCTTATAGAAGCTTTTCAGTTCCTTGTGGCCCATTTATAAACTTTGATGTTAGAGTCTGAGCTATTGGAGTTCCCGTTTATAACATTTAACCCCATTCCCATAAGTTTGAGGCTCTTTCCTGCTTTCTCTTCAGTTAGATTCAGTGAATCTGGTTTTATGTTGAGATCTTTAATCAACCTGGACTTGAGTATTGTGCCAGGTGACAAATATGCATCTACTTTCTTTTTTCTACATACTTACTCCCAGTTAGACCAGCGACATTTATTTTAGGTGTTTCTTTTTTCTATTGTATATTTTTTAATTTGGCGAAGATCAAGTGTCCATAAGTATAGTTTAATTTCTGGGTCTTCATTTTTTTTTTCTATTTTAAAACACTTTAATCTTACATTTCAAATGTTAGCCATTTTTTCTGGTTACCTGCCTAGAACCCACTTATCTCATGCCCCTTCCACCTGCTTCTATGAGGGTGCTCCTAGAGGATGACTCGTGTGCTACAAAGGGCCTGGCTGGAGAAGTGACCCAAGCCCTTGGAAGAGCCCAGAAGATCGTGAGTTGGATCCCAGACATTGGACGGTTGGAGATTGACTTTTGCTTTTGATTGTGACTGTGCCCTGATATTTTCCTCTTGAAGGAAGAAACTGTTTTAGTGGAGCCCACAGTTGAGACTTTTAATTGTAAAAAGACTTTGAATTTTAAAAGAGATGAATATTTTAAAGAGATTGAAATTTTAAGAATATGTAAAGACTGTGGGACTTTTAAAGATATTTAGAACACAGTGTTCTCTTACTACCCTGACATTCCCCTACACTGGGGCATCAAGCCTTTAAAGGACCAAGGGCCTTTCCTCTCATTGATGTCCAACAAGGACGTCATCTGGCACAATGTGCCTAGAGCCATGGGTCACTCCATGTGTGATTGGTGGTTTAGTCCCTGGGAGTTCTAGGGGATATGGTTGGTTGATATTGTTGTTCTTCCTATGGTTGCAACCCCCTATAGCTCATTCAGTCCTTTCTCCAACTCTTCCACTGGGGACTCTATATTCAATCCAAAGAGTGGCTGCAAAAATGTGCCTTATTATTTGTCACTCTCATGTGGAGCCTCTGAGGAGACACCTATAGCAGGATCCTGTCAGAAAGCACTTATTGTCATCTTCCATATTGTCTGGGTTTGGTGTCTATATGTGGGATGGATCTCCAGGTGGGGAAGGCTCAGGATGGCTTTTGCTTCATTCTCTGCTCTACACCTTGTCTCCACATTTCCTCCTGTGACTATTATGTTCATCCTTCTTTTTTTTTTTTTTTGACTTTCAATATTGTCTGCTATGTTTATATGCCTGGCTCTTTCTTGTTTTTTAACCTTTTTATCATATGTCCTGGGAGATTCAGACTAATGGAGCCCATATCTGTTCATAAGCCCAGGCATATATAAATGACCTTCCCAGGTGTTCTCCGTTTCCTTGTTAGCATTTCCTTCAAGAATAGGGAGTAAAAGCCAGGGAGTCAAAGCAAAGGCATAGAGAGGGATTGTGAATTGTGATGCTCAGATTTCTAAAGCAGGGAATATACAAAGCCTAAAAGAGAAATAAGGGAAAGCTTATCTATCCTTAGAATGCAGGTGGGGGACACATACAGAAGTAGAGGACAGCAGGGTTTCAGGAAGTATCTTGTTATTACCATATTAGGACTCTTTGGGTATCAAACAGAAACCCAAAGCAAACTAACTTAAGCAGAAAGAGGGGATTATTTATACAAGACACAAGGTATCATAGAATACAGGGGCAGAAATGCAGTTGAAGGGTCAGCAATTAAAGGGATGACTGGAGCCACTGGGAACTGGGAGGCTTCCATGATGAGCCATTGCTTCTCCTGCCATTTGTATTTCCTGGGAAGAGTGAATTTCTCAGCTGATTGGTGCATATGACAGATACCAGATGGCCACCCTCAGCTCCCAAGGTAACAGAAAGACTTGGCCATGTTTTTTCCAGTTTCACCGCCTTAGTCTGACATCTCTGGTTAGGAAGAATAAGACATCTCTAAC
Organism: Mus musculus; assembly: GCF_000001635.26. Taxonomy (NCBI): domain Eukaryota; kingdom Metazoa; phylum Chordata; class Mammalia; order Rodentia; family Muridae; genus Mus; species Mus musculus. The sequence continues at coordinate 3,785,267 of NC_000080.6, read as the reverse complement.
TTTAATCACCTGTGATCAAAATCAAGCTTCAGCATAAAATCCTGATTTCTAGGAATTAAGAATAAAAAAGTAGCCAGGAACTGTTGTAAGCTAGGGTGATCGTTGAAAGTGGCCACTCTTAATGTTACAATCCGGAATCTAGAGGTAAGAGGGGGAAAAATCCAAGGCCAGGAACATGAAGAAACTGATTGGTACTTAACTGGTTAGACTCATAAATTGACCCCACATAACAATTTCAAGTTTGCTTATTTCTCTCAAATATTTCTAGTATACCTTTTCAATGGATTCCCCTTCTTGCTCTAGTAATGTGTTGTGGAAATTCCTACTTACCTGGTCATTCTGGGCTCCTCACTGGGAACATCCCACTCCATTCCACATCCCTTTTTTGCCTATGAAAATTATATTCATTCATTAAAGGTTAGCTTAACCCTTCATCTGTTTATTAATCTTTTTGTATTCCTACCAAATTTGCTAATTTAACTTTTATTAAATAAACTTTTCCAAACAGACTATATGGTCCTTTAGGTCAAAGACAGTGTTTGTGTCCTTTGTGATTTTTGAAAATTCTAAGTATGAATGTAATTAGTTAAATATAACTGCAGTAATCAGAGAACATTCAAACGCCAGATGAAAAGGAGTAGGAGAGGTGGGGTCTAAGTAAAATGGTGTGCTATGGTGTGACAGTAGGAGAGGTGAGTCTAAGTCAGATGGTGTGCTATGGTGTGACATTAGGAGAGGTATGTTTAAGTCAGATGGTGTGCTATGGTGTGACAGTAAGAGAGGTGGGTCTAAATCAGATGGTGTGTGATGATGTGACAGTAGAAGAGGTGGGTCTAAGTAAGATGGTGTGTTATGGTGTGACAGTAGGAGAGGTGGGTCCAAGTCAGATGGTGTGCTATGGTGTGACAGTAAGAGAGGTGGGTCTAAGTCAGATGTTGTGGGATGGTGTGATTATAAGTAAACACCATTTGCAGTGTACCTTTTAAAACAATTCGAAAATTATAAAAGACTGGCTGATTTTAATAATTGAAGAATACATTAATTAGGGAGTCAGGTCTGAACATTTCTAATTTCTATCATCTTTCTGATGATAGACCCTTACCACATAGGAAATGAACTTCAGAGAATGCTGTACTGAAAAATGAACTAGTTTAAAACAGGTTTAAGGGGAGCCTGAGCTGCATAGCAAGATCCAGAGGCTGGGGAGGGGAGGCAGGAGACAGAGACAGAGAGACAGAAAGAGAGAAGGATAGACAGAGACAGCGACACACATAGAGAGAGAGACAGAGTCAAAGAGACAGAGAGACATTCAAGAAGTAAACTAGTTAAATATGCATGGTGCTAGGGAATGGACACATAGCCTCGGTTTAGGGCGTTGTAAATATTTTTTCTAGCATTTGAATTTAATAGCTTTAAAGTCCCTTCTTCAAAATGTATGTTCAATTTTATTAGGAAGAATAAGGTAAACTCCTCTTTGTGGGTCAATTGAGAATATTTCCATAGATGATAAAATCAATAAAACATACAACAGCCTTATAGACATTCAAGTATGGCCAGCTTTAATTTATTGTACTTGCTGGAAATGAAGCAAAAGCTTTTCAATTAAATTCTGGTCTGCATTGAGATGAGTGAGAAACTTCTATTTGAGGAAGGCTGATAAAATATTTAAGAACTCAGTAACTATTGGTCCAGCACCACGTATATACTTATCCCTATGCATTTTACATTGCCACTGGGGAAGCACCATACACTAAGCATCTAAATTTGAAAGCCTAAAACATTTACAAATCCAAAACTTGCTAAGCACCAAGACAGTGCCACCAGGAGAAACTTCCACACTTGACCTCAATTGAAGGGTCATAGTAAAAGCATAAGCTCATTAAAAATCCTGTAAATCATTAATTTCAGGCTATATTCATGAGGTGTGAAATATAAATGAATTTTGTGTTTTGACTTGTGTCTTAGCCACACACACACACCATTTTTCATTAAAAAAAGTTTTTAAAGCAAGGTGGTCCAATATTTTGAGATTCTCAATTTGTACCTTTTACAAAAGTTTAGAAGTTTTAAATCCCGAGAAATTAAACTTTTGAAATAGCCCAGTTATCAGTGAAAGCAGAGTCTTCCTTACACACATACACACACACACACACACACACACACACACACACACACACACACACACACACAGGACTGTTAACTAAGCCTGGTGGTGTAAGCTTGTAATATCAACTACACAAAAGACTGAAGCAGCGCTGGGTAACTGCCTTAATGCAGGCAAACCAGCTGAGGACATGACATCATGACTGATAACCTTTAGTGCACAGGCAACTTCACATATGCGGAGGCCATGACAACCTGTCAGGGTGTATTTCTTTGCTTGATGGCTCCTATGGATTCTGAGGCATCAATTTGAAGATGGAGCTCAATTTCAGGATGTAATGAAGATGGAACTGTAGCTCTTCATTCCATGTCAGCTTGACAGGCGGTCTAGCTTCTATCTTCATAGACAGCTGTCTCTTTTGCAACTTCTCAGAGACATCAAGGCATCTGTCTGCTTACAATAGTTTCTCATTATTTCAGAGCCGATGGTTGTAGTCCAGTGGCTGTCTAGAGTCTCCCTCTCCTCACTCCTTGCTTTGAGTTTGGTGAGGTGAGCCGTGACCTGGATTTCAGCAGTTATCAGTCTGGGAAGATCAATGCTACTGTCAGAGTAGAGAATGAGAAAGTTCAGTTACTGTTCTTGCCACACAAGCTTGAAGACCTGGGTTTGAGCCTCACCCCAGATGTGACGGTGTGCACTTGTGATTCTAGCACACAGGAGACAAGCAGATCCTTGGAGCTTACTGGTCAGCCACCCTGGCTAACAGAAGAGCTCCAGACCAATAAGAACCCACTTTACAAACAAAGCAGGGGCTAAGCGATGCCTTGGCCTTAGCACTAAGAATACTTGCTGCTCTTACAAGAGATCAGAGCTCAGTTCCCAGCACCCAGGTCAAGCAACCCACAGCTACCGGTGACTCCAGCTCTGGGAATTTGGCACCTTGTCTTGGTCTCTTTGGGTATCCACACTCATGTGGCACACACACATACACACACACACACACACATCCATAAATCTAAAACTGTGTTTTTCAAATGATGACATTCTTTCTTCTGTAAAGTTATTTCTGTCCTGGAGACATGTCAGTTGACAAGTCACAAGTACAGTGACAAGAGCTTGGCCTTCCACCTTCAAATGCTTTAATGTCTATTTTCTGCTACTCAGGATATTCTTCTCCATGGATATAGTGTAATGATCAGAGTCAATAGTGGTACACATTTCCATTCTAATAGTGAGACCCCATTTAAATGTGAAAAATGACCCCAATCATAATTTCTTTAGCAAAAGGACCTGATTGAAAATCCTGTCTTGCACTTAGCTGTCCTGTGTGACACAGCTTCTCTCGAGACCTTGACACATTTTTAAGATTGTGGTACCTTTATTTTATGCAAGGTCACTCAGTTTGGGCTCATCTGACATTTCTTTCCTTTCACTATGTGGTCCTTGCGGATCAAACTCAGGGCGTGAGGCATGGCAACAAAGATATTGACCCACTGAACGTTTTGCTGTCCCCCTTATCTGATATTTTGTTCTGATTAAATTCTAGTTAGAAAACCTTGACCACATAGAGTGTTGCTTTGTTGCCCAGCTCCAAGTGGGACTTGATTTTGAGTTGCCACTTACTATTGACATTAACTTTGATTATTGACTAAGGTGACATCCTCACAGTTTCTCCATGAGAAGTAATTCTTTTTCCCTTTGCAGTTCTTCAGTATCTTGAAATTTGGGAAAGGTAGATCAAGATTGTGTGACTCTTTTCTTACTCATAAAACATCCTGGTTTGTTTGTTTGTTCTTAATATATTTAATTATGTTGCTATGGACTCAGGTGTCCCCACTTAATCAATAGTTTATAATCTTGGTTAATTTATTATTTATTTTACATGTACAGGTATTTTGCCTGCATGTCTTTCTGTACACCATGTGTGTGCCTGGCACTCATGGAGGGCAGAGAGGGTACCAGATCCTCTATAAGCAGCACTGTGGGTTCTGGGAATTGAACCCAGGTCTGCAGGAAGAACAGCCATGCTTTTAACCACTCGACCATTTCTCTCTCCAGCTCCTGTCATCTGTTATTTTGATCTTAAATTAGCACAGGCTAAAAGCTGGTTACTCTGTCCTTTGGGTGTGAATCCCTCATTCCTTTGAGCATTTGCCTAGTTTGGAGTAAAAGCAGGCTCTCCTCTTATTTCTTTCTCAGCCCTGAAGTCATCCTTTCCTCCAGGGAGCCCTGGTTCCTTAGAGAATGGTATTTAAGAACCAAGATCTATCTGGCTGTGCAATATGGTCATTGCTCACAGGTCCTCTCCCTGAACAGAGCTAGAAAATGCATGTACATGTTCACATATACACATACAGATATAAATTCACACACATACAGACATAGTTTAAAAAAAAAAAAACAGAGGTGAAGTATATGTGAATATAACCACACATTTATACCCAAACCACCAAGTCCTATTCTATAATGTAGGGTTAGTATCATTTTTTTTCATCTCCACATTTATAACCTCCCCCATCTCCCTTCATCCCTTTCCCCTGCATGGAACTGAGTTTCCACTCCACACCTCCCCTTCTCTACAGAAGATGTCTTGCACATCCTTCGTATCTCTCTTGATCATATTTTCTTTTTCCTCTGTGTTTTTTTGATCATATAGAGAATATTTGTAATAGCTTCTTTGGAAAAATCACTATCCACAAATTCTATTCTTATTAGGTTAGCCTGGGCAACATAAGACGACCCTTTCTCACAAATAAATGTTTGCCCTTCAGTCGGCAGCAGTGTATGTAACACAGTTTAAAAACATTCCATTACTATCCATTATTAATTGTGACATCACCAGTAGTCCCTTTAGGGGACAATCTCTTGTATTCAGGAGAACCCTAGAATCACCTGTGATGTCACCAGTGTTGTGGTGACACCAGCAGCCTATGGAGAATCCCTTTAGAGCCTATTATTTTTGCAAGCAGGCATGTTGTTCAGGCTGCTTAGGCTATTTTGAAGTGAGAATGGAAAACAAGGAGAGGCCATATCAAGACAGAAGGAGGCTGACCTTCTATCATGCTGTAGAACAACAAGAAAGCAATGGTCCTGGGGAAGGTCCAGTGAGTCCTGGGCAGGGTTTGGGGAGCTTCCTGGAGGAGGAAAGCTTATGCTGGTCCTTCCAGGAGTAGGACTTATGATTTGAACCTCAGTCTTCCTAAATGGCAGACCCAGACTCAATAATTTCTGCAGATCAATTTGGCAGAGAGCCGGGAATTGACATGTGTCAATCTGCTTTCCTCAGAGCTCTTTACTTTCATACTGAGTGGGCCTGGAGGAGTCTCTGTGAGAATAACAGAGTGTTGCTGTCAGGATAGTGTTGAAGCACTTCATCCTAAGCATATTCTGTAGGATACATGAGTATGTGATGCCAAGAGCAAAGAGGAATACTCTCCTGGTCATGTCAGACAGACCTCACCACGTTCTCAGACACTTTGGTCTTGAACAAACATGATTAGGGCTTGGGTGCTAATCAGTATGGATTCCAAGAATTCCCTGCATCACATCAAACATGAGCTAACAATGTCCTTCAATTCTTCTTGCCTGGGCCAGCTGATACATTTCAGAGCCAGGGAGATGGCAGTAGGGTGTGAGGCATATGTCTACCTATGGTGCTTGGGAACAGGGACATAGCTGAGGAGCCCAGCTTGAAGATAACTTTCCTGCTCTTTCAGGGATTCATTAGTGTCTCTAGCAACACTTCTTCCTCAGATTTCTATTTGGGACTAAGCATGGTTTCTCCTGGCCCTGTGCCATCATCTATGCAAGTTTACTAGTGTTTATCTAAATACAGGATCTACTGGAAGGCATAATCCCAACCCTCCACCATCTCTAAGGAGGAGGAGAGGTTGAAGAGGTTGGAGAATCTGACAATCTCCAGAAGATGACAAATGGGAGGGATGAACTCTGGGGAATCCTGGCCCATTACACTAACAAGGATTTGAACAACAACAGGTAGTCATTATGCCCAGTTCTTTGCTATCTTGGGCCCTCTCTGTTAACCCAAGATTTCCTCACATCACAGGAGACTACAACTCCAGAGTGTTCTCATGCCCAAAATCATTTTCCTGATTACATCTTAGATACAGAACTTGAAGTTCAGATAGGAGTGAGATGGGGTCACAGGCTCTTTTGATTCCCCCAAAAGTAAACCAGAGCCTGTGGCCTGAATCACAGTCTGGGAATAAGGGTAGAAGTGTGTGAGCTCTCATCCTGCATTTTAAGAAGCCTGGACATGTGTTGGCTTATGGAAATTACTAGGTGCTGTGTGCTTATGGCAAATCACTTTTGTAACTGACCTGGAAGTACTTTGGTTCTAATTGGTCCTGTCAACAGCTGGAGAGTTCTGGTCCCACGTGCTGCCTCTCAGTGTGACAGGATTTCTGCAGGTCACTGCTTTTCTCTGATTTTGCTCATTGTACTCTGAATTGTATTTATTTGGCATTCTAAGTGTGTGTGTGTGTGTGTGTGTGTGTGTGTGTGTGTTTACCTTACAATCCATGGAGTCTCTGGCCTTGATTTGGCCTGAGGATTGGCCTGAATCAATTTTCAGGTCATGATACTGATGAGGACAAGGAGCCTTCCATTTTAGCAGCACAGCACATGACCTCTGTGCTCACCTTGGGTGCACGTTGGAAACTCCTAGTATGTGTTTTTATAAAGCCTTTCACTGTAGATATTATGTCCTTTGGGGATTTATGTAGCAATAGAACCAATGATTGACAATTCCTTGTCTAAAAACAGGAGAAGGGTCATCACAGGTTTAAGGTGGACCCAGGCCTGTGGCACAGGCTCCTGGAAAGTTCTTGGAGAGCTCATCCATTCCTTCAAGTCCCCTCAGGGAGCTAAAGCAGGTCAGCTCTCTTCTTTTACTTCCCTAGCTCTACTGGCCCCAGGCCAAGAGTAATAATTTTAATAATCACCAAGAGGAACCAGTACCAAGGAGCAGGATGTGGCATATGTGGGCTGAGGTAGTCCACGATTCAGCTTGAACTGACATGATCCTTGTAGCCTCAGTTCAAGGGATTATTTGCTCCTTGGGCCATGCCATCCCACAGGATCAACTTTGAGGCCTTCATGCTCGAGATGCAACACCAACAGGTGATAGCCAACCTGCAGAAAATATCCCAGGACATCAGTGAGGCTTCTATGTGATGCTCCATGGCCAATATGAATTGTTGTCTGAGGCTGTCTGGGGGTCAGGGCTCATGATGGGAGGATGGTCCTTGGGAGGAGTGGGAGGAAGGTGCTGCCTGGGAGTCACAATTTTTTGTTTGTGGCTCAGCATCAGGCACTGCCACCTCCTGAGTGAATCTAACCACCTTCAGCACAAAGTCAGGAGAACAGGCAGCTTCTAGGGGAGCAGATTGCATTGGAAAAATGCTCCAAAGAAACAAAGAGGCTGTGTAAAGACAGCAGCCTGAATATCTATGACCTATGTACCAAGCAGCAGCAGGTAGGATGAATGAAACATCAGGGGCAGGTTGCAGTCATATCTAAGCATAAACACAGTCAAGCCTAGGCCACCATCCTGCACCTTATCCAAGATCTCTCCTATGGCTCACCCAGTAGTTCATTTCTGTGATCATTTACAAGACTTTCTGTGGTGTTAGCCTCTTGCAAGAAGCTGAAGGATAGTCCAGGTCACCTTGGGCACGGAGTCGGTGAACACCCCCAAGATCCCCTAGAGGACTCTCCACACAATCTTAGGACCACTGGTGAGTGGAACACAACTTCTGTTCCGATCCAATCGCCTGGGACCTGAGAAAACATTAGAGAAGCAGGAAACCCGGCCTGACCAGGGTCACAAGTCCCTTCCAGTAGGTGCCAGGACTTGGTCACCTGGGCGCAGAGTTGGCAGACACCCCCAAGGTCCCTAGAAGACAGACTCTGAGAAAGGACCCCGTTTTGGGCTCCAGACATCTGGACACCTTCCCTGACAGAGGAGAGGTGTCTGCCCTGCCCTGGAGGGCTTTGCTGGAGCACCTGGGGGAGCCATCTTGGTTCCCGGATCCCTCTGAGACTAGTCTGTGCAGATGAGAGTGTGAACTACAGAAGCAACACAGCTTCTGGAACAAGTCCTGTTTCCGGCCTTCATCTTCTGCCAAGAGGGAGGTCTGAATGCCAGATATCTGTGCACCTTCCCTGTAAGAGGAGAGCTTGCCTGCAGAGAGCGCTATGACCACTGAAACTCAGAGGAGAGAATTAGTCTCCCAGGTCTGCTGATAGAGGATAAAAGAATCTCGAGAGGAACAATCTCCAACCAGAGACAACTATAACAACTAACTCCAGAGACTACCAGATGGCGAAAGGCAAACGTAAGAATCTTACTAACAGAAACCAAGACCACTCACCATCTTTAGAACCCAGCACTCTAACCTCGCCCAGTCCTGGGCACCACAACACACCCGAAAAGCTAGACCCAGATTTAAAAGCATATCTCATGATGATGGTAGAGGACATCAAGAAGGACTTTTATAACTCACTTAAAGAAATACAGGAGAACACTGCTAAAGAGTTACAAGTCCTGAAAGAAAAAGAGGAAAACACATCCAAACAGGTGATGGAAATGAACAAAACCATACTAGACCAAAAAAGGGAAGTGAACACAATAAAGAAAACCCAAGGAGAGGCAAAGCTGGAGATAGAAACCCTAGGAAAGAAATCTGGAACCATAGATGCGAGCATCAGCAACGGAATACAAGAGATGGAAGAGAGAATCTCAGGTGCAGAAGATTCTATAGAGAACATCAGCACAACAAAGACAATGCAAAATGCAAAAAGATCCTAACTTAAAACATCCAGGAAATTCAGGACACAATGAGAAGACCAAACCTACAGATAATAGGAGTAGATGAGAATGAAGATTTTCAACTTAAAGGACCAGCAAATATCTTCAACAAAATTATAGAAGAAAACTTCCCAAACCTAAAGAAAGAGATGCCCAAATAGACTGGACCAGAAAAGAAATTCCTCCCGACACATAATAATCAGAACAGAAAATGCACTAAATATAAAATATTAAAAGCAGTAAGGGAAAATGGTCAAGTAATATATAAAGGCAGGCCTATCAGAATTACACCAGACTTTTCACCAGAGACTATGAAAGCCAGAAGATCCTGGACAGATGTTATACAGACACTAAGAGAACACAAATGCCAGCCCAGGCTACTATACACAGACAAACTTTCAATTACCATAGATGGAGAAACCAAAGTATTCCACGACAAAACCAAATTCACACATTATCTTTCCACGAATCCAGTTCTTCAAAGTATAATAACAGAAAAATAAACAATACAAGGATGGAAACCAAGCCCTAGAAAAAGCAAGAAAGGAATCCTTCAACAAACCTAAAAGAAGACAGCCACAAGAACAGAATGCCAACTTGAACAACAAAAATAATAGGAAGCAACGATTACTTTTCCTTAATATCTCTTAATATCAATGGACTCTATTCCCCAATAAAAAGACAAACTAACAGACTGGCTACACAAACAGGACCCAACATTTTGCTAACAGGAAACCCATCTCAGGGATAAAGACAGACACTACCTCAGAATGAAAGGCTGGAAAACAATTTTCCATGCAAATAGTCTAAAGAAACAAGCTTGAGTAGCCATTCCTATATAAATAAAATCGACTTCCACCCGAAAGTTATCAAAAAAGACAAGGAGGGACACTTCATACTCATCAAAGGTAAAATCTTCCAAGAGGAACTCTCAATTCTGAATATCTATGCTCCAAATGCAAGGGCAGCCACATTCATTAAAAAAAAAAAAACTTTAGTAAAGCTCAAAGCACACATTGCACCTCACACAATAATAGTGGGAGACTTCAACACACCACTTTCACCAATGGACGGATCGTGGAAACAGAAACTAAACAGGGACACACTGAAACTAACAGAAGTGATGAAACAAATGGATTTAACAGATATCTATAGAACATTTTATCCTAAAACAAAAGGATATACCTTCTCCTAAGCACCCCATGGGACCTTCTCCAAAATTGACCATATAATTGGTCACAAAACAGGCCTCAACAGATACAAAAATATTGAAATTGTCCTATGCATCCTATCAGATCACCATAGACTAAGGCTGATCTTCAATAACAACATAAATAATAGAAAGCCAACATTGATGTGGAAACTGAGCAACACTCTTCTCAATGACACCTTGGTCAAGGAAGGAATAAAGAAAGAAATTAAAGACTTTTTAGAGTTTAATGAAAATAAAGCAACAACATACCCAAACTTATGGGACACAATGAAAGCATTTCTAAGAGGAAAACTCATAGCACTGAGTGCCTCCAAAAAGAAACTAGAAAGAGCACACACAAGCAGCTTGACAACACACCTAAAAGCTCTAGATCAAAAGGAAGCAAATTCAACCGAGAGGAATAGACAGCAGGAAATAATCAAACTCAGGGGAGAAATCAACCAAGTGGAAACAAGAAGAACTATTGAAAGAATCAACCAAACGAGGAGCTGGTTCTTTAAGAAAATCAACAAGATAGATAAACCCTTAGCCAGACTCACTAGAGGGCACAGGTACAGCAACCTAATTAACAAAATCAGAAATGAAAAGGGAGACATAACAACAGATCCTGAAGAAATCCAAAACACCATCAGATCCTTCTACAAAAGGCTATACTCAACAAAACTGGAAAACCTGGATGAAATGGACAAATTTCTAGACAGATATCAGGTACTAAAGTTAAATCAGGATCAGGTTAATGATCTAAAAAGTCCTATATCCCCTAAAGAAATAGAAGCAGTCATTAATAATCTCCCAACCAAAAAAAAAAAAAAGTCCAGGACCAGATGGGTTTAGTGCAGAGTTCTATCAGACCTTCAAAGAAGATCTAATTTCAGTTCTTCACAAACTATTCCACAAAATAGAAGCAGAAGGTACTCTACCCAACTCATTCTATGAAGGCACAATTACTCTGATACCTAAACCACAGAAAGACCCCACAAAAATAGAGAACTTCAGACCAATTTCCCTTATGAATGCAAAAATCCTCAATAAAATTCTAGCTAACTGAATCCAAGAACACATCAAAACAATCATCCATCCTTACCAAGTAGGTTTCATTCCGGGGATGCAGGGATGGTTTAATATGCGTAAATCCATCAATATAATCCACTATATAAACAAACTGAAAGACAAAAACCACATGATCATCTCTTTAGATTCAGAGAAAGCATTTGACAAAATCCAACACCCATTCATGATAAAAGTCTTGGAAAGAACAGCAATTCAAGACCCATACCTAAACATGATAAAAGCAATCTACAACAGGCCAGTAGCCAACTTCAAAGTAAATGGTGAGAAGCTGGAAGCATTCCCACTAAAATCAGGGACTAGACAAGGCTGCCCACTTTCTCCCTACCTATTCAACATTGTACTTGAAGTCCTAGCCAGAGCATTTCGACAACAAAAGGAAATTAAGAGAATACAAATTGGAAAGGAAGAAATCAAAATATCACTTTTTGCAGATGATATGATAGTGTATATATAAGTGACCCTAAAAATTCCACCAGAGAACTCCTAAACCTGATAACCAGCTTCAGTGAAGTAGCTGGATATAAAATTAACTCAAGCAAGTCAATTGCCTTTCTCTACACAAAGGATAAACAGGCTGAGAAAGAAAATAGGGAAAAAACACCCTTCTCAATAGTCACAAATAATATAAAATACCTTGGTGTGACTCTAACTAAGGAAGTAAAAGATCTGTATGATAAGAACTTCAAGTCTCAGAAGAAAGAAATTAAAGAAGATCTCAGAAGTTGGCAAGATCTCCCATGCTCATGGGTTGGCAGGATCAATATAGTAAAAATGGCTATCTTGCCAAAAGCAATCTACATATTCCATGCAATCCCCATCAAAATTGCAACTCAATTCTTCAATGAATTAGAAAGGGCAATCTGCAAATTCATCTGGAATAACAAAAAACCTAGAATAGCAAAAACTCTTCTCAAGGATAAAAGAACCTCTGGTGGAATCACCATGCCTGATCTAAAGCTGTACTACAGAGTAATTGTGATGAAAACTGCATGTTACTGGTATAGCAACAGACAAGTAGACCAATGGAATAGAATTGAAGACCCAGAAATGAACCCACACACCTATGGTCACTTGATCTTTGACAAGGGAGCTAAAACCATCCAGTGGAAAAAAGACAGCATTTTCAACAATTGGTGCTGGCACAACTGGCGGTTAACATGTAGAAGAATGCAAATTGATCCATTCCTAACTCCTTGTACTAAGGTCAAATCTAAGTGGATCAAGGAACTCCACATAAAACCAGAGACAGTGAAACTTATAGAGGAGAAAGTGGGGAAAAGCCTCGAAGATATGGGCACAGGGGGAAAATTCCTGAATAGAACAGCAATGGCTTGTGCTGTAAGATTGAGAATCAAACAGCAATGGCTTGTGCTGTAAGATTGAGAGTCAACAAATGGGAACTCATAAAATTGCAAAGCTTTTGTAAGGCAAAAGATGCCGTCAATAAGACAAAAAGGCTACCAACAGATTGGGAAAGGATCTTTACCTATCCTAAATCAGATAGGGAACTAATAACCAATATATATAAAGAACACAAGAAGGTGGACTCCAGAAAATCAATGGAGGAGCTAGAGAAAGTATCCAAGGAGCTAAAGAGATCTGCAACCCTGTAGTTGCAACAACATTATGAACTTACCAGTACCCCGGAGTTCTTGACTCTAGCTACATATGTATCAAAAGATGGCCTAGTCGGCCATCACTGGAAAGAGAGGCCCATCGGACACACAAACTTTATATGCCCCAGTACATGGGAACGCCAGTGCCAAAAAAATGAGAATGGGTGGGTAGGGAAGTGGGGGGAGGGTATGGGGGACTTTTGGAATAGCATTGGAAATGTCATTGAGGAAAATACGTAATAAATAAATTTAAAAAAAAAGTGGGGCTCAGAACTAAATAAAGAATTCTCACCTGACAAATACCAAATGGCAGAGAAGCACCTGAAAAAATGTTCAGCATCCTTAATCATCAGGAAAATGCAAATCAAACAACCCTGAGATTCCACCTCACACCAGTCAGAATGGCTAACATCAAAAATTCAGGTGACAGCAGATGCTGGCTGGAATGTGGAGAAAGAGGAACACTCCTCCATTGTTGGTGGGATTGCAAGCTTGTACAACCACTCTGGAAATCAGTCTGGCGGTTCCTTAGAAAATTGGACATACTACTACTGGAGGATCCCGCAATACCTCTCCTGGGCATATATCCAGAAGATGGTCCAACTGGTAAGAAGGACACATGCTCCACTCTGTTCATAGCAGCCTTATTTATAATAGCCAGAAGCTGGAAAGAACCCAGATGCCCCTCAACAGAGGAATGGATACAGAAAATGTGGTACATTTACACAATGGAGTACTACTCAGCTATTAAAAAGAATGAATTTATGAAATTCCTAGCCAAACAGATGGATCTGGAGGACATCATACTGAGTGAGGTAACCCAATCACAAAAGAATTCACACAAGGAGAGGTTTGTGTCACAGGCGCCGGCGGGAGCCTTCTTGGCTCCGGGACTCCGTGGAGGGCAGGCTGCACGGGAGACCGTGTGGAATACAGAGGCCAGCCGTTTCTGGGACGGGCGAAAGTCGCAGAGCTTCTGGGGCGGTGCCATCTTCGTATCCAGACAACCGGCCACCTTCCTGGCGAGAGCCACAGAGCTTCTGAGGCGGCAACATCTTCGACTCCAGACAACCGGCCACCTTCCTGGCCAAAGCAGCACAGCTTCTGGGAAAGATCCTGTTTTGGGCCTTCACCCTCAGCCAGGAGGAGGTCCAAACACCAGATAACTGTACACCTTCCCCGAAAGAGGAGAGCTTGCCTGCAGAGACTGCTCTGACCACTGAAACTCAGAGGAGAGAGCTTGTCTCCCACGCCTGCTGATTGAGGGTAACAAAATCAACAGAGGAACAATCTCTTAACAAAGACAACTATAACAACTAACTCCAGAGATTGCCAGATGGCGAAAGGTAAACGTAAGAATCCTACTAACAGAAACCAGGACCACTCACCATCATCAGAACCCAGAACGCCCACTTCGCCCAGTCCAGGACACCCTAACACACCTGAAAAGGTAGACCTGGATTTAAAAGGATATCTCATGATGATGGTAGAGGACATAAAGAAGGAATTCAATAACTCACTTAAAGAGATACAGGGAAACACTGCTAAAGAGTTACAAGTCCTTAAAGAAAAATAGGAAAACACTGCTAAAGAGTTACAAGTCCTTAAAGAAAAACAGGAAAACACAACCAAACAGGTAGAAGTCCTTATAGAAAAACAGGAAAACACATACAAACAGGTGATGGAAATGAACAAAACCATACTAGACCTAAAAAGGGAAGTAGACACAATAAAGAAAACCCAAAGTGAGGCAACACTGGAGATAGAAACCCTAGGAAAGAAATCTGGAACCATAGATGCCAGCATCAGCAACAGAATACAAGAGATGGAAGAGAGAATCTCAGGTGCAGAAGACTCCATAGAGAACATCGGCACAACAATTAAAGAAAATGGAAAATGCAAAAAGATCCTAACTAAAAACATCCAGGAAATCCAGGACACAATGAGAAGACCAAACCTACGGATAATAGGAGTGGATGAGAATGAAGATTTTCAACTCAAAGGACCAGCAAACATCTTCAACAAAATTATTGAAGAAAACTTCCCAAATCTAAAGAAAGAGATGCCCATGAACATACAAGAAGCCTACAGAACTCCAAATAGACTGGACCAGAAAAGAAATTCCTCCCGACACATAATAATCAGAACATCAAATGCACTAAATAAAGATAGAATACTAAAAGCAGTAAGGGAAAAAGGTCAAGTAACATATAAAGGCAAGCCTATCAGAATTACACCAGATTTTTCACCAGAGACTATGAAAGCCAGAAGAGCCTGGACTGATGTTATACAGACACTAAGAGAACACAAATGCCAGCCCAGGCTACTATACCCAGCCAAACTCTCAATTACCATAGATGGAGAAACCAAAGTATTCCACGACAAAACTAAATTCACCCATTATCTCTCCATGAATCCAGCCCTTCAAAGGATAGTAACAGAAAAAAACCAATACAAGGACGGGAACCACGCCCTAGAAAAAACAAGAAGATAATCCCTCAACAAAACTAAAAGAAGACAGCCACAAGAACAGAATGCCAACTTTAACAACAAAAATAACAGGAAGCAACAATTACCTTTCCTTAATATCTCTTAATATCAATGGTCTCAATTCCCCAATAAAAAGACATAGACTAATAGACTGGCTACACAAACAGGACCCAACATTCTGCTGCTTACAGGAAACCCATCTCAGGGAAAAAGACAGACACTACCTCAGAGTGAAAGGCTGGAAAACAATTTTCCAAGCAAATGGTCTGAAGAAACAGGCTGGAGTAGCCATTCTAATATCGGATAAAATCGAATTCCAACCCAAAGTTATCAAAAAAGACAAGGAAGGACACTTCATACTCATCAAAAGTAAAATCCTCCAAGAGGAACTCTCAATTCTGAATATCTACGCTCCAAATGCAAGAGCAGCCACATTCATTAAAGACACTTTAGTAAAGCTCAAAGCACACATTGCACCTCACACAATAATAGTGGGAGACTTCAACACACCACTTTCATCAATGGAGAGATCATGGAAACAGAAACTAAACAGGGACACAGTGAAACTAACAGAAGTTATGAAACAAATGGACCTGACAGATATCTACAGAATATTTTATCCTAAAACAAAAGGATATACCTTCTTCTCAGCACCTCACGGGACCTTCTCCAAAATTGACCATATAATTGGTCACAAAATAGGCCTCAACAGATACAAAAATATTGAAATTGTCCCATGTATCCTATCAGACCACCATGGCCTAAGACTGATCCTCAATAACAACATAAATAATGGAAAGCCAACATTCACATGTAAACTGAACAACACTCTTCTCAATGATACCTTGGTCAAGGAAGGAATAAAGAAAGAAATTAAAGACTTTTTAGAGTTTAATGAAAATGAAGCCACAACGTACCCAAACCTTTGGGACACAATGAAAGCATTTCTAAGAGGGAAACTCATAGCTCTGAGTGCCTCCAAGAAGAAACGGGAGAGAGCACATACTAGCCGCTTGACAACACATCTAAAATCTCTAGAAAAAAAGGAAGCAAATTCACCCAAGAGGAGTAGAAGGCAGGAAATAATCAAACTCAGGGGTGAAATTAACCAAGTGGAAACAAGAAGAACTATTCAAAGAATTAACCAAACGAGGAGTTGGTTCTTTGAGAAAATCAACAAGATAGATAAACCCTTAGCTAGACTCACTAAAGGGCACAGGGACAAAATCCTAATCAACAAAATCAGAAATGAAAAGGGAGACATAACAACAGATCCTGAAGAAATCCAAAACACCATCAGATCCTTCTACAAAAGGCTATACTCAACAAAACTGGAAAACCTGGACGAAATGGACAAATTTCTGGACAGATACCTGGTACCAAAGTTGAATCAGGATCAAGTTGACCTTCTAAACAGTCCCATATCCCCTAAAGAAATAGAAGCAGTTATTAATAGTCTCCCAGCCAAAAAAAGCCCAGGACCAGACGGGTTTAGTGCAGAGTTCTATCAGACCTTCAAAGAAGATCTAATTCCAGTTCTGCACAAACTATTTCACAAGATAGAAGTAGAAGGTACTCTACCCAACTCATTTTATGAAGCCACTATTACTCTGATACCTAAACCACAGAAAGATCCAAAAAAGATAGAGAACTTCAGACCAATTTCTCTTATGAATATCGATGCAAAAATCCTTAATAAAATTCTCGCTAACCGAATCCAAGAACACATTAAAGCAATCATCCATCCTGACCAAGTAGGTTTTATTCCAGGGATGCGGGGATGGTTTAATATATGAAAATCCATCAATGTAATCCATTATATAAACAAACTCAAAGACAAAAACCACATGATCATCTCGTTAGATGCAGAAAAAGCATTTGACAAGATCCAACACACATTCGTGATAAAAGTTTTGGAAAGATCAGGAATTCAAGGCCCATACCTAAACATAATAAAAGCAATCTACAGCAAACCAGTAGCCAACATCAAAGTAAATGGAGAGAAGCTGGAAGCAATCCCACTAAAATCAGGGACTAGACAAGGCTGCCCACTTTCTCCCTACCTTTTCAACATAGTACTTGAAGTATTAGCCAGAGCAATTCGACAACAAAATGACATCAAGGGGATACAAATTGGAAAAGATGAACTCAAAATATCACTTTTTGCAGATGATATGATAGTATATATAAGTGACCCTAAAAATTCCACCAGAGAACTCCTAAACCTGATAAACAGCTTCGGTGAAGTAGCTGGATATAAAATTAACTCAAACAAGTCAATGGCCTTTCTCTACACAAAGAATAAACAGGCTGAGAAAGAAATTAGGGAAACAACACCCTTTTCAATAGTCACAAATAATATAAAATATCTTGGCGTGACTCTAACTAAGAAAGTGAAAGATCTGTATGATAAAAATTTCAAGTCTCTGAAGAAAGAAATTAAAGAAGATCTCAGAAGATGGAATGATCTCCCATGCTCATGGATTGGCAGGATCAACATTGTAAAAATGGCTATCTTGCCAAAAGCAATCTACAGATTCAAAGCAATCCCCATCAAAATTCCAACACAATTCTTCAACGAATTAGAAGGAGCAATTTGCAAATTCGTCTGGAAGAACAAAAAACCTAGGATAGCAAAAACTCTTCTCAAGGATAAAAGAACCTCTGGTGGAATCACCATGCCTGACCTAAAGCTTTACTACTGAGCAATTGTGATAAAAACTGCATGGTACTGGTATAGAGACAGACAAGTAGACAAATGGAATAGAATTGAAGACCCAGAAATGAACCCACACACCTATGGTCACTTGATCTTCGACAAGGGAGCTAAAACCATCCACTGGAAGAAAGACAGCATTTTCAACAATTGGTGCTGGCACAACTGGTTGTTATCGTGTAGAAGAATGCGAATTGATCCATACCTATCTCCTTGTCCTGAGGTCAAATCTAAGTGGATCAAGGAACTTCACATAAAACCAGAGACACTGAAACTTATAGAGGAGAAAGTGGGGAAAAGCCTTGAAGATATGGGCACAGGGGAAAAATTCCTGAACAGAACAGCAATGGCTTGTGCTGTAAGATCAAGAATTGACAAATGGGACCTAATGAAACTCCAAAGTTTCTTCAAGGCAAAAGACACCGTCAATAAGACAAAAAGACCACCAACAGATTGGGAAAGGATCTTTACCTATCCTAAATCAGATAGGGGACTAATATCCAACATATATAAAGAACTCAAGAAGGTGGACTTCAAAAAATCAAAAAACCCCATTAAAAAACGGGGCTCAGAACTGAACAAAGAATTCTCACCTGAGGAATACCGAATGGCAGAGAAGCACCTGAAAAAATGTTCAACATCCTTAATCATCAGGGAAATGCAAATCAAAACAACCCTGAGATTCCACCTCACACCAGTCTGAATGGCTAAGATCAAAAATTCAGGTGACAGCAGATGCTGGCGTGAATGTAGAGAAAGAGGGACACTCCTCCATTGTTGGTGGGATTGCAGGCTTGTACAACCACTCTGGAAATCAGTCTGGCGGTTCCTCAGAAAACTGGATATAGTACTACCGGAGGATCCAGCAATACCTCTCCTGGGCATATATCAAGAAGATGCCCCAACTGGTAAGAAGGACACATGCTCCACTATGTTCATAGCAGCCTTATTTATAATAACCAGAAGCTGGAAGGAACCCAGATGCCCCTCAACAGAGGAATGGATACAGAAAATGTGGTACATCTACACAATGGAGTACTACTCAGCTATTAAAAAGAATGAATTTATGAAATTCCTAGCCAAATGGATGGACCTGGAGGGCATCATCCTGAGTGAGGTAACACATTCACAAAGGAACTCACACAATATGTACTCACTGATAAGTGGATATTAGCCCAAAATCTAGGATATCCAAGATATAAGATACAATTTCCTAAACACATGAAACTCAAGAAAAAAGAAGACTGAAATGTGGACACTATGCCCATCCTTATAAGTGGGAACAAAACACCCTTGGAAGGAGGTACAGAGACAAAGTTTGGAGCTGAGATAAAAAGATGGACCATGTAGAGACTGCCATATCCGGGGATCCATCTCATAATCAGGTTCCAAATGCTGACACCATTGCATACACTAGCAAGATTATGCTGAAAGGACCCTGATATAGCTGTCTCTTGTCAGAGTATGCCTGGGCGTAGCAAACATAGAAGTGGATGCTCACAGTCGGCTATTGGATGGGTCACATGGCCCCCAATGAAGGAGCTAGAGAAAGTACCCAAGAAGCTAAAGGGATCTGCAACCCTATAGGTGGAACAACATTATGAACTAACCAGTACCCTGGAGCTCTTGACTCTAGCTGCATATGTATCAAAAGATGACCTAGTCGGCCATCACTAGAAAAAGAGGCCCTTTGGACAGGCAAACTTTATATGCCCCAGTACAGGGGAATGCCAGGGCCAAAAAAGGGGAGTGTGTGGGTAGGGGAGTGGGGGTGGGTGGCTATGGGGGACTTTTGGTATAGCATTGGAAATGTAAATGAGCTAAATACCTAATAAGAAATGGAAAAAAAAGAATTCACACAATATGTACTCACTGATAAGTGGATATTAGCCCAGATACGTAGAATACCCAAGATACAAGATAACAATTTGTGAAACTCATGAAACTGAAGAAGAATGAAGACCAAAGTGTGGACACTTTGCCCCTTCTTATAATTGGGAACAAACACCCATGGAAGGAGTTACAGAGACAAAGTTTGGAGCTGAGATGACAGGACAGACCATCTAGACACTGCCATATCTGGGGATCCATCCCATAATCAGCCCCCAAACGCTGACACCATTGCATATACTAGCAAGATTTTGCTGAAAGGACCCTGATATAGCTGTCTCTTGTGAGACTATGCCGGGCCTAACAAACACAGAAGTGGATGCTCACAGTCAGCTATTGGATGGATCACAGGGCCCCCAATGGAGGAGCTAGAGAAAGTACCCAAGGAGCTAAAGGGATCTGCAACCCTATAGGTGGAACAACAATATGAACTAACCAGTACCTCCCAGAGCTCTTTTCTCTAGCTGCATATGTATCAGAAGATAGCCTAGTTGGCCATCACTGGAAAGAGAGGCCCATTGGTCTTGCAAACTTTCTATGCCTCAGTACAGGGGAACGCCAGGGCCAAGAAGTGGGACTCTCACACACACCTCCTATTCTTTACATTTAAAGTTGTCATATCCACTACCCCGCCCCCAAAAATGGTGAGATTAGTGTACTGTCCTAAAACCACCAATTTCCTTCCACTAAATTGATTAATTAAATGATCACGTACCGTGTTATTTCAACCAAATGAAACTGTCTACACTTTGCCAACTTTGAACTGCTGAAAGCAATTTGGCACAGCTCATCTGAATGGCCTACTGTCACTAAAAAGAAGGAAGTAAATATACAGAAGGCCATTAGGGAATAGTCCTAGTAGCAGTTTTTAAACAGAATATATAAACATTGTGTGTGTGTGTATAAATATCTACAAATATAAAAATAGACAGTGATATTTTCTAAATGTCTATTTTTTGAGAGAGGGTCTCACTATGCCACTCAGGTTAGACTTGATCTTTAGGCAATCCTCCTGCATCAGTTTCCCTGGGGCTGGAGCTACAGGTATATACCATGATATTTGGTTATCTTAAAAAATGTATAAATGCATATATATATATATATACATATATTTGTGTGTGTGTTTATATATGTATGTGTTTATATATGTATTTGTTTATATTTATATGTATATATATATATATATTCTTACATGTATGTTGTACATAGAAATTATATAACATAGAGATTTTCTGGAAGCACCCCGAGAAAACATCACTTATGACTGACTGCCTTTGAGAGGAAACCAGAGATCACTGGAAGACAGGATTTGTCTCATGGCTAGAATCCTTTCCCTGTAGTCTCTTGTATTGTTAGTATATGTGGGTTTGAATATGCTTGGCTCAGGGAGTGGCAACTATTGATGAGGTCAAGGTCAGCTGTCTTCTTATTATTCTTTTTTTTTTTTTTTTTGAGACGGTTTCTCTGTGTAGCCCTGGCTTTCCTGGAGCTCACTCTGTAGACCAGGTAGCCTCAAACTCAGAAATCCACCTGCCTCTGCCTCCCAAGTGCTGGGATTAAAGGCATGCACCACCATGACCTGCAGCCGACTTCTTTAGTCACTTTGCTCTTTAAGTTTTGGACAAGGTTGATCCTTAAACCTGAATCTTTGATTGGCTTGGCCAATAGCTCAAGGGGATCCTCCTATGTCTGCCTCCCCAGCACCTGTCTTTTATCAAATGTGGTAGAGGGGTCTGAATAAGAATGACTGCCCCCACCCCTGGCCCCTCCCTACCCCCACTCCACACAAGCATGCCCCCAGTCTATGGAATGTAAACACTTGGCCCTCAGTCAGTGACATTGTTTGGGAAGGATTAGGAGTTCCTCTTTGAAGGAAGTACCTCACTGTGGGGGCAGGGTCTCGGAGTTTAAAGCTTCACACTGCTCTCAGTTGGCTCTCTCTGTTCCAAGACTTCAGTGCATCATGCTACAGCTTCCTGCTTCTACTGCTATACCTGCCTCATGCAGCCATGCCTCCCTCCCAGGAAGAACTCTTATGCTTCTGGAAGTAAAAGCTCCAAAACAATCTTCTATAAGCTCTGCTGGTCAAGGTATTTTTATCACAGCAACATAAAGGCAACAAAGACACATGAGTACTGGGGATGTGATTCAGTTCCTCCACTTGCACAGCAAGCACCTTACAGACTGAGTCCTTGCTCCTCCCCTCAAATATTTTCAAGTTCTATGAACAACACACTCACCTGTGGGCCATACACCTACTCACACTACTCGATCAGGAGCACATTTACACATCTATATGTAAGCATGTAGTATGTATAAGTGTGTGAATGCAGAACTAAATGCACTAATAGTAATCCTAACCCATCATACTTAGAGGGTCTTGATGTATCTTCAGGATGACTGAGAAAACACTGTTAGTGAGGCCTCAAAACCAACTAAGCCTTAGCCAAATCTGGAGCCTGCGCCTCTATTCAAGCCTCTCTCACCTTATACTCCTAGGGAGAAGATGGGGAAATATCTTCATTTTTCTAAGGGTGCTTCTCTTCTTACCTGGATAATTCCCAAAGACCAGGAACCCACTGTTAACTTTAGTAGCTCTACTTAAATTACTTCCTCCACAGATCTCAACTTCTCCCCTAAGAAGCAGTATGTAAGCTAAGTGCCACCATGATGGGCACCACAGCACGAGGTAGAGCCTGGACTGCCACCGTGAGAGATGGGCACCACCGCACAAGTTACAGCCTGGACTTCAGGAGGTAGGCCATGAGTCTGAGTCTTAGCAACTTAATACTTTGACATCAGATGTTTGTGCACAAAAATATTTTCATATGAGCCAGTATAAAATGCAGATTTCCTGATATACTGATATGAATATCAGAAGTGGTATTCGAAAGCTTGATAATTAGCCATAATTGTGGCAAATGTTTGTCAGAAAGTCAAACAAAAAACCAAAAAAAAAAAAAAAAAAAAAACCAAACCAAAAAAAAACCCTTTAATCCCAGCACTAAGGAGTCAGAGGCAGGCAGATTTCTGAGTTCAAGGCCAGCCTGGTCTACAAAGTGAGTTCCAGGACAGCCACAGGTATACAGGGAAACCCTGTCTCGAAAAACAACAACAACAACAACAAAACATAAACAAAAACAAACAAACTAAAACATTTTCTTAGATTTATTGTAGCCTTCATAAACATGCTTTATCCAAAAATTAAACAATACAATCTTTCAAGTTCATTAAGCCCACAACTTAATAGTGCCCTCTATCAAATTTTTTGTTCAATCTTACTTCCTCAGTTCAATTTAAAACATCCCTAATTTTTTTCAAACGGCATAAATCTTACTAGCCGATATTGATATTAATAGGCATGGAATTTTGACCATTGCATATAAGTATATGATGTGCCATTTTCAAACCTAACATTTTTCTCTTTAACTCACTTTTTCAGGTATGTTTGTTTGTTTGGTTTGGTTTGTGTTGTTTTTTTGGAGACAGGGTTTCTCTGTATAGCCCTGGCTGTCCTGGAACTCACTTTGTAGACCAGTCCTGCCTCAAACTCAGAAATCTGCCTGCCTCTGCCTCACGAGTGCTGGGATTAAAGGCCTGTGCCAGCACTGCCCGGCCAGGGTTTTGGGTTTTTTATTTTTGTTTTGTTTTGTTTTGTTTTGTTTTGTTTTGTTTTGTTTTGAATAAGTTTTCATAAGTTAAGAGTATAGGTAGCTTTAGTTTTCAAAAAAATCTAAATTCAGAAAAATTACAAATGCTATGAAATTCAAATCCGTCTTCATTAAATAGTAGTTCCAAGATGTCTGAGTAAACAAGGCTGAAGCAACCTTTGACTCTGGTAACTGAAGTTATCGTCATGTATATGAAAGGAGATTAAATAAAATAAAAGGTTTAAACTAAAAAGGCCTGGGACTGAGACTGCAAAGAAAACAAGCCCGGGCATGCCCTAGTCCATCTTGAAGCTAGGTCACCCGGTCATAAAGATAAGGGAAGGAATGCAGGAACTGGTTCTGACTATCTTGGCTGACTCATTGACCCTCTGGCAGCCCGGCGCCTCCTGCTCGCCCCCCTTTCTATAGACAGCATAGTTAAAAGCTGAAACATTAACCAGATGCATTGACGACTCAGATAAGCCCCCGGCTTTAGAATTCTTATATGCCCTGGCCTGCACGTACTACTCTGCTGACTCATAATCATGTTGTTGATGTTTGAATGGGGCAATCACGTGTAATCGCGCCAATTCTTCCTAGCCCCTAACCCCTACCCTATAAAAACCCTGACTTTTTGAGTCTCAGGGTCGATTCCTCTGTCTCCTGAGTGAGATACGTATTGACCTGGAGCCCCACCATCAAAGCTGCCTCATGCTTTTGCAACAAGGTCTCTCATGTTTTTTTGGGTGACGCTGCATCCTGAGACTTGAGTGGGGGCTCCTTCTTGGGGGGGCATCTTACATTTGCGGGCTCGTCCGGGATTTGAGGGGTCCCCAAGGACTTGAAATACCACTTGGAGTTACGTTTTGTATGTGTGTGGTATGTTTGTGTGGCCACTGAGTCTGTGCCTTGTTTTTCGGAGTCTGGTGTTCTGGCAGCTGCCATTGAGGACTGTAAGGACCCACAGGCTGCGGTGGGGGATGCCCTAAGGCCTGTAGGCTGCACCCCTGGAAGACGTTCCAAGGGAGACCCTGGAGGGAGTGCCCAGGGTAAGGAACAGTCAGGAGGATCTGGCTGTTGCCTGGCAGAGTAAAGGAGAGAGAGTGTTCTTCCTGCCAGAGAAGGAGTGGATGCGGAATCCCACTCTGTCAGAGGTAGCGTGTGGCTTGTTGTATAAGTCCAGATGTGGACAAGTTTGTTTAGATGTCTTAGTGTGTTCTGTCTCTGTCATTGTGTTGTATTTATTCTTATTCTTCACTATGGGACAGACCGTGTCTACTCCTTTATCTTTGAATAAGGACCATTGGACGGACGTTAGGGCTAGAGGACGAAATTTGTCAGTAATAGTGAAGAAAAATCCATGGATGACTTTCTGCTCCTCGGAATGGCCTGTTTTTGGAGTAGGTTGGCCACCGGAACATTTTACTTACCCACCATAAGGGCTATGAAGGCCATTGTTTTTCAGGAAGGGCCAGGGTCGCATCCAGAACAGCACCCATACATGACAGTATGGGAGGACTTGGCATGCTACCCACCCCCGTGGGTTCACCCATTCCTCCCACCTCTCTGCCCTGGCACCAAGATCCTAGCCATCTGAGAAAATGCTGAGAAAGAGAAACCAAAACCACCGCTCGGGGGAGATGATGAACACAGCACACCAGTGATGAAACTCCTCAAGATCTATCCAGAGATTGAAGAACCCCCTGAGTGGCCCGACACCCCTTAACCCCCACCGTATGCTCCCCAGCTCCAACCTTCAGCTTCCTCGGGACCTCTGCCTCAGGCCTGGGCAGGAGGAGAGGGTCCCTCCACAGGAACAAGGAGCTGGCGAGGAGTCACCCCTGAGGGGCCTGCTGATTCAACCGTGGCACTTCCACTCAGGGCTATTGGGGCTCCCCCTGCTGATCCGGATAGTCTGCAGCCCTTACAGTATTGGCCTTTTTCCTCTTCTGATCTCTATAATTGGAAAGCTAATCACCTTCCTTTTTCAGAGAACCCCGCAGGACTCATATGGTTGGTCGAATCACTAATGTATTTGCACCAGCCGACCTGGGATGACTGCCAACAGCTTCTGTAGACCTTATTCACCACAGAGGAGAGAGAAAGGATTTTCCTCGAGGCTCAGAAAAACATCCGAGATGAGGTTGGGCAGCCTGTCCAACCTCCAGCCAAGATAGTTGAAGGATTCCCGCTAACCCAGCCCCGATGGGATTACAATACAGCACAAGGTAGGGAACGACTGTCCAATTATCACCGGGCCCTAGAGGTGGGTATCAGAGGTGCTACTTGGCGGCCCATGAATCTGGCCAAGGTAGGAGAGGTTATGCAGTGAGCAACTGAGCACCCCTCAGTCTTCCTCGAAAGGCTCATGGAGGCTTACATAAGATATATCCTATTTGATCCCACATCAGAGGGTCAAAGGGCCTGTGATTATGGCCTTCATTGGCCAGTCGGTTCCCCACATTAGAAAGAAGTTACAGCGAATTGAGGGCTTGCAGGATTATACCATAAGGGATGTAGTTAGAGCAGCAGAGAAAGTGTATCATAAGAGAGAAACAGAAGATGAAAACTTAGAGAGAGAAAAGAAAGAGAGAAAAGAGGATGAGGATAGGAGAGACAGGAGACAGGAAAAGGTTTTGACTAGGATACTGGCCACAGTAAGAGAAAGAGATAAAGGGAGAAGAGGTAGACAGTTAGGGAACCTGGGAGACAGAAGATACCAGGGACCAAGGAGACCCAGAGAAGGCAGACAGCACCTGGAGAGGAAGCAATGCGCATATTGCAAGGAAATGGGCCACTGGATGTGTGACTGTCTGAAAAAGAAGCAAGAGGTGAAGGTGCTTTCTCTTGGAGAAGATGAAGACTCGGAGAAACAGGGCTCGGCCCCCCTCCCCAAGCCTAGGGTAACTTTAGAAGTTGAGGGGACCCCTGTGGACTTTCTAGTCGACACTGGGGCAGAATTTTCAGTACTCAAGACACCACTAGGAAAAGTGAAGAAAAACGAAAAAACCTTGGTGATCGGGACCATGGGACAAAAATCGTATCCATGGACCACATCCTGAATAGTAGACATAGGGCAAAAACAAGTAACTCATTCGTTTCTAGTCATTCCAGAGTGTCCTATGCCCTTATTGGGGAGAGACTTACTAACCAAGTTAAAAGCACAAATAACTTTTACCTCTCATCGACCAGAGGTATCCTGGGGAATGAAAGCACCCCAGACTCTAGAGCTAACTTTACAACTAGGAAAAGAATATCGACTCTACCAAAGTAAAGTGAAGCCCCCTGAGGGATTAAAGGACTGGTTGAATCGATACCCTAAGGTGTGGGCAGAGACAGGAGGAATGGGCATGGCAAAACAGGTTCCTCCTGTGGTGATTGAACTTAAGTCCGGGGCCACCCCTATAGGGGTCTGACAATATCCCATGAGCAAAGAAGCTCAAGAGGGTATACGCCCCCAAATCAACAAACTGCTCCAACAAGGGATTTTGGTCCCATGCAAATCCCCTTGGAACACTCCTCTACTTCCTGTAAAAAAAAAACTAGGGACCTGTGACCTGTGATCCAGTTCAGGATCTTAGAGAAGTCAACAAGAGGGTTCAAGACATACACCCCATGGTGCCAAATCCTTATAACCTCCTCAGCACCTTGTCACCTGGTTGGACGTGGTACACAGTCCTAGATCTCAAAGACGCTTTCTTCTGTTTGAGGTTACATCCCAACAGCCAGCCTTTGTTCGCTTTTGAATGGCGAGATTCTGAGAGTGGACAAGCTGGACAGCTCACATGGACGAGGTTGCCTCAGGGATTCAAGAACTCGCCCACCTTGTTGGATGAAGCACTACACCGAGACCTTGCCCCCTTCCGAGCCAGTAACCCACAGGTGACTCTTCTGCAGTATGTAGATGACCTCCTACTAGCTGCAGAAACATGTGAGGACTGTGAAACTGGGACTCAAAACCTCCTGGTCGAGCTAGGTTAGCTGGGGTATCGGGTCTCTGCTAAAAAGGCTCAGTTATGCCGGACAGAAGTGACCTACTTAGGATATGTTCTGAGAGATGGACAACAGTGGCTCACAGAAGCCAGAAAACAAGCCGTTATGCAGATCCTGGCCCCAACCACTGCTAGCCAGGTAAGAGAGTTCCTGGGGACTGCTAGGTTTTATAGACTCTGGATTCCCAAATTTGCCACTCTGGCAGCCCCATTGTACCCATTAACCAAAGAAAAAGGAGAGTTCATCTGGACCAGAGAACATCAGCTAGTCTTTCAAACTCTCAAAAAGGCGCTACTGCAGGCTCCAGCATTGGCCCTGCCAGATGTGAGCAAGCCTTTTACCTTATACATTGATGAAAGAAATGGGGTGGCAAGGGGAGTCCTTACCCAGCTTTTGGGGCCATGGAAGCACCCAGTAGCCTACTTATCAAAGAAGCTGGACCCTGTGGCCAGCGGATGGCCCTCCTGCCTGCAAGTGATAGCAGCCACGGCTGTGCTAGTAAGAGATGCTTACAAACTGACTATGGGCCAGAATGTTACCATAGTGGCCCCGCACTCTCTTGAGAGCATTGTCAGGTAACCACTGGACCGCTGGATGACTAACGCCAGAATGACGCACTACCAGAGCCTATTGCTGACAGAGCAAGTAAGTTTTGCACCCCCAGCCAATCTCAACCCTGCTACTTTACTACCTGAGGTTGACGAGGCCCCTGCACATAAGTGTGAGGAAATACTGGCAGAAGAGACTGGAATCTGGCCAGACTTCACAGACCAACATTGGCCAGGGGAGATGACCTGGTTCACTGATGGAAGCAGCTTCGTGGTAGAAGGTAAGCGGAGGGCTGGGGCAGCATTAGTGGATTAGTGGAAAGTCTGTCATATGGGCCAGCAGCCTGCCGGAGGGTACATCAGCTCAAAAAGCGGAACTTATCTCACTAATTCAAGCCTTAAGGCTGGCATAAGGAAGGACTCTTAATGTCTATACCGTCAGCCGGTATGCTTTTGCCACGGCCCATGTTCACAAAGCAATATACCAACATCATGGACTGCTAACGTCTGCCAGCAAGGATATCAAAAATAAAGAAGAAATTCTCAGCTTATTAGAAGCTGTCCATCTGTTCCATAGAGTGGCAATTATCCATTGCCCAGGACACCAGAAGGGAACGGGGCCCGCTGAAAAGGGAAACCAAATGGCAGACCAAGAAGCCAAAAAAGCAGCCCAAGGGCAAATGACTCTGGTGGCAAGAACCCAACAGCCCGCCAACAAGGAAATAACTAAAAGAACCCTCAGAGATGAAGAGGGGCGAGATTACTTAGATAACATACACCATCTGACTCATTTAGGAACTAAAAAATTAATAAAATTGGATAGTGAGTCCCCCTATTACATTCCTGGATTAAAAAGAATTGTAGAAGAGATAGTAAAAAACTGCCATGCTTGTGCACTTACCAACGCTGGGTCTAGCAGGCTCCAGGAAGGAAAACGACTGTGACGAGACAGGCCTAGAGCCTACTGGGAAACCCGACTTCACTGAGGTGAAACCGGCTAAGTATGGAAATAAATATCTCTTAGTTTTCATAGACACCTTCTCAGGATGGGTCAAGGGGTTCCCCACCAAGAAGGAAACAGCTATTGTAGTGGTCAAGAAGATACTTGAAGAAATCCTTCTCCGCTTTGGGATACCTAAGGTCATGGGGTCAGACAACGGACCTGCCTTTGTCTCCCAGGTAAGTCAGGGATTGGCCAGACAAC
Source organism: Mus musculus (assembly GCF_000001635.26). Lineage (NCBI taxonomy): Eukaryota > Metazoa > Chordata > Mammalia > Rodentia > Muridae > Mus > Mus musculus. The sequence goes on along the minus strand of NC_000080.6, from coordinate 3,755,940 downwards.
TGGGGACTAATTGGAAATTACATTGTGCATACAGACCCCAGAGTTCAGGACAGGTAGAAAGGATGAATAGGACGCTAAAAGAGACTCTAACTAAAATAGCCTTGGAGACCGGCGGAAGTGATTGGACAGCTGTTCTCCCTTATTTCTTGTTCAGGTTTTGAAATACCCCTGGACCCCTTGGCTTAACCCCTTTTGAATTAATGTATGGGGCGCCCCCGCCCATTTTTATGACCGTAGGGGATAAGAATCACCTGAATGTGTCTTTCTCTCCTTCTTCTAGTCTTTTGGCTCGATTAAAAGCTCTCGAAATAGTAAGAAAAGAGGTCTGGGAACAGCTAAAAGAAAACTATGTTGCTGGTGACACAGGTGCCGCACCAGTTTGAAGTAGGAGACACAGTCCTGGTGAGGAAACAGCGAGCAGGGAACCTAGAGCAGAGGTGGAAGGGGCCCTTCTTGGCCCCTTCTGACAACGCCCACCTCGGTCAAAGTGGAAGCAATCCCCACTTGGATCCACGTGTCCCATGTCAAGAGAGCACCCCCTGGAGTCAGCCATGATGAGTGGACTTTGGAGAAGACTACTAACCCTCTTAAGTTGCGCCTGCTTCGTAGGAGCGATCCCAAAGGACTTCAACCCCTACAGTCCTGTTCAACAAACGTGGGAGGTATTCAATGAGGGGGGTAGGGCTGTATGGACAATCGCCGAGGTACACCCCCTGTGGACTTGGTGGCCTAATCTTTGCCCTGACATCTGTAAGTTGGCTATAGGAGCCCCTCCTGGATGGGACCTTTAGGGGTACTCTGACATTAAGAGGGCACCTTTTAAACCCCCTCCGTACATAGAAAAACATTCGAGAGACCCATGGGGTGGTTGCTCTAACCAAAGGAATAGAAGCATGCTTCAAACCCATCCCTTCTATGTCTGCCCCAGGCCCCACCAAAGTCAGTCCCTCAATCCAACATGTTGAGGTAAGACTGACTTCTTTTGCAAGAGCTGGGTTTACAAGATTTCAGGTACAGCCCGCTGGAAGCCCTCCTCGAGCTGCGACTATATTAGAGTAACAGCCAATTATTCCTTAGTGTCTTACGTACCTGAAGGATTTCACCTAGATGAGTATACTGACTGGTGCCATCTGCTCCGTGTCACCTTCACTGAACCAGGGAAAAGAGCTCTGGGATGGACAAAAGGGTGTACCTGGGGTTTTAGGATTTACAAGGAAAGATATGATGAGGGATTATTGTTCACTAACAGATTAAAATAGAGACCCCCTACAATCCTTTAGGCCCCCCAACCAAGTTCACACCCCTTACCTATACCATTACTCAGCCTACTCCGGTGATTGCGGACCCCCTTAATATGGTCGCTCTCACCCAACCTCCCACTCTTCAAGTACCTCTAACTATTACCTCCACAATCACTTCAACAAGACAGAGGATGTTTAACCTAGTGAGAGGAGCCTTTTATGCCCTTAATAGAACTGAACCAAGCGCTACTGAGGACTGCTGGCTATGCCTGTCCTCAGGTCCTCCTTATTATGAAGGAATTGCCTTCAATGGAGATTTCAACAGAACCAATAGCCATACTTCCTGCTCTTGGGGAACAGGACAAAAACTGACCCTGACTGAAGTATCCGGGAGGAGTCCAGGTCTCTGTATAGGCACCCCACCTTCCACCCACAAACACCTATGCGGACAAATTCAATCAGTGTCCAGGACAGAAGCTAATTACTATCTTGTACCTTCCCTGGTTGGCTGGTGGACTTGCAATACAGGACTTACTCCCTGTGTATCAACTAAGGTTTTTAATTCATCTCATGATTTTTGTGTCATGATCCAGCTGTTACCCCGCGTATATTATCACCCTGCATCCAGTTTAGAAGAAAGCTATGCTGGCCGGCGGTCAAAAAGAACCAATTACTTTAACCCTGGCTGCATTCATGGGAATAGGTATGGCAGTAGGAGTGGGGACGGGAGTGTCAGCTTTGATAGAAGGAAGACAAGGAATTCAGTCTTTGAGGGATGCTGTCAATGAAGACCTAGCAGCAATAGAGAAGTCCATTGACCCTTTAGAAAAATCTTCGACTTCCCTGTCTGAGGAAGTTTTGCAGAACAGGAGAGGCCTTGATTTGTTGTTCCTAAAGGAAGGAGGACTGTGTGCTGCCCTTAAAGAAGAGTGCTGCTTCTATGCAGATCATACAGGAATACTTAGAGATTTTATGCAGAAACAGAGAGAAAGATTAAAGCGAAGGAAACAGGAACGGGATGCTCAACAGGGTGTGGTTTGAGTCACAACCATCTTGGATAATTTCTTTGATTTCTGCTGTAGCCGGACCAGTCCTTATGATATGCTTAGCTTTAGTTTTCGGCCCTTGTATAATAAATAGAGAAATGGCTTTCATCCAGAGTAGAATTGATACAGTAAAACTCATGGTTCTTCAAAGGCAATATCAACCTATAGTTCAGGTAGATAAAGAGTTAGGGGACACCAATCTCTAAAATTCTATGATTAGAATTAGTCTAAACAGAAGAAGAGGGAAATGAAAGGAAATTAAACAAATAAAAAGTTTAAACTAAAAACGTCTGGGACTGAGACTGCAAAGAAAACAAGCCCGGGCATGCCCGAGTCCATCTTGAAGCTAGGTCACCGGGTCATAAAGATAAGGGAAGGAATGCAGGAACTGGTTCTGACTATCTTGGCTGACTCATTGACCCTCTGGCAGCCCGGCGCCTCCTGCTGGCCCCCTTTCTATAGACAGCATAGTCAAAAGCTGAAACATTAAACAGATGCGTTGTCTACTCAGATAAGCCCCCGGCTTTAGAATTCTTATATGCCCCGGCCTGCACATACTACTCTGCTGACTCATAATCATGTTGCTGATGTTTGAATGGGGCCAATCGTGTGTAACCTCGTCAATTCTGGCTAGCCCCTAAACCCTACCCTATAAAAACCCCAGTTTTTGAGTCTCAGGGTCTATTCCTCTGTCTCCTGTGTGAGATACGTATCGACCCAGAGCTCCGCCATTAAAGCTGCCTCGTGCTTTTGCAACAAGAAGGTCCCTTGTGTTTCTTTGGGTGACCCCATATCCCAAGACTTGAGTGGGAGGGCTCCTTCTTGGGGTCCTACATATACATCTACTGCATTTTAGATGCCAGCACACGCTCAAACAAACACTAATCCAAACTGTTTCCATGTAAGACTCCCATAAGCCTTAGGCAGCTAATTGTCATGAAATGACTGTAGATGAATTGCTTTGGCAAATCTGTTACTAGAGGGAGCATCCACTAATTTAATCATTTCCCTCCTCAAAATCTTGCTTTAACTCCTCCAGTAACAACAGCCTAGGTGTTGAAGACTTCTAAACTAAGAAGAACGTTAGAATATCTAAGTCCCTTATCATCCAGTAGCCTCTGCATTCATTATTGAAGGAAAGCTCAACTTTGAGACTAATCAGCACAAAATTGCCACAAAAGCACTACCACACCCTGAAATACCCTAAAGAAATTAACTTGTGATGAACCACCATGGATGTCTGAGCCCTGCACTTTGAAGGAACCTTCAAAACAGAAGCCTGGGCAGCCTGTGGGCACAGCACACCAGAGAAACTGACTGAGAGGCTCAAGCTGCTCAGCTTGCTGTGGGTGGGAAAGCATAGTGGCTGGCAGAATACAGCTTCCAGCAGGGCTTCCATAGCATGCAGCTCATGGGTGAACAATCAAACTCCCTTTAAGTTTCCTAGGTGGGAACTCGCCACCAGGCTTTAACCGTGCTCCAAGACGCTTGCTATGATGGCTAGACAAGTGTTCCAGAACACACCCTAGATATGTCTTCAACCAACCTCAGGAATCCCTAGAGCACCTTCCTGTCCCCTGCGTGAGGCCACGCCCCATCCAGGCCACGCCCCCGCGCCCATTCCCCAATACCAGTTGCAGGGATCTCCCAGAGCTTTCACTCTGCCCACAGCCCTCTCACAGGTGCCCGGCCGAGCCTTACCTTGGTCCCCATCTGTCCAGAGGTGGACACTTTATGGACCAGCTTCTGGGGCCCCTCCTGCTCTGATTCACTGTTGGACGAATCCTCTCCTGGTCCTGCAGCAGTAGGGGAAACCGCACTGGCCCCAGTGACAGCTCCTCCAGTGAAGCCCTGAGGGTGGTGCTGGCTTCTGGTCCAGGCATCCTCTCTGATTCCCGCAGGGACACAGCAGCGCCCCGAGGGGCTGTAGTCAGCTGCTGGGCTCTGCCCGAAAGTCTGAGCCCTTCACCTGGCTAGCACCATCTTCCCTTATCCCCTCCATGCAGCAACCTGGACCCGGGACTCTGGATCACAAGTCGCCCCTGCCTATATCTCTTTGGTCCTCTGCACACTTCACACCTGAGCACCCAGCCTTGGGATGTTCTGTGGTTGCTGACCCAGGATATGACCAGCACCGGAATGAGAGGATGGAAATCGAGATAAGCCTCGAAGGACCTCCCTCTTACTCCTCCTAGGGTCTGGAGGGCTCAGAGGGAATGGAGAGTAGAGATAGGGAGGGGCATGAAGCAGCAGGTCAGGCAGTGGAGATTCTCCTCCCCTTGTTCTAGGCAGCAGGAGTGAGGAGAAGGCTCCTGAGGGAAATGGGGACATAGAGCTATCTCCTATGTTCTGGGGTGCACTCTGGACCCTGAATCCCTTCACATACTCGGACCACGAGGTTCAATTCCAGCTAAGTAAAAGTTCCCTCTGCACAGGAGAAGAACTGGGTCTTACTGACCCTCAATCAGCACCACTGCTAGGAACTTACCTCCCACCTCTGCCTGGGGGTTCTGGTCCATTATGCCACCTCTACAGTGCTGTTTAGCTTCGGGCCCACCCCCATCTGGCGATTTGGTAGAGAAGAGCATTTTCTGGGAGGTTCAGCTCTGCTCTGAGAGCTTTTGGTTCAGAAAGAGTGATTCTAAAGCGCCCATCCAGAATGCCTGGAAGAATGCACCGAACTACGTGAACAAAGTATAAAGTAAAGAATATATATACACACACCCACAGGAGAGAACACCACTCCCTGGTGCAGACTAAAATCTAAGGAAAGAGAATCCACAGGCTGGAGCCTCAGCTCCCAGGCCTCCCTGGCCAGCTGCTTCAGCACAGCCACAGGGAAGAGCTACCTTGCAGCAGCAGTGCACAATGCACATTCGACCTCAAAATCCTACACAGGTTGGGGAAGAGGGGCTGAGGGAGAGGGTAGGAAAAGGACAGGCTTCCTGCTGCCCACCTTAGAAACCTTCACAGTGCTGTTAGTGATTTTCCAATGGTGAATTCTCTACCGACTTGGTGGGGGGGTTCTCAGTAGAGCAATCCTTTTAGCACAGAGACAGCCTCTCTTGTGTGTCAGTTATTCCCTTTAGCGAGGGAAAACACGGGGTGAAATGGACTTCAAAAGTCCTTCTGGCCCTATAATATGAAATTCTGTAACTACTAGTACACACTGCCGAGAACTTTCTAAGAAACAATAGCATCAAATGGCCTTGGTCGGAGATCCAGATCAGTGCCTAGAGTACAGAAAGCCTATACACGGCCAAAACCAAAATAATGTCCTTTTAGTGACCTTTGTCTTAGTCTGACTATTTGGTCACAGACAAGTCAAGACAAAGACCCCTAGTAAAAGGCCTAACACAGTTCAGACTTTTCCTTTTAATGTAAAGAAGACAGAGGGCACAAGCTGGGACCAAAATGTGATTATGATTCTAATGTTCTCTTCCCCACACTCTATATAGTGAAAGGTCACTTTGGCAGCTATCCTGTATTTCAACCTACACATTAAACTTTCAGGTTTTATATAGCAACATTTCCCAGAATCCAGTCAAGGGTGACTGAAGTGAAAGGTGGTCTAAGGCCCATGCCTATTTGGGGAAGAGGACGGGTTTTATTTCTTACTCTTTGAAAGGATGCTGATTGCTTAAAGACACATTGCACACCTTCACATCCAGGAGCCAGGCAATTAATTTCTCAAAGTGCAGGCATCTGTTACTTATAAAAACATAGCCTTGCAGGCTGCTCTGAACAACACAGAATTCAGTAGCCAGCTCCTAAGGCCTGTAGCTTTGAAAAGCAAAGCCAGTCTAAGCTGGTTCCTGCTAAGTAAATGACTGCAACTCAACAGCATCTGCAGCTGTAGAGGAAACCCAGGATGACTGAAAATACTGTGTAGGCAAAGAAAGGAAAGCTGCCTCATTTCCCACTAAAGGCAGCTCAGGGGAAAAGCCTGGTGGAAGCCCATTGCTTCTGAGAAACTTTCAAGGAATCCCCAATTTAAAATAGTATCTGACCTACTAACTGCTTCTCCTAGTTAAAAGTGTTCACAATGGTTCTCTGACCTAAGGGACATCCACTTGTCTTTTCTTTGTTCAGTTTGTTTCTTTGTTTTGAGGGAGTCCCCTAGCACACCTCAGGCCCAATCTGACTTAGCATTTATGGCAGGTCTCCAGCATCAAACTCTATTTCTCAATATGGCTACTACAATTTCAAATACATGGCATATTGTCTCATTTGGTTTATAAAAAGTTCCTTGACTTTCTTTAGTGTTTTAGATTTTCAAATAATTTCTCCCCTGCTGCTCATGAAATCCCTTTTATTACTGTTACTTTGAGATCTTCATTGGTGAGCCATTGTAGTGCACAACTTTGGTTACAGAATTCCAGAGGCAGAGGCCAGCAGACCTTTGAAATGTGAGGCCAGCCTGGGCTATACAATGAAACTTCTATGTAGAACATATCAATAATCTTGTTGAAAGCTTGCATGTTGGAGTTTAAGGTATGAGTGCTGCCAAGAGCTGGAAGCCAGTCTGGGCTACATTGTAACAGGCCCGCAAGAGCTACACAGCAAATTCTTGTTTCAAACAAACAAACAAAAGCAAGAAAGAGTCTTGGCCATACAGTCTATAGATGCTACAGTCAGGGTTAAATAGAAAGGAGTAAAGCTGACCTCTCCAGTCAGTTTTCTACTTAATAAGGTGCCATACCACCACCCCCAAAGTACAAGAGACATGAGCCAAAGCTGATTAAATCTTTATGAACACTCTATTACTACTTACAGTTATTCTGAACTAATCAGTTGCTCACAAGCAGAATCATGAGACACTTAAAGTGTCTAATCCCATGTTCTAAGGTTTTACCTTCAATTGTGATAGAACTTAAGAGTTATGTGTCATATCTTGAAAACCATGAGTGGGTACTTGAGAAGCCATGGTGCAGGGCTCATGTTCCTGATCAGTCCAGAAGCAAAGGACTACAGATGGAACCAGCACAGACTGGAAGGCTGCCCTGGCAGCAATATGGAACCGATTCCGCAATCACTATGTGTTCCGTAGTCAGAACTTAACATTCAAAAAGTTTGCCCTGGGTCAATTTTCTTAGTTGTTACGCCGATAACAAAACAATCCGTGAGCAACAGTGCTGTCGATTACAGGAACTTCTGTGGTCCTAGCCCACAAGGCCAAAGACTCACCATCCAGGCAGAAAGGGGAACTGTACAACTTCTAGCTTGTATTGTGGCCTTTTTGCTTTGAAACACTTCTCTTTCTAAGTGTCCATTAATTCTGGACTATTAACTGGTATACTGCCATCAGCTAATGCCAACAGGTATAGAACCATTTGAAAATAAAAACCAATTTTAGGCAATGAAGTATAGTCAAGCCTCTCTCCACTTAAGATATTTTGTAAATCCTCCCACATTTTTAAACTGAGTGAGAATTGTAACTACCTATCTGCTAACCACTCCCACCCACCATTAAGGACTGCTTTGCTAAATATCTTCCAATGGCTCATTCTCAACAGCAAAACACTTTGATTCTCCTCACTTGTTTACTTTAATGATGCTAGGGCAAGCCTTGCACTGACATATGCTCTGTCCCAGATCTACATTCCAGCCCCCATTTTTTTCTACTCTTTCTCTTGATACAGAGTCTCAATATGTAGCTTATGCTGGCTCCCCAATCTGGGCCCTCTTTCCTCACCTAGTTGTTGTGAATACAGGTGTGCAGCACCACACCCAATTCCCCAAATACTTTTTGGGCTAAAATTTAAATTATGACTATATTCACTAACACTGGAATATATTCCAAAGCTAGCACCAAAGAAAACCAAGAAACTTACTATGCTAGCAAGTATCTTCTTTAGGCTCAAGACTTAGCCAGAATAATGCTAAATAAACTAATATGTATCCAAATTTAGCTAATTAACTTAATTTCACTCCCTCACAGAGAGAATGGCAGGAAGTCCCAGAAAATCCCTTTTCTCCACATGAATCTCCAAGGAATCTTTTGTTTTTCTCTCTGAATAGGAGAAATCAGGCCATCAAGGTTTAGGCTCCATCAGGAGAGAGAGGGAGAGAGAAGAGGAAGGGGGAGAGGGGAGAAGGGAGAGTGGGGAGGAGAGAAGGGAGAGGGCAGAGGAGAGAGGGGAGAGAGAGAAGCATAGTATGCCTTGGTTGAGTGGTGAAACAAAAAACATCTATGAGTATTTTAACCTATATGTCTTTGACACTGCAGACCTATTGCATAGGAAGTCTTTCCATCCAGAAAATAAGCATCAGAGAGATAGTCAGCTGTCCTTTCAAAATAGGACAAGAGAAATATACTCTTCTCCATTTTGGCCAGAATAAACCTGGTAATATGCAAGGCTTCTCTCTCTTCTAGGGGTGATGATCAGAATGGTCTCAAGCAACTCCAGAATTTCCACACCAAAGCAGAAGGCTTATGAACTCCAGGACCAAAAAGTCCAGCCAAGCAGCTATTGAAGCTAAAACTAAAGGCAGATTCATCAGTGCAGCCAAATCCCCAATGAAGCATTAAGTATAAGGTCGACAGGGAGCCTTTAAATTGTACCCAGATTCTGTGCCATTTCAAAGACTTTGGCATTTGTGCTAGGAAAGGGGACAGATTCTTCTTAGGTATGACACAGAAAGCTAAAACTAGTGATATTTTAGGTACTCACAGCCATGAAAATGTGCCAAGCATGCACAAGTCAAGTTCTGTCAGCATCTTAGCATGCTGGGTGATGAGGAAACCCTACATCTCTGTTAAAGATTAGGACAGGGATAGAATTGTCTTCGGTGTATAAACATTCTTAATATGCCATTTTCAGGTAAATAATCCCTGTTTCACTCCTGCGCTCAGACTTCATGAAATTCATTTTCACATTAAATTTTTAAAAAGAGATCAAATTAGAAGAATTAGTTTGGGGTGGAAAGGGGATGAGCAGGCCTGGGAAATGCATGAGAGTGTACCAAAAGGTGAGTGTAACACAAGCACACCATAAACCTACATGAAAGTGTCCTAATGGAATCCATAGTATTCACAGTTAGAAAATCTAAATGAAAGCATTTATTAAAAAAAATATATCAATGGTCATGATAAAGAGCACCCAAGATTAAATTCTGGCCTCCAAATACATTCATGGGCAACAACAAAAATAACCATGCACACACATACACAAATAAAGATAAAACCCATAAGGCAGGTGTAGTAAAATGTCATATAAATCCAATAAATGACAACAAACAAATATCCACAGACCAGAGGGAACTTACATCTTCCTCCACCTTCAGGGCTCTCGCCATGACACAGAGCCTTGTTTATGTGTTTGTCTGTGTGGATGTATGTTTCCTATGTGGGATATCCATGAAGGTCAGAAGAGGGATCAGATTGCCAGACCTGGAGTTACTAAATATTGTGTACTATTTCTACTTGGGTGCTAGAAAAGAACCTGGCCTCAGAGAATAGCACTAGGCACTCTTTACTGCTAAGCTCTCTCCATAGCCCAGAAAGTGTTGATACAATAAAAATTTAGGTTCTGCTTACTTATTTATAAATACCAGATTGTTTTCACTGAAAGCATAATCATTTCCCTCACTAAAAATTTATGTTCAACTCATGGCAGCAGATAGTGCATGGAGAAAATCCTGGATTGTCTGGAGAATGGAAGCCAGGACTGCTGAGAATGCTCTCCACCTGCACATGGAATATGACTGTGCATTTTTATTTTCTGGTTGTGAGATAAAACTCAGGACTTTGTGTGAGTGAAACAATTATCACACAGTACATGCCAGGTCTGTAAGCCCTTTCTATCACCAGCGTTACAAGGTACACAGCATGATGGGCCTGACTGTCCTTTGGGAAGCACGCACAATGGCACTTGAAAATGGCTTACAGAATTTTCAAGGATTAGACGGGATCAACTAGCCAAAGGCAGTTCAAACAGGTAATTCTCAGTCTGATAACCCTACCAATCTCAGTGTCTGCTCACCCTTCACAAAGAACTGGACTGTGAGAAACAAGTGTAACTAGTTCTACTTTTCCAGAAAAACAAATAAACAAACAAACAAACACACAAACACCCCTTTCCTCTGGCAAGATAACCAAATGATTTTGAAAGATGCCCATTGTCATAACAGGGCTCATTTTGTTCTCCAGGCTCCTTTACAAATACCGCTTAAAATAATTATAAAAAGAAATTTACAGAAAGGTCTACTCAAATTGTCTGCTTGTTTCTGATTAAATGGCTTACTTCCTAGGTATTAAATTTTATCTGGCTAAAACAGATGCATATTTTTCTCTGTCTCACTTCTTTACACATCTCAATGTCCCTCCATGGATGTCAAGGTTAACTGCAGTGGATTCCGGGAACCTTAAAATTCAGCCACCATACTTTACTCATTCTCCTACAGCCAGGGGGAAGACAGTGACCTAAATATTAGCCTTACAGGCTCCCCATCATCCTGTACCTCAACATGAATCAATAATTTGATTGATTCCACTAAAAAAATGGGGAATGTAATAGAAAAAATTAGCTCCATGTAAAAATGAGTTTCAGATCAAGTTGGTATGCAAAAAAAATTATAAGTTAAAGAAAACGCAGAAAAGAAAGTAGAAAATGAATGCAAAGCAAAAGAAAGGGAGTCAGCAAAACCTTGTGCTTAGGCTAAGGATTTTTCACCATAGGATGTTTCTACCAGGGCACTAAGCTTAATTCATGAGCAGTTGAGTCTTGACAGCTATTTAATGAGGTGGTTGATGTCAGAGCTACCTGGCTCATTTCCCAAAATTGTTTTCCTTTCCCATTATTGTGTATTTGTTAATATAAAATATTAACCAGACATTCATTCAGCTTCTGTAATTTCATTTATCTGATGATTTTTCAGAAAAAAAAATACAGTGCCTCATAGAGCAGAAATTCTTGAGTTGAGGCTGTTGTGGTGTGTTCCTTTAATAACCCAAGTCCATGTTTTCTTTTGTAAAGCACCTAAGACTTGCAGAGAATAATTGGGACTCAGCCACAATCACTAAGTTTTTCCCATGGTATACAACAACTTCCTCAGTTATTTTTTCTTGAACCACAATATCTTAGGAACTGGAAGAGGCATTATGCACAGTTAAGAGCAAATCTAGAAGAGCTAGGAGACTGAGCTCAAGAAAGCCAAAAGGAATCTTGAACAGCCCCAAAATAAAAAGGCCCAAGTAATCCTAAAATGGATTAGTGGGGAATCAAAATATAGGATTTCAGCTCCTGGCATTAATTCCAGCCTTGCTTGTTGCAGCCTTTTGATGCAAAGGGATAGAAGATCCTCCCAGGTCCTGATGGCTCCAGAGGACCCTATAGCAGGGGCGACCACAAGAGGGAAGGCAAGGTTTTATTATTGTTCCCAGGGATCCTCAGAATAGAAGTAAGAATTCTTGTATAAGCATCAGTTCCTCCTATGTATAGGATGAGTAAGGTGTCACCCATGCCATAGAGATGGAGAAGTGGCTTTAACTAGATACTTGCTAACTCACCATACGCTACAAAGAAAAAGGGAGACCAGAGAGGTGACCTCTGGTCAAAGACTTGTCTACCTCTTGCTAAACTGTTGAGCCCAAGATACCCTTCAGGTAGCAGATGAACTGTCTTCTCCAGGGCAGCATGAAGGTCCTGGAAGTGGTCCTGCTACATGCCCAGGAGACAGTAGAGCAATATCTCTGCTTTGGGGCCTACTACCTCCTGTTCCTGCTGTGACTGCTCACAGAAGCTCAATAGTATGGTGTACTGCAGCACCCTGTTCATGGCCTTTACCTGTGTCATGGCATGGGCAAGGCTCTGTAAATACTATATGAGCCATTCCTTGCTCTGTGGCTCCCTGTTGGTGACATTTTCCCTCTCTGTATATGGCCAGATAGCATCAGGGCTTAGTGAGGGCAGCAGAGTGACACAGACTGAATTGGGCCTTCAGGCTAGGGAACTGTAAATAGGAAGGCTATGCGATTGATAGGCTGGAACTAACCTCCTGCATCACTGGTAATAAGGCATGATCATGGAATGCCTCTCCCTCTGCTTCCTCTTTCTGGCAAAACCAAGTTAGCTGAGGTTGTAACCATACTTGAAGAGAAGAGACAAAAATGGAGAAGGCAGAGGTGGTGACCACTCCATCCTAGGTCCTGCCACAGATGGGCTTGACCCCTCCTGCTCCACTTCCAGTTGACTATCCCACTTCAAACTTCTATTTCAGTTGGGATTGGAGGAGGGTAAAGTCACTGAAGCCCAACAGTTCCCAGAATTCTGACACGGAGGCATGTGCCCATGAGATCTTCTTTTCAGGCCTCCATCCTTCCTGGCCCACCTTCAGTACTGAGGAATTACAGCAGAAAACATGAAGAATTGGTGCTTTCTGACTTGCCTGGTAGGTTCATCTTCAGATCTTATCCTCATACCACCCATGACCATTTGCTCAGGTAATGGTAACTCCCACAGTCTCCTGGGTGCTCCTACCCAGTTATCAACGAGACATGACTGTATCACAGGTATGCCCAAAGGCCAACTTTGTAAAAGACAGTTACTCCACTGAGACACATGATTTCAGGTGATACCATACAAACAACAGGTTTAGACAATGGAGGTGACTGCTATCATGGAACCGTAGCTTTACACAGACTGCCTGGCTTTCCCCTCTCCCTTACACCTCGATAACTTCTGTCTGGCTGACCAGTACTTATCCTGACAGCAACCACAGATCCGAAGTCATCACTAAGATTCTCATCTTATGTCTTCTTAGGAATAATAGACATCCTGATGATGATGGGATGGACAAAGTGGGAAAGGGAAGGAAAAGTGACATTGGACACTGATTTGGTTTGTGATGAGAAATAACTAAGTTCCATGAAAAACAAGTATAGATACAGAAGAGAAACATAGTCTCTGAATAACAGTCAAAGGAGAGTGAAGAGAATTAGTTTGTGTTCCTAGAAATCTTCTGAATAATCCAGTGAGGCAGCATGGTTGGTGAGATTGTCTCACATTCTGTGCAGTGGTGCATAGTACTTTTGTTCAGTCCTTTATAAGATGCTCTTAGTGTCACTGGGAACTAGCTGACAGAAACTGGAAACATATTTAGTGCTTTAGTGTTGATTTTAACAATGACCTTGGCAGAAACTCCTTTCTGTCAGTATTAGAGATTTAGATGTGTGAGGTTGAAGAGTTCCCCAGTTAAAGAATTTCTTTTTTTTATTAGATAATTTCTTTACTTACATTTCAAATGTTATCCACTTTCCTCATTTCCCCTCCAAAAACCCCCTATCCCATCCCCTCTCCCCTTGCTCACCAACTTGACTACTCCCAATTTTCTGTCCTGGCATTCCTCTACACTGGGACATCAAGACTACACAAGACCAAGGGCCTTCTTCCCATTGATGTCTGACAAGGGCATCCCCTGCTACATATGTGGCTGCAACCATGGGTCCCTCCAAGTGTACTCTTTGGTTGGTAATTTAGTCCCTGGGAGCTCTTGGGGAACTGGATGGTTCATATTGTTGTTCCTCCAGTGGAGCTGCAAACCCCTTCAGCTCCTTGGGTCCTTTCTCTAGCTCCTCCATTGGAGACCCTGTGCTCAGGCCAGTGGTTGGCTGAGAGCATCCACCTCTGTATTTATCAGGAGTCTCTCAGGAGACAGCTATATGAGGCTCCTGTCAGCAAGCACTTGTTGGCAACCACAATAGTGTCTGGGTTTGTTGATTGTATATGGAATGGATGCCCAGGTGGGGCAGTCTGTGAATGGCATTTCCTTCAGTCTCTGCTTCACAGTTTGTCTCTGTCTGTCCTCCCATGGGGATTTTGTTCCTGCTTCTAAGGAGGACCGAAGGTTCCACACTTAAATCATCCTTCTTGAGCTTCATGTTGTCTGTGAATTATATCTTAGATATTCTGAGCTTCTGGGCTAATATCCACTTATCAGTGAGTGCATACCATGTGTGTTCTTTTGTAATTGGGTTACCTCACTCAGGATGATATTTTCTAGTTCCATCCATTTGCCTAAGAATTTAATGAAGTCAATGTTTTTAATAGCTGAGTAGTACTCCATTGTGTAAATGTACCACATTTTCTGTATCCATTTCTCTGTTGAGGGACATCTGGGTTCTTTCCAGCTTCTGTCTACTATAAATAAGGCTGCTATGAACATAGAAGAGAATGTGTCCTTATTACATGCTGGAGCATATTTTGGGTCTATGACCAGGAGTGGTATTGCTGGGTCCTCAGGTATTACTATGTCCAATTTTCTGAGCAACAGCCAAACTGATTTCCAGAGTCATTGTACTAGTTTGCAATCCCACCAGGAATGGAGGAGTATTCCTTTCTCCATATCCTCACCAGCATCTGCTGTGACCTGAGTTTTTTATCTTAGCCATTCTGACCTGTGTGAGGTGGACTCTAAGGGTTGTTTTGATTTGCATTTCTCTGATGATTAAGGATGCTGAACACTTTTTCAGGTGCTTCTCAGACATTCAGTATTCCTCAGGTGAGAATTCTTTGTTTAGCTCGGAGCCCCATTTTTTAATGGGGTTATTTGTTTCTCTGGAGTTTAGCTTCCTGAGTTCTTAGTATATATTGGATATTAGGCCTCTATCGGACGTAGGATTGGTAAAGATCTGAACCCAATCTGTTTGGTTGCTGTTTTGTCCTATTGACAGTGTCCTTTGCCTTACAGAAGGTTTGCAATTTTATGAGGTCTCATTTGTCAATTCTTGATCTTAGAGCATAAGCTATTGGTGTTCTATTCAGGAAAATTTCCCCTATGCCCATGTGTTTAAGGCTCTTCCCGACTTTCTTTTCTATTAATTTCAGTGTATCTGGTTTCATGCGGAGGTCCTTGATCCACCTGGATTTGAGCTTTATACAAGGAGAAAAGAATGGGTCAATTTGCATTCTGCTACATGCTAACCGACAGTCGAACCAGCACTATTTCTTGAAAAATGCTGTCTTTTTTCCGCTGGATGTTTTTACCTCCTTTGTCAAAGGGCATTGTCTTTTTCAGTGAGAGAAGCCCTTCCCTGTTCTGAACCCTCCTTTACCACACGCAAAGACACACATTATATCCATGACTGCTCAGCCATGTGTCCATCCTTTTATTCAGGCTGAATTGGTACTTCCCTTATCCCCCAGGTCCTACTGTGTCCTTTTCTGTTTTCTTTCAGAAAGAAATCAATACCTCCTTGTAGATACTGGGCAACAGCACTGCATCCCTGGCACTTTACAACCTGATTTCTGACAATAACTCAACGTGGAAATTGATTCTCTGGAACGACTAGATGACCCAGTCATTTAGGGTGCGAGCTGATCTTACAGGATACCTCAGTTTGGTTCTCATCACCCACATCAGACAGCTCAGTTCTGCCTCTATCCCCAGCTCTGGGGGATTTAACAGTCTCTTGTAGCTTCCAGGGCACCGGCACATTAAAAGAATAGAATAGAAGAAAGTCTACTCACTACCACTCACCTGAAGTCACCTCAGAGGTCCCTGCTTCCTACACCCTCTGCCACTTCTAGTTTAACCCTCACAACATCTTCCTTTCTTTCTCTTACCGTTTCACCCTGCACTGGCCCTATGTCTCTATAACCAGCTCCTGTCATGCACCTATCTTCCCCTGTACCTCTCTTCCTACACAGAAATCATTGGTAATCTCTACTGGATATTCATTGGCTAGCTCCTCAAGCTGTTTACTTAACTTTTCCTGAGCCTGCAGTTCTTTTTTTTTAATTAGGTATTTTCTTCATTTATATTTCCAGTGCTAGCCCAAAAGTCCCCCATACCCTCCCCCTCCACTCCCCTACCCACCCACTCCCACTTCTTGGCCCTCGCATTCCTCTGTACAAAGGCATATAAAGTTTGCAAGACCTATTGGCCTCTCTTTCCAGTGATGGCCAACTAGGCCATCTTCTGATACATATGCAGCTAGAGACACGAGCTCCGGGGGGTACTGGTTAGATCATATTGTTGTTCCACCTATATGGTTGCAGACCCCTTTAGCTCCTTGTGTACTTTCTCTAGCTCCTCCACTGGGGGCCCTGTGATCCATCCAATATCTGACTGTGAGCATCCACTTCTGTGTTTGCTAGGCCCTGGCATAGCCTCACAAGGGACAGCTATATCAGGGTCTTTTCAGCAAAATCTTGCTAGTGTGTGCAATGGTGTCCGCATTTGGAGGCTGATTATGGGATGGATCCCTGGGTATGGCAGTCTCTAGGTGGTCCATCCTTTCGTCTCAGCTCCAATCTTTGTCTCTGTAACTCATTCCATGGGTGTGTTGTTCCCAATTCTAAGAAGGGGCAAAGTGTCCACACTTTGGTCTTCAATCTTCTTGATTTTCATGTGTTTTGCAAATTGTATCTTATATCTTGGGTATTCTAAGTTTCTGGACTATTGTCCACTTATTAATGAGTACATATCATGTGAGTTCTTTTGTGATTGGGTTACCTCACTCAGGATGATGCCCTCCAGGTCCATCCATTTGCCTAGGAATTTCATTAATTCATTCTTTTTAATACAAGAGTAGTACTCCATTGTGTAAATGTACCACATTTTCTGTATCCATTCCTCTGTTGAGGGGCATCTGGGTTCTTTCCAGCTTCTGGCTATTATAAATAAGGCTGCTATGAACATATGATACATGTGTCCTTCTTACAGGTTGGAATATCTTCTGGATAGATGCCCAGGAGAGGTATTGCGAGATACTCCGGTAGTAGTATGTCCAATTTTCTGAGAAACCACCAGACTGATTTCCAGAGTGATTGTACAAGCTTGCAATCCCATCAACAATGGAGAATTGTTCCTCTTTCTCCACATACTTGCCAGCATCTACTGTTACCTGAATTTTTGATCTTAGCCATTCTGACTGGTGTGAGGTGGAATCTCAGGGTTGTTTTGATTTGCATTTCCCTGATGATTAAGGATGCTGACCATTTTTTCAGGTGCTTCTTAGCCATTCAGTATTCCTCAGGTGAGAATTCTTTGTTTAGTTTTGAGCCCCATTTTTAATGGGGTTATTTGACATTCTGGAGTCCACCTTCTTGAGTTCTTTATATATATTGGATATTAGTCCCCTATCTGATTTAGGATAGGTAAAGATCCTTTTCCAATCTGTTGGTGGCCTTTTTGTCTTATTGAGAGCCTGCCGTTCTTTATTACACCTTGGTGGTACACACCTCTGCTTACTAGAATCTTTAGGAAATTAAGTGATAGGACTAATATAATGACATTGACAAGGTCCACCATCTGGCAGTCACAGGAAACTCACTAATACAGGACTCATGCAGGCAATTTCAACTGCTCCAAAAGCTTGACTGGTAGGTTGCCTTTGCAATACACCAGCTGGGTACTATCCTGTAACCCTCTATCCTTCTATTCTCTTTTGAGCAAAATAGAGTGACAACGACAATAGTAGCAGACTAGCGCTCAAGCTAAGATGGATGCTATTGATAGACTTTCTCTGAGAGATAAACTTCACAGAATCAGGTGGAAGCTGAAGGAAAGAGATATTATTATTATTATCATTATTATTATTATTTATTTTCTTTATTTACATTTCAAATGTTATCCCCTTTCCTAGTTTCCTCTCTGTAAATAGAGGCATAGAGGAAGAAAGAGTTTTATTTAGCTGGTTTTCAGGTAATAAGTGAGGGGATAGGAACTCTCCACCTTAATCTCTACCCTGTCATCCAAACACTGTCCCTTTAACTATGTAAGAAAACCCATGTGTAGACCTCAAGAAATCAGAAATCAGGGGTTTGTGGTGTGGGGTACATGTTATATACCAATAGATCTTTTTAAATGGCCCAACAAACATTTGAGTGAAATAATAAAAATGTTACCATTTTGTGGGGTAGTGGGCTGTGCACAGACAGCCTGGTCTCCAGTCGAACAAAGGTCTGGAACCCCAGAGACTAGATGGATGGTGATTTCCACCTACATGGGACGGAAGGTGTTCCATCATGTCTCCTGGCCTTCTGGCTCCTGTCAAAGTTACCATCCCCACAGCCCACACAGGAGAGGTGTGTGGCTATCCGTCACGTAGGAGCAGCACCAAGCCTTCCCACAAATGAGAGGTACCTGCTGTCAAACCCTGAATCACCCCCAAAACTGTATATAAATCCTATCCAGGGAATTAAAGGTGCTCGAGAACTACTCTGTCATCTGAGTGTTATGTTCCAAGAGCTGTAACACTTGGGAAGAGATCTTCTCTCCATCTGAGGTTCCACTGCACTCCTCACTGAATAGTCGGCTTCTCCTTGGCCCAGCCCAACCCAACTCAGTGCAAAGCAGCTCAGAGTTACTGAGTGACCTGGAAGGCATGGCAGAAACTTCATCTTTGCCTGCAATCACTTCCCTTGGCTGGAACCCTGGCATTAGGCCTGGCCAGAGATCTCCATGGAAAACCTCTGGTACCCAGGCCCACATCATTGAGGATCACTTCTGGTGGACATGTTATATAGCAGCCTGAAGAAACAAGAGCCATAAATATACTTATTAACTAAATCCAATTCATGAAATGAAACCACCAGCAACAGGAGAATCAGAAGTGGAGAGGTAGGCCTACCCAAAGATTTCTCAGAGTCAATTGTTAAAGGACAAACAACTCTCGTTCTGTGTCCTTGTTCAGGAGTAGCCTCAATAAGAATGATCTAGATCTATAAGCAGCATGTGGTGGCAAGATGTCTCACAGGAAATTCTCAGCTCCCGGGCATGGGTCATTGGGCTTCTTGCCTCACAGGCACAACAGCCGGCATCATGGGAAAATGAAGAGCCTCCCCAAGGATGACCCTTCCAAGCCTATTCACCTCACAGCTTTTCTAGGCTACAAGGGTGCCATGACCCACATCCTCTGGGAAGTTGACAGGCCAGGATCTAAGGTGAACAAAAAAGAAGTTCTGGAGGCTGTGACTATTGTGGAAACCCCACCAATGGTGGTTGTGGGCATTGTAAGATATGTTGAAACCCCACGAGGCCTCTGGACCTTCATGACTATATTTGTTGAGCATATCAGTGATGAGTGTAAAAGGCAGTTCTATAAGAAGTGGCACAAATCTAAGAAGACGACTTTTACCAAGTACTGTGAGAAATGGCAGGATGACACAGGCAAGAAGCAGTTGGAAAATGACTTCAACAGCATGAAGAACTATTGCCAGGCCATTCGCATGATTGTTCACACTCAGATGAGTCTGCTTCCTCTGTCCCAGAAGGCACACTTGATGGAGATCCAGGTGAATGGAGGCACTGTGGCTGAGAATCAAGACTGGGCCCAAGAGAAGCTGGAGCAGCAGGTTCCTGTAAACCAGGTGTTGGGGCAGGATGGGATGATTGATGTCATCAGCGTGACAAAAGGCAAAGGATACAAAGGGGTGACCAGTTGTTGGCAGACAAAGAAACCACCCCAAAAGACGCATCAAAGTTTGCACAAAGTTGCCTGGATTAGAGCCTGGAACCCTGCCTGTGCAGCCTTCTCTATGGCTTGAGCTGGGCAGAAAGGCTACCATCACTGAACAGAGATTAACAAGAAGATTTACAAGATTGGTCAAGGATACCTCATCAAGGATGGTAAACTGATCAAGAACAATGCATCTACTGACTATGACCTGTCTGATAAGAGCATCAACTCACTGGGTGGCTTTGTCCATTATGGTGAGGTGACCAATGACTTCATCATGATCAAAGGCTGTGTGGTGGCGACCAAGAAGGGAGTGCTTACCCTTTGTAAGTCCTTACAGGTCCAGATCAAAAGTCAGGCCCTGGAGAAGATTGACCTAAAGTTCATTGACACCGCCTCCAAGTTATGTCATGGTCATTTCCAGACCATGGAGGACAAGAAAGCATTCATGGGACCACTCAAGAAAGATATCATTGCCAAGGAGGAAGGTGATTGATTCCAGGATCACTTTGCACAGCTGGTGGGGTCTCAGCAATAAAATATTTCTAGAAAAAAAAAAAGAATGATTTAGGACTGGAGCCCATGCCTCCAGGGCATCAAGGTTGTGGTCTTTTTGGATCCATCTCTTGGGCTCTGGCTATCAGGGCTTATTCACCTGTTTCTGAGGTGTCCCATGCTCTCTTTGGCAACACAATTACACTTGGCTCTTTGATGACTGTGGCCATTTCCCCATGTAAATAATCTATATGATGCTGTATTTCTTCATAAACCTGCTTGGATTAAGCCAAATTAGTAAAAGATCTGAAGACACAGCTTCTATCTTCTCTATCCTTCTAAACTCCTGGCACCTCCCCATCAATAATTTGTCACTGATGTTGGATGTGCTGGTCCAGGTCAATCAGAAATAAAGAAAGGAAGGTTCAAAAATTCTCTGATGTCTCAGAAAGTGATGGCAGGTGGATGGCTTGCCAAAGCACAATAATTATGCCTTCCTTAGAACTGCTACCACTGGGGTAGAAGCTGCAGTCTTCCTCCCTATATTGCCATGTAGAGAAAGTTGAGTTATAGTTGATTCCACTTCCCATGGCTAACTTAGTCACCATTCTACTGTTGTGAAGAGTCAGCATGGCCAAGGCAAGTCCTATGAAAGAATTTAATTGTGGGGTTGCTTACATTTTGGAGGATTAATCCCATAGTAAACATGGCAGAATGCATGATGTTAGGCTTGGTGCTGTATGTATCTGAAAACTGCATCCTAACAGAATGACCAGAGAGATGAAAAGGGACCAAAATGGGGTGTGAAAATCTCAAAGCCCACCTGCAGTGACACAATTCCTTCAAGAATGTTGTATTTTTTCCACCAAGCCACACCACATAATCCTACTCTAATTGTCTCACTCCCTGAAGATTAAGCATATAGATACAGACACTTCTGTTGGGAATCTTTCTTCAAATCACCAAAATACCTTTGTTCGGAGTGCGGGAGAGATATAATCCTCAGTATAACCATCAGTGCCATGGATGGTGGTGTTTGGGGGGGGCATTGTTTTCTCAGTGAAATAGGAAAATTCTGATTACACATTTTTTTATGAGAAAGATGCTTTGGACAGTTGGGATGGCTCTTACTCTTTCGGTTAATATTATAACAAACATTAAATTGTATTCAGAAACATATTTTGATTATTATCTTTGTGTGTTTTGGATCTCATGGCAGTAATAGGTACCCGAGGTGTTAACTACCGTTTCTGTAACAGCAAACTGTCTCTCTCTACAGCCCAATGCTGTGTAGTTTGTATGGTTCATTTGTTGTTGGCTTGTTGTTATTGATGTTGTTTGTGTTGCTGAGGCTAGAGTCTGGGGCCTTGTACATGTTGGGCAGGCAAATTCTCCACCACTGAGTCTCCAGCCACTTTTCTGGAGGTTTTTGTTGCTGTAGATTGTACTGAAGAAGTCTTTCAGCTTTTATATTTGAAAAAGATACCACGGCAAGATACACAGCCACAACCAATGCACCACAATAAATAACCAACCCAACACATGACATTATGATACAGTAAGAATCAATTTAAAAGATATATCACCTCATTCTTGGGTTTGCCTATGTTCTTAATTTTTAGATTAAAAATCTTTTGAAACATTGAATGACACCTCTCATCTATCAACTACTGCCATTAAATATCGCATCTTCACAGCTGAATAAATAGACCAGCCAACATCCAGAATAGTCCTCCAGTCATTCAAGAAAGAGTTCCTAACTAAGGACAAATTGTTTCTACTGATTTCTTTCCTGGGGTTTCATTTTGGATTGCATGTTCACTTTTAAAGATGCTTGCTGATCTCTTCGTGGACCAGAGATGGAGGAAGCACACCACTCTATTTATTTTTTCACCACAAGATTAATTCAGGTCAATCTCAGCTCTCAGGTTTGTTCTTGTAGTGGTTTTGAAGGTTTCAAAGGAAATGTTGCTGCATGGAGAGCTATGAAGCTGCTGATGTTTGCAAGTCAGTTAGAGAGTGACTTCTACAAGCAGATCAGATTGGTGACCCTGGTCTTCTGGCTGTCAGGGGAACACCACTTTGGCCACTGATTCAAAGAATGTTCTGTTGAGAGCATTTGCTAAGGGGGTTCTGATGATGGCAACTTGCTGATGTCAGGGAACTCCAGGGACATGAGCTCACTGAATCACTGCTTTCATTGGAAAAGGAACTTTTTGGCCAGAACAATCCTCTTAGAATCTATCTTTCTGCACAGCAGCTCTGGATCATTTCTCCAATGCCCTGACTGGTTTAGCCTTAACTATAGGGGAAATCACACACACACACACACACACACACACACACACACACACACACACACACACACTGTGGTTAGCATCTGCTTTCTTTCCCTGTCTACCTGGGCCACAAAATTTCTCCACCTCAAATATTTTCAGGTCTCAATAGATAAAAGTTCTGAAACTTCATCTTGATATGCACCAATAATACAGTAACACACAATTTCTAGCAGTCTATGTAACATTGATGTTTTGTCCAGGAAGCTCATAGCTCTTTTTTCAAGTAATCACCTAATCCAACCCTAAGTCACAAAAATTGCAAACCTGAAGACAAAAAGAATCTATTCTGAGTCAGGTGAAGTCTCTGCAATGTTCTTTTGAAGTTCATATACTGTTTTCAGATCTTCCCTCTGATATTCTAAAATGTCACCATCATTCCTTCACTGAGGGCTTTATCAAGAATGAAGTAGGAATATTGAATCCTCTCTGTGGCATTGGCTTTAACTCACTCAGTCTTGGAAGATACACTCATATCATGGATAAATTCTGTTCTGCCACCCACAGTGCAGAGCAAGCTACAAATCTATCAGATATGTGTCAGCATCTACATGTTCACAGTAATTCATGCTTCATGATTTATGACCACACATCTTGAACGATAATATGTCCTGTCTTGATCAAACAAGCTTCACATTATCATCCCCAAATTTTATCAATCGCCATCACCTTCAGTTTTAAAACAAACCCTGTAACATCAGTTATGGTTCTCTCTGCTGGAAATCAGGAATGCATGGAAAATAATTTGTAGGGTCCTTATGATCTGTTTCTGCTATCACAAAATTCAGGAAGTCATAATTTTCCCAATAACTCAAATTATCATTGTCATGACAGCTTTAGTCATCTCAGGGTTATGCTTTCTACATCCTAAGCTTCAGTCAAAATATTAATAGCAACCTCCAGCTATGCTGACCGAGTGCAGTTTGCTGTTTCTGTCTAGTAGTTGTGCTGTCACATGATCCATAAGTGATCCTCATATAGTTTTCCTTTATACTCAGCTGGATCTCATCATAATGAATGGGGCTGGGAGCCCACAATTCTGCCTTGTATATAGGGTGTCACCCTGCCTCTGGATAATTTTGCATTGTACTATCTGTACACGTCTTTCAGCTGATGTTCATTGATCCAGCAACATACATACATACATAGCTGTTGAGCTTCAGGGTAGTATATGAAATAGCTCAGCCAAATGATTAGTAGCTCCAACCTGCAATGTGCATATTGCCTGGTAAACATAGAGCTTTTTCAAGCATTGGTATATTTTGCCCTGAATCATCAATCTCTGTTGGTATAAAATACACTGTCTTGGCTTGCTGACCTGTGGAGAAAAGTAAGTTCCTCATTAGGCTGATACTATAATATGGATTCTTTCAGTCAATCTCTGCTTGTGACCTTCTGGAGAAGTAGCTGAACATTGGGAGCATCTGCTCTTCAAAGAGGTCAAACATGCCCTCTACAAATACTTTCTCAGGACTGGACATTTCAGTCCAGCGGTGAAACCGGAGTCTCCAGTAATTTTCTTTATGGAGGAACAAATGAGTAACGGGAGGAATGAGGGACTGTTGTCATCTCTGACACAAATTATCTTCGTCCACATGTTACTCTTGTGCGTGTGATGGAGTCATTCTGCTTTAGCACTCTACTGGAGTTGGAATCTTATGCATTTGGTTGTCATCTGTTTGGATAACAACCTAGATCAACACAGTTGACAACATTTTTTCATGACAGATTTCCCTACACATAGGGAGAACTGAGGACTCAGTAAGCTTACCACTGCCTTGGGCAGTAAACTGACAAGATTCTTTCTTGCTCACGAGCAAATCTTCCCTCCATGTGGGCTACTTGTTGGTGGATATCTGGGTTTTGAGTACAGTTATAAGGAGTTGGGCAGAGGACATGGAAGTTGAAAGGAGGGGCAGTTGAGTGCAGAGAAAGTCAATGTTTGACCTTGCTTACTGAATGTAATAAACCAAAGGGGCAGTGGTTCCCATAATTCAAATAAGTGAATCATGTGACTATGAAACAGCATGTGATTATATTGGAGAGTCCTATATTACTGGATAACTGGATAGATACCAGGACATTTTTAGCTCTTTTGTTTTCAATGAAGTAGTTCAAACTTCTATGTAGGTTTGTATTTTTAGTGTATTTTGCAAAGAGTCACTTTCTTGATGCATATACTTTTTCCAATTATGGCCACTCCCACCTAATTTATCGAATTGGTTTTTTCTTCCAAGTCCACTGGGTACTTCAAATTTAATATGAGAAACTGAAGACAATGTCCTAAATCTTGTCTCTTGTCTTAGGATTTCCATTGTTGTCAAGTGACACATGACCACAATAATTCTTAGAAAGAAAAATTTTATTGAGGCTGGTTTACAGTGCAGAAGTTTAGTCCATTATCATCATGGTGGGGAGCATGGCAGTGTGCAGGCAGAAATCGAGCTGGAGGACCTGAGAGCTCTAAATTTTGATCTGCAAGTAGCAGAAAGAGATTGGGTTATACCAGGCTTGAGCATATATCAGACCTTGAAGCCCTCTTCCAGTTACACACTTCCTCTAACAAGGCTACACCTAGTGCAACAAGACCACACCTCTTAGTAGAGCCATTCTCAATGGGTCAAGCATTCAAACACACAAGTCCATGCAGGCCATGCCTATTCCAACCACCTCATCTTGGAATTACTCCACACTATCAGCTGGTATCTCATCCTAATTAGGACCAGGTGGTAAATTGTACTGAAATCCTGAATTGGGGAAGTTTTGGGTCCTAGTAATTCTTCATAGCTCCAACAGTCATTAAGTTCTGTGTCTGTTGTTCTGTCTTTATCGTTGAGGAGAGCATGCCTACTTCTTTTGTATTTATTTTAATGTTTCAAAATGTTATTTACAGTCACATAATACATTTTTATCTAAAACACCACACTTTACTTCCCTCAATTCATTCCTATCTGTAACCACTATTCCTTTACACACTATGTATTTTTAAAGAAGATAACAGAGCCCACTTAGCATGGATAGAATTAGCAAAATCTACTGGAGCATGAGTAGCCTCTCAGGGATGTATCCCCAAAGAAAACTGGCTCTCTTCTCCTCAGCAGCCACCATTTGCCAGCAAGTCCTTACCTAAGGATGGTCCTGCATGAGCCTCTCCCTTGTTAATGCTGAGATGTTCATTGCCCAGATCTTGCTCACCTTTTGGGCATGCAGGTACAATTGCTATGAAGTAATGTGTGCAGCAACCCTATCATAACAGATAAATACTGTTTTGGTTTGGACATCCTTACCTCTGCATCTCAAAAATTTCCTCTACCTTTTTCTGCCATAACTCCATCGCTTTGTAGTATGAGGTTGTGATATAGCCGGGTCATGTAAGCTGAGAACTCCACAGACCCATATTCTCTGTACATTGATCAAGTGGTCTTTTAGGACTCTAATAACTGTTATACACTGTTAGGAGAAGTATAGGACCAGAAAGGTGTACAACTTACAGAGAAAGTCTGACACAAGAGTGAGTTTGAAACATGTCCAATCCCTGAAAATATTATCCTGAATACAACACTAGGAGCATTGTGTCCTCCTTGTCTGAGCCTGCATGTTCCAGCTCACTTACAACACCTACCTCCACCACCCTTGAGGTAATCATTTACTCTGGTGACTAGATTACAGGTTAAACTTCCTTTCACTCTATTATGACAGGACCAGCCAACACATGGAGTTCTTCATGCAAATGAAACATTCACAGCACATTTGCACTGGAGAATAATGCAGTTACCCTGAAAGCCCCTACCTACATGTTCACTCCAATTTAAGGAGATCTGTTTCACTGAAAACCGTCTCAAGAGAAGACTATTTCTCCCACACTTACACCAACCAAGATCTTGGTATCCTAACTGGCTACTCATCATTCTTTCCAGTCAAGCCTGGGGTACAATGGTGCCTAGATATGCCCAAGGGAAAAACAGATTTGACTGACAGAGACTCTTTTCTGATGATTACCTAGAGCTATACTATTTTATGTGTCTAGAAATGAAACTTAGAAAACAATACTATTTATTTACAGTGGGCAAATAGTAGCCAGATCTCCCCTAGGGGCTATGTCCTACACATACATATTTAGCCCAGTCAACATCAACATAAATAAATGTGGAACTTTGAATCTAGTGTGGAAAGGGTTGGTTACTCCCATAACATTCACACTACTATTTCACTTGGGATCGTGATTTGCTGGCTGAGGAACATTGTTAATCACAGGGTTCACTGTTGAGGAAATGGTTGATTATTTTCTCACTGTTAGCATGAAGGCCATATCCTAATATTGTGAATGTTATCAGGCAGGGATGAACCTTCCAGGTTAGTACCAGATTGAGTTCTCCATGTCCTATGACTCAAGGATATAATGTCTTCAGCAAAAGGACCTTAACATTGAGTTTTGGAGGCTAACCATGAGCCATGGGATTATTCCATATTTTTGAAGGGATTGTATCTATGGGACATTTTTACTAGATAAATTTTTGGGTGAGAAACTCTCTTGTCAGTATAGAGTAACTCCATTTAAATCCATTTTATATATGCAGATGTACATATTTTACCACCTGTTTACTAATGGGTCTAAAATTATCTATGGGACTATGGAACTATCTTATCATGTTCATAATTAACAAGGTTCACAAGGTTCATGGGTGGGTGAGACTGTTGAAGGCTTTCCCCCAGCAGGTTATAAAAAAATATAGTAGACAAAGAATTGATACATCTGTAACATGGATCAATCCTGAAAACAATGCTAAGTGAAAGAAGCAGTTCATGAAGTCTAATGCAGCCTGAACACATTTATATTTAAATAGTCACCCAAAAATATTCCTCCATGCTCTGACACAACTAGATATAAAGCACAGTTATTGTAGTATGTGACCTCCCAGATCTCAGCTACGTAAGGCATCTTTGGAAGAGTAGAGATTTTATTAATGAGGCCTTATTTGTTGCAACGCTACCATTCTGCATAACTCTCCTTTATCAGTCATTCCCTACCCTAAATTTGACAAGTTAAAATGAATAACGCAATTCATAGATATTTGCTTTAGAGTGCAACACACTTTTCCTTATAGCTCTTAGTCATTTCCTGACATGTCTAAGAGCTGTTGAAATCTTCTAATGGGTGGTCATTTAATGAGTGGACCCTGGCCCCTCAAATACTTCCAGATCCTGTATTTTGTTTTTGTTTTTGTTTTTGTTTTGTTTGTTTGCTTGTTTTGTTTTTTGAGACAGGGTTTCTCTGTATGGCCCTGGCTGACCTGGAATTCACCTCGAACTCAGAAATTTGCCTGTCTCTGCCTCCCAAGTGCTGGGATTAAAGGTGAGCACCACCACCGCCTGGCAGATCCTGTATTTTTATTCAGGTCTTTGGTCAGAAAGACAATGAGAATATTATCAAATAATTATTTTGTGTGCTTTGTTTTCTTTTAATTGATGTAGGTAGTATCCTATCTCAGCATGTCTATTAATTTCATGGACCCAAACATTATCAGTCTGACAGAGCTCCATAATGAGAGCCACACTGTTGACAAACAGTAATAGGGGCAGTAAGATATGTTAGGAACTTAACTTTACTGATTGTGGAATCAATTATTCTTTTAAAAATCTGAGAGAATTGAATATAAATAGTAAATACATTAACAACTAGTATAACTCCATAGGTTGCTTTAACCCCATCATGTATTCTAGCTTTTTACTAAAAATATGATACTAACAAAGAAAAAGTTAAATAAATGCTTTCTTTGTATCATAACCAGTTGGAAACAGATAGAACGGACTGAAGGCAGTCAAGACTGTATCTCACTTAGTTGTTTCCACAAATTAAACCATTAGCCAAACTTCCAGAAACTTCTTCAACAATCTACATTTGCAGTTGCTCTTAAGGAGCTGAACCTTGTGTATTTGGAGCCAGAGTTATAGACTGGTCCTTGTAGATGAAGCACACATGTGCATTAGTGTGCTAGGGATCCACCTTTAGTTTTCATGTCACTTTGCATCTATAATTATTAGAATTTACAACCCTTTGCTGTTGATCAAAAGAGAGATGCTAGTGTTTCTTAATATGGTTAGTATGGATTTCTATTGAAGTACTATAAATTTGCTAATAGTGGTTGAAAATGGCATTAGATTTTAGAGTTGAAGATGCAGCTCACTGTTAAAGCACTTATTCCAACAGGAGAATGTCAGCCTTCATGGGTTAATACTGGTTATGCTTGAGAAGGTTATACTTATTCTAAAAGTTGCATCCTTCTTTTTATTCTTATGCCTTTGAGCAAAATGCAACCCAAAGGGATTGTAACTGAATTCTCATTAAAAAACATTGATATTTTATTTCTAGTTTGTGATTTGCATAAATTTTAGTATACAGACATATAAAATGTATGCAAGTATAGAAATTTACAAAATGAAAGTCAGAGTTTACAGTAACTTCTATTTCTTCTTAATCATTAGAATACAAGTACAATTGATATCCAGCAAAAGTTCCAATCTTTTAGAATTAGAGAGATTCTCATATTCAATCACCACAACCACAGATTTCCTCAGTCACCAGCTCTTAATCTAAATCACTGGTGAGGCATTGCTTGCTAACTTTTCAAATCCATATACAAAGC
The DNA here is from genome assembly GCF_000001635.26 of Mus musculus. NCBI lineage: Eukaryota > Metazoa > Chordata > Mammalia > Rodentia > Muridae > Mus > Mus musculus. The sequence continues at coordinate 3,726,774 of NC_000080.6, read as the reverse complement.
AGTTAATAGCGCCTACAATAATCATGCTATGTAGCAATGAGAAGCATATCTTTCCAGGCAGGTAGTAACTTGCAGGGTCAACAAGTGCTGAGGCTGGAGGATTATTTCAGGATTTGGTTCTTCTACCATGTGGACCCAAGATCAATCTCAAGTAATCATGTTTGGCGAGTGGCACATTTACCCATTGTACCATTTAACTGGACCCTCAAACAGTTATTACATGAATTAAAGCACAGTATGGTTCCATGGAGCTTTTTCTTCTCTGCTTAGTCTTGGTTATCACTTACCCGTCTGCACTGTTTAAAAATTTCCACTTGCCCCTAAATCAGATAGGGGACTAATATCCAATGTATATCTAAAGAACTCAAGAAGGTGGACTCCAGAAGATCAAATAACCCCATTAAAAATGGGGCTCAAAACTAAACAAAGAATTCTCACCTGAGGAATACCAAATGGCTGAGAAGCACCTGAAAAAAAAATGCTCAACATCCTTAATCATCAGGGAAATGCAAATCAAAACAACCCTGAGATTCCACCTCACACCAGTCAGAACGGCTAAGATCAAAAATTGATGTAACAGCAGATGCTGGCGAGGATGTGGAGAAAGAGGAACAATCCTCCATTGTTGGTGGGATTGCAAGCTTGTACAGCCACTCTGGAAATCAGTCTGGTGGTTTTTCAGAAAATTGGACATAGTATTACTGGAGGATCCCGCAATACCTCTCCTGGGCATATATCCAGAAGATGTTCCAACTGGTAATAAGGACACATGCTCCACTATGTTCATAGCAGCCTTATTTATAATAGCCAGAAGCTGGAAGGAACCCAGATGCCCTTCAACAGAGGAATGGATACAGAAAATGTGGTACATTTACACAATGAACCATACTCAGCTATTAAAAAGAATGAATTAATGAAATTCCTAGGCAAATGGATGGACCTGGAGGGCATCATCCTGAGTGAGGTAACCCAATCACAAAAGAACTCACATGATATGTACTCATTAATAAGTGGATAATAGTCCAGAAACTTAGAATACCCAAGATATAAGATACAATTTGCAAAACACATGAAAATCAAGAAGATTGAAGACCAAAGTGTGGACACTTTGCCCCTTCTTAGAATTGGGAACAACACACCCATGGAAGAAGTTACAAAGACAAAGTTTTGAGCTAAGACGAAAGGATGGATCATCTAGAGACTGCCATACCCGGCGATCCATCCCACAATCAGCCTCCAAACGGTGACACCATTGCATACACCAGCAAGATTTTGCTGAAAGAACCCTGATATAGCTGTCTCTTGTAAGGCTATACCGGTGCCTGGCAAACACAGAAGTGGATGCTAAATGTCAGCTATTGGATAGAACATAGGGCCCCCAATGGAGGAGCTAGAGAAAGTACCCAAGGAGCTGAAGGGGTCTGCAACCCTGTAGGTGGAACTGTTGTCTTAGTTAAGGTTTCATTGCTGTGAACAGACACCATGACCAAGGCAAGTCTTATAAAAAACAACATTTAATTGGGGCTGGCTTATGGGTTCAGAGGTTCAGTCCATTATCATCAAGGTGGGAGCATGGCAGTATCCAGGTAGGCATGGCGCAGGAGGAGCTGAGAGTTATATGTCTTCATCCAAAGGCTGCTAGTGGAAGACTAACCAGTAACCCCAGGGCTTGTGTCTCTAGCTGCATATGTAGCAGAAGATGGTCTAGTCAGCCATCACTGGGAAGAGAGACCCCTTGGTCTTGCAAACTTTATATGTCTCAGTACAGGGGAATGCCAGGGCCATGAAGTGGGATGGGGTGGGTATGGAAGTGGGGGTGGGGGACTTTTGGGATAGCAATTGAAATGTAAATGAAGAAAATACCTAATTAAAAAATTTGGAAATGGAAAAAAAAACAGAAAAAAGAAAAAGAAAAAGAAAATATCTTGCAACATTACAAGGAATTGACACAAGTCTGTTCTGAGGGACATACATATGACATACACATATGAGGCAAATGTCATTTTTGTATAATTTAATTGGGTTTTCTTCTTATATAGTCAGGAGGATTAGACATTCTGCTCCCTTCTTCCTTCAGTGCATCTTGGAGTTTCGACCCATAAGTTCTTGCACCCATAATTACATAAATTATCATAGACTCAGACTGTGGTGTTGTGAGGAAGCAAAGACATGTTACAGGCATATGAAACTCAGATGGGCTGTTGGGAGCAGCACCTGCCTGTACAGGTGTCAAGGCAGCTAAAATCAGAGCAATATGCAGGACAGCTAGTTTTAAGCTGAGGCACCAGTGTGGATGGAGTGGGCAGGGAAGGTGTGGAATGCTCAAGGGAAAGAATGGCTTGGAACTAAAAGAGGGAGAATCAGAAGATCTGTGTGGAGAAGGGGTACAGAGAGGTGGGGGCCTGATTGGGCAGATGTTAATGTCACTGTATGATGTTAACACTGTGTACCCATTTGAATGAATAAGAAAATTTCATAATGTAATGGGAAAAAAATTTCCACTTGCAGGCTCCTCCCCATCTGCTTTCATAGAACATATATTCTGCCCTCCCACTTACCTTGAGATCTGTCTCTTTTTTTTTCTTCCCTTTCATAGTCCCATTACTGCTTTCTGGACTTTACAGGCCCTTCATATTAAACACATTTGTCTGGAACTCCATAGCTATGACCTACATGTAAGACAGAAGAGACACATAATCATTCTGTCCATTCTAAGTATCCATTTTTCTTCCCAAATCTTCATTTGTTCCGCTGCTCATGTTCCCTAGACCTGAGCTGAGGTTCTAAGGCCTCCGAATCTCTGCAGCTGGTTGGAAGTTTGAACAGTGTTTCTTTTTCTCTTTTTCCTGCTTTTGCACTACTGCTTGTTTTGTTTTTCACACAGCTTCTCATTAAACTAGAAGAGGGACTCTCAGATTCTGTCTCTGTCTCCCTGCTTCTCTCTCTGTCCCTCTCTTTCTTGTCCTCTCCCACTGTGTGTGTGTGTGTGTGTGTGTGTGTGTGTGTGTGTGTGTGTGTGTGTGTGTGTGAGTTCCTATCCTCTCATCCTTTTATGTTCATAAAGACACGGTTCAGACCAGTTTAAGCACATAACTTGCTTCTAAATTCCAGTGTGACCTGAAGGTGTTATCTCTACAAGACACTACTTTAAATAAGAGTTGACATCCTCCTAAGGGAAATGATTTTGGGGGAAAAGCACAGAGATCTGAAGAAAATGCATTCCAAACTGTCCATGTGTTGACTCCTCTTTACAGCAACTCTCAAGGAGAAACATTGTATATAGTTTAGAAAGGATGTATGCTACAATATCCCAGAGTGGTTCCACTTGCTAGCTTCTTGCCTGACATTCTCATGTTCTTCTGATAGATAGTGTATCTAAAGCTAGCAACAGCACATTTTTAAGAACATAGGAATTGCCACAAATGGGTCTGTGCCAAGGCATTTGGCATTTCTTTGCTGGGTGTAGCACCATAGCAGTGATCTATATCATGTTCACCTCTGTGGCTGAGGGTTTAGTGTGAGTGAGTGTGAGTGTGAGTGAGTGAGTGAGTGAGTGTGTGTGTGTTTCCAGCTCATGTTGTTTCTACATAGCTCAGGCTGATATCTTACTTGCTACTACTCTGTCCTCAGCTCCTTGATTCAACATATGGGCCAACATACTCTTCCTGGGATTGTTTGCTTCTGATGGCTGAGGGATCACTTGGGCTGATTCAGGACTCACATGGATCCAGCTAGACCTATGAGTAGCTTATCATAACTTCACTAACATCCTCAAAGCTGTAGTGAGTTCTGATGAGGATTTGGGGGAAATTCTCATCACTATGTATGTGATTTCCTTTGAACACCCACTCAAAGAGTGTATAGTCCTAGAATCTTCTCCAGATGCTTGTTCATTTCAGAGGATTCATCCTGCTGGCTCTGTATCAAACAATTCTAAATTCTCGTCATCCTTTTTTTTTCTTATCTTCCTCACTATGAACCTCAGAATGGAAAGAGCCTCTTCTAGCAGTGCTTGGAAATTGAACCTTAAATTCCCCCATAGATTAAAAAGTTTCTAATAAACCAGAGAGCTATTGGAAAGTGGAGATGATAAAGAGCTTTGTTGTCACAAATGACAAGGAGAAAAAAATCCCCTGGTCAAAGCCAGAGGTTCTAACTCTTTACATCACACTGTCTACCAGTGTGATATCAAACCTGCCAATGACACTTTATAGTTCTGAATGCCTGACCTCTTCCTAGCCAGGCATCTTTCCTCAAATTCAAATGCAGGTTTGGACCATCACTCTTTCTGCCAGTGTTTGCTCCTTGTATCAGAGGGCTAAGCTTGTGTCTGCCAGTCCTTAGGTATCTCCAGCCTGACCTGTCACTGCCTGAGCCCACCTTTTCTAACATCATAACGATTGGAATTTATTCTGTTGAAGCTTTGAGGGAAATCTCCATCTTATGTGACACATCTTTGTCACACACAGGCCCCCCCACCCTGACACATTTTACGGGCCCTGAGGATCTTCCTTTTGTCCTTGTATATGTCAGGTGACTGGCTTTTGATATGCATTATCCTGATCCAACTTCCTAGCAACTTTTCTCATCATCCTGATTAGAGGAATTAAGGAGGGCAAGAGCTGGGCTGTGTGGGAAAAGTGAGTGTCCACCTTCCCACATGAAGTAATGACATGATTCTAATGTAGCAGAGATTTCACACTTTTTTGGTAGAAGGGGATGCTAAAGACTTTTTCTGGGTCTCGGGGAAGGCCTGTGGAAAGGTATGTTAAATTGTGGAAAAGCTAACTACGTGTAGGCTCCTGGTGATGACCCTAACAGCTCCTTCACTGGACATTGTCTTGTATCCTGGAGAGCCTTAGCATCCTCTGTGATGCCACCAGTGTTGTGATGCCATCAACTATTCTGGGGCATTTGTTTGTTGCACATAAGGTTACCCATAAATATGTAGGCCAGACTGAACAAGCTGCTTCAGAGAGAGAATGGAGAGCCTAGCAAGAGCAGAGAGAGGCAGAAGGAATCCAGCCTTTGCTTTCAGAGTAAAACAGCAAGAAACAAGAGTTCTGTGGTTGGCACAGAAAGTCCTGAGCAAGGGATGGATGACAAGCTTCCTGAAGTAAATGGTCTGGAGATATGTCTTCTAGTTTTGGGGCTCTGTAGCTGTGAGTTCCTGGGAAGAAATCAGCCTTATAGGCTCCAGCTTGAAGCATGCTGCCCTGGTCATTCGGTGTTTCTTTAGGGTTTTTTCCCCACTATGCAACTTCTTTTTTATTATTAGATATTTTCTTTATTAAATTTCAAATGTTATTCCCTTTCCTAGTATCCCCTCTGAAAATCCCCTATCCCCCCCGCTGCCCCTGATCCCCAAGATAACCTTCCTCCTTCTTTGCCCTGGCATTCCCCTATTCTGGGGCATAGAACCTTCACAGGACCCAGGGCCTCTCCTCCCATTGATAACCGACTAGGCCATTCTCTGCTACATATGCAGCTAGAGCCATGAGACCCACCGTGAGCTTTCTTTGATTGGTGGTTTAGTCCCAGGGAGCTCTGGGGTTACTGGTTAGTTCATATTGTTGTTCTTCCTATGGGGCTGCAAACACATTCAGCTCCTTGGATACTTCCTCTAGCTCATTCATTGGGGATCCAAGCTTTGGTCTTCCTTCTTCTTGAGTTTCATGTGTTTTGCAAATTGTATTTTGGGTACTCTGAGCATCTGGGCTAATATCCACTTATCAGTAAGTACATATCATGTGTGTTTCTTTGTGATTGGGTTACCACACTTAGGAAGATGTCCTCCAGATCCATCCATTTGCCTAAGAACTTCATAAATTCATTGTTTTTAATAGCTTTGTAAATGTACCACATTTTCTATATCCATTACTCTGTTGAGGGACATCTAGGTTCTTTCCAGCTTCTGGATATTATAAATAAGGCTGCTATGAACATAGTGGAGCATGTGACCTTGTTACAAGTTGGAGCGTCTTCTGGGTATATGCCCAGGAGTAATATTGCTGGATCCTTTGGTAGTACTATGTCCAATTTTCTGAGGAACTACCAAACTGATTTCCAGAGTGGTTGTACAAGCTTGCAATCCCACCAACAATGGAGGAGTGTTCCTCTTTCTCCACAACCTTGCCAGCATCTGCTGTCAACTGAAATTTTGATCTTAGCCATTCTGACCTGAGGTGGAATCTACGGTTGTTTTGATTTGCATTTCCCTGATGATTAAGGATGTTGAACATTTTTTAGGTGTCTCAGCCATTCAGTATTCCTCAGTTGAGAATTATTGTTTAGCTCTGTACCCCTTTTTTAATGGGGTTCTTTGGTTTTCTGGAGTCTAACTTCTTCTTTTGGGGTGGTGGTGGTGGTTTCGAGACAGGGTTTTTCTATATAGCTCTGGCTGTCCTGGAACTCAATTTGTAGACCAGGCTGGCCTCCAACTCAGAAATCGGCCTGCCTCTGCCTCTCCAGTGCTGGGATTAAAAGTGTGCACCACCATGCCCGGCTGAGTCTAACTTCTTATCCAGAGATGGGCAACTTTCCTCATGTACAGACCAACCTAAGACATGGGACCCGGTGGTGATAGGGTTAACCTATGACAGGAAAGGCTGTGACATTGGAGGAATGACCTAAGACAGTAACCACAGCAGATGGACATGACTGCAGAGGCCTAGACCAGCCTCAAATTTTAATAAAATAAAAAGGGGGAAATGTGGAGAGCCGTGCCATTAGCAATCGCCATTATAAGATGGCGCCGGCTTCCACTGAGCCTAACTAGTAAACAAGCCTTATGCGCAAGTGCAAGAGTAAATTCACGCCCAGTCACTGCCCATCTCGGGACGTAGTAATGGGGTGATGGGCGAGCAACTAATCAGGTGCTGTCACGCCACATCAGGTGCTGAACCGTCACGCTGCGGGCTATATAAGCAGCACCATTTTCTGGGTTCGGGGTCTTCCTTATGTTGAAGCAATAAAAGCTTTGCCGTAGAAGGATCTGGTTGTCCGAGTGAATTCTTGCCGGCGAGATACTAGCTCGGGTGAGAGTCCTGGGGTTAAAGCACTCCCTGGAGGCAAGCTCTCCTCTGGGAGGGAAGGTGCTCGGAGGACTGAGGGTCAGCTCCACCTCCTGGCTGCAGATGTAGGCCTGTAGGACCCTGTCCCAGAAGCTCTGTTGCTTCTGTGGCCTGTCCTCTTCTGAGTAGACCTGCCTTCATTTCTTTAGGTTTTATGCATTCCTTTTCCACAGGCTTTTCCATGGGACTTAGCATCGTCTCTCCTGGTCTCTCTTATTTTTCTCTACTCTACCTAAAAGGACTATCTTGAAGGCATCATCTGCACTGCTCTTCCCCAGTGATCGGGATACAGAGATGAACAAGGCAGATAAACTGCCATTTCACCCTCAGATTATGACCTATGAGAGGAATGAACTGCATGCAATTCTGGATCATTATAGCAACAGTGATTTGAAGAACATGTAAGCATTACGCCCAGTTCTGTTTTCTGTTTTGACACCATAACATCATCCCCAGTATTTGTCAGATCACAAGAGGTTGTGCCTCAATCATATTCTCATCCCCAGACTAATTTTTATATATTCTTCTAAGAGACAGAACTGATGCCTGGTTAGTAGGTATATGTACTGTGTGGGAAGTATTCTGATCCCCTTCCTCCAAATAAAAAGCAGAGCCTGTCGCATGGAGTCAGGGGATAAGGGTACTAGAGTGTGATCTCACAGCACACATTTCAAGAGGTCTTGACAGGTGTTAGCTTCTGTCATATGCTAGGTATTGTGAGTTTATGGTGAGTCTTTATACTTAATCATCATGAGCATTGGTGCTGATTGCTCAGACTACAGCAGAAGTGATCTGGTGCCACTTGGTCTGTCGAAGTTTGTGAACAGATTTTACCATTGCTCCTTTCTTGTCTACTGCCTTAGACTCTGGGACAGTGCCAATTTCCTTCATTTTTTTGCATGTTTCCCTCTGGATTTTGGTAATTAGGCTTCGGGTCACCAGGATGATTTTCCTTTTACAAGTTCCAAGCAGTGCCAGTGCTGAGACCAGGGAGCCCCACTTTGACCCTCGCTGCTCTTGGCCTATGGCCCTATGTGTTCACCTTGGAGATATATCAGAATTCCTTGTAAACCGTAATCCAGACATCTTTATGTTGGATTTCCTCCTTGAAAATACTGATTGTGTGCTCTGGGCTTCCATGGAGTAACAGGAACCCAGGATCAAAAATCCTTGTTCTGAAGAAAACACAAATGTCACCGCGGGTTGCATGTGAGCCTATATCCCCTGGAAAATTTTTAGAGAGTTAGTTTACTCCTCCAGGCCCATTGAGGGTTCTCATTCATCTCTGGCTCCCTACCTCTGGTTTCCTTTTCTCTGCTGTTTTGGATCATGAGAATAAGTTTAATAAACAACAGGAAGTTCCAGTGGGTAAGAGCCAGTGTTTGACATCCAGTGTGCTAGAACAGTTCAGGACTCACACCTGAATTCATGTTTTCTTTGAGACCTGTGTTCATGGGCTTCTTTGTTGTTGAGGTCAGAACCAAGATATAGATAGATAGATAGATAGATAGATAGATAGATAGATAGATAGATTTTGCTATTTGATTTCTATCACTCAAAAAACATTAATTTAGCACTAGGTGTTGCAAGTAACGTTGAATCTACTTCCTGTGAAGTAATTCTGCTCTATTTTAAACTTAAACTGATGAAACAGATGCGTTCCATGCCAGGGACTAAGTTGAACTACAGTTGAGTATCCCCAGATGCACACACAGTTCATTCAGAAAAGTGAGGCATTAATGCTAAAATTAAACTCAACAACTTTACCCAGCAATATTTTCTTGAAATGTGTGCCTAGGATTTATTGAAAACACCATTTTCGTGACCAAAGGTGAACACAATTCAAATGACTGTCAACTAGAGAACTACGAAATAAATTGTGCTTTCCTTATACAATAGAATGGAGGATGCAGTCAGTTACCAGAGCAGCCACACAGGTAAAACTCTATAACAAACAAGCATGTTATATACACATGAAATCTAAACACAAAAGTGAAGTAAATGCATAGAATTTCAAACTGGGAGTTGATAATGTAACTCAGTGAGTCCAGAGTGTGCCAGGATTGACAGCTAGAGTTTGATCCCAGGGATGGATGTGGTAGCATGACAGAACCTGCTAGTGCATGTTGTCCTTGGCCCCACACACATGCTATAGCACAATCTTGCCCATGCACATATATACATGCAAAAATCAATAAATGCAATAACTATTTTGAGAACAAATTTCACAACCATGTAACTCTAAACGATATATTGTTTAGTGACATAGATATTCCTGGCTAAACGATGGGGAAATCAAGCTTCCCTTCAGGTTCAAGATAGAAAATGAGTGAAGGGAAGCTGCCAGCATATTGCTAGAGAGGAGACCACAAAGGCTTTGTAGGTTCTGGAAGGTTTTACTTACAAACGCATGAGTATAACTTGTATCTATCCATGACAGTATACTCACCCCACTTTGATGTTTTCTGAATGACAGAGATCTGCAGGGAGGAGCATTGACACTGTTGTGCCAGCTGCAGGGACACAATGACTTTCCCTTCTTCCTTCCCTGTTAGCTGTGGCACACCTCACTATCACTTGGCACTTATTCCATGCTCCTTACATTACTGTTAGCTGTGAACAAGTCTATTTTCCTCTGCCCTTAATTTGTTCATTCAGCTAACCATCATGGAATGTCCCTAAAGTGTCAACAGGCAGGAAAGGGCATCAATGAAGAGACCATCCAATAAAGAAGAGACAGCTGGATTACTGGTGTGGTGACAAGCCTCTTATTTCAACACCATGGACATAGGGCAGAAGGATCATGACTCTGTGCCTGCCTGGGAAACATGAGACTCTATCAACAACAGTAATATGAATAAAATAAAGAAAGGCCTGATTATCAGTGGTGGGAAAGAAAGAACCATCTGTGAATATGGCCTGATTTGGTACTAGGCCCTCAAGTAAGGGCTCCAAAAGAGATATCACTATGGAAGCTGAGAGCTCATCCTTTCTAACATCCCAGCATGTGTTTTCTAGAACAGACAGTCCCATCAATATGCCACTGCCAAAGCCAGGGGACAGCTGGGCCTGGAGAAATGAAGGCCCAAGTTATGAGAACTCTACTACCTTAACTGCAGACAGTCACAAGCATCTTTTACTCTTACTGGAGGAGTCTTCTTGGTTTTTTTGCTCACAGGACACTTGCTGATAAGACTGACAACTGTGCAAAAGCAGGCACATTATCCAAGTGGGCCTGGCCAGAGGGTCTGAGCCAAAGTTTGGCTGTATCAAGCCCCTTTACTGCTACGTGCATAGTCTAGTGATTCATCTTCTCTATGCTGAAGAAAGATGGGTCTCATTGTCTGGGACAATGTTTGTGAATCTTAAATGGACTGAGACTAGATGAGTACCCATCATTCCTCAGAAACCTAAATCAATGAATGAATGTTTGAACTCAAGACACCACAAATATTCAGTTTCAATATTACATTTGAAACATTTCAGGAAGGTACAGGGAAGTTGAAAGTAGCTGCATTGGTAGTTCTAAATTGTTTGTGTGTGTCTTTATGTTTGAAATTTCTTTTTCATTTCCCATAGTTAGATCCAGGGCCTTGATCATACGAGATCAGTGCTCTACCAAGGGCCAGAGTTAATCCTTCTTCTTATCCACAAGGTTGACTTCACCATGACTCAATTGTGCCATTTGTTCAAAAAACAGACTGTACCTTGTATGGTGGCTCTGAGGACTGAAACACAATGCTTGAAACTGTTCAGCCTGATCCTACTGGTGTACATGCTGAGATTTGAGGTCCTTTGCTTCTTTCTGGAGATGAAGAGCAGAACAGTCTTGGATGGAAGTCGTTCCATTGAGGGAGAATTTCCCTTCCCAAATCCATGAGGCTCAGAGTACCAGGATACAACTTACAATCCCTAAAACCAGAGCAAAGAAAGGGCATTGGTACCCACTGCCTAAGCAACTATAGGCCTCTGATCACATTGCTTGTCATCATAGTATGCTACTACATAGAGTTTCCCAAAAGGTTCCTAAGCTTGCACATCTGGCCAGTCAGGAGAGAGAATAACAATACCAAGTAGGATTGCTTATGGCCCCTGGAGAAGGCCGCTTGGAATAATCAATTCATTTCTTGACTCTATGCCAGTGTACACCCTGGGGAAAAGGAAGGAATGAGACTCAGATATGGTCATAGTAAAGGGAAGTAGGTAAATTGGAAGCTGAACTAAGGTTAGGTCTGAGGAATGCGAAAGAGTAAGAGCCATCCCAACTGTCCAAAGCATCTTTCTCATAAAAAAATGTGTAATCAGAATTTTCCTATTTCACTGAGAAAACAATGCCCCCCAAACACCACCATCCATGGCACTGTTTAGATGGTTATACTGAGGATTATATCTCTCCCGCACTCCGAACAAAGGTATTTTGGTGATTTGAAGAAAGATTCCCAACAGAAGTGTCTGTATCTATATGCTTAATCTTCAGGGAGTGAGACAATTAGAGTAGGATTATGTGGTGTGGCTTGGTGGAAAAAATACAACCTTCTGGAAGGAATTGTGTCACTGCAGGTGGGCTTTGAGATTTTCACACCCCATTTTGGTCCCTTTTCATCTCTCTGGTCATTCTGTTAGGATGCAGTTTTCAGATAAATACAGCACCAAGCCTGACATCATGCATTCTGCCATGTTTACTATGGGATTAATCCTCCAAAATGTAAGCAACCCCACAATTAAATTCTTTCATAGGACTTGCCTTGGCCATGCTGACTCTTCACAACAGTAGAATGGTGACTAAGTTAGCCATGGGAAGTGGAATCAACTATAACTCAACTTTCTCTACATGGCAATATAGGGAGGAAGACTGCAGCTTCTACCCCAGTGGTAGCAGTTCTAAGGAAGGCATAATTATTAGTGCTTTGGCAAGCCATCCACCTGCCATCACTTTCTGAGACATCAGAGAGTTTTTGAACCTTCCTTTCTTTATTTCTGATTGACCTGGACCAGCACATCCAACATCAGTGACAAATTATTGATGGGGAGGTGCCAGGAGTTTAGAAGGATAGAGAAGATAGAAGCTGTGTCTTCAGATCTTTTACTAATTTGGCTTAATCCAAGCAGGTTTATGAAGAAATACAGCATCATATAGATTATTTACATGGGGAAATGGCCACAGTCATCAAAGAGCCAAGTGTAATTGTGTTGCCAAAGAGAGCATGGGACACCTCAGAAACAGGTGAATAAGCCCTGATAGCCAGAGCCCAAGAGATGGATCCAAAAAGACCACAACCTTGATGCCCTGGAGGCATGGGCTCCAGTCCTAAATCATTCTTTTTTTTTTTCTAGAAATATTTTATTGCTGAGACCCCACCAGCTGTGCAAAGTGATCCTGGAATCAATCACCTTCCTCCTTGGCAATGATATCTTTCTTGAGTGGTCCCATGAATGCTTTATTCCCCTCCATGGTCTGGAAATGACCATGACAAAACTTGGAGGCGGTGTCAATGAACTTCAGGTCAATCTTCTCAAGGGCCTGACTTTTGATCTGGACCTGTAAGGACTTAAAAAGGGTAAGCACTCGCTTCTTGGTCCCCACCACACAGCCTTTGATCATGATGAAGTCATTGGTTACCTCACCATAATGGACAAAGCCACCCAGTGGGTTGATGCTCTTATCAGACAGGTCATAGTCAGTAGATGCATTGTTCTTGATCAGTTTACCATCCTTAATGAGGCATCCTTGACCAATCTTGTAAATCTTCTTGATAATCTCTGTTCAGTGATGGTAGCCTTTCTGTCCAGCTCGAGCCATAGAGAAAGCTGCACAGGCAGGGTTCCAGGCTCTAATCCAGGCAACTTTGTGCAAACCTCGATGGGTCTTTTGGGGTAGTTTCTTTGTCTGCCAACAACTGGTCACCCCTTTGTATCCTTTGCCTTTTGTCACGCTGATGACATCAATCATCCCATCCTGCCCCAACACCTGGTTTACAGGAACCTGCTGCTCCAGCTTCTCTTGGGCCCAGTCTTGATTCTCAGCCACAGTGCCTCCATTCACCTGGATCTCCATCAAGTGTGCCTTCTGGCACAGAGGAAGCAGACTCATCTGAGTGTGAACAATCATGCGAATGGCCTGGCAATAGTTCTTCATGCTGTTGAAGTCATTTTCCAACTGCTTCTTGCCTGTGTCATCCTGCCATTTCTCACAGTACTTGGTAAAAGTCGTCTTCTTAGATTTGTGCCACTTCTTATAGAACTGCCTTTTACACTCATCACTGATATGCTCAACAAATATAGTCATGAAGGTCCAGAGGCCTCGTGGGGTTTCAACATATCTTACAATGCCCACAACCACCATTGGTGGGGTTTCCACAATGGTCACAGCCTCCAGAACTTCTTTTTTGTTCACCTTAGATCCTGGCCTGTCAACTTCCCAGACGATGTGGGTCATGGCACCCTTGTAGCCTAGAAAAGCTGTGAGGTGAACAGGCTTGGAAGGGTCATCCTTGGGGAGGCTCTTAATTTTCCCATGATGCCGGCTGTTGTGCCTGTGAGGCAAGAAGCCCAATGACCCATGCCTGGGAGCTGAGAATTTCCTGTGAGGCATCTTGCCACCACATGCCGCTTATAGAGCTAGATCATTCTTATTGAGGCTACTCCTGAACAAGGACACAGAACGAGAGTTGTTTGTCCTTTAACAATTGACTCTGAGAAATCTTTGGGTAGGCCTACCTCTCCACTTCTGATTCTCCTGTTGCTGGTGGTTTCATTTCATGAATTGGATTTAGTTAATAAGTATATTTATGGCTCTTGTTTCTTCAGGCTGCTATATAACATGTCCACCAGAAGTGATCCTCAATGATGTGGGTCTGGGTACCAGAGGTTTTCCATGGAGATCTCTGGCCAGGCCTAATGCCAGGGTTCCAGCCAAGGGAAGTGATTGCAGGCAAAGATGAAGTTTCTGCCATGCCTTCCAGGTCACTCAGTAACTCTGAGCTGCTTTGCACTGAGTTGGGTTGGGCTGGGCCAAGGAGAAGCCGACTATTGAGTGAGGAGTGCAGTGGAACCTCAGATGGAGAGAAGATCTCTTCCCAAATGTTACAGCTCTTGGAACATAACACTCAGATGACAGAGTAGTTCTCGAGCACCTTTAATTCCCTGGATAGGATTTATATACAGTTTTTGGGGTGATTCAGGGTTCGACAGCAGGTACCTCTCATTTGTGGGAAGGCTTGGTGCTGCTCCTACGTGACTGATAGCCACACACCTCTCCTGTGGGGGCTGTGGGGATGGTAACTTTGACAGGAGCCAGAAGGCCAGGAGACATGATGGAACACCTTCCGTCCCATGTAGGTGGAAATCACCATCCATCTAGTCTCTGGGGTTCCAGACCTTTGTTCGACTGGAGACCAGGCTGTCTGTGCACAGCCCACTACCCCACAAAATGGTAACATTTTTATTATTTCACTCAAATGTTTGTTGGGCCATTTAAAAAGATCTATTGGTATATAACATGTACCCCACACCACAAACCCCTGATTTCTGATTTCTTGAGGTCTACACATGGGTTTTCTTACATAGTTAAAGGGACAGTGTTTGGATGACAGGGTAGAGATTAAGGTGGAGAGTTCCTATCCCCACACTTATTACCTGAAAACCAGCTAAATAAAACTCTTTCTTCCTCTATGCCTCTATTTACAGAGAGGAAACTAGGAAAGGGGACAACATTTGAAATGTAAATAAAGAAAATAATAATAATAATAATAATAATAATAATAATAATAATCTCTTTCCTTCAGTTTCCAGCTGATTCTGTGAAGTTTATCTCTCAGAGAAAGTCTATCAATAGCATCCATCTTAGCTTGAGCGCTAGTCTGCTACTATTGTCTTTGTCACTCTATTTTGCTCAAAAGAGAATAGAAGGATAGAGGGTTACAGGATAGTACCCAGCTGGTGTATTGCAAAGGCAACCTACCAGTCAAGTTTTTGGAGCAGTTGAAATTGCCTGCATGAGTCCTGTATTAGTGAGTTTCCTGTGACTGCCAGATGGTGTACCTTGTCAATGTCATTATATTAGTCCTATCACTTAATTTCCTAAAGATTCTAGTAAGCAGAGGTGTGTACCATCAAGGTGTAATAAAGAACGGCAGGCTCTCAATAAGACAAAAAGGCCACCAACAGATTGGAAAAGAATCTTTACCTATCCTAAATCAGACAGGGGACTAATATCCAACATATATAAAGAACTCAAGAAGGTGGACTCCAGAAAATCAAATAACCTCATTAAAAATGGGTCTCAAAACTAAACAAAGAATTCTCACCTGAGGAATACTGAATGGCTAAGAAGCACCTGAAAAAATGTTCAGCATCCTTAATCATCAGGGAAATGCAAATCAAAACAACCCTGAGATTCCACCTCACACCAGTCAGAATGGCTAAGATCAAAAATTCAGGTAACAGCAGATGCTGGCAAGTATGTGGAGAAAGAGGAACAATCCTCCATTGTTGGTAGGATTGCAAGCTTGTACAACCACTCTGGAAATCAGTCTGGTGGTTTCTCAGAAAATTGGAAATAGTATACCGGAGTATCCCGCAATACCTCTCCTGGGCATCTATCCAGAAGATATTCCAACCTATAAGAAGGACACATGCTCCACTATGTTCATAGAAGCCTTATTTATAATAGCCAGAAGCTGGAAAGAACCCAGATGCCCCTCAACAGAGGAATGGATACAGAAAATGTGGTACATTTACACAATGGAGTACTACTCAGGTATTAAAAAGAATGAATTAATGAAATTCCTAGGCAAATGGATGGACCTGGAGGGCATCATCCTGAGTGAGGTAACCCAATCACAAAAGAACTCACATGATATGTACTCATTAATAAGTGGATAATAGTCCAGAAACTTAGAATACCCAAGATATAAGATACAATTTGCAAAACACATGAAAATCAAGAAGATTGAAGACCAAAGTGTGGACACTTTGCTCCTTCTTAGAATTGGGAACAACACACCCATGGAATGAGTTACAGAGACAAAGATTGGAGCTGAGATGAAAGGACGGACCACCTAGAGACATCCCTACCCAGGGATCCATCCCATAATCAGCCTCCAAACGCGGACACCATTGCACACACTAGCAAGATTTTGCTGAAAAGACCCTGATATAGCTGTCCCTTGTGAGGCTATGCCAGGGCCTAGCAAACACAGAAGTGGATGCTCACAGTCAGATATTGGATGGATCACAGGGCCCCCAGTGGAGGAGCTAGAGAAAGTACACAAGGAGCTAAAGAGGTCTGCAACCCTATAGGTGGAACAACAATATGATCTAACCAGTACCTCCCAGAGCTCGTGTGTCTAGCTGTATATATATCAGAAGATGGCCTAGTTGGCCATCACTGGAAAGAGAGGCCAATAGGTCTTGCAAACTTTATATGCCTCTGTACAGGGGAATGCTACAGAGCTGAGGACAGAGTAGTAGCAAGTAAGATATCAGCCTGAGCTATGTAGAAACAACATGAGCTGGAAACACACACACACACTCACTCACTCACTCACACTCACACTCACTCACACTAAACCTTCAGCCACAGAGGTGAACATGATATAGATCACTGCTATGGTGCTACACCCAGCAAAGAAATGCCAAATACCTTGGCACAGACCCATTTGTGGCAATTCCTATGTTCTTAAAAATGTGCTGTTGCTAGCTTTAGATACACTATCTATCAGAAGAACATGAGAATGTCAGGCAAGAAGCTAGCAAGTGGAACCACTCTGGGATATTGTAGCATACATCCTTTCTAAACTATATACAATGTTTCTCCTTGAGAGTTGCTGTAAAGAGGAGTCAACACATGGACAGTTTGGAATGCATTTTCTTCAGATCTCTGTGCTTTTCCCCCAAAATCATTTCCCTTAGGAGGATGTCAACTCTTATTTAAAGTAGTGTCTTGTAGAGATAACACCTTGAGGCCACACTGGAATTTAGAGCAAGTTATGTGCTTAAACTGGTCTGAACTGTGTCTTTATGAACATAAAAGGATGAGAGGATAGGAACTCACACACACACACACACACACACACACACACACACACACACACACACACACTCACAGTGGGAGAGGACAAGATAGAGAGGGACAGAGAGAGAAACAGGGAGACAGAGACAGAATCTGAGAGCCCCTCTTCTAGTTAAATGAGAAGCTGTGTGAAAAACAAAACAAGCAGTAGTGCAAAAGCAGGAAAAAGAGAAAAAGAAACACTGTTCAAACTTCCAACCAGCTGCAGAGATTCGGAGGCCTTAGAACCTCAGCTCAGGTCTAGGGAACATGAGCAGCAGAACAAATGAAGATTTGGGAAGAAAAATGGATACTTTGAATCCATGTGTCTCTTCTGTCTTACATGTGGGTCATAGCTATGGAGTTCCAGACAAATGTGTTTAATATGAAGGGCCTGTAAAGTCCAGAAAGCAGTAATGGGACTATAAAAGGGAAGAAGAAAAAAAAAAGACAGATCTCAAGGTAAGTGGGAGGGCAGAATATATGTTCTATGAAAGCAGATGGGGAGGAGCCTGCAAGTGGAAATTTTTTTCCCATTACATTATGAAATTTTCCTATTCATTCAAGTGGGTATACAGTGTTAACATCATACAGTGACATTAACATCTGCCCAATCAGGCCCCCACCTCTCTGTACCCGATCTCCACACAGATCTTCTGATTCTCCCTCTTTTAGTTCCAAGTCATTCTTTACCTTGAGCATTCCACACCTTCCCTGCCCACTCCATCCACACTGGTGCCTTAGCTTAAAGCTAGCTGTCCTGCATATTGCTCTGATTTTAGCTGCCTTGACACCTGTACAGGCAGATGCTGCTCCCAACAGCCCATCTGAGTTTCATATGCCTGTAACATGTCTTCGCTTCCTCACAACACCACAGTCTGAGTCTATGATAAGTTATGTAATTATGGGTGCAAGAACTTATGGGTCGAAACTCCAAGATGCACTGAAGGAAGAAGGGAGCAGAATGTCTAATCCTCCTGACTATATAAGAAGAAAACCCAATTAAATTATACAAAAATGACATTTGCCTCATATGTGTAACTGTATGTCCCTCAGAACAGACTTGTGTCAATTCCTTGTAATGTTGCAAGACATTTTCTTTTTCTTTTTCTTTTTTCTGTTTTTTTTCCATTTCCAAATTTTTTTAATTAGGTATTTTCTTCATTTACATTTCAGTTGCTATCCCAAAAGTCCCCCACCCCCACTTCCATACCCACCCCATCCCACTTCATGGCCCTGGCATTCCCCTGTACTGAGACATATAAAGTTTGCAAGACCAAGGGGTCTCTCTTCCCAGTGATGGCTGACTAGACCATCTTCTGCTACATATGCAGCTAGACACACAAGCCCTGGGGTTACTGGTTAGTCTTCCACTAGCAGCCTTTGGATGAAGACATATAACTCTCAGCTCCTCCTGCGCCATGCCTACCTGGATACTGCCATGCTCCCACCTTGATGATAATGGACTGAACCTCTGAACCCATAAGCCAGCCCCAATTAAATGTTGTTTTTTATAAGACTTGCCTTGGTCATGGTGTCTGTTCACAGCAATGAAACCTTAACTAAGACAACAGTTCCACCTACAGGGTTGCAGAACCCTTCAGCTCCTTGGGTACTTTCTCTAGCTCCTCCATTGGGGGCCCTATGTTCTATCCAATAGCTGACTTTTAGCATCCACTTCTGTGTTTGCCAGGCACCGGTATAGCCTCACAAGAGACAGCTATATCAGGGTTCTTTCAGCAAATCTTGCTGGTGTATGCAATGATGTCACCGTTTGGAGGCTGATTGTGGGATGGATCGCCGGGTATGGCAGTCTCTAGATCATCCATCCTTTCGTCTTAGCTCAAAACTTTGTCTTTGTAACTTCTTCCATGGGTGTGTTGTTCCCAATTCTAAGAAGGGGCAAAGTATCCACACTTTTGTCTTCCTTCTTCTTGAGTTTCATGTGTTTTGCAATTTGTAACTTGTATCTTGGGTATTCTAAGTTTCTGGGCTAATATCCACTTATCAGTGAGTACATATCATGTGAGTTCTTTTGTGATTGGGTTACCTCACTCAGGATGATGCCCTCTAGGTCCATCCATTTGCCTAGGAATTTCATTAATTCATTCTTTTTAATAGCTGAGTAGTGCTCCATTGTGTAAATGTACCACATTTTCTGTATCCATTCCTCTGTTGAAGGGCATCTGGGTTCTTTCCAGCTTCTGGCTATTATAAATAAGGCTGCTATGAACATAGTGGAGCATGTGTCCTTATTACCAGTTGGAACATCTTCTGGATATATGCCCAGAAGAGGTATTGCGGGATCCTCCTGTAATACTATGTCCAATTTTCTGAGAAACCACCAGACTGATTTCCAGAGTGGCTGTACAAGCTTGCAATCCCACCAACAATGGAGGATTGTTCCTCTTTCTCCAGTGTTGTTTTGATTTGCATTTCCCTGATGATTAAGGATGTTGAGCATTTTTTTTCAGGTGCTTCTCAGCCATTTGGTATTCCTCAGGTGAGAATTCTTTGTTTAGTTTTGAGCCCCATTTTTAATGGGGTTATTTGATCTTCTGGAGTCCACCTTCTTGAGTTCTTTAGATATACATTGGATATTAGTCCCCTATCTGATTTAGGGGCAAGTGGAAATTTTTAAATAGTGCAGAGGGGTAAGTGATAACCAAGATTAAGCAGAGAAGAAAAAGCTCCATGGAACCATACTGTGCTTTAATTCATGTAATAACTGTTTGAGGGTCCAGTTAAATGGTACAATGGGTAAATGTGCCACTCGCCAAACATGATTACTTGAGTTTGATCTTGGGTCCACATGGTAGAAGAACCAAATCCTGAAATAATCCTCCAGCCTCAGCACTTGTTGACCCTGCAAGTTACTACCTGCCTGGAAAGATATGCTTCTCAGTGCTACATAGCATGATTATTGTAGGCGCTATTAACTGCTTTGTATATGGATTTGAAAAGTTAGCAAGCAATGCCTCACCAGTGATTTAGATTAAGAGCTGGTGACTGAGGAAATCTGTGGTTGTGGTGATTGAATATGAGAATCTCTCTAATTCTAAAAGATTGGAACTTTTGCTGGATATCAATTGTACATGTATTCTAATGATTAAGAAGAAATAGAAGTTACTGTAAACTCTGACTTTCATTTTGTAAATTTCTATACTTGCATACATTTTATATGTCTGTATACTAAAAATTTATGCAAATCACAAACTAGAAATAAAATATCAATGTTTTTTAAGAGAATTCAGATACAATCCCTTTGGATTGCATTTTGCTCAATGAGCTGCAAAGTCAGTACCTCAAAGGCATAGGAATAAAAAGAAGGATGCAACTTTTAGAATAAGTATAACCTTCTCAAGCATAACCAGTATTAACCCATGAAGGCTGACAGTCTCCTGTTGGAATAAGTGCTTTAACAGTGAGCTGCATCTTCAACTCTAAAATCTAATGCCATTTTCAACCACTATTAGCAAATTTATAGTACTTCAATAGAAATTCATACTAACCATATTAAGAAACACTAGCATCTCTCTTTTGATCAACAGCAAAGGGTTGTAAATTCTAATAATTATAGATGCAAAGTGACATGAAAACTAAAGGTGGATCCCTAGCACACTAATGCACATGTGTGCTTCATCTACAAGGACCAGTCTATAACTCTGGCTCCAAATACACAAGGTTCAGCTCCTTAAGAGCAACTGCAAATGTAGATTGTTGAAGAAGTTTCTGGAAGTTTGGCTAATGGTTTAATTTGTGGAAACAACTAAGTGAGATACAGTCTTGACTGCCTTCAGTCCGTTCTATCTGTTTCCAACTGGTTATGATACAAAGAAAGCATTTATTTAACTTTTTCTTTGTTAGTATCATATTTTAAGTAAAAAGCTAGAATACATGATGGGGTTAAAGCAACCTATGGAGTTATACTAGTTGTTAATGTATTTACTATTTATATTCAATTCTCTCAGATTTTTAAAAGAATAATTGATTCCACAATCAGTAAAGTTAAGTTCCTAACATATCTTACTGCCGCTATTACTGTTTGTCAACAGTGTGGCTCTCATTATGGAGCTCTGTCAGACTGATAATGTTTGGGTCCATGAAATTAATAGACATGCTGAGATAGGATACTACCTACATCAATTAAAAGAAAACAAAGCACACAAAATAATTATTTGATAATATTCTCATTGTCTTTCTGACCAAAGACCTGAATAAAAATACAGGATCTGCCAGGCGGTGGTGGTGCTCACCTTTAATCCCAGCACTTGGGAGGCAGAGACAGGCAAATTTCTGAGTTCGAGGTGAATTCCAGGTCAGCCAGGGCCATACAGAGAAACCCTGTCTCAAAAAACAAAACAAGCAAACAAACAAAACAAAAACAAAAACAAAAACAAAATACAGGATCTGGAAGTATTTGAGGGGCCAGGGTCCACTCATTAAATGACCACCCATTAGAAGATTTCAACAGCTCTTAGACATGTCAGGAAATGACTAAGAGCTATAAGGAAAAGTGTGTTGCACTCTAAAGCAAATATCTATGAATTGCGTTATTCATTTTAACTTGTCAAATTTAGGGTAGGGAATGACTGATAAAGGAGAGTTATGCAGAATGGTAGCGTTGCAACAAATAAGGCCTCATTAATAAAATCTCTACTCTTCCAAAGATGCCTTACGTAGCTGAGATCTGGGAGGTCACATACTACAATAACTGTGCTTTATATCTAGTTGTGTCAGAGCATGGAGGAATATTTTTGGGTGACTATTTAAATATAAATGTGTTCAGGCTGCATTAGACTTCATGAACTGCTTCTTTCACTTAGCATTGTTTTCAGGATTGATCCATGTTACAGATGTATCAATTCTTTGTCTACTATATTTTTTTATAACCTGCTGGGGGAAAGCCTTCAACAGTCTCACCCACCCATGAACCTTGTGAACCTTGTTAATTATGAACATGATAAGATAGTTCCATAGTCCCATAGATAATTTTAGACCCATTAGTAAACAGGTGGTAAAATATGTACATCTGCATATATAAAATGGATTTAAATGGAGTTACTCTATACTGACAAGAGAGTTTCTCACCCAAAAATTTATCTAGTAAAAATGTCCCATAGATACAATCCCTTCAAAAATATGGAATAATCCCATGGCTCATGGTTAGCCTCCAAAACTCAATGTTAAGGTCCTTTTGCTGAAGACATTATATCCTTGAGTCATAGGACATGGAGAACTCAATCTGGTACTAACCTGGAAGGTTCATCCCTGCCTGATAACATTCACAATATTAGGATATGGCCTTCATGCTAACAGTGAGAAAATAATCAACCATTTCCTCAACAGTGAACCCTGTGATTAACAATGTTCCTCAGCCAGCAAATCACGATCCCAAGTGAAATAGTAGTGTGAATGTTATGGGAGTAACCAACCCTTTCCACACTAGATTCAAAGTTCCACATTTATTTATGTTGATGTTGACTGGGCTAAATATGTATGTGTAGGACATAGCCCCTAGGGGAGATCTGGCTACTATTTGCCCACTGTAAATAAATAGTATTGTTTTCTAAGTTTCATTTCTAGACACATAAAATAGTATAGCTCTAGGTAATCATCAGAAAAGAGTCTCTGTCAGTCAAATCTGTTTTTCCCTTGGGCATATCTAGGCACCATTGTACCCCAGGCTTGACTGGAAAGAATGATGAGTAGCCAGTTAGGATACCAAGATCTTGGTTGGTGTAAGTGTGGGAGAAATAGTCTTCTCTTGAGACGGTTTTCAGTGAAACAGATCTCCTTAAATTGGAGTGAACATGTAGGTAGGGGCTTTCAGGGTAACTGCATTATTCTCCAGTGCAAATGTGCTGTGAATGTTTCATTTGCATGAAGAACTCCATGTGTTGGCTGGTCCTGTCATAATAGAGTGAAAGGAAGTTTAACCTGTAATCTAGTCACCAGAGTAAATGATTACCTCAAGGGTGGTGGAGGTAGGTGTTGTAAGTGAGCTGGAACATGCAGGCTCAGACAAGGAGGACACAATGCTCCTAGTGTTGTATTCAGGATAATATTTTCAGGGATTGGACATGTTTCAAACTCACTCTTGTGTCAGACTTTCTCTGTAAGTTGTACACCTTTCTGGTCCTATACTTCTCCTAACAGTGTATAACAGTTATTAGAGTCCTAAAAGACCACTTGATCAATGTACAGAGAATATGGGTCTGTGGAGTTCTCAGCTTACATGACCCGGCTATATCACAACCTCATACTACAAAGCGATGGAGTTATGGCAGAAAAAGGTAGAGGAAATTTTTGAGATGCAGAGGTAAGGATGTCCAAACCAAAACAGTATTTATCTGTTATGATAGGGTTGCTGCACACATTACTTCATAGCAATTGTACCTGCATGCCCAAAAGGTGAGCAAGATCTGGGCAATGAACATCTCAGCATTAACAAGGGAGAGGCTCATGCAGGACCATCCTTAGGTAAGGACTTGCTGGCAAATGGTGGCTGCTGAGGAGAAGAGAGCCAGTTTTCTTTGGGGATACATCCCTGAGAGGCTACTCATGCTCCAGTAGATTTTGCTAATTCTATCCATGCTAAGTGGGCTCTGTTATCTTCTTTAAAAATACATAGTGTGTAAAGGAATAGTGGTTACAGATAGGAATGAATTGAGGGAAGTAAAGTGTGGTGTTTTAGATAAAAATGTATTATGTGACTGTAAATAACATTTTGAAACATTAAAATAAATACAAAAGAAGTAGGCATGCTCTCCTCAACGATAAAGACAGAACAACAGACACAGAACTTAATGACTGTTGGAGCTATGAAGAATTACTAGGACCCAAAACTTCCCCAATTCAGGATTTCAGTACAATTTACCACCTGGTCCTAATTAGGATGAGATACCAGCTGATAGTGTGGAGTAATTCCAAGATGAGGTGGTTGGAATAGGCATGGCCTGCATGGACTTGTGTGTTTGAATGCTTGACCCATTGAGAATGGCTCTACTAAGAGGTGTGGTCTTGTTGCACTAGGTGTAGCCTTGTTAGAGGAAGTGTGTAACTGGAAGAGGGCTTCAAGGTCTGATATATGCTCAAGCCTGGTATAACCCAATCTCTTTCTGCTACTTGCAGATCAAAATTTAGAGCTCTCAGGTCCTCCAGCTCGATTTCTGCCTGCACACTGCCATGCTCCCCACCATGATGATAATGGACTAAACTTCTGCACTGTAAACCAGCCTCAATAAAATTTTTCTTTCTAAGAATTATTGTGGTCATGTGTCACTTGACAACAATGGAAATCCTAAGACAAGAGACAAGATTTAGGACATTGTCTTCAGTTTCTCATATTAAATTTGAAGTACCCAGTGGACTTGGAAGAAAAAACCAATTCGATAAATTAGGTGGGAGTGGCCATAATTGGAAAAAGTATATGCATCAAGAAAGTGACTCTTTGCAAAATACACTAAAAATACAAACCTACATAGAAGTTTGAACTACTTCATTGAAAACAAAAGAGCTAAAAATGTCCTGGTATCTATCCAGTTATCCAGTAATATAGGACTCTCCAATATAATCACATGCTGTTTCATAGTCACATGATTCACTTATTTGAATTATGGGAACCACTGCCCCTTTGGTTTATTACATTCAGTAAGCAAGGTCAAACATTGACTTTCTCTGCACTCAACTGCCCCTCCTTTCAACTTCCATGTCCTCTGCCCAACTCCTTATAACTGTACTCAAAACCCAGATATCCACCAACAAGTAGCCCACATGGAGGGAAGATTTGCTCGTGAGCAAGAAAGAATCTTGTCAGTTTACTGCCCAAGGCAGTGGTAAGCTTACTGAGTCCTCAGTTCTCCCTATGTGTAGGGAAATCTGTCATGAAAAAATGTTGTCAACTGTGTTGATCTAGGTTGTTATCCAAACAGATGACAACCAAATGCATAAGATTCCAACTCCAGTAGAGTGCTAAAGCAGAATGACTCCATCACACGCACAAGAGTAACATGTGGACGAAGATAATTTGTGTCAGAGATGACAACAGTCCCTCATTCCTCCCGTTACTCATTTGTTCCTCCATAAAGAAAATTACTGGAGACTCCGGTTTCACCGCTGGACTGAAATGTCCAGTCCTGAGAAAGTATTTGTAGAGGGCATGTTTGACCTCTTTGAAGAGCAGATGCTCCCAATGTTCAGCTACTTCTCCAGAAGGTCACAAGCAGAGATTGACTGAAAGAATCCATATTATAGTATCAGCCTAATGAGGAACTTACTTTTCTCCACAGGTCAGCAAGCCAAGACAGTGTATTTTATACCAACAGAGATTGATGATTCAGGGCAAAATATACCAATGCTTGAAAAAGCTCTATGTTTACCAGGCAATATGCACATTGCAGGTTGGAGCTACTAATCATTTGGCTGAGCTATTTCATATACTACCCTGAAGCTCAACAGCTATGTATGTATGTATGTTGCTGGATCAATGAACATCAGCTGAAAGACGTGTACAGATAGTACAATGCAAAATTATCCAGAGGCAGGGTGACACCCTATATACAAGGCAGAATTGTGGGCTCCCAGCCCCATTCATTATGATGAGATCCAGCTGAGTATAAAGGAAAACTATATGAGGATCACTTATGGATCATGTGACAGCAAAACTACTAGACAGAAACAGCAAACTGCACTCGGTCAGCATAGCTGGAGGTTGCTATTAATATTTTGACTGAAGCTTAGGATGTAGAAAGCATAACCCTGAGATGACTAAAGCTGTCATGACAATGATAATTTGAGTTATTGGGAAAATTATGACTTCCTGAATTTTGTGATAGCAGAAACAGATCATAAGGACCCTACAAATTATTTTCCATGCATTCCTGATTTCCAGCAGAGAGAACCATAACTGATGTTACAGGGTTTGTTTTAAAACTGAAGGTGATGGCGATTGATAAAATTTGGGGATGATAATGTGAAGCTTGTTTGATCAAGACAGGACATATTATCGTTCAAGATGTGTGGTCATAAATCATGAAGCATGAATTACTGTGAACATGTAGATGCTGACACATATCTGATAGATTTGTAGCTTGCTCTGCACTGTGGGTGGCAGAACAGAATTTATCCATGATATGAGTGTATCTTCCAAGACTGAGTGAGTTAAAGCCAATGCCACAGAGAGGATTCAATATTCCTACTTCATTCTTGATAAAGCCCTCAGTGAAGGAATGATGGTGACATTTTAGAATATCAGAGGGAAGATCTGAAAACAGTATATGAACTTCAAAAGAACATTGCAGAGACTTCACCTGACTCAGAATAGATTCTTTTTGTCTTCAGGTTTGCAATTTTTGTGACTTAGGGTTGGATTAGGTGATTACTTGAAAAAAGAGCTATGAGCTTCCTGGACAAAACATCAATGTTACATAGACTGCTAGAAATTGTGTGTTACTGTATTATTGGTGCATATCAAGATGAAGTTTCAGAACTTTTATCTATTGAGACCTGAAAATATTTGAGGTGGAGAAATTTTGTGGCCCAGGTAGACAGGGAAAGAAAGCAGATGCTAACCACAGTGTGTGTGTGTGTGTGTGTGTGTGTGTGTGTGTGTGTGTGTGATTTCCCCTATAGTTAAGGCTAAACCAGTCAGGGCATTGGAGAAATGATCCAGAGCTGCTGTGCAGAAAGATAGATTCTAAGAGGATTGTTCTGGCCAAAAAGTTCCTTTTCCAATGAAAGCAGTGATTCAGTGAGCTCATGTCCCTGGAGTTCCCTGACATCAGCAAGTTGCCATCATCAGAACCCCCTTAGCAAATGCTCTCAACAGAACATTCTTTGAATCAGTGGCCAAAGTGGTGTTCCCCTGACAGCCAGAAGACCAGGGTCACCAATCTGATCTGCTTGTAGAAGTCACTCTCTAACTGACTTGCAAACATCAGCAGCTTCATAGCTCTCCATGCAGCAACATTTCCTTTGAAACCTTCAAAACCACTACAAGAACAAACCTGAGAGCTGAGATTGACCTGAATTAATCTTGTGGTGAAAAAATAAATAGAGTGGTGTGCTTCCTCCATCTCTGGTCCACGAAGAGATCAGCAAGCATCTTTAAAAGTGAACATGCAATCCAAAATGAAACCCCAGGAAAGAAATCAGTAGAAACAATTTGTCCTTAGTTAGGAACTCTTTCTTGAATGACTGGAGGACTATTCTGGATGTTGGCTGGTCTATTTATTCAGCTGTGAAGATGCGATATTTAATGGCAGTAGTTGATAGATGAGAGGTGTCATTCAATGTTTCAAAAGATTTTTAATCTAAAAATTAAGAACATAGGCAAACCCAAGAATGAGGTGATATATCTTTTAAATTGATTCTTACTGTATCATAATGTCATGTGTTGGGTTGGTTATTTATTGTGGTGCATTGGTTGTGGCTGTGTATCTTGCCGTGGTATCTTTTTCAAATATAAAAGCTGAAAGACTTCTTCAGTACAATCTACAGCAACAAAAACCTCCAGAAAAGTGGCTGGAGACTCAGTGGTGGAGAATTTGCCTGCCCAACATGTACAAGGCCCCAGACTCTAGCCTCAGCAACACAAACAACATCAATAACAACAAGCCAACAACAAATGAACCATACAAACTACACAGCATTGGGCTGTAGAGAGAGACAGTTTGCTGTTACAGAAACGGTAGTTAACACCTCGGGTACCTATTACTGCCATGAGATCCAAAACACACAAAGATAATAATCAAAATATGTTTCTGAATACAATTTAATGTTTGTTATAATATTAACCGACAAGTAATATACAAATTTGGTAGATACCAGGGAAATCAATACATGTTCTTCTCTTTCCTTCCCTCTACCAAAAGAATTATGACAAGAGAGAGAGAGAGAGAGAGAGAGAGAGAGAGAGAGAGAGAGAGAGAGAGAACACATCAGCTTTTAGGTTTTCTTGTTTTTGCTTTTGTTTTTTCCATGTTCCTCTGGGTCAGGCCAACCTGAAACTCACTGTACGCTGAGGATGAATTTCTGCTTCCCACATGTCTACCTGTAGAGTTCTGAGATTACAGACACGAGTCACAACCTACCTTACACAGTGCTAGGGATTGAAACAAGGGCTTTGTATATACTAGCTAGGTAAACACTCCACCAACGGTACTACATCCCAACCTGTAAAATGCCACATTTTACAGAACGAAAAAGGAAAGGAAAGGAAAGGAAAGGAAAGGAAAGGAAAGGAAAGGAAAGGAAAGGAAAGGAAAGGAAAGGAAAGGAAAGGAAAGAAAAGAAAAAAGAAAAAAAGAAAAGGCAGGTACATTTCTAGATAGTAGGCAACAACTTTATTACTAACCTGAGACAAGTGTTTGTTTCTTGTTTTATTACCAAAATTGTTGATCCGCAAGGAGAAAAAAAAAATTAAAGCTTAAAATAGCATGAAAAGTGAAGCCAGCTGACAATATTATGGAGAAGGAAGCATCTGGTTTGGACTCAGGAAAAAGCCCACTGTGGTAGAGCCCCCTTCTCGCCACACGCCAAGGGTCACCTTGGGTAAAGGAGAATTGGTTGCCTGGAGGAAGAAAAGTCCCAGGAGCTGTCTTCCTGCAGACTTCCAAGAGAACAGAAAGAAATGCCTGGATTCCAGTCCAGGCTAGATGAAATTAAGGCCTGTTCAGACCAAAGAAACCAAAATAAAGGAGGAGCATACAGCCCATAACAGCCATGGTTATTAGGGATGAGAGGCAACAGTGGTGTATTTCCTGTGCACACTCAGTGCTCCTCCTCCAGCACTTCTCTTTGAGGGAGATCATGTCGTGGTCTGTGCCATGTTCCGGTTTCTACTGGAGTTTACACACTTAGAGAAGAAGAAAAAAAAGTCCTGGTAAGCATTTGTCAATTCAACTGTCCCTCCCAGAACATCTTTATTCAGATGGACAAACCAACATGACATATCAGCTGAGATCATAACGTGCATCCCAAGTGTCATAGAGCACCTGAGCTTGGAATTGTTTCTCACCTTTTAAAAACTGCTAGAAACTGAACTGTCAACTACACATTATACTGGAGTTCTAAAAAAAACACCACATTTCTCCAGTTATGCGGGTATATTATATTGAGTAATAACATTGTAGCAATGTCTGAATGTGAATTCAAGAGAGATGTGTGCAACTTTGAAAACCATGTGGATTCCTTATGGGGTGCGAGCGTGCCCTGAACAGAAGTGAAGGCTATGATTGTTTCTCCAGTGCAGGAACCTCACAGGGTTCCTCTTGTCAATCCCCCTATCTGCAAATAACCAGAGACACCTTACAACACAAAAGCCCATGGGTACTTCATAGGTCCTAGAATCTGCAAGAGTTTGCTAAAGAAAAATATTCCCAAGGCCGAGCAATGAACCTTAAAAGTTATGGTCATGAAAAAAACAAAACAACACCCCTGTACATCTATGACTATTGTAGGGCACACATTCAAACACACATAATATTTGTGTTTATGCAATACAAGCATATTGTATTGCAGTGACCTGTTTAGTTTCCCGGTTAATACAAATATAAAAATCTCCCAGGAAACATTGGAGGCATAAAAAACAAATCTTGAAGGGGAAAGATACTTAGTGGGCATAGCATATAGGCAACACAGTCAGTGATATGCTTTCCACTCATAAACCGGTCTGGGATTCAGGGTTCTTGTCCTATTATCCAATCTGGCTCAGCAAGTTCCCAAGGCTGTGTAGAATAGGTTTGTTTCCCAGCCTAGGCTCACATGTTGTTGGTGGACCAGCCTCTTGTTGTTGCTCACTGTTTCAGACTTGTCCCAAAGTAAACAGTTTCTTCCAATAGGATCTCCCCTTTCCATCACCTGACTGACTTGTTGTCCAAAGGCATGAGCCCAGAGTAATAGGAACTGTCTATAACTAGGATCCAAAGGAACCATTTTCTCCCCAGAATGTGATTGTGCCAGGGCTATTTTGAGTAAGAAAAGGCTGACTAATTGAAGGGCAAAAGCTTGCATGGATTATCTCACACTGAGTTCATGGAAGGGCTGCACCACACAGGACCTTTTCATCCTTCAGCAGATGGACATCAGGATAGCTTCTCCTTCAGGGCTGCTCTGAGGACAACTACAACACTGAGTGCCCTAGACTCTATGGATATCTCCTCCTTGTTCTGGAAACACTGGGTCAAAAAAGACTTCTTTTCTACTTTCTGAACATGGCTTCTGACAGACATACCCAATTTTATACTACCAGAACTGTCTGAAGGTCCTCATTTCTCCCAACCCCCACTGAGGCTGATTTTAACTCTGAGAAAATGATGTTGAAGAACAGTCATGCTGAATGCTACACAGATAAGATAGTGTGAGTACTTTAGATTATCAAGACCCTCAATGGGCTCCTGTAACAGGCCTGGTTTGCTCCACTGCTATGGGAATTCTGCTGGATCCAAGTTCAGCTCCAAGCAACTCAATCTCTCAATGAGTAAAATCCAAGACAAACTACAAGGCAAAACTTCACTGAGTAGAGGTAGCAGGAAATGCAATGGTGGCAGGCAATGAGGAAAACAACCTGGAATGCTTAGAAGACACAGTGAGCCACCTGACCTCCCAGTGGTCCTTCACAATTCACCAAGAGCAGAAAAGGGACATAAACACATGGATTTTATAGAGCAACCTCCTCCTTACCTCCATATACCATATCCCTTACATTTGCTCTAATGATTTTAATGAGAATCAATAGCTTTGTCTCTAGTCAGCTAAAAATCTGACCCTACAACAATTTTTGTGTCCTTTTATTCTTGGATTTTATGTGAGCATGCAGAATAAATGGACTGCTGTATTTGATATTTCATAGGTGCAAGCTAAAACCTCAGAGTGAATTTCTCATTAAATTTGGCCTCTAGAGAGATGCATTTATGCACAATCACACACACACACACACACACACACACATTTGTATATACAAGCACACATATCACAAAATTACCTAGTATTTCACAAACACACAAATTTAATATAAACAAGCTCAGCCAAAGGTGGTCCAAACATACACAAACATACACACAAGACACACAAACATACACACATTATACTGGAGTTCTAAAAAACACCACATTTCCCCAGTTGTGCAGGTATATTTTACTTAGCAATAACATTGTAGCAATGTCTGAATATGAGTTCAAGAGAGATGTAAGCAACCTAGAAACCATGTGGATTCCTTATGGGGTGGGAGCGTGCCCTGAACTGAAGTGAAGGCTATGATGATTTCTCCAGTGCAGGAACCTCACAGGGTTCCTCTTGTCAATCCCTCTATCTGCAAATAACCAGAGACACCATACAACACAAAACCCATGGGTATTTCATAGGTTGCAGTATCTGCAAAACTTTGCTAAATAAAAATATTCACAAGGCCTGGCACTGAACCTTAAAAGTGATGGTCATGAAGAAACAGAAAAACACCCCTGTACATCTATGACTATTGTAGGTCACACCCTCAAACACACATAATATTTGTATTTATGCAATACAAGCATATTGTATTGCAGTGACCTGTTTAGTTTCCCGGTTAATACTAATATAAAAATCTCCCAGGACACTTTGGAGGCATAAAAACAAATCTTGAATGGGAAAGATACTTAGTGGGCATAGCATATAGGCAGCTCAATCAGTGATAGGCTTTCCACTCATAAACCGGTCTGGGATTCAGGGTTCTTGTCCTATTATCCAATCTGGCTCAGCAAGTTCCCAAGGCTGTGTAGAATAGGTTTGTTTCCCAGCCTAGGCTCACATGTTGGTGGTGGACCAGCCTCTTGTTCTTGCTCACTGTTTCAGACTTGTCCCAAAGTAAACAGTTTCTTCCAATAGGATCTCCCCTTTCCATCACCTGACTGACTTGGTGTCCAAAGGTATGAGCCCAGAGTAATAGGAACTGTCTATAACAGGATCCAAAGGAAACATATTCTCCCCAGAATGTGATTGTGTCAGGGCTATTTTGAGTAAGATAGGGCTCACTAGTTGAAGGACAAAAGTTTGCATGGATTATCTCACACTGAGTTCATGGAAGGGCTGCACCATTAGGACCTTTTCATTCTTCAGCAGATGGACATCAGGATAGCTTCTGCTTTCTGAACATGGCTTCTAAAACACATAACCAATTTTATACTACCAGAACTGTCTGAAGGTCCTCATTTCTCCCAACCCCCACTGAGGCTGATTTTAACTCTGAGAAAATGATGTTGAAGAACAGTCCCACTGAATGCTACACAGATAAGATAGTGTGAGTACTTTAGATTATCAAGACCCTCAATGGGCTCCTGTAACAGGCCTGGTTTGCTCCACAGCTATGGGAATTCTGCTGGATGCAAGTTCAGCTCCAAGCAACTCAATCTCTCAATGAGTAAAATCCAAGACAAACTACAAGGCAAAGCTTTACTGAGCAGAGGTAGCAGGAAATGTAATGGTGGCAGGCAATGAGGAAAACAACCTGGAATGCTTAGAAGACACAGTGAGCCACCTGACCTTCCAGTGGTCCTTCACAATTCACCAAGAGCAGAAAAGGGACATAAACACATGGATTTTATACAGCTATGTCCTCCTTACCTATATATACCATATCCCTTACATTTGCTCTAATGATTTCAATGAGAATTAATAGTTTTGTTTCTAGTCAGTTAAAAATTTGACCCTACAACATTTTTTATGTCTTTTTTTCTTGGGTGTTAGGTGAGCATGCAGAATAATTGGACTGCTGTATTTGATATTTCATAGGTGCAAACTAAAACCTCAGAGTGCATTTCTCATTAAATTTGGCCTCTAGAGATACACACAGCTGCACTTATGCACATTCACACACACACACACACATTTGTATATACAAGCACCCATATCACAAACACAAAATACAAGGGTATTACACAAACACACAACTTTAGTATAAACAAGCTCAGGCAAAGGTGGTCAAAACACACATAGACAAACACACACACCATACAAAAGAAACAAAAACATATACAGGACACAATACACACACAGAGACACACAAACTCAAATCAATGAAAATATTACTGTCGCCCAGCACATTTCCTGTTGCATGAGCACCTACTAGGACCTCTAATGTGTATGTGTATAAGGTTCTTAGACTCAGGCAGTCTTTGAGGCCCTCATCTGTAATTAACTCCTTTTCAGAAACTTTTTTCATGCAGATACTTTCTGGTCCTACAAGGAAGTTACAAGCTCGGCACAGATAACCTGGACAACACAATACCAAATTCCCAAGAAAGACATTCCTAAGAAAAGCCTCCAGCAAGCCCCATGTTGACTCTCTCAGTAGCCTTCACTATAACTACACTGGTTCCTTGGTAGCATCAGAGGAAGACAGTGACTTTTGGTCACTACCCAGGAACTTTTCAACCTAATATAGTTCATGTGATATTAAATCTTCCTCAATATCAGTCAGAAGAAAGCTGGTTGAATGACGTGCTGTGACATTTATGAAATGCAGCACTGTGCCAACTATGAGGAGGAAAGTATCCTGAAACAAAGTCATGCCCACGATATAGTTAGCAAAAATCATGTTAGCAGGGGGATGCATGGTAGGATTCTGTGCATGTTCATGATGGAGACAATAAGACAGACCCAAATCCCCCAGGGAGATAATTCTATGCAGGGAAAGTGAAGACATCTAACACTTATTTTTAACATAGCTGTATTGTTTATCAATTTGTTGAAATAAATAAGAGAGGGAGAGCTTCCTGATAGTGGCCAGGAGATGCAAAGACTACTGGACAGAACAAAACAGTAAATGTCACGTTTATTGAGAGACCAAGGCTCAAAGAAGTAATATAGAGAATGACTGGACAATTCAGATGTCATTGAATGGCCTCCCAACATACAAGAGAGAGACACAGGTCGGAAAAACCATGCACACACAAAAAGAAACACATAGACACACAGTCACAGACACACACACAAGCACACACAGAGTTGTTGACATAAAATCATAAGTGAGCAGAAAACAATGAGGTATCTGTTATGGTTCAGGACCAAGATAATTCAGACTATGCAGAGGAGATGTTTCAAGGGAGACCCAACGACTCTGCGATTATTTTAGAGGAATAAAAAGCACTAGAGAAGCCGGGTCATAGTGGCACACTACTTTAATCCCAGCACTTGGAAGGCAGAGGCAGGCAGATTTCAGAGTTCGAGGCCAGCCAGGTCTACAGAGTGAGTTCCAGGACAGCCAGTGTGAACAGAGAAACCCTGTCAGGGGGATGGGGGGGAGGAGGGAAACATCTAACAAAAAGCACTAGAGAACACTCTTCTTGGTAAGAATTGGGGGCATATATTAAGAAATTTTTTCATGAAGCCTCAGAAATCCCACACCAAACCTGAGCCTGTGAGAAGCCTTTCTATCATCTCTGGTCATCCAGACAACTCCAGATTCTAAGGCCCAGGAATGACCACTCCAACAGCACTCAAAGAAAATAGAACTGACAAGCTTCTACTCAGGCTCTCTCAATGTGAACCAAGATATATGAAGCCTGTAGAGACTATTTTGAGATAGAGGGGAAAGGGGTGAATGGAAGTGGCCAAAAGACAGTAATGAAATCCACTTATTTGTCAATTAAACTAGGCTGTCATCCCTGCAAACTATTTCCTACCTAGAATCTCACAAGATCCCTGTAAAGCAAATGTTCTACAGGCCTTTACTTCTTCCTTCAAAGCTCTTGCTATTCTCAACAAAGACTCCAACACAGCACCCTTCAAACTTAAGGCATGTGCTGTTGTGTTGTGATCAACCTATCTCCCTTAGTGATTATAGCAGAGCAGGAACATTTGCATGCCAAACATGCAGTTTCTTGAACCAGGCTACCTCCACCGAGAGCCATATAGATGATCACATAAACAAACACTTGGAGGAGACATAGGTGAGTGCCTGGAGAAGTTGGTGGACTGTGACATTGGATTTTCTATGTTTATGTTTAGACATGAGGGCAATCTGCCTCTGATACACATCATCCTACCTGCTGCTCCTTGGCACTTGAGGCACAGATGTTCTTGCTGGCCTCCTCACAGAACCTCTTTTCTTCCCCATGAGACAATTGCGTTCCAGCCTGCTCCACTAGCAGTTTTCTGTTCTCATTCAGTAATATCCTTACTTTTTCGCTGAGTTGAGTGCACTCACGGAGGAGGTGGTCCTCCTTAATGCTGATCCACAAAGAAAAATTGGTGATTCCCAGCCAGATTCCATTGGCTTTTCACTCCTACAAGTCCCATGAACCCTGCAAGGGCCCTGATCCCCAGAAAGCCCGAGAAGAGTCCCCAATATACATAGCAGAACCAAACAAAGACAAGTCAAATCAAGATACCACCCATATTCCAGAGGATTCCACAACCTTCTGAAAACCCTGTCACCAAGAGTTTTCCCTATACATCACAGAAGATCCTCATGGTAGATTATAGGTCTGTGGTACCATAAAACCTTCATCAAGGGAGGGCTTATCCCCTCTGAGAGAGGTGAGACCACCAAACAGGTGTACACTCTTTCCATTTTTGTCGGGAATCCTAGATCTTTTAATTTGTGGTCAGAACCCTAAAGGTTCAGGGTTCCTGGATATTCCCAGCGTGGTGGAAAAGTTTTCTATGTAGAGGATCTTGAATTTGGAAGAATAAAGTTTGGAGGGTCTTGGACACTCTTCACACTTAGGACAACTGTGTCCAAGAGGTACAAATAAAAGACCCTTGCCTCAGGGCAGGGTTCCTGGATAAAAATAACAGATAGCATAGAACCAGAGTCCTTGCTTTTGTTCAAAGTCCTAAAAGGACAGAAGCATTCCCTGCCTAGTTCTGGGGGTTTCAGTAGTGTCACTGACTCACCTGTAGGAATAGTTATCTTCTATCAGTTCCTTGGAGTACTGCATGGAAACAATTATGGACTGGATCATTTCATTCATATCCAACATTGTCTTCTCATGTTGTGATTTAATGATGTTGAATTCAGTGTTCATCCTGTGTTAGGACATAGCCCAAGAAGCAAATAATCTGCTGAATTCAGGATTCAATAATCATGTGCAAACAGGCTGTATCATGGACTACCCAAACCAAGTACATGCCACATCCTGGCTCATTCAAACTGGGTCCCCTTGGTGCTAATTAAACTTACTATCCTGGACAGAGGACAGCAGAGCCAGGGGACCAAATGGAGCTAGCTGACCTTCAAGAGCTTCCTGGGCAAGCATGAAGGAATAGACTACTTCAATGACAATTTTCCACTACACTGTGCCACAGGCTTGGGTCCAGTAGATATTTGTAATGACTTTCCTCTTATTTTTAAGGCAGGGATTTTCATTCCTTAGGTCCTGTTGTTATTTGATTTCCCAGAGGACACAACTAGTATTTACAGGAGAAAGGCTTTATCACACCTCCTCTCCCAGGTGATTCCTGTGTGACACCAAGGAAACCAGGAGAAAACTTCCCTGATGATCACTTTGGGCCTCTATGGACTCAACACGAATAGGACCTACAAACTGTGCATCACACAAATCCTCAGACCCCATCAAAGGTCCCAGAACCCCAGTCCTGAACAAAACACACACAACTACGTTCACACACACAGACACAATTAGAATGCCAAATAAATCCTGTGAGGTGCCATCTCTCAGAATATAAGGAACAATACAGGCATTGCATTCACACACTGAGAGACAGTAAGTGTGAGCAGGTCCTTCCAACTGTTTACAGCAACAATCAGATTGCAAGCACCCCAAGGTCAAGTACAAAAGAAAATGATAATAAACACACAGCACCTTTTTTATCCAACAATTTAACACCTGTCAGGGCTACTTAATTGAATGATGAGAGATGACACAGTCCATTCATGGAAGGAAATTGGGTTAACAGATGGCACAATACAGTCAACAGGGCATAATTCCTACCTGTAGTTCAAATCCTCATATATGTAAAGTTCCAGGATTCCACCCATTTCCTCTATGTCATTGCTGATCTTCCTCATATCCAATTTCAGTTCTTCTAGTTCATTTATTTTTGATCTCTGCTTAGTGATTTTGGAATTTTGGGTTGAAGTATTTCTAGCAGACCCTGCAGATAGATAAACACAAAAGAATTTGCATACTTGATGGCCTAGGGGCAGGGGAGACTAAGCTATGTTCCTCTTCCTAACCACCATTGTCAGACATATGCCACACTCCCTGTTACAGGACCCGTTGCCTTGAAATCTATAAGCTGCCTCACACATAAAGATGTGGGGAACATTGTCAGGTCATATCAGATGGGATGCAGGGAAATCCTGAAGTTCATAGTGCTTAGCACTATCAAGCCCTAATTAATCATGTGTCTTCAAATCCAAAGTGTCTGAGTCCTCACCACATGACAAGACCAGGGGAGCATCCTTCTCTGTTCTTTTCATCAGAGACTCAAGTTACCGACAGTAATCTGGAAGATGAAGTGCTTCAACTAACTTCCATGAAAAGACACACTGTTATTCTCATAGTACCCACTCCTGGCATTCTTTGCCACTCAAAATGAAATTAAATAGCTCCCAGAAAAGTAGCTGCAGGTTTGTCAATTCCTGCCTCTGTCAAACTAATCATCAGAAATTCTTGACTCTTTGTCTGACATTGACAAAGTCCAAGGCTTCAGCTTCTAAGACCTACTCCTGGAAGGCCCAGCTCAAGCCTACCTCTACCAGGAAGTTCTCCAACTCTGCCCAGGACTCACTGTGCCTTCTCCAGAATGATTTCCTTCTTCCTTTTTCATGAGAAAGGATTCCCTCTTCCTTCTCTGTTGTTCTGATCTCTCCTTCATCGCCATTCTCTTTCTGACATAGCCTGAGCAGCCAGGAAAACATTCCTGCTGGTGAACCCAGAGTAAACAGAAGGGATGAACCACAGGCAGTTGCTGTCACCACAACACAGGTGACAACACAGAAGATTCTAGTTCTTTCCTAAATACAAGAGACTCTCCAGGAAGGCATTACTGATGATGTCACTAGCAACTGCCATGACCTAACAGCTAACTGGTTCTCCCCAGCTTGGTCCTTTTCTGGGGTGCCTCTCCTGGAGCCTCTCACGGTCCTGTGGGATCTCCTTTCAAAGCTGGAGAATTCTAACTACTTCATTAGATGTCATGTGCTTTTGAGGGGGAACGTTGGTTAGGACTCTGTCATGCTTAAGGGATGTTGTTAGCACCCAAATCTCTGGGGACTGTGGATGTAGTAGATGTTTCACAACAATAAATATACCACCTGAGTCAATTCATGTGACATACACTCCAATTTCCCAGGGTTTTCCTGTCTCACAGAGGCAAATATCTTTCTCATATATGTTTAACTGTATAAAACCTCGATAATATTTTCTCTTTTTTTTCCATTTTTATTAGGTATTTAGCTCATTTACATTTCCAATGTTATACCAAAAGTCCCCCATGCCCACCCACCCCCACTCCCCTACCCACCCACTCCCCCTTTTTGGCCCTGGCATTCCCCTGTACTGGGGCATATAAAGTTTGCCTGTCCAAAGGGCCTCTTTTTCTAGTGATGGCCGACTAGGTCATCTTTTGATACATATGCAGCTAGAGTCAAGAGCTCCAGGGTACTGGTTAGTTCATAATGTTGTTCCACCTATAGGGTTGCAGATCCCTTTAGCTCATTGGGTACTTTCTCTAGCTCCTCCATTGGGAGCCCTGTGATCCATCCATTAGCTGACTGTGAGCATCCACTTCTGTGTTTGCTAGGCCCCGGCATAGTCTCACAAGGGACAGCTTCATCTGGGTCCTTTCGATAAAATCTTGCTAGTGTATGCAATGGTGTCAGCGTTTGGATGCTGATTATGGGGTGGATCCCTGGATATGGCAGTCTCTACATGGACCATCCTTTCATCTCAGCTCCAAACTTTGTCTCTGTAACTCCTTCCATGGGTGTTTTGTTCCCACTTCTAAGGAGGGGCATAGTGTCCACACTTCAGTCTTCATTTTTCTTGAGTTTCATGTGTTTAGGAAATTGTATCTTATATCTTGGGTATTCTAAGTTTCTGGGCTAATATCCACTTACCAGTGAGTACATATTGTGTGAGTTCCTTTGTGAATGTGT
Source organism: Mus musculus (assembly GCF_000001635.26). Taxonomy (NCBI): domain Eukaryota; kingdom Metazoa; phylum Chordata; class Mammalia; order Rodentia; family Muridae; genus Mus; species Mus musculus. The sequence goes on along the minus strand of NC_000080.6, from coordinate 3,687,548 downwards.
TACCTCACTCAGTATGATGTCCTCCAGGTCCATCTGTTTGTCTAGGAATTTCATAAATTCATTCTTTTTAATAGCTGAGTAGTACTCCATTGGGTAAATGTACCGCATTTTCTGTATCCATTCCTCTGTTGAGGGGCATCTGGGTTATTTCCAGCTTCTGGCTATAATAAATAAGGCTGCTATGAACAGAGTGGAGCATGTGTCCTTCTTACCAGTTGGAACATCTTCTGGATATATGCCCAGGAGTGGTATTCTGGGATCCTCCAAGAGTACTATGTCCAATTTTCTAAGGAACTGCCAGACTGATGTCCAGAGTGGTTTTACAAGCTTGCAATCCCACCAACAATGGAGGAGTGTTCCTCTTTCTCCACATCCTTGCCAGCATCTGCTGTCACCAGAATTTTTGATCTTAGCCATTCTGACTGGTATGAAGTAGAATCTCAGGGTTGTTTTGATTTGCATTTCCCTGATGATTAAGGATGCTGAACATTTTTCAAGTGCTTCTCTGCCATTCGGTATTCCTCAGGTGACAATTCTTTGTTTAGCTCTGAGACCCACTTTTTAATGGGGTTATTGGATTTTCTGAAGTCCACCTTCTTGTGTTCTTTATACATATTGGTTATTAGTCCCCTATCTGATTTAGGATAGGTAAAGATCCTTTCCCAATTTGTTGGTGGCCTTTTTGTCTTATTGACGGTGTCTTTTGCTTTACAGAAGCTTTGCAGTTTCATGAGATCCCATTTGTCAATTCTCAATCTTACAGCACAAGCCATTCCTGTTCTATTCAGGAACTTTCCCCCCTGTGCCCATATCTTCTATGCTTTTCCCCACTTTCTCCTCTATAAGTTTCATGGTCTCTGGTTTTATGTGGAATTCCTTGATCCACTTAGATTTGCCCTTAGTACAAGGAGATAGGAATGGATCAATTTCCATTCTTCTACATGTTAACTGCCAGTAGTGCCAGCACCATTTTTTGAAAATGCTGTCTTTTCTCCACTGGATGGTTTTAGCTCCCTTGTCAAGGATCAAATGACCATAGGTGTGTGGGTTCATTTCTGTGTATTCAATTCTATTCCATTGGTCTACTTGTCTATCGTTATACCAAGACCATGCAATTTTTGATCACAATGCTCTGTAGTACAGCTTTAGGTCAGGCTAACAACAACAATTTTTAAAAAACCCTCTGAGGCCTGGAATTACAAGCTTGTACCAAATCTGGTCAACTTTTGTATGTATTTCCACCAGAGGTTCTTTTATCCTGGAGAACAGTTTTTGCTATCCTAGGTTTTTTGTAATTCCAGATGAATTTGCAGATTGCCCTTTCTAATTCATTGAAGAATTGAGTTGGAATTTTGAGGAAGATTGCATTGAATCTGTAGATTGCATTTGACAAGATAGCCATTTTTACTATATTGATCCTGCCAATCCATGAGCATAGAAGATCTTTCCATCTTCTGAGATCTTCTTTAATTTCTTTCTTCAGAGACTTGAAGTTCTTATCATACAAATCTTTTACTTCCTTAGAGTCACACCAAGGTATTTTCTATTGGATTTTACTCTTGTGAACAGTGTTGTTTCCGTAATTTCTTTCTCAGCCCATTTCAAAAGACCAAGTCAGAATCAGTGTCAATCTCTTACTTCCTGCAGATAAGGATGTTAGTTAGCTCTTAGCTGTTGCTCTAGCACTAGGCCTGCCTGTCTGCGGCCATACTTCCAACCATGATGACCTTGGACTCTATGAAACTCTAAGCAAGCCCTCAGTTAAAAGCTTCATTGTATCTTACCTTGTTTATAGTATTTCATCACAGTAATAGAACAGTGACTACCACAGGCAGGAAAGAGTTTCTCTCAGCTTACAGTTATAGACCATCATGAACTAAAGTCAGTGCAGGACGCCATGGTGGAGCCCTGCTTACAGGGTTGCTCCTCATGGCTTGTTCAGCCTGCTTCCTTACACCACAGGACCACCTGCCAAGGCAACCCACTTCTTGAAGTGGGCTTAGCCTTACCACATCAATCCTTAATCAAGAAAATGCCCCACAGAATTGCCTACAGGCCATTATGAGACAATTATCTCAAACACCTCATGAGGAAGCTACATCTTTTTTATATTTCTTTTGAGGAACTTCCATGTTGTTTTGCCTGTGGCTCCACCAATTTACATTCTTGCCTGGAGTGCACACAGCTATCCTTTGTGAGGCAGTGGACTGTGTCACCAGAGGACCATGACAACCGGTGACATTGCATAGAGTTTTCTATTGTGATGGGGTATCTAGCTAGGCTCTAAGTGATTAGCCAATGAGCTTCCCTCCAATTCTGTGAAAGATATTCAATCTCTGGTTCACCCAGAGTAAGACTTGTGCATTTTCATCTACCCTGAATAAAACAGTTTAGACAAGCAAGGATTGTCTTCTTCGTCAAGGACCTGAAGGGTGTGGGAGACAGTGGGCTGTGGGGGGATGGGGATGGCAGGGGGGAAGGCTTAGACACACAGAGCTGTGGTTAAGTCTCCTGTAGAGGACCCCTCTTCTAGCCCCTCCATAGCCCTGGCACTCACCTGGAGCTAAGCTGAATTCCCCACACTGGGTTCATCTAGGGCTACTGGCTCCTGTTCCCAACTACTTGAAGTTCTCAGTGGTATCTGCGTACACAAGAGGATTGGGACAACCATTTTCAACTCATCATGGTTCCCAGGAAATTCTGGGTGCACAGGACTCCCCCTCCCCCCAACCCTGTTGTTTTCAGCCAGAGAAACACAGGCTGGGCCCCTTGAGACTGTTTCAGCCTTCCCTGAGCAATGTGGCTCAGCACTCCAGGGGCTAGGAAGAAACACAGCCTAATATCCCTGAGTTTGCCTTCCCCAAGTGGCACATTGGTGGCATTCCTAACCCCCAGAGGGAAGGCAGAGACACAGAATGATGCCTTTACTGTATGCTGTCAGCAGGGCCTGATCTCTCTGCTCTGTTTTTGATATCTGTGCTCACAGGTATGGGGTATGAGGCAGAATGTCACTGTGGTTGATTTGCACTTCCTTGGTGCTTAGGGATAACAAACCCTTATCATAGAAATTAACATTTAGAGTCCTACTTGCTATCATGTGCCAACATACATCCTAATAGATTTAATAGTTGGTATGTTAAATGACTTTTTGTTTAATTGCAATTTCATTCTTAGATCTGCTATTGTGGCAATATTATAACCAAAGTAACTTGGGAAGGAAAGTTTATTTGACTTATACTTCCACATCACAGCTCATCATGGAAGGAATCTGGACAGGCACTCAAACAGTATAGAAATCTGGAGACAGGAGCTGATGCAGAGGCCACTGAGGAATGCTGCTTACTGGCTTGCTCCTTATGGCTTGCTCAACCTAATTTCTTATAGAACCTAGGACCACCAGGCAAGTAACGGCCCCACCCACAAAGGGCTGGGCCCACATCCATCAATCTAATTAAGAAAATGTCCTATAGGTGTACCAACAGCCTGATTTTGTGTTGGCATTTTCTCCATTGAGGTTCCCTCCTCTCAGATAACTTCAGCTGGTGCCAAGTTGACATTAAGTTAGCCAGCTGAGAATTGTTATGGCCAAAAGATACGTTTCCAATGAAAGCAGTGATTCAGTGAGTTCATGTCCCTGGAGTTCCCTGACATCAGCAAGTTGCCATCATCAGAACCCCCTTAGCAAATGCTCTCAACAGAACATTCTTTGAAACAGTGGACAAAGTGGTGTTCCCCTAACAGCCAGAAGACCAGGGCCACCAATCTGATCTGCTTGTAGAAGTCACTCCCTAACTCACTTGCAAACATCTGCATCTTCATAGCAATCCATGCAGCAACCTTTCCTTTGAAACCTTCAAAACCACTACAAGAACAAACCTGAGAGCTGAGATTGACCTGAATTAATCTTGTGGTGAAAAAATAAACAGAGTGGAGTACCTCCTCCATCTCTGGTCCACGAAGAGATCAGCAAGCAGCTTTAAAAGTGAACACACAATGCAAAATCAAACCTCAGGAAAGAAATCAGTTGAAACAATTTGTCCTTAGTCAGGAACTCTTTCTTGAATGACTGGAGGACTATTCCGGGTGTCGGCTGGTCCATTTCTCCAGCTGTGAATATGTGATATTTATTGGCAGTAGATGATAGATGAGAGGCTTCATTCAATGTTTCAAAAGATTTTAAATCTCACAGATGAGAACATAGGCAAACCCAAGGATGAGGTGATATATCTTTTAAATTGATTCTTACAACTACTGCATCATAATGTCGCTCTGTTGGGTTGGTTATTTATCTTAGTGCATTGGTTGTAGCTGTGTATCGTGCCGTGGTATCTTTTTCAAATATAAAAGATGAAAAACTTCTTCATTACAATCTACAGCTACAAAAACCTCCAGCAAAGTGGCTGGAGGCACAGTGGTGGAGCATTTGCCTGCCCAACATGTACAAGGCCCCAGACTCTAGCCTCAGCAACACAAACAACATCAATAACAACAAGCCAACAACAAATGTACCATACAAACTACACAGCATTGGGTTGTAGAGGGAGAGGGTAAACTTGAATAGTTTACTGTCACAAAAATGGTAGTTAAGCACCTCAGGTAACTATCACTGTCATGAGATCCAAAGCACACAAAGATAGTAATCAAAATATGGTTCTGAATACAATTTAATGTTTGTTATAATATTAACCAACAAGTAATATACAAATTTGGTAGATACCAGGGAACTCAATACATGTTCATCTCTTTCCTTCTCTCTACCAAAAGCATTAGGACAAATAGAGAGAGAGAGAGAGAGGGGGGGGGGAGAGAAAAGACATCAGCTTTTTCCCCCCTTGTTCCTCTTGGTCAGGCCAACTTGAAGCTCACTGTACGCTGAGGATGAATTTCTGCTTCCCACATTTCTACCTGTAGAGTTCTGAGATTACAGACACGAGTCACCATACCTACACAGTGCTAGGAATTTAAACAAGGGCTTTGTATATACTAGCTAGGTAAACACTCCACCAACGGTGCTACATCCCAACCTGTAAAATGCCACATTTTACAGAAAAGAAAAGAAACAAACAGGAAAGGAAAGGAAAGGAAAGGAAAGGAAAGGAAAGGAAAGGAAAGGAAAAGAAAAGAAAAGAACAGAAAAGAAAAGAGAAAAGGAAAGAAAAAAGAAAAGGCAGGTACATTTCTAGATAGTAGGCAACAACTTTATTACTAACCTGAGATAAGAGTTAGTATCTGGTTTTATTACCACAATTGTTGCTCCACAAGGAGAGAAAAAAAATTAAAGCTTAAAATAGTATGAAAAGTGAAGCTAGCTGACAATAGTATGGAGAAGGAAGTATCTGGTTTGGACTCAGGAAAAAGCCCACTCAGGTAGAGCCACCCTTCTCGCTGCACGCCAAGGGTCACCTTGGGTAAAGGAGACTTGGTTGGCTGGAGGAAGAAAAGGCCCAGGAGCTGTCTTCCTGCAGACTTCCAGGAGAACAGAAAGAAATGCCTGGGTCCAGTCCAGCTTTGGTGAGTTCTTGGAGAGGACCTTCATGCCTACAAAGGAAAAGGTGAAACCTGAAGATACAGCTCCAAGTGACAAGGCTTGCTCTGAGGCTATGATAGCTGATGAAGAATTATGTTCCTCTTAAGGCAATAAGAAAAGAACGGAAGAAGAATGAAGACTCAGATACTCACAAAAGACTACCGCTTGCTTTCTTCCTGCTTCATTCTGAATATTGTCCAAAGATCATGATTGAATCCCAGGGCTTGTCCACTGGGAATGTAGCAAGGAAATTGGGTGAGATGTGGTCTGAGCAGACAGCCCAAGATAGACCACCATGTGAAGAGAAGGCAGCTGAACTAAAGGAAGTATGAGCTAGGGGATATTGCATACCTTGAGTGTGCAGAGGTGATGAAAGATAGAAGGGCCCTGGTGGGCCAGGAGGCTCAAAGAAGAATGAATAGATGAAGAAGATGAGGAAGAGGAAAAGGAGGAGGAGAAGATGGAGGAGGAAGAAGAGAAGGATGATGTAGAAGAAGGAGGAGGAGGAGGAGGGGAGGGGGACAAGGAGAATAAGAAGAAATTGGAGGAGGAGAAGAAGAGGAAGGAGGAGAAAAAGAAGTGGGAGGAGGGAGGGGGGAAGGAGGAGGAGGAGGACGACGACAATGATGAGGATAATGGGGATGAGGAGGACGAGAAGGAGGAGGAAATGAGGCAGAGGAAAACCAAATGGTTAGTCTGCGATTCCCATGGAATTTGTGGAGGCCCGGTTACTATTTCATTACAAATGTGAAACTTAAGTACAGGTTAACACTGGCTTCTCTATAAATATCATACAGTTTTTTGTTTTGTATAGGATCCCTACCTACTTTAAGGCTCAGGAAACAGTATTGAAGAAGCTATGGAAAGAGTGAGTGTAAAAACCTGATGAATGGAGAAGAATACTGTGAGAGGCTGGCCTCTGAACACACCATGGCTGTTACACACACACGTTCACAGCAGCTGTGGTTACCTGTGCAAGCCCTTCACAAGATCCAGAGTGTTAAACTTTCCATTGTGGAGGGGGAGGGATTCTCAATACCCCATGCCCTTCCCTTACTGAGTTGCTAATGGCAACTGATAACTGCTAAAGGACAGAGAGCCACTTTCCTTTGAGAAAGGTGGCCATTGGCAGGTTTCCCACATCCCTGTGTATGACCCAGCAGGCATGCACGAATACAGGCAGCACCATTGGGACTTAGTGGGTGATTTTATAAAACAACATGAAGTTGGGAGGGATACAGGAGACTTGTTGAGGGAAGTGTGGTGATTCCAAAAGTATGGGAGACCTGTTGGGGGCAGGAGGTGATAGTGGTAATGCTAGAGGGAGTGAACAAGGAATGACTACAATTAAGATACATTGTATACATGTATGAATTTTTTTATTGTATGTTATCAGGATATAGCTCAGTAGTGGGTGCTTGCAGTGCTAACTTAATATTCACAAGGTCCTGAGTTCAATCCCTAGTACTGTGGTAGAGAAAGAAGTTTTTAATACAGTCTGTAGCTTCCCCTCCCCCCAGGGTTTGTTTATGTGTTCATTTGTTTGTTTGAAGCAGTTTCTCTGTCATCAAGCTAGGATTACACTCACACAGATTCCCCCTGCTCCTGCCTCCTTGGTGATGCAGTAATGGTTACTCCACCACCATCTGCAAGCTGGAGGTTTTTTGGAGGCTACTATATACTTAGATTTTTAAAGTTTTGATGTTGAGTGTTCATAAATACTTAGTAGTTTCTTTAATGTCTTGCATGTGGTAACACGGCCAACTTCATAGGCATTCATACTACTAGTATCTCCTTTTGAAGGATGTTTGTAATAAAATTGTGAACATTAAAATATAAAAAATATAACCAAAGACCATCATGAATAATGTACATACTAGTTTATAAACAGAAGTGAAAATGTGAGGTGTGACATCACCGCCTATCTTTGCATCCTCCACTCTTTCTCCTGGCTCTATTCCTCCTTTATGCAAGCTCATAGAAGTAAGAAAGGGAAGGAAGGAAGAAAGCAGGGAGGGAGGGAGGGAAAGAAAGGGGGGAGAGAGGGGTGGAGGGATGGATGGAGGGAGAGATGGAGGTAAATGGAAGGAGGGAAGGGAAAGGGGAAACCCACATACACTATAATAAAAAAAGAATTATTCAGAGGCTCATGTTATCAACACTGATCTCACAATAACATATTGTGAAACCGTCTAAAAATGCTTTCAAGCATTGTTATACAAGGGTCTCATCATTTCCCTCCGATCTTTAAAGCCACCAAGAACTGACAGACTTCCCTTGCATTCTAACATCCTGTTCAACCCAAAACATTTCAACTCTGTGGAAGTGAAAACGAAAAACAAAATAAAACACAACATAGCCCGAGTTCTACAAGAGAATCCAGTTTAAGGAAAAGGTAATTCAAAATCCCTGATACTTATTCAGTCTTTAGAAATCATTTGAAAGGGTGGGAAAGATCAGGGGTTCAAGGCCTTTGAGAGACATTGCCTCAAAAAGCCAAAGGAATAAAAACTACTTGCACCTTTGTGCCTATGTTACCCAGAACTAGTAGTGTCTCACTTGGATCCCCTGAGTGGCAGCAGTCACTCAGTTGAAATCTGAGTTTCTCTATGGGCCTTACAGGAGAGAGTGTCATCATGGTACCCTCTGGGGTTGTTATGGTGGATGTGAAGAGAACATCTACTTCCTCCCTCAGCAGTGCTGTGAGAATGTCCGGGAGATCACATGGTGTGCCCTTACTGAACGTCTTGCCTGATCAACATAACCTTCTTAGATCACAGTCGCCTGTCCATACTTTACCAAAACAAAGCCTGAGACAGACTGTGTAGAACAAAAAAAAAAAAAAAAAAAAAAAAAACAGTACACAGAATTAAACCCGGGAGAGAAATGGAGAAAGTGGGCAGAATGACACAGGCACACATTTACAAAGCACCTGCCTTGCTCTGGGAACAGACAGAGTCAGATATGATTGGCCAGAGCAGTGGTTCTCATCCTTCATAATTGTGACTCTTTAATACAGTTCCTCATGACCTGAACCATAAAATTATTTCCATTGCTACTTCTTAACTGTAATTTTGCTACCGTTATGAGTCTTAATGTAAATATCTGATATGCGGGGTATCCTGTACAGGGGTTGTGACCCACAGGCTGAGAAAGAACCACTGACATCGTGGTTGACAAAGCTGAGGCTTTCAGTGCATTCTAAACACGTGATATGCTAAACATTAAAATTGGGAAGCAGCAGAAACTCCATGCTTACAGAAGCATTATAAGATCCTCCTGTTTAAAAAAGATTTTAAAAGTGGTGATGTGTGGTACAGAAAATGTTCTCAAAAGAATGTGAAGGCCTTGCGGGTAAAACCACCATTCTAGAAGCTGAAATAAAGATGGTCACTATTTCTAAGCTCCCCTGGGCTAGCACCACCTCTCTGTCTCTCTGTCTCTCTCTGTCACTCTGTCTCTCTGTCTCTGTCTCTGTCTCTGTCTCTCTCTCTGTCTCTCTGTCTCTGTCGCTCTGTCTCTGTCTCTCTGTCTCTCTGTCTCTGTCTGTCTGTCTCTTTGTCTCTCTGTCTCTGTCTCTCTGTCTCTCTCTCTCTCTCTCACACACACACACACACACACACACACGTATGCACTTATTTCTCACTCTGGGGCTTTTTGTTTTACAGATGTGGGTGTTTTTTGGCTTATTTGGGTTATTTTTATAAGGAGACAGGTTCTGTTATGTTCTTCACACCTAATCCCTGACCTCAAACCATCCTCCTGCCTCAGTTTCCTGAGTAGCTGAATCTACAGCACACACCACCACGTTTGGGCATTTCAGACAGATGAGAGTACTTTTCTACCTAGTGCTTTCCTGACAAACGTTTTTTTTTTTTTTATTTTTGTTTCGATTTGCTTTTCTGAGATAGGGTTGAGCTTCATAGTCCTGACTGTGGATCAGGCAGACCTTGACATTGTTGGTGAACGTTTTTTTTTCCTAATGTGTAGTTTGCCAATTTGTCCTATTGGCTATGCCCTTTGTCTTATAGAAGCTTTTCAGTTTCTTGTGGCCCATTTATAAATTTTGATGTTAGAATATGAGCTATTGGACTTCTGTTTATGACATTTATCCACATTCCCATGTGTTTGAGGCTCTTTCCTGCTTTGTCTTCAGTTAGATTCAGTGAATCTGGTTTTATGTTGAGGTCTTTAATCCACCTGGCCTTGAGTATTGTGCCAGGTGACAAATATGGATCAACTTTCATTTTTCTACATACTTACTCCAATTTAGACCAGCGACATTTATTGAAGATGTTTCTTTTTGCATTGCATATTCATGACTTTGTCCATGATCAAGTGTTCATAAGTCTAGTTTAATTTCTCAGTCTTCAAATCATTTCTTTTTCCTTTTTAAATCACTTTAATCTTACATTTCAAATGTTAGCTATTTTTCTGGTTTCCTGCCTAAAACCCACTTATCTCATGCTCCTTCGAACTGCTTCAATGAGGGTGCTCCTCCAGGCACCCACACAGTGCTCTCTTGCTAGCCTAGCATTCCCCTACACTGGGGCATCAAGCCTTTAAAGGACCAAGGGCCTTTTCTCCCATTGATGTCCAACAAGGCTGTCATCTGGCACACATCTGCTTAGAGCCATGGGTCACTCCATGTGTGATTGGTGGTTTAGTCCCTGGGAGTTCTAGTGGATATGGTTGGTTGACATTGTTGTTCTTCCTATGGTTGTAACCCCCTATAGCTCATCCATTCCTTTCTCCAATTCTTCCACTGGGGACTCTATGCTCATTCCAAAGAGGGGCTGCAAAAATGTGCCTCTGTATTTGTCACTCTCAGGTGGAGCCTCTGAGGAGACAACTATAGCAGGCTCCTGTCTGAAAGCACTTATTGGCATCTTCCATGGTGTCTGGCCTTGGTGTCTGTATGTGGGATGGATCTCCAGGTGGGGAAGGCTCAGGATGGCTTTTGCTTCATTCTCTGCTCCACACCTTATCTCCACATTTCCTCCTGTGTTTGCTGGCCTAAAGGGTCCTGGATCCACCAACAAGGGGCTTACTCTATACAGGCTCAATTTTACTAAGAAACTGATTGTTGCAGAATCATACCATGGCACCAAGAAGGTCAATTACAGTAACTTAGGTCCAGCTGACCTGGTAGAGAACTGAAGACCTGAGCTATCTGGGGAAAGGAAGCAGCATGCATTGTTGCACAGCTCTCTCTGAGGCAACTGCTAGAAACTGCTAAAACTGGAATAGGGATGTTTGTTTGTTTGTTTGTTTATTATAAGGTAGAGTTTGTACATGCCTGTAATTCCAGCACTCAGAATGTTTTTTAAAAATTGTTGTAGTTAGTATTGCTGTTGTTTCTATTGGTTTTGTTTTGAACTCTCCCAGCTCTTTGCACTGGACCCAGAAAACTAAGCCCATGCTCTGTACAGTCCTATCATTCATGTTAATCAGTGATTTTATTCTTAGCAACCACTCCTCAGATGATCTCATTACTCACTTTCAAATAAGGAAAACAGTCATACAGACATTAGTTAACTTGTATGGTCTCACATAACCAACTCATCATGACTGTAGAGTGGCATCCCAATCTTTGGAATACCCCAGCTTCTATTTTGGAGATGACAGGCCTCTGTGGAAGACTCCATTAGCTGGCAGAGGACCTGGAATGGCTGCCACCTGAAGGCCAAGGCTGCCCCTCCAGGGTCTCTGAAGCTTGAGGCAGAACAGGAACACTTGGCCACAGCTGGTTCAGGTCTGTGTTTTGGATGAGACCTGAGACCTGGATGAACAGAATTCTCCCGAGTTCTAGTAAAGGTGAGAACAAACACTTAGACATGAGGAGAATATTAGATCTTTGGGATTTGTTAGTATTCCTGCTGTTTCTACTAATTTTAGTTTGAACTCTCCCAGCTATTTGCACTGGACCCAGAAAATTAAGCCCATACTCTGTACAGTCCTATCATTCATGTATTTATTGTAATCAACACAGTCATCAATAGTAAACTAAGTATATTGGTTCATGGTTATAGTCTACTCTACTAAAATAAATGATTTTGACTGATTAACAATTTCTAGTGACTGTGTGAGTACAGGAACACATAAGAAGATATTTAACTGAGAATTAGTAAGTAGTTGCCCCTTTTTCTTCATCCATACATAGTAATATGTAAAGACAGAGTTATTTTGAAAACAAGACCTCTGGGGGAAAAAAAACATTCCACGAGCACATATTCAGCAAAAGTTTAAAGTACAAACCTGAACAGAATTATGACAATGACATCTGGTCCCTACTCTTAGATCAGTCTGCTGACGAGACTTTGAAGGAGATTCAACATGAGCCTAGGGAATCACAGTTTGTGCATCTTCAGGAAGTCATTTCAAAAGATTTCACAGTAAAAGTGAAGTGCTTAAGAAAGCATGAAAATATTGTTTCCCCAAGGAAGAAATCCTACCTCACTTCTCTAAGGAAAAAGCAAGATTAAAGGTAATTCTAATTTTAAAATCAGTATATGTCATTTGAGTGCAAAGATGCATCTGTGGGCCCACATCTGCAGAGCTTAAGAATGTCTAGACAACAGGATCTCAGCATTGAACATGTCCTGCATCTTCTTCACACACTCAGTCCCAGCTGCATCCTTGTCCTTGATCATTAAAGCTATAAGGATACAGGTGTAAAATTCCGGGATCCTGTGACCCTGAGATTCTGGGTGTGTCGCAGTTCCTGGGAGACAAGTTGCCTGTGAGACTCTAAGATTCTTGTGTGACTAACTCCTGGGATTCTGGGATCCTGGGATTCTAAGATCCTGGTCATGATAGAGTGAGTGTGTGGAGTGGAGCCTCTTCTTTGGGCTGTGGGACTGTCCTCTGGGTTTGTACCCAAGGTAGACAAGTGCTAGAGTAAACATATGCAAGAAATGATGCGAGCAGTCCTGGGACAGGTGGTGAAAAACTAAAGTTATTTAGTCTCAGCATCCAGAGTAGAGTGGTAGAGGCTATGGCTCTTCTTGGTTGTTTGTCATCCTATTGAGCAGCCACCTCCTTATGTATTGTCCCTGATACAGATGTTGCATGAAAATCTATAGATGGCCAAGAATCTAAACTTGCTGATACTCAGTAAAATCTACAGTTGTTAGGTTTATCATCTTGTGATATTAGGATATTTGATCTCTTTGTCTATTTTTACTTGCTGTAAAAGGAGCCTAGGGGAGCTCCTCATAACTCTCTGTGAGTGCTCAGCATAGCACATTCCTGGTTTGGTAATGTTTTCAATTGCAGGGTTAATCTGACCCCTTACAAGAGGATTTGTAGAGTCATATAGCACTTAACTATAACAACCTTTCTAGGGGTCAACTGATTGCAGACTGATAACAGCCACGTTCCCCTTTTGGTCCTCTACTTAAGCTTGTCTTAAACTTGAAATATCCTAAAAGTTACTCTCAAGACTTATTGTCCCCAAATGACAGATGAGTCTGACTTGCTGTGTCCCTTTCAAGTCGGGTAACAACGATGATTTATAGGCTATGTAGTATATAAATTGCCTTGAATCTGCACTAGCTCCATTATGTTCATAGCAGCCTTAATTATGATAGCCAGTAGCTGGAAAGAACCAAGATTTCCATCAACAGAGGAATGGATACCGAAAATATGGTACATTTGTACAATGAAGAACTAGTCAGCTATTAAAAAGAATGAATTCATGAAATTTTTAGACAAATGGATGGATCTGTAGGATATCATCCTGAGTAAGGTAATCCAATCACAAAAGAACACATATGACATGTACTTGCTGATAAGAGGATATTAGCCCAGAACCTTGGAATACCCAAGATACAAAACGCAAAGCATACAAAACTCAAGAAAAAGGAAGACCAAAGTGAGGATACTTTGATCCTTATTAGAATGAGGAACAAAATAACCATGGAAGGAGTGACAGCAACATAATGTGAAGCAGAGACTGAAGGAATGACCATCCAGAGACTGCTTCACCTGGGGATCCATCCCATAAACAACCAGAAAAACCAGACACTACTACGGATGCCAACAAGAGATTGCTGACAGGAGCCTGATATAGCTGCCAACTGAGAGGTTCTGCCAGTGCCTGACAAATACAGAAGTACATGCTCACAGCCATCAATTGGTCAGAGCACAGGGTCCCCAGTGAAGGAGCTAGAGAGAGGACCTATGGAGCTGAAGGGTTTAGAGCCCCATAAGAGGAACAACAATATGAACTAACCAGTACCTCCAGAGATCACTTGGACTAAACCACCAAACAAAGAAAACACATGATGGATCTCATTGCTCTAGGTAAATGTATAGAGAAGGATGGCCTGGTTGGTCATCACCGGGAGGAGAGTCCTTGGTCCTATGAATGTTCTATGCCCCAGTAGAGGGGCATGCCTAGGACAGGAGGAAGGGAGTGGGTGAGTTGGTGAGCAGGGGTTGGTGTAGTAAACAGGGGATCTTCAGAGGGGAAACTAGGAAAGGGTTTAGCATTTGAAATGTAAGTAAAGAAAATATCAAATAAAAAAGGCATTTGTTAGGATTTTATAGGATGATACCTAATTACAATCTTCATTATTTTTGAATGATGTTTTTTGGCAGACACAGGTGAATCATAAAGTAATAAAATGAACATTGAAGGACCCCCACAGAAACCTATCCCCCAAAAGATTGTGGAATTTATTATCTCTACTTGCAGTTTCCAGTGATTGTATATTTGAAGGAAAGCAGAAGCATACACTGCTGTGTTTTCTGACAGCTTTTTATTCCCTTAGACTATGCTTTGATTTAATGAGAGCTATTACAGAAATACTGATGTATTTGCCATTAATGCGTTCAACACCATCATCCACAGTATTTTCACAGTAGCTAAATATTTGACAGCAACGATGCAGCATGGGTAAGTTTTCCATCATTAAGTTCCTATCCAGGCAGTTGGACATACTCTCCATACTGAATGTATGAAGGACTTTGTAGTTCAGTCTGGCTCAGAAGAAACTATGGAGCCCAAGTCCCATGAAGAGTGCAGAGATCCATCTGGGTCTGATATCTGTGGGCTTTCATGATCACACCTGAAATAACAAGGCTCTTAGAGTGAAGACTTGGAGATCACTGTGTTAGTCATAAGAATAAATGCAATGTACTCAATTGTAACTGAAAGCTGACAGTCAATATGTACTGTGTATAACCTTATCAAAATATCAAATTACTTAAAAGAACAATAAATAACCAATAAATAACAAAACTTTGAATGAAAACAAGAAAAACCAAATACCTAAACTAATCAAAACTCAAACCAAAATCAAACCACAAAAATTGTGCAAAGCAAAATTCTTAGTGTGCTCATTTTGTAGCACAGCCTTACAGCCTGTGGCTGTCCTTGGCAACTTAGTAGAAAAGCAGTTCCTGGAGGTAGCAAACTTTGCAGGAGAAATTTAAGCAACACTCTCCTTTTGGAGTGTGGGTCTGAAGGATATGGCCTCCCAAGTCAAAGCAGAACACATGTTGTAAACTTGGATCCAAGGATTTACAATTTTGTTGACTGATCTCCATGTAATTATTGATGATGACCCATCAGGAAAAGAGAAATTTGCACTCAGATTCTTCCTGGATGCCCAGCAGCTCTTGATGTGTCTCAGCATTTCTCTGAGTCCCTTTAAATGTGCACTCTTCCTGGGCCAGAGGCTAGATGAAATTAAGGCCTGTTCATACCAAAGAAACAAAATAAAAGAGGAGCATACAGCCCATTACAGCCATGGTTATTAGGGATGAGAAGCAACAGTGGTGTATTTCCTGTGCACACTCAGTGCTCTTCCTCCAGCACTTCTCTTTGAGGGAGATCATGTCCTGGTCTGTGCCATGTTCTGCTTTCTGCTGGACTATTTCACACTTAGGGAAGAAAGAAACAAAGGCCGGTTAAGCATTTGTCAATTGAGCTGTCTCTCCCAGAACAGCTCTATTCAGCTGGACAAACCAACATGTCCTATCAGCTGAGATCATAACGTGCATCCCAAGTGTCATAGAGCACCTGATCTTGGAATTGTTTCTCACCTTTTAAAAACTGCTAGAATTGGAACTGTCAGCTACACATTATACTGGAGTTCTAAAAAACACCACATTTCCCCAGTTGTGCGGGTATATTATATTGAGTAATAACATTGTAGCAATGTTTGAATGTGAGTTCAAGAGAGATGTGTGCAACCTAGAAACCATGTGGATTCCTTATGGCGTAGGAGCGTGCCCTGAACTGAAGTGAAAGCTATGATTATTTCTCCAGTGCAGGAACCTCACAGGGTTCCTCTCCTCAATCCCTCTATCTGCAAATAACCAGAGACACCATACAACACAATACCCAGGGGTAATTCATGGTTCCTAGAATCTGCAAGAGTGTGCTAAATAAAAATATTACCAAGGCTGGGCAATGAACCTTAAAAGTGATGGTCATGAAGAAACAGAACAACACCCCTGTACATCTATGACTATTGCAGGGCATACTCTCAAACACACATAATATTTAGGTTTATGCAATACAAGCATATTGTATCGCAGTGACCTTTTTAGTTTCGCAGTTAATACAAATATAAAAATCTCCCAGGATACTTTGCAGGAATAAAAAACAAATCTTGAATGGGAAAGGTACTTAGTGGGCATAGTATATAGGCAGCGCAGTCAGTGATATGCTCTCCACTCATAAACCAGTCTGGGAATCAGGGTTCTTGTCCTATTATCCAATCTGGCTCAGCAAGTTCCCAAGGCTGTGTAGAATAGGTTTGTTTCCCAGCCTAGGCTCACATGTTGGTGGTAGACCAGCCTCTTGTTCTCGTTCCCTGTTTCAGACTTGTCCTAAAGTAATCAGTTTCTTCCAATAGGATCTCCCTTTTCTATCACCTAACTGACTTGGTGTCCAAAGGCATGAGCCCAGAGTAATAGGAACTGTCTATAACCAGGATCCAAAAGAAACGTTTTCTCCCCAGAATGTGACTGTGTCAGGGCTATTTTGAGTAGGATAAGGCTGACTAGTTGAAGGACAAATGCTTGCATGGATTATCTCACACTATGTTCATGGAAGGGCTGCACCACACAGGGCCTTTTCAAACTTCAGCAGATGGACATCAGGATAACTTCTCCCTTCGGGGCTGCTCTGAGGACCACTACAACCCTGAGCACCTAGACTCTGTGGATAACTCCTCCTTGTTCTGGAAGCACTGGGTCAAAGAGGACTTCTTTTCCACTTTCTGAACATGGCTTCTAACAGACATAACCAGTTTTATACTACCAGAACTGTGTGAAGGTCCTCATTTCTCCCAACCCCCACTGAGGCTGATTGAGACACAGGTCGGAAAAACCATGCATACACAAAAAGAAACACACAGACACACAGTCACAGACACACACACAAGCACACGCAGACTTATTCACATAGAATCATAACTGAGCAGAAAACAATGAGGTATCTGTTATGGTTCAGGACCAAGATAATTCAGACAATGCAGAGGTGGTGTTTCAAGGGAGACCCAAGGACTCTGCGATTATTTTAGAGGAAGAAAAAGCACGAGAGAAGCGGGGTCATAGTGGCACACTCCTTTAATCCCAGCACTTGGGAGGTAGAGGCAGGCAGATTTCTGAGTTTGAGGCAGGCCGGGTATACAGACTGAGTTCCAGGACAGCCAGTTTGAACAGAGAAACCCTGTCTGGGGGGAGGGGGGGAGGGAAACATCTAACAATGGTCCAATTTGGGGGCATATATTAAGAAATTTTTTCATGAAGCCTCAGAAATCACACACCAAACCTGAGCCTGTATGAAGCCTTTCTATCATCTCTGGTCATCCAGCCAACTCCAGACTCTAAGGCCCAGGAATGACCACTCCAACAGCACTCAAAGAAAATTGAACTGACAAGCTGCTACTCAGGCTCTCTCAGTGTGAACCAAGATATATGAAGCCTGAAGAGACCATTTTGAGATAGAGCAGAAAAGGGGGGAATAGAAAAGCCGCCAAAAGACAGTAATGAAATCCACTTATTTGTCAATTAAACCAGGCTGTCATCCCTGCAAACTATTTCCTACCTAGAATCTCACAAGTTCCCTGTAAAGCAAATGAGCTACAGGCCTTTACTTCTTCCCTCAAAGCTCTTGCTATACTCAAGAAGGGCTCCAACACAGCACCCTTCAAACTTAAGGAATATAGTGTTGTGATGTCTAATCAACCTATCTCCCTTAGTGATTATAGCAGAGCAGGAACATTTGCATTCCAAATATGCAGTTTCTTGAACCAGGCTACCTCCACAGAGAGCCCTGTAGATGATCACATAAACAAACACTTGGAGGAAACATAGGTGAGTGCCTGGAGAAGTTGGTGGACTATTACATTTGATTGTCTATGTTTATGTTTAGACATGAGGGCAATCTGCCTCTGATACACATCATCCTACCTGGTGTTCCTTGGCACTTGGGACACAGATGTTCTTGCTGGCCTCCTCAGAGAACCTCTTTTCTTCCCCACAGGACACTTGTGGCCAGCCTGATCCACCAGCAGCCTTCTGTTCTCATTCAGTAATATCCTTACATTTTCGTGGAGTTGAGTGCACTCACGGAGGAGGTGGTCCTCCTTAATGCTGATCCACAAAGAAAAATTGGTCATTCCCAGCCAGATTCCATTGGCTTGCCACTCCTACAAGTCCTATGATCCCTGCAAGGGCCCTGATTCCCAGACAGCCCCCAGAAGAGTCCACAGTTACATAGGAGCACCAAACAGAGGCAGGTCATATCAAGATACCAGCCATATTCCACAGGACTCAACAAACTTCTAAAAAACCTGACACCAAGAGTACACCATATACATGACAGAAGAGGAAATGTTCCTCATGGTTGATTATAGGTCTGTGGTACATTAAAACCTTCAGCAGGGAGAGGGCTTAGCCCCTCTGAGAGAGGTGAGACGACCAAACAGGTGTGCAATCTTTACATTTTTGTTGGGAATCCTAGATCTTTTAATCTGTGGTCAGAAACCCAGAGGTTCAGGGTTCCTGGATATTCCCAGCGTGGTGGAAAAGTTTTCTATGTAGAGGATCTTGAATTTGGAAGAATAAAGATTGGAGGGTCTTGGACACTCTTCACACTTAGGACACCTGTGTCCAAGAGGTACAAATCCAAGACCCTTGCCTCAGGGCAGGGTTCCTAAATAAAAAACAGATAGCATAGAACCAGAACCCTTGCTTTTGTTCAAAGTCCTAAAAGGACAGAAGCATTCCCTGCCTAGTTCTGGGGGTCTCATTTGTGTCACTGACTCACCTGTAGGAATAGTTATCTTCTATCAGTTCCTTGGAGTACTGCATGGAAACAATTATGGACTGGATCATTTTATTCATATCCAACATTGTCTTCTCATGTTGTGATTTAATGATGTTGAATTCAGTGTTCATCCTGTGGCATGGCCCAAGAAGCAAATAATATGCTGAATTAAGGAATCAATAATCATGTGCAAACAGGCTATATCATGTACTACCCAAGCCAACTGCATGCCACATCCTGGCTCATTCAAACTGGGTCCCCTAGGTGCTAATTAAACTTACTATCCTGGGCAGAGGACAGCAGAGCCAGGAGACCAAATGGAGCTAGCTGACCTTCAAGGGCTTCCCGGGCAAGCATATAGGAATAGAGTACTTCTATGACAATTTTACACTACACTGTGCCACAGGCAAGGGTCCAGTAGATATCTGTAATGACTTTCCTCTTATTTTTAAGGCAGGGATTCTCATTTCTTGGTTTCTGTTGTTCTGTGAATTCCCAGAAAACACAACTAGTATTTACAGGAGAAAGGCTTTATCACATCTCCTCCTCCAGGAGATTCCTGTGTGACAACAAGGAAACACCAGGAGCAAACTTCCCTGGTGATCACTTTGGACCTCTATGGACTCAACACTAACAGGACCTGCAAACTGTGCATCACACAAATCCTCAGACCCCATCAAAGGTCCCAGAGCCCCAGTCCTGAACAAAACACATGCAACTATGTTCACACACACAGACACAATTAGAATGCCAAATAAATCCAGACAGGTGCCATCTCTCAGAATATAATGAACAATATCAGAGTAAAGACTTGAAGCCTGCAGGCATTGCATTCACACACTGAGAGACAGTAAGTGTGAGCAGGACATTCTAGCTGTTCACAGCAACAATCAGAATGCAAAAACCCCAAGGTCAAGTACAAAAGAAGATGATAATAAACACACAGCACCTTGTTTATCCAACAATTAAACACCTGTCAGGGCTACTTAATTGAATGATGGGAGATGACGCACTCCATTCATGGAAGGAAATTGGGTTAACAGATGGCACAATACAGTCAACAGGGTACTGGGCATAATTCCTACCTGTAGTTCAAATCCTCATACATGTAAAGGTTCAGGATTCCACACATTTCCTCCATGTCATTGCTGATCTTCCTCATATCCAATTTCAGTTCTTCTAGTTCATTTATTTTTGATCTCTTCTTAGTCATTTTGGAATTTTGGGTTGAAGTATTTCTAGCAGACCCTGCAGATAGGTAAACACAAAAGAATTTGCATACTTGATGGCCCAGGGGCAGGGGAGACCATTCTGAGTCCCAAGAAGAAGATGGAGGGAGAGAAAAGATAAAGACAGTGAATTCCTAAAAGAGCAGAAAAGCTATCTTCCAGCTGGTTTGCTAAGCTATGTTCCTCTTCCTAACCACCATTGTCAGACATATGCCACACTCGCTGTTACAGGCCCGGTTGCCTTGAAATGTATAAGCTGCCTCAGACAAAGATATGGGGAACATTGTCAGGTCATATCAGATGGGACGCAGGGAAATCCTGAAGTTCATAGTGCTTAGCACTATCAAGCACTAATTAATCGTGTGTCTTCAAATCCAAAGTGTCTGAGTCCTCACCACATGACATGACCAGGGGAGCATCCTTCTCTGTTCTTTTCATCAGAGACTCAAGTTACCTACAGTAATCTGGAAGATGAAGTGCTTCAACTCCCTTCCATGAAAGGACACACTGTTATTCTCATAGTGCCCACTCCTGACATTTTTTGCCACTCAAAATGAAATTAAATAGCTCCCAGAAAAGTAGCTGCAGGTTTGTCAATTCCTGGCTCTGTCAAACTAATCATCAGAAATTCTTGACTCTTTGTCTGACATTGACAAAGTCCAAGGCTTCAGCTTGTAAGACCTACTCCTGGAAGGCCCAGCTCAAGCCTACCTCTACCAGGAATTTCCCCAACACTGCCCAGGACTCATGTGCCTTCTCCATAACCATTTCCTTCTTCCTTTTTCATGAGAAAGGATTCCCTCTTCCTTCTCTGTTGGTCTGGTCACTCCTTCATCGCCATTCTCTTTCTGAAATTGCCTGAGCAGCCAGGAAAACATTCCTGCTGGTGAACCCAGAGCAAACAGAAGGGATGAACCACAGGCAGTTGCTGTCACCACAACACAGGTGACAACACAGAAGATTCTAGTTCTATCCTAGATACAAGAGATTCTCCAAGGAAGGCATTACTGATGATGTCACTAGCAACTGCCATGACCTACCTGTTAACTAGTTCTGCCCAGCTTGGTCCTTTTCTGGGGTGCCTCTCCTGGAGCCTCTCATGGACCCGTGGGATCCCCTTTGGCAACCTCTCCTTCCAAAGCTGGAGAATTCTACTGCTTCATTAGATGTCATGTGCTTTTGAGGGGGAACGTTGGTTAGGACTCTGACATGCTTAAGAGATTTTGTTGGCACCCAAAACTCTAGGGACTGTGGATGTAGTAGATGTTTCACAACAGCAAATATACCAGCTGTGTCAATTCATGTGACATACACTCCAATTTCCCAGGGTTTTCCTGTCTCACAGAGGCAAATATCTTTCTCCTATAGGTTTAATTGTACAAAACATGGACAATATTTTCTAACGGTGTATTCCTTGACAGAGGGCATTTTTTCATATATATATACATGAGTTTCACAAAATCTCTGGTTTACAACCCTATCTTTTACAAACTTGCTGTCCCTTCTTCAAAACATTATCCTGCACATGCTCCCATTCTCAAATACAACCAGACAATTTAAGTGGGCAACAGAGAGTAGTGGTCATCCTGGACTGTACATTACTGCATTGTAGCCTCATAGCAATTACTTCTCCAATATCTGTCTTCCAGAATTGCTAAGTTGAGAAATGAGGGTGTTGCAGGTTGTAACGTCATACTGTACTCACAGCAAATATAATACTCAGAAGGTAGGGCTGGGAGTGCAATGACCTGAATTGAGATGAAACCTCAATTTTAATGTGTCTATAAGGTCAGGATCCTGTCCCTTTGGCATTATCATCTCTGGCTTTTGTGTTCTTATGCTGGCTTTGCTGAACCTGTGCCCCCTAACCTCACAGATTTAAGAGTGAAAAATCATGTATATCTTCTTTCAGAAAACATCTGAATTTCACTACCTTCTTGAGCCACACAATATCAATATGCAGAGCTCAAAAATCAGGGGGAGATAGGTGATGGCTTCAAAGATGAGGGCTTTTTCTTACAATTAGGGCGCATATTTTTTTCCAATGTGATTTTTCCTTTTCTCTTTCACTAAGGGTGGCTTGTGTGTTTGCTGGCCTAAAGGGTCCTGGTTCCAACAACATGGGGCTTACTCTATAGAGGCTCAATTTTACCAAGAAAAGGATTGTTGTAGAATCATGTCGTGACAGCAAGTAGTTCAACTACACTGTCTTAGGTCCAGCTGACCTGGTATAGGACTGACGACCTGAGCTATCTGAGGAAAGGAAGCAGCATGCAGTGTCACACAGCTCTCTCTGATGCAAACTGCTGGAATTGGAATAGGGATGTTTGTTTGTTTGTATGTTTGGTTGTTAATTATAAAAACAAAAAAAGTTAGCCACAGTTGGTACATGCCAGTAATCTCAGCACTCAAAAGGGTTTTAAACAATTGTTGTTGTTTGTATTCCTGTTGCTTTTATTGGTTTTGTTTTGAACTCTCCCAGCTATTTGCACTGGACCCAGAATATTAAGCCCATGCTCTGTACAGTCCTATCATTTATGTTAATCAGTGATTTTATTCTTAGCAACCACTCCTGAGATGATCTCATTACTCACTTTCAAATAAAGAAAACAGTCATACAGACATTAGTTAACTTGTACGGTCTCACGTAATCAACTCATCATGACTGTAGAGTGGCATCCCAATCTTTGAAATACCCAAGCTTCTATTTTTGAGATGTCAGGCATCTGTGGAAGACTCGATATCTGGTATGGTAGGGGACCTGGAATGGCTGCCACCTGAAGGCCAAAACTGCCCCTCCAGTGCCTCTGAAGCCTGAGGCAGAGGTCAGCCAACAACACAGGAACCCTTGGCCACAGCCAGTTCAGGACTGTACTTTGGATGAGCCCTGAGACCTGGATTAACAGAGGTTTCCAGAGTTCTGGTAAAAGTGAGCACAAACACTTCGACTTGAGGAGAATAATGGATCTATGGGACAAACATCTTTCTTTTTTATTTATCTTTGCTATGTTCCTAGTTTATGTCAATACCAAAGGCACCCTACTTTACAACATCTATTCTCTCTGGGTGTTAAAGTTATTGCCTGTGTATACACACTAGAGTTACTAGAACAATACATTCTGTCCAATTTTTTTAAATAATTAAATATTTTTTATTGATATCTTTTTATTTATTCACTTTACACTCTGCTTTCTGCCCCCTGACACCTATATTCTTTCCCCAATATTGCTGGCTGCTTCTTTTCTGAGGGAATATGTGGCAGCTATCTCAGGTCATCCCTTCTTCTACCAAAGCTAAGTGACCCTGTCCTGGAGAAAGGTGCTGAGGGTGCTGGGAATGAATGACTTCTGCTTGGCTTTCTTCTTGTTCCACTTGGCTGGCTTTGAGCAGTTCTTGCAGAACTGTCCTTGAACTTGGTACTTCATCCTGATGGTCCGTAAGAAGCACTGGTTTTATTAATTATTCTTGAGAGTATATTTCCATCAAACCGAATCCCATCAGTATACTAACAAAGACAAAGGAAATGAGATATGAGACATCTATTCCAGGAGTTTCCAATTGTTCTCAGACCAGCAGTAGAGAAGCCCACAAAGCTGGCAAAGGTAACTGAGGTCACACAGGGACCTGAGAGCATACTGCTGCTTTCCTAAAGAATGTTCTAGAGGATTATTATATCTAAACTCCCATAGATTCGTGTGCACTGGACACCAAAGGGCTCAACATACTTTGCTTTTGTCACTCAGCTTCTCCAAGTATTAGAAGTCCCCCAATTTAGAGGGATTTGAAGGTATAAATAAGTCCCAGTGGCTAGAGGTATCTCAAAAAATGTGTAAGAACAGAGAACTGCTTGAGAATCAGAAAGACAAGAGCAAAGTCATAGCCCAATAAGAAAATCTGAGTAACAAGCCATCAAGTGAAAACTGAAAGTAGCAGGCCATGCACCAGTAAGGTTGGTCCTTGGCTCTCAGGTAGATCTATCTGAAAATTTCTGAGGAACTCCATTTTGATTTCCAGAGTTGCCATAGCACTTTGCAGTCCCACCAGAAATGGAAGAATGTTCCTCTTTCTTCAAATTCTCACCAACATATGCTTTCACATGAGTTTTTTTGATCTTAGCATTCTTCACTGGAAAGTATAACGCTGGACACCACCTCAGGGTCATTTTGATATTCATTTACCTGAAAAAAAAGGACTTTGCACACTTCTTCAGTGCTTCTCAGCCATTCAAGATGCGTTGTTGTGAATGTTGTGTTTAGTTCTCTACCTCATTTTTAGATTGTGTTCTTAGCTCTTATGAAGGTTATCTACTTGAGTTCTTTATAACATAACAACAGAACCTGAGGAAATCCAAAACATCATCAGATCCTACTACAAAAGGCTATACTCAGGAAAACTGAAAACCTGTATGAAATAAACAACTTCCTAGACAGATACCAGATACCAAAGTTAAATCAGAATCAGATTAACGATGTAAACACTCTCATTTCCCTAAAGAAATAGAAGCAGTCATCAATAGTCTCCCAGCCCCAAAAAGTCCAGGACCTGACAGGTTTAGTGCAAAGTTCTAGCAGACCTTCGAAGAAGACCTGATTCCAACTCTCCTCAAACTATTCCACAAAATAGAAACAGAAGGCACTCTACCCAATTCTTTCTATGAAGCCACAATTACTCTGATACCTAAACCACACAAAGATCCAAGAAAGAAAGAGAACTTCAGACCAATTTCTCTTATGACCATGGATGCAAAAATACTTAATAAAATCCTCACAAACCGAATCCAAGAACACATCAAGACAATCATCCATCATGACCAAGTAGGCTGGATCCCAGGGATGCAGGGATGGTTTAATATACGCAAATCCATCAGCGTAAATCACAATATAAACCAAATCAAAGAAAAAAAAAAAAACACATGATTATCTCATTAGATGCTGAAAAAGCATTTGACAAAATCCAATACCCATTCATGATAAAAGTCTTGGAAAGATCAGGAATTCAAGGCCCATACCTAAACATGACAAAAGCAATCTACAGAAAACCACCATCAAACTAAATGGAGAGAAGCTGGAAGCAATCTCACTAAAATCAGGAACTAGACAAGGATGCCCACTTTCTCCCTACCTCTTCAATATAGTACTTGAAGTCCTAGACAGAGCAATTGGACAACAAAGGAAGATCGAGGGGATACAAATTGGAAAGGAAGAAGTCAAACTATCACTATTTGCAGATGATATGATAGTATGTATAAGTGACCCTAATAATTCCACCAGAGAACTCCTAATCCTGAAAAACAGCTTCAGTGCAGTAGCTGGATATAAAATTAACTCAAACAAATGAATGCCCTTTCTCTACACACAGGATAAACGGGCTGAGAAAGAAATTAGGGAAACAACACCATTCACAAGAGTCACAAACAATATAAAATACCTTGGCGTGACTCTAACTAAGGAAGTGAAAGATCTGTATGATAAGAACTTCAAGTCTGTGAAGAAAGAAATTGAAGAACACAGAAGATGGAAAGATCCCCCATGCTCGTGGGTTGGCAGGATTGATATAGTCAAAATGGCTATCCTGATGAAAGCAATCTACAGATTCAAACTTCCAACTCAATTCTTCACTGAGTTAGAAAATGCAATTTGCAAATTCATCTGGAATAATAAAAAAAAACCTAAGATAGCAAAAACTATTCCCAACAATAAAAGAACCTCTGGGGGAATCACCATGCCTGAACTCAAGCTGTAGTACAGAGCACTTGTGCTAAAAACTGCATGGTACTGGTACAGCGACAGACAGGTAGATCAATGGAAAAGAATTGAAGACCCAGTAATGAATCCATACACCTATGGTCACTTGATCTTTGACAAGGGAGCTAAAACCATCCAGTGGGAAAAAGACAGCATTTTCACCAAATGGTGCTGCCACAACTGGCAGTTATGTAGAAGAATGCAAATTGATCCATTCTTATCTCCTTAAACAAGACTCAAGTCTAAGTGGATCAAAGTACTCCACATAAAACCAGAGACACTGAAACTTATAGAGGAGAAAGTGGGGAAAAGCCTCAAAGATATGGGCACAAGGAAAAAGTTCCTGAATAGAACAGCAATGGCTTGTGCTGTAAGATCGAGAATCGACAAATGGGACCTCACAAAATTGCAAAGCAAAAGACACTGCCTCTGGTGCATTCTGGGGGTCCAGTTTCCTGAGGCTGCCTGTTTACATTCTTTCTGCCAGACATCAGGACTTCAGTCATTTTCCCTCTACCAATACCAGATCAGGTTTCCCTCTCCCCACACCAACTGCCCCCTACCATGTTAGGGAGGGAGGGAAGGACCTGGGAGGGAAAGTGATCCTGTTTGTTTAAAAATGACTTTCATTATGATGTGTTAGACTTAGGACTAGCTCTGGATGCTGTATGCTGGCTCTTATGGGACTCTGTTACAGAACACTCCTCTGAAGTGCTCTAGGCATCCCTGCAGCAGAGGCTCTGCCTGGGTTCATCCAGCTACCTCCTAAATCTTCTCTATCCAGAGAACACTATTCACTAGAAATAGGCAGAAACTGCAGAGAGCCGGGTTCAAGGGTGGCAATCTCAGGTCTACAGGCAGTATTTCTCAATAAAAGTGTAGTTTCTTCCAACCATGGTTATGCACTCCTTTAAATCCCATCACTTAAAAGTTATAAACAGGAGGAACTCTGTGTGTTCAAAAACAGCAAGCTCATAACATATCAGAGAGTTTGGAATGGAGGAAGACACTCACTGAGTATCAAACATATTGTTTCCTGGACAGAAGGTCCTGAAGACTAGATCCATGTAAACTATGATGTGTTCTCTTTCTGGCTGTGACCATCAGGTTGTCCATGAGCAGAAAGAAGCCCACAAAAGTCACTCCACAGGATCCTCCCAGGCTTTGTTCCTACTTCATCTGAGAGACAACCAAGCAAGACCAGATTTTTTTTTTTTTATTGCTTGTTCTTCTTCTGCATGACCAGGTCCTTCTGCTCAGCAGTACTATAGCCTTTGCTCCAGACTATCCTGTTCCTGATAATTAGAGTATGTGTTCTTAGTGGAGGGGTATCAAAAAGCATGCACACACTGGAATAAAAATGCAAGTGTTTACAAAGGATACCAGTGGTTGATGATCAGCCAGGCAAGCAAAGCAGCCAGCTTCTGGGCGAAAGAGCAAACAGTATTTCAAGACAGAGGCTGAAAATGAAACCCAATGAGATCTTCTAGAAAATGAAGAAAATGCATGAAAAAGTGCATGAAAAAAAATACCACATGCCTATACTATACAAAAAAGAAAATATACACACACACAAAAACACACATATCCGCAGCCTATCCACCACACACAGAGTATGTAAATGAGAGCAAAATACCAAAAAAAAAGCACCTCGTGCTGCAAGAACACATTCGTTTAGTTATAGCATACCAGCAATTTGAGCGGTATCTTACACTATGCTAAACAAAAGGTGGAAGATACAATTGCTATGGTGAGCATGCTTTGCTTGGCCAGACTATGCTGAAGTGGTTGCATAAAATTTCCTCTTGCAATCTTAAATCTCTGACACCATGACCCTAGCTTGTCAGAATCCCTACCCACATCCATAGTCATCCAGTCAACAGGAGAATGCAATCTACAGAAAAGGAGAATACTCCAGCCTCATTGACAAAAAACATGGCTAACACTCTGCTAGTCAGAGTTCAGTCAGTGTGAGTCTGTCCTGGGCAGATTAAAAAGATTGTCTTGAAATGTAGACAGCAAAGATGAGAAATGCCACATGTCACCCCAAAAAAGATGACATCAAGAACTGCTCATTTGGCATTTGCAAAGGGATTCCCCCCACCCTTGCAAGCTGCTTCTCACATGTGAATTATATGACTGATGCCAAGCAAATAAGCCACAAGCCCTGACTTCACTCACTTAAAGCTCTGTGCACTGAACCCTGTAGGCGTGTGGTGTATTATTGAACTGTACTCATCTTTGGGCTGAAGTATTAAGCAGAGGAGGATTTGCTTGCTGATAATCCACTTTCTCACAAGAAGCTCATTCCCCAGAAATATTTGTGCTTGGACATAGACCTGAACAATTGGCTGTCATGAGGTATGTACTTAGATTGCTGTGTGGATGAGTAAGATGATGGATGAAAGCACAGGTAGGTGGATGAGCTCGTCTAGAAGTTACAAGGGCAGATGGAGCTAACCATTAGCCTGACAAAGCTGCCTGACTCTACCTGTTGTTCCTGACTCTGGAAGTCACTGGCCTCTTCCTATTGGTCCTTATGGAGCCCCTTTAAGTCCCACAAGTACTGCAGCACCAGTGCCTCATCTTCCAGCACTTTCTTATTCCTGTGCCTCCTCAGCATGTCTACCTTCTTCTTCAGCTGATTCAGTTCCATCAGAAGGTGGCTCTGCAGGTTTCTGCAAACACCCAATGCATACAAAGCCCCTGCTATCCTTTTCCTATTAACTTATAAGAAACACCATCAACCCCATCAGACCCTGGTTCTCAGGAAGACCTAGATAAGAACTCAGGACATCTAGGTGAGCTGCACTCAGAAAGCAAAAACTAGAGAACAGCAAATTCCAGAAACACTCATGCTACTTCCAAAAGTCCCAACACTAAGAGGGATCCATGTTTCCTAAAAAGAAGAAGTGGACTACAGTTGTCCCTACCTGTCCATCCTAATGGAGAAACATCACGAAGGAATGGGCAAAGGCACTATGAATTGGAAAGGAGAAACAAGGGGAATACTTGCTATATATGGGTCTGCTGGTAACTAGCTCTCTACAGATCCTGACTCAGCCCCGGGGGTCAAGAAGACCTCACATGATACAAATAGTTCTTCTGTCAAGACCAGGGTTTCTCAATTTACCAAATGCTGTGGATGCTTTAATGCAGTGACCTCCCAACTTAAGATTATTTTCATTGCTACTTGGGTACTATAATTTTTGTACTGTTATAAGCCATAATAGAAGTGTCTGAGATAAAGGATTGTCTGATACACAACCTCTGTGAAAGGGTCCTTTGACCTTTTTTTTTTAACCCCAAAAAGTGTTTCAACCCACAGGTTTACAACAGAAAAATCTAAAGGCTCCTGTGTGAAGTGGCAGAAAGCAAGAACCAGAGCTCGAGAGTCTCCTGTGCAGGATCAAAAGCAGAGATGGCAATTCTACAGCTCATGTGCTCCCAAGCAAGACAGACAGTTACCTATAGCAGCCTTTCTCTTTGCCAGGAATTCAAATGTCTCTGAGGCCTCAGTGTACACATTCTGTAAGCTCTGCAGGTCCAACATTACCTGCTTAGTCTCCACTTTCAATTTTTCATAGTAAGGATTTGATCTGTGGTTGGGCCTGGCCCCAAGAGCAAAGAGTCCCAAGAACACAGGCTTCAAGTGTCACCTGAATCCAGGATGGATTCTGAACTATCCAAGCTCACAGTATGTTACCTTCTACCTCCTATGTACTAGGATCATCTAAGCTTATTAATCTTGCTATCTTGTCCAAAGGTCTCCAGAGGCTGGGTGTCCAGGTGGTTAGAGTTCTGGTTGTTTGAGCTCCCGCATAGGCCTGGAGGGACAGACGAGGTCTCTAAACTCTCAGTAGTTTATGGCACAGGTGTGGGTATACAGAAACTATGAGGACATTTCTCCTTTTTTTTTTCTTTCAGAACAAGGACTCTTGATCTTTGGCCTAGTCCTATGAATTTGGCCAAACTATATAATCCACATTTCAGGGAGAATTACCCAGAATGAGGAGGTCATGGTTCATTCACCACAGAACTCAAATATTTCATCAAGTTGAACACATAATGCAAGTGCATTGTTGCTTGAAGTATGGTTTCCAGTCCTAAGCATTGGCATTGTCAGCAGACTGTAAGGCAGGCAATTCCTCAGGTCCTAGCACATACCCTTATGACCAGAATATAGAGAGAGTCACACACACACACACATGCATGCACACAGAATCAGGGTGTGTTTGCAGGGAGAATGAGAAAGTACAATTGAAATAGAATCCAGAGGAAATGCAGAGGACATTCTGTTTATAAGGCCCAAAATCTGAGAAGAGTATTAATGAGCCCAAGACCTTCCATCATGTATCAGGATGGACCAAATGGGACCAAGCTTTCCTGGTGATATAGCAAGCTTCAGCAAGCAACACCTGCCAGACAATTACAAAGCTTTGCAAACAAACAAACAACGAACTCAAGCAAGCAAACAATCAATCAAAACCTCACAGCAACTAATATCTCACTCAAACGGTCACATGTCAGTGCCTCTATCAATACATGCTGAGACATCACATCCTCTTCAATCCCTCAGTTGTAGGCTTTCATTTTCATATAAAAAAAATAGAATACCCTATGTCCGCAGCTCACTCCTGCTCTGACTTCAAGTTCAGCCTGTGAGAATGTTTAGCGAGAAAAGGTTGGGCACAGTGACACCCTGGAGTTACAGTCTCCCAGTACCATAAAATTTAATAAGAATAAATTGTAGGCCATACCATAGACCCAAGAAATTGACCATGATGTTTGACAGAATGAAAAATACCTCTTGTGCAAAGCTTTCTCACTGATGAAGATCAGGTGATCTTGTAGCTCATTTTTCCCACTGGTCATCGGCTGACTGATTAGACTTTCCACTTTCCTCACCCATCTTCTGAACAGGAGTGTTGGGGATGATGGTGGTACACCAGCAGCCCCTATGGGTAGATGAACACAAGTGAATATGCATACTGTCAAGGAACAGAGCATTGACAGAACACTGAGTCCTATACAGACATCTTACAAAACAGGAATCCATGTGACCCAGTCATTCCTCTTTCGCTTCACTTTGCACATGCATCATGTGACCAAGGACAGGATCCTCAGGCTTATTCATAGCTGCGTATGATTTAATTAGGCAGTACTGTCCATAAGCTTGTGGTATAGAAACCATCAGAAAATTATCATAGCCCACAAGCACCAAGATGGTGTGGAGATGCCCATATCTCCTGTCAGGTCACTCTAGAAACAAGACTATGGATGGAAAAACAGTGCAAGAGCACAACGAGTTCCCAGACTCACCAAGTCAGCTGCGTGAGAGCCCAGTGTGCCCAGAGTTGGCAAGAAAGCACCAGTCTCTACTCTGGCTCACTATTTTGACAGTCCAGTGGCTAGACTAGAGAACAAACTGATACCCACACCTGCTACCTATGTGGGCAACTTTTAGGGAACACTGTTCAGAGACGTTCTTCTGTGACATCTGAGAAATGAAAGGTCTTCCCTGGGAAGCCAATTTCTTTCCTTCTTAGGAGAGCTGGACAGACAGTTCACCTAATGGAGTCCCTGGGGTAAAGGACAGTGATGCCCAGCCCTGAGGTGCTGACATCTCACTCACAGTCCTCTGCCTGCTGCTGCTTTCACTTTTGTCCCGTTCAAACCCATTTCCCCTGTAAGAGCAGAAGCCTGAAACTCCCAGGACAACAGCTTTGGCCTTAAAACTTCATTGATCTGGGACAAACTAATGTCCTGTAATCATTGACAAATTCAGGATCCATGACAAGCAGGGAAGGCCAGAAGCTTCCCAGAGAGACTAACTACTGAGTCCCAATTCCTGAAGACCCAGAAACAGACTGTGGTCTCCTTCAGGAATTTTCCCATCTTCTGACCAATACTTATGGTGGCGCATTTTCAAGGACCATTTATTTCTTGATGCTTTGGTCTGAGGGTCAAGGGTCATCTTTCTTCCTCTCACTTGTGTCCATTCTTTCTCCTAAGTAGCATCCTTCCTCTAGCCAACATATCTATGGATGATTAGGAAAGGCAGTGCATAAAGTGGTCCAAGTGCAGTTGGTGTTGCCACAACACAGGTGACATCTCAAACCATGCCAGGCCTCTCCAGGATACAAAAGAATGTCTAGGGAAGGAACTGCTGATGTCATGGGGAGCTGACACTGCAACCATGCTAACTAGCTCTCCTCACAATTCATGCTGCACTTTCCAGGAGCCACTCCTAACACTGAAGGGAATCCTTTCAGTACCTCCTCCTTCCAAAGACCTCCATTAGATTGGTTGGAAACTCATTACTAATTCCCCCATGGGGAACTGATTGTTTATTTTCAAAAATTTCCCCAGGAATGTTTCATTTCTTTCTC
The DNA here is from genome assembly GCF_000001635.26 of Mus musculus. NCBI lineage: Eukaryota > Metazoa > Chordata > Mammalia > Rodentia > Muridae > Mus > Mus musculus. The sequence continues at coordinate 3,655,365 of NC_000080.6, read as the reverse complement.
AAAATTCCCCTATTCATCTAAATGTGAAATAAAATACTCCTGAAAATTCAGATTAGGATGAATATGGATGCAGAAGGAACACCTGCCTCAAGTACTGATGCTTGGAAGCACACCCAGGAAGAGCCTGCAGGGCCTTGAACTCACAGATATCTACTTGTCTCTGAGTACTCCCAAGTGCTGAAATTAAAGGCAGGCAGAACCAGGCCAGGCATTCCCATCACCTCCTTTCTCTCCCCTACTTCAACTTGTGTCCCAACATTTTCTTTGGTCCCTACCTCTAATAGAAAGCAGGGCAGAAGGTACTTGGATTCTAGCTAATGGCTCTTTTACTGTCATTCTCTTATGAAGCCTGGACCACATGTGTGCTGTTAGTCAATATGATCACATATAGCTTCAAACATTAAAATATACCCTTTGTTACAAGATCCAATCTTCTTGAAACTCAAACTGTGTTCACTGAAAAATACATCATAGATGGGAGAGTGGGGAAGAGAGAGAGAGAGAGAGAGAGCAAATTCTTGCATACATGTTGCCACATGCCATGATAACACAGTAATCCCATTTAGTCAAGTTTGTATGGTAAAATATTAAATTCCCTATATTTAAATTTTAAGAAAGTTTTTTGAAAAACCAACTCAGAACTGGAATCCCAGTGAAAACAGGTTTGCTTTCTTTGTTGTTCTTTCATTTTGTTTTAAGAGAGTATGGATTTATTTTGTCTCAGAGTATAAATATATCTTGGTGGGAAAGGCATGGAGCTGGGTCTCTAGTTGTGGTTGCCAGAGCATGTACCAGCTGCTTGTTCTGTGCCACCTACTAGGAAGCAATGGGGGGAGGGGACACACACAAAGCTTGAAAATGAGAGTCTCTGAGCACACAGAGTTGGGGCTTCAAAAAGCTGTGATTCTACTGCTTAGATCTGATATCTCTCTCTCTCTCTGTCTCTCTCTCTTACTCTCTCGCTCTCGCTCCACCCTCTCTCTCTGTGTGTCGGTGTGTCTGTGTGTGTCTGTGTGTGTGTGTGTTAGACAGACAGACAGACAGTGTGGCTTCTTAAAATTATATATAGACTAGCAATTAATGTTGTAAGTATAGCATGCCGCATGACGGTCATATCGATTCATTCTGAAGGAAACCAGAACTCACTTCATTCAGATTCTTGAGATCCCTGAATCAAAGTTAAAGACTCTGATTTTGGGGAATTTGATGATGCCTTATACTCTGCTGAAGCAAGAGCAGGGCATGCAGTTTCAGGCCTGCCTGGCCTATCGGGTAAATCCCACAGCAGCCTGTCCTACAGTGTGATGCTCTGTCCCAAACATAAACAACACAGATTCGGATGGACCCAGTGTTCCTTCAAAACATATTTAGATTAAATCGTCAACCCCATTGCACCCCATGCCAGAAAATTTAACATTTAAAGCTGTTTCCTCTACTACATTCTTGCTTTCTCTTGAATACACTCCTCTTTTAGTCGTTCAGGTAACACAACTTTCTTATGTAGTTATATAAAGCATTTGAAAAATCCTTAAATATTGTAGTCATTACACAAAGTTCTGAATAAAATCCCTCGTGAGAACTTTTTATGACACATACTTGGATAGATGTCAACCTTCAGCTATAAAGTAAGGTTCTTGGGGACAACGCTTGTCTGAGAGTTAACAGCTTGCCCAACAATCTCAGAACACGACAGGTGTTGGATAAGAATATGTGCTGAACTAATAAAATGCCTTAGCCACTTACATACGCCAAGTTTTGAAGAGTTCAACATTTAGCCACTGCTCCTGCTCCATCTCACATCTCTGTGAAGGTTTTAGCTTTAAACGTTCATGTTGCGAGACGAGTACTGAAGATTTTCTAGGAGAATAAGAAAGCACTCTGTTTCTTAGCACTTTGGAGAAGAAAGCCGGAGGTTCTCTAATTTTCTAACTGCGGTGAAGTCCTAGCATTCAGCACCCAAAAAGCACCACACATAACTTGGAGCTTCCCGCTGTACGTGGTGGAAGCTGATAAGATTTTATATAGTAAAGTTCAAAACAGGTCGCTGGATTTCATTCCCAATGATCTAAAATGTCAAGACTGAATTGTATGTTTAACCAAGAACACCTTACTCCCTAATAATGATCGCAATAGAACACGAGCAGATGGGCTACCTAACGTGCAAACTCACAAAAACAAACGCAGTGGCAGATGGATCAAAGTCGAAGGACACTCGTGAAAGGTCAGGAAGCAGGAGGCAGTAAATTGTACCCTGGCAAAAGGGCTGGAAGTCTAAGGGTAAGAAAAGAAGCAAGCCTGGCCCCTGACCTACAAGCTCTCAACAGGCAGAGGGCGCACCTGAGCAGACTCAGGAAGTCCCTGGGACAACTTCACTGGAACAGCACCTCAGCAGGGATGAAGCCAGAAATTTTAGACCAGGCTTTTGAGACGGTTCACAACGTCAATCAAAAACGAGTAAGAAATACATAGATAGGGTATGCAGGGCCAAAATTCATTGCCCACTCAAGATTACAAGGGTCTACGCAGGGCGGGGATTCCTGCGAGGAATCCCTGAATGGATGGATGGATAACAGAAGGTTCAGTTTGAGGTGCAAGAAATAAGTTAATGGATTTTAGGGAATAAATCCAAAGACCCCGACTCTCATCTTCTCACAGGCAACACTGAGCCCCAAAAGTGACTCAATCTGCGCGTGGCGTGTGCTGTGAGGTCCAGGGGAAAGCGAAGTTATCTGGGGCTGGATCCCTGGCCAGGTCCTTGACCCTCAGAACAGTTCAGGGCAGCCTAGGCTACCCGAGTCGGAGGCGTGGCTCTGGGCTTCTGGCAGCCGCGGGCCTTCCCAGGCGGCGGTCCTCGGGAACCTGCGTGCCCAGGTGACTGCCAGCGCGCGGTCAAGAGGTGAACCCCGTCTCCTCCTGGCCGCACCCGCTGACCGCGCAACCCAGCCCCCTCCAGTTCCCTGACCTCCATGCCACTCTAGGAAATAAAGTGCAAAGCTGAGAAAAGGATGAAGCGCGGAAATGGTCCTCTCCGGATCCAGAGGCCGACCAGACAAAGGCGCTTCGGGCGGGGAGCAAGGAGGAGCCAGGGCGCGGGAGGAAGCGCTGTCCCGGCTGGGAAGCAGCTGGGGACCTCATCCCGGACCGCTTCCGGAACGGAACCTGGCCGGGACGTCGAGGCGGGGAGCAAGGACAAGCGGGAGGGGTGGGCGCGGGCGCGGGCGCGGTACCCACCGGTTCCTCCCAGGCTGGGCTCTGGGATCCAAGCACGGGGCGCACGTGCTGCGGCTCCATCCTGCGGGCCCGCGCCCGCTGACCGATGGAGCGCAGGGACACGGCGCTCTCTGGCTTCGGACGCCTTCGCCACCCCCCCCCCCCGCCCCCTCCGCGCAGGTCCCTTCCTCCACCACCACCTCCGCAGCCGCATGAGTGCAGCTCCATGGCGCGGTGGCGAGCACTGGGCTCCTCAAGCCTTTGCTGCCTCCCATGGCCCCAGAATCTGCCACCCCACCCCTCTCCTGTCTCTGCCTCCGACCCCCTCCCCTTTTCTCCCACCGTCTGCCCCTTCCCCAGCGACCCCTCCCGGCCGGCGGCCCGGGATGCATGTGACCCCCCCTGCCAGGCCATATATGGCGCCGAAAGGAAAGCAGCCACCAGGCGGTCACAGGCACCTGGCGGTGGTGCGGCTAAAAGAGGAAGCTTCACCAAGGACCCAGGCTCAACAGGAGCATTGGGGATGTCAGGGGCAAGTAGCTCAGGAGGGTTGAGCAGGACCTGGCCCCTTTCCTTCAGGCATTCCTTGCCTCGGGTGCCTGTAGCTCCAGGTGGTTGCCTCCTGAGCTGAGCCTGGAGCCAATTGCCCAGGACAGTACCTGGCTTCAACAGAGCAAGGTTGTGCTTTGCGCCCCTGAGCTGCTCCCAAGCACCTATTCTGGCAGCTGGGATGTCTGGCTGGGCTGGCTGGGGAGCCCTGCTTTTGTTCATTTTCTATGGCTGAAAGATTTTGTGAAAAGAAAACCAGCTAAGGAGCAGGTCTGTGGTTCCCTGTGAGCTCTCAACTCAAATTAGGGACAGGGGCAGTTCAGAGACAGCTCAAATGTCAACTGTCTCTCCTGCTGCTCTCTGGGAAAAAGAAAATGAAAATTGCAACTAGCAAGTTTTTCAATCATCTTTTCTGAAATCATCTTTACTAGCTGTGGAGACAGTTTCCATCTAGTTGCAAACAGAGGAGTGACTGCATTTGCATGGATCATTTCCTCTCTCATGGACTTCAGACTCCTGCATCTCCTGGCCCTTAGTCTGGTAGACAGATGCATTCACACGTTTTGAAACCGAAAATTCAAAACACGTACTTGATCCAGCATGCTCCCAAGTCATACTAACTTCCAAGGCTAATATTCCACTGGAGCTACACATATAAAGGTCACTAAGGATTGTGGAGAGAGCTAAGCCACTGGATGGTTTCCAGCCCTCACTTTCTGTGACTTGACTGACTAGATTTGCATTCCTGAATCTCTCCTTTAAAGGGGCCTTGGAATGTTGGGTCCTCTTTGTTTGTGACTATGCTTTGTTCAGTGGCCTCTTACCTGCTGCCTAAGTAGCCTGTCCTTCATTTACTTTGAATGAGGGTTAAGTGGGGTGAGTGAGCAGTCTACAAGTTCCTCCCTTGCTTTTAGTTAGCAGCCAGATGATAACTCACAGATCTCCATCATTCTGACCATGCTGCCTTTACCTCAGCACTGGGATCACAGATGAACACTGGGGCTCACTCAAACCCAGCCCTTCATTCCTCTAGGCCAACTGAGCTATCCCAGACCAGAAGTGAACTGCTGTTTTTCAAGCATGTTGTTACATTTTTTGACTTTTTTCACTTGGGTGTCTGTGTCTGTGTGTGGGTTTGTGCACAGCAGTGTGAATTCTCATGGAGGCCAGAAGCATCCAGTACCCCTAGAGCTGGAGTTAGGAGGCACCCAGTGTGGGTGCTCCAAAGCAAACTCCCTGCTTTCAGACTCCCAAACCCATCTGGCAGAATGAGCAACCCAACTCCAAAAAGTTGTGTTTCCTCTCTCTCTCTCTCTCTCTCTCTCTCTCTCTCTCTCTCTCTCTCTCTCTCTGTCCCTGTCTCTGTCTCAAACACACACATACGTTATTTTTTATAGAAAGAAAGACAGAAAGAAAAAAAGAAAGAAAGAAAGAAAGAAAGAAAGAAAGAAAGAAAGAAAGAAAGAAAGAAAGAAGGAAGGAAGGAAGGAAAGAAAGAAAAGACATTAAAACAAGAAAAGAAGAATGCAGCTTGCCCAGGGACCTGTGTATCTCCCAGAGCCAGGGTTATAATCCAGATTGCTTCATTAATGTGACTACATATACAGCTGTTTCTATGTTCTAAATGTTCGTATCTCCCCAGTTCCCGTTGAAGTCCTAACTTGCATGAGCACCTAAGGAAGGGGTCTGGTTATGATAGCAGATTCTGTATAAATGGAACTGGTGTCTTGTAGGTGGAGGGGCTGGAAAGATGGCTCAGTGACTAAGAACACTCAGTGTTCTTCCTGAGGACCCACGTTCAGTGCCCAGTAACCACCTTGGGCAGCTCACAGCTACCTGTAACACCAGTTCCAAAAGATCCAATACCCTCTTCTGGCCTCAGGTACCTGCATGAACATGGTGCCCAGATAGACAGGCAGGCACACACTCACATAAAACAATTCAAAACATAAAGCAAGAAACAGAATACCATCTCCATTGTCTTATAACATTAAATTCTGTCCTGTATAATAAAAGTGTTCTCTTTGCTCCTGAATGCACAGTATAACTAGTTCTGTTTTTCAACTCTTCCAAGTCATTGTGTTTTAAGGATGTCCTAAAAATACGGTTTGATCTCACTACTACCAGACCATCCTAAGAGCACTACTTTTAGCATGACTGTTTTCATTCATTGTGTGTATTAATCAGACTAAAGGGCTCTAGGAAAACCTTGCTGCCACTGCCCCTCCCCCTCACCTTATTTCCTTCTCAGGGAACAGTACACTTTAGGAGATTATGGGGTGTGTCCTCTGTTCCACATTACCATCCACCTCCTAAGGCTTTGCCCTCATACAGAGGAGGGAAGTGATACATAGTTTGGGGTGGGAGACAAAAAAAGCAAGGAGCAGCATTGCTTCACAGACCTCTACAGACAGTGGTGTGTGTGTGTGTGTGTGTGTGTGTGTGTGTGTGTCTGTGTGTGTGTCTGTGTGTGTGTGTGTCTGTGTGTGTGTCTGTGTGTGTGTCTGTGTGTGTCTGTGTGTGTGTCTGCATGTGTGTGTGTCTCTCTGTGTGTGTGTGTCTCTGTGTGTGTGTCTGTGTGTCTCTGTGTGTGTGTGTGTGTCTGTGTGTGTGTGTGTATGTGTGTGTCTGAGAATGTGCTTTTTACAGAGGAGGGAAGTGATATAGCGTCTCCTGTGGGAGACAAAAAAGGCAGGGAGGGGCATTGCTTCACAGAACTCTAGACACTGGTGTTTGTGTGTGTGTGTGTCTCTGTGTGTGTGTGTGTCTGTGTGTGTGTCTGTGTGTGTCTGTGTGTGTGTCTGAGAATGTACTTTTCAATTTCTTTCACCAAAGGCCTCTGAGTCTTGTATTTTTATTTCCTCCTATGCCTACATCAAAATTTCAATGTCTACAGAATTCTACATGGAAAGTGATTAACACCAACCCTTCATAACAACCTTTTGGCACCTCGGGCCAGCAATGAGATGTCTACTCTCAGTCCACTATGTTTCTGTCCATCAAGTTTTAATATTTTCATTTTGTGTTTGGACTAATGGTTTGAATCTAAGTGGATTTTAGTTTTAGGATTGTTTGTTTCTTCTTATGAAATTGATATTCATTTTACCCTGAAATATAAATCCTTCTCTAAATCTGAAAATGTTTTTTGTGTTTGGGGGGTGGATTTTTAATTAATCATTTTGTTTACATTTCAAATGATATCCCCCTTTAACTGTCCACAACCACCCCCACCCAACCCTCTTTCTCCTGCCTCCTCTTTGCCTATATGAGGGTGATCCCCCACTCCCCCAACCAGTCCCACCCTTCCTCTAGCATCCCCCTACATTGGGTCATCAAACCTGCACAGGACCAAGGGCCTCTCCTCCCACTAATGCCGAACAAGGTCATCCTCTGCTACATATGTATCTGGAGCCATGGATCCCTCCATGTATACTCTTTGGTTGATGGTTTAGTCTCTTGGAGCATGGGGTGGTCCAGTTAGTTGATATTGCTCTTCCTATGGGGATGCAACCCCCTTCAGCTCCTTCAGTCCTTCCCCTAGCTCTTTCACTGGTATCCTCATGCTCAGTTAGATGGTTGCCTATGAGTATCTGCATCTGTATTGGTCAGGGGACACTCATACCAGATTCCTGTCAGCAAGTGCTTCTTGGCATCAACAATAGTGTCTGGGTTTGGTGTCTCCAGATAACTAATATCAACAATCGGCAAATGGGACCTCAAAAAATTGCAAACATTTTGTATGGCAAAGAACCCTGTCAATGAAACAAAATGGCAACCAACAGATTGGGAAAAGATCTTTACCAATCCTATATACTATCAAAGGATAATATCCAGTCTATACAAAGAACTCAAGAAGAACTCCAGAGAACCAAATAACCCTATTAAAATGGGGAACAGAGCTAAACAGAGATTGTCAACTGAGGAATACTGAATGACCATGAAGCACCTAAAGAAATGTTCAACATCCCTAGTCACCAGGGAAATGCAAACCACACAACCCTGAGATTCTACCTCACACCAGTCAGAATGGCTAAGATCAAAAATTCAGGTGACAGCAGATGCTGGCGAAGATACGGAGAAAGAGGAACACTCCTCCATTGCTGGTGGGACTGAAAGCTGGTCAAACCACTTCTGAAATCAATCTGGCGATTCCTCAGAAATTTGTAAATAGATCTACCTGAAGACCCAGCTATACCACTAATTGGCATGTACCCAAAACATACCCCAACATATAACCAGGACACATGTTCCACTATGTTTATAGCAGCCTTATTTATAATAGCCAGAAGCTGGAAACAACCCAGATGTCCCTCAAGAGAAGACTGAAAATGTTTTAAATTCAACTGTTACTTATCTTCATTCCTGTTCAATTTTCTCTATTTTGAGTTTCTATAACTAGATTTGACACAGAGATTTTATACTATCCTCCAAATCTCGATCTTTCTTTCACCATTCTCCTGTTTGGTGTTGTTGTTGTTGTTGTTGTTGTTGCTGGTGATGGTGATGGTGATGATGATTTGTTTTGTTTTGTTTTGTTTGTGTCTGTGTGTGTTTTGCTAGTCTTGGATACTTTTCTCTGAAATATTATCCAATTCCCTAATTTTGTTTGCAACAATGTTCAGTTGCCAGTGCTGATTTCTTGTCCTTTTGAGGTAAGGTTTTGCTATGTAGTTCTGGTGATTGGCCTACCAGTCTCTACAGAGATGGGACTGGCTTCAAACTTGTAGTAATCTCCCTGTCTCTGTTTAGCCTGCTTCTTAATTTCTTAATATGACCACTGTCTTCTCATTTATTAATCTCCTTAAAACTTTCATCTCATTCTTTTAAAAAGCTGTTAGGTCGTTTTTAATATACTTTGTTTTTTATTTATCTTTTAAACCTGTATGTGGGCATGGGTGGGTGGGCATGTATGTACAACAGGATCTTTCTACATAGCCCTGGCATCAGCAATAGTGTCTGGATTTGGTGTTATTTCTAGCTCATAACTCAAGGTGTAAATTCTACAAATGACCTTATTTTCCTGTTGTCCTCATCTCACCTAATTATTAAGAGAGAAAAAAAAAACTAAATGTCATTTTAAAATGAAAGACAGATTTTTTTAAAGCACAATATAGGGCTGGTGAGATGGCTCAGTGGGTAAAGGCATGGGCCACACAAGCCTAATGATGTCAGTTAAATAGATCACTAAATGCACATAAATGTGGAAGGAGAGAACTAAGGCTACAAAGTTGTCCCCTGACCCGCACATGTACAGAATAGCATGTTCTTCTGCACACACACACACATTACTAATAGTAAAAAAAATGTTATTATTAAAAATAAAAAACTGTTAAATATTTTAACTACCTAAAGCCCAATGTGTAAAAAGTGTACATATGATAAAATAAGAATTTTTGAATTGGTAGGTTATGTCTCAACATGGCTACTGGTTATTAATGTGCAACAGGATTCCATAATTGCATGTATTTTTTTCCTTCCTTTTGGCTAAAGTATGGTAAGATCATGTATTTTTTTCTCCGCACAGTTGTTGTTGCTTGTAAGAGAAGAAAATGATTAATAATTACAAATGATTCATCTAACAAAGAGATCAGTATAGAAAACTATGAAAAAGTATTCCATGACTGCTGGGTGAGGTTGTTAACGATGCAGAGAAAAGAACAAACCAACATGAGGTCTGCTTTCCACAGAGAGAGGATGAAACAATTGAGTCTAAAATAAATATAAATTGTGACAGATTTACTTGTAGTTCAAGAAATGGCACGTTCAGGGCAGGAGAGTCAGCTATAGGTTAAGAGCACTGGTTGTCTTCCAGGGGACCCAAGTTGGGTTCCTAGCACTCACACAATGGCTAACATTCATCTGCAACTCCAATTTCAGAGGATCTGACACCCTCTTCTGGCCTCTACGCATACAGCAAAGTCATGGTGCAAAGACATATACTGTGGGCAAAATGCTCATACACCTAAAATAAACTTGAAAATAAATACGTTTCCTTTTAAAGAAATAGAAAATATGAGGTTCCCTCCAAATGTGCAGGGGAAAAGCCAGGGGCAGCATGGGAAGCTAGTTCTTATGATCCCCCAAGAATACTTCTAGCAGAGCCCCTCTATACAGTGGTAGGACCCAGCACTTCAGATTCCAGCTTAGAGCTCCAAAGCCAAGACACCCAGTTGCCAAGAATCAACCCAGGTGCTCTCGGGATCAATAATTCTGTGATTATTCTCTTAGAATCAATTCTGGAGATTAATCACATAAGGAGCCTGAAGGCAGCTGTAGGTGACTCAGTAGCCAGCATGACATCTAGCAGGGAGGCAGGAATCCAGGAGACTAGAGAGGGCCTTTGAAACTTAAGGGCTGGGAAAGGCACTTCAGGAAAGTTCCCCAAGCAGTCCTGGGCTGCATAGTAATGGCAGTGGAAAAGGAAGACACAGCTCAACATTGACAACTGTCCCTTAGGGGGACTTCTACTCACTGAAAAATGAGACTCTTAACTTACACCACAAAAGAGAAATTCAGTACAAGTCTGTATGAACCATAAATGGAGTTTACTGAGAACGACTGTGTGGGGGTTGGGGGGTGGTAGTTGTACATATCACGGGGCCGTCTTGGTTACTTTGCTACTGCTATGGAGAGAAAGCATGACCAAGGCAACGTATAGAAGAAGGCGTCTACAGGGGCTCCTGGGTGCAGAGTGCTAGTCCATGACTCTTATGGTGGGGAGCATGGCAGGAGACAGGTATCATACTGGAGTGGTAGCTGAGAGTTTACATCTGATCCACAGGCAGGAGACAGGGAATGCTATCGGCTTTTGAAACTCCTCCATTAGGCTACACCTCTTAATCCTTCCCAAATATATGGGGGCTATTTGCATTCAGACCTCCACAGTGCCCATGGACTGCTCAAGAGAGAAGTTATCAAAGTCACATCTAAGTGTCTTAACAATAAACTCTCTCTCTCTCTCTCTCCCTCTCTCTCTCTCTCTGAGAACACACACACACTGTATTGTTGATCTCACATCTACCCATTTCCCTGTAGCCAGACTACTCCCAAACTTGTTATGAAGCGGAAGACATTGACTTACCTGTCTCCATCTCCCTGAGTTCATGCTAGGGAAGTACTCTACCAACTGAACAAATGCTTATAAAACAAACTTTGGTTTTGTTTTGTTTTGTTTTGTTTTGTTTTGTTTTGTTTTGTTTTGTTTTGTTTGGAAATAGCATGATGTAGCTCATGGTGGCCCTGGACTTGTAATTTTCACACCTTTCCTGAGTCTTTGGATATCAGTAATGTTCCATCACGTCTGACTTAAAGAACTTCTCTTTAGTACATGAGGTTACTGTTGTGTCCGGCCAGCAGATCACAACATGGGTTCTAGCCTGGAAAGGCATTTTGGAAACCTGGAAGAGAAGAGGGGCTAGGTGGCAAGATAAAGAAATGTAGCTAAGACAGTCATTCTGATCAAAGCTCAATTTTACTGTTCCACACGCAACTATAAAGCAGGGAAAGGGGCCCCCTATTCCCGCCAATTAATCTTGGGTTCCAATAGCAGAGTGACAATGTGCAGGGCTCCGAACAGCAAAGCAGCAGGTTCCAGCAGTGGGCATGGCAGAATGATTGAGCGAGAAGCTCCACCCCTGAGCAAGCAGGTTTCAGGCTGGGGGAGGGGAGACTACAGGTTACAAAGTGGTATGTCAGGTATGTTGTCTGTGTTTAAAGACAGATAAAAGATGCATAGACCAGAAAAGGTCAAAGGGATTCATAATGTACTTAGGTTACAGTGTCAGCGCCTGTTTGGTGTGCCTGTATACCTGTGTGTGGATGCATGTGTACAAATTTGTGTTCAAATTTGTGCTGAGGCAGGAGGACACCTCATATCCATCCAGAGACTTCACCTGGGGATCCATCCCATAAACAACCACAAAAACCAGACACTACAACAGATGCCAACAAGAGATTGCTGACAGGAGCCTGATATATCTGTCTACTGAGAGGCTCTGCCACTGCCTGACCAATACAGCAGTAGATGTTCACAGCCATCTATTGGTCAAAGCACAGGGTCCCCAGTGAAGGAGCTAGAGAAAGGAACTATGGAGCTGAAGGGTTTGCAGCCCCATAGAAGGAACAACAATATGAACTAACCAGTACCTCCAGAGATCCCTGGGACTAAACCACCAGCCAAAGAAAACACATGGTGAAACTCATGAATCTAGCTAAATATGTAGTAGAGGAAGGCCTGGTTGGTCATCACTGGGAGGAGATCCTTGGTCCTGTGAAGGTTCTGTGCCACAGTAAAGGGGAATGCCAGGGCCAGGAAGAGGGAGTGGGGAGGTTGGGAATCAGGGGTTGGGGGTAGGAAAAAGGGGATCTTCAGAGAGGAAACAAGGAAAGGGTTTAACATTTGAAATGTATGTAAAGAAAATATCAAATAAAAAAGCTTTTGTTAGGATTTTATAGGATGATACCTAATTGCAGTCTTCATCGTTTTTGAATGATGTCTTTTGGCAGACACAGGTGAATCATAAAGTAATAAAATGAATGTTGAAGGACCCGTAGAGAAACCTGTCCCCAAACAGATTGTGGAATTTATTATCTCTACTTGCAGTTACCAGTGATTTTATATTTGAAGGAAAGCTGAAGCATACACTGCTGTGTTTTCTGACAGCTTTTTATTCCCTTAGACTATGCTTTTAATTAATGACAGTTATTACAGAAATACTGATGTATTTGCCATTAATGTGTTCAATATCATCATCCACAGAATTTTCACAGTAGCTAAATATTTGACAACAAGGATGCAGCATGGGTAAGTTTTCCAACATTAAGTTCCTATCCAGAGAGTTGGACACAATCTCCACAATGAATTTATGATGGACTTTGTAGTGCAGTCTGGCTCAGAAGAAACTATGGAGCCCAGGTCCCGTGAAGAATGCAGAGATCCATCTGGGTCTGATATCTGTGGGATTTCATGATCACACCTGAAATAACAAGGTTTTTAAGAGTGAAGAGTTGGAGATCAAGGTGTTAGTCATAAGAATAAATGCAATGTACTCAAAAGTAACTAAAAGCTGACAGTCAATATGTACTGTATATAGCCTTATCAAAATATCAAATTAATTACAAGAACAAATAAACAACCAATTAATAACAAAACTTTGAATGAAAACAAGAAAAACCAAATCACTAAACTAATCAAAACTCAAACCAAAATCAAACCAAAAAATTGTGCAAAGCAAAATTCTTAGTCTGCTTATTTTGTAGCACAGACTTATAGCCTGTGGCTGTCCTTGGCAACTAAGTAGAAAAGCAGTTCCTGCAGGTAAAAATCTTTGCAGGAGAAATTTAAGCAACATTCTCCTTTTGGATTGTGGGTCTGAAGGATATGGCCTCCCAAGTCAAAGCAGAACACAGGTTGTATACTTGGAGCCAAGGTTTTACAATTTTGTTGACTGATCTCCATGTAATTAGTCATGATGACCCATCAGGAAAAGATAAATTTGCACTCAGATTCTTCCTGGATGCCGAGCAGCTCTTAAAGTGTCTCAGCATTTCTCTTAATCCCTTTAAATGTGCACTCTTCCTGGGCCAGAGGCTAGATGAAATTAAAGCCTGTTCATACCAAAGAAACAAAATAAAGGAGGAGCATACAGCCCATTACAGCCATGGTTATTAGGGATGAGAGGCAACAGTGGTGTATTTCCTGTGCACACTCAGTGCTCTTCATCCAGCACTTCTCTTTGAGGGAGATCATGTCGTGGTCTGTGCCATGTTCTGCTTTCTGCTGGACTATTTCAGACTTAGGGAAGGAAGAAACAAAGGCCTGGTAAGCATTTGTTAATTGAGCTGTCTCTCCCAGAACAGCTCTATTCAGCTGGACAAACCAACATGACCTATCAGCTGAGATCATACCGTGCATCCCAAGTGTCATAGAACACCTGAGCTTGGAATTGTTTCTCACCTTTTAAAAACTGCTAGAATCAGAACTGTCAATGACACATTATACTGGAGTTTATAAAAAACACCACATTTCCCCAGTTGTGCGGGTATATTATATTGAGTAATAACAATTGAACAATGTCTGAATGTGAGTCCAAGAGAGATGTGTGCAACCTAGAAAACCATGTGGATTCCTTATGGGGTGCGAGCATGCCCTGAACTGAAGTGAAGGCTATGATTATTTCTCCAGTGCAGGAACCTCACAAGGTTCCTCTTGTCAATCCCTCTATCTCCAAATAACCAGAGACAACATACAACACAAAACCCCATGGGTACTTCATAGGTCCTAGAATCTGCAAGAGTTTGCTAAATAAAAATATTCCCAAGGCCGAGCAATGAACCTTAAAAGTGATGGTCATGAAAAAAACAGAACACCCCTGTACATCTATGACTATTGTAGGGCATACTCTCAAACACACCTATTTGTGTTTATGCAATAAAAGCATATTGTATTGCAGTGCCCCGTTTAGTTTCCCGGTTAATACAAATATAAAAATCTCCCAGGAAACTTTAGAGGCATAAAAAACCAAATCTTGAATGGGAAAGGTACTTAGTGGGCAAAGCATATAGGCAGCGCAGTCAGTGATATGCTTTCCACTCATAAACCGGTCTGGGAATCAGGGTTCTTGTCCTATTATCCAATCTGGCTCAGCAAGTTCCCAAGGCTGTGTAGAATAGGTTTGTTTCCCAGCCTAGACTCACATGTCGGTGGTGGACCAGCCTCTTGTTCTTGATCACTGTTTCAGACTTGTCTCAAAGTAAACAAATTCTTTCAATAGGATCTCCATTTTCCATCACCTAACTGACTTGGTGTCCAAAGGTATGAGCCCAGAGTTATAGGAACTGTCTATAACAGGATCCAAAGGAACCATTTTCTCCCCAGAATGTGATTGTCTCAGGGCTATTTTGAGTAAGAAAAGGCTGACTAGTTGAAGGACAAAAGCTTGCATGGATTATCTCACACTGAGTTCATGGAAGGGCTGCACCACACAGTACCATTTCATTCTTCAGCAAACAGACATCAGGATAACTTCTCCTTCAGGGCTGCTCTGAGGACCACTGCAACCCTGAATACCCTAGACTCTGTGGATACCTCCTACTTGTTCTGGAAGGACTGGGTCAATGAGGACTTCTTTTCTACTTTCAGAACATGGCTTCTAACAGACATAACCAATTTTATACTACCAGAACTGTCTGAAGGTCCTCATTTCTCCCAACCCCAACTGAGGCTGATTTTAACTCTGAGAAAATGATGTTGAAGAACAGTCCCTCTGAATGCTACACAGATAAGATAGTGTGAGTACTTTAGATTATCAAGACCCTCAATGGGCTCCTGAAGCAGGCCTGGTTTGCTCCACAGCTATGGGAATTCTGCTGGATGCAAGTTCAGCTCCAAGCAACTCAATCTCTCAATGAGTAAAATCCAAGACAAAGTACAAGGCAAAGCTTTACTGAGCAGAGATAGCAGGAAATGTAATGGTGGCAGGCAATGAGGAAAACAACCTGGAATGCTTAGAAGACACAGTGAGCCACCTGACCTTCCAGTGGTCCTTCACAGTTCACCAAGAGCAGAAAAGGGTCATAAACACAACGATTTTATACAGCAATGTCCTCCTTACCTCCATATACCATATCCCTTACATTTGCTCTAAAGATTTCAATGAGAATCAATAGTTTTGTCTCTAGTCAGTTAAAAATCTGACCCTACAAGAATTCTTGTGTCCTTTTATTCTTGGGTGTTAGGTGAGCATGCAGAATAATTGGACTGCTGTATTTGATATTTCATAGGTGCAAACTCAAACCTCAGAGTGTATTTCTCATTAAATTTGACCTCTAGAGACACACACAGCTGCATTTATGCACAATCACACACACACACACACACACACACACACACACACACACATTTGTATATACAAGCACCCATATCACAAACACAAAATTACCTAGTATTACACTAATACACAACTTTAGTATAAACAAGCTCAGCCAAACGTGGTCCAAACACACACAGACAAACACACACACCACACACAAGGAACAAAAACATACACACCACACAATACACACAGAGACACACAAACACAAATCAATGAAAATATTACTGTCGCCCAGCAAAGTTCCTGTTGCATGAGCAGCTACTGGGATCTCTGATGTATATGTGTATAAGGTTCTTAGACTCAGGCAGTCTTTGCGGCCCTCATCTGTAATTAACTCCTCTTCAAAAAAATTTTTATGCAGATGCTTTCTGGTCCTACCAGGAAGTTACAAGCTCTGCACAGATAACCTGGACAACACAATACCAAATTCCCAAGAAAGAGATTCCTAAGAAAAGCCCCCAGCAAGCCCCATGTTGACTCTCTCGGTCCCCTCACTATACCTACACTGGTTCCTTGGTAGCATCAGAGGAAGACAGTGACTTTTGGTCACTACCCAGGAACTTTTCAACCTATTACAGTTGATGTGATATTAAATCTTCCTCAATATCAGTCAGAAAAAAAGCTGCTGAAATAACATGCTGTGACATTTATGAAATGCAGCACTGTGCCAACTATGAGGAGGAATCTATCCTGAAACAAAGCCACGCCCACGATATAGTTAGCAAAAGCCATGTTAGCAGAGGGATGCACGGTAGGATTCTATGCATGTTCATGGTGGAGCCAATAAGACAAACCCAAATCTCCTAGGGAGATAACTCTATGCAGGGAAAGTGAAGAAATCTAACACTTATTTTTAAAATAGCTGTATTGTTTATTAATTTGATGAAATAAATGAGAGAGGGGGTGCTACCTGATAGTGAACAGGAGATGCAAAGACTACTGGACAGAACAAAACAGGAAATGTCACTTTTATTGAGAGACCAATGCTCAAAGAAGTAATATAGAGAATAACTGGACAACTCAGATGTCACTGAATGGCCTCCCAACATACCGAGAGAGACACAGGTCAAGAAAACAATGCATACACAAAAAGAAACACACAGACATACTGTCAGAGACAAAGACACACACAGAAGCACACACAGACTGATTCACATAAAATCATAACTGACCAGAAAACAATGAGGTATCTGTTATGGTTCAGGACCAAGATAATTCAGACTATGCAGAGGAGATGTTTCAAGGGAGACCCAACGACTCTGCGATTATTTTAGAGGAATAAAATGCCCTAGAGAAGCCAGGTCATAGTGGCTCAATACTTTAATCCCAGCACTTGGGAGGCAGAGGCAGGCAGATTTCTGAATTCAAAAACAGCCAGGTCTACAGAGTGAGTTCCATGACAGCAGGTGCTTCACAGAGAATCCCTGTCACAGGGGACAGAAAAAAAAAAAACATCTAACAAAAATCACTAGAGAACACTCTTCTTGGTCAGAATTGGGGGCATATATTAAGAAATTTTTTCATGAAGCCTCAGAAATCACACACCAAACCTGAGCCTGTGAGAAGCCTCTCTGTCATCTCTGGTCATCCAGACAACTCCAGACTCTAAGGCTCAGGAATGACCACTCCAACATCACTCAAAGAAAATGGGACTGACAATATGCTACTCAGGACCTCTCAGTGTGAACCAAGATATATGAAGCCTGTAGAGACTATTTTGAGATAGAGGGGAAAGGGGTGAATGGAAGTGGCCAAAAGACAGCTATGAAATCCACTTATTTGTCAATTACACAAGGCTGTCATCCCTGCAAACTATTTCCTACCTAGAATCTCACAAGATCCCTGTAAAGCAAATGAGCTACAGGCCTTTACTTCTTCCTTCAAAGCTCTTGCTATTCTCAACAAGGGCTCCAACACAGCACCCTTCAAACTTAAGGCATATAGTGTTGTGATGTCTAATCAACCTATCTCCCTTAGTGATTCTAGCAGAGCAGGAACATTTGCATGCCAAACATGCAGTTTCTTGAACCAGGCTACCTCCACAGAGAGCCCTGTAGATGATAACATAAACAAACACTTGGAGGAGACATAGGTGAGTGCCTGGAGAAGTTGGTGGACTGTGACATTGGATTGTCTATGTTTATGTTTAGACATGAGGGCAATCTGCCTCTGATACACATCATCCTACCTGCTGCTCCTTGGCACTTGAGGCACAGATGTTCTTGCTGGCCTCCTCACAGAACCTCTTTTCTTCCCCATGGGACACTTGCGTTCCAGCCTGCTCCACCAGCAGCTTTCTGTTCTCATTCAGTAATATCCTCACTTTTTCCTTTAGTTGAGTGCACTCACGGAGGCGGTGTTTCTGCTTGATGCTGATCCACAAAGAAAAATTGGTGATTCCCAGCCAGATTCCATTGGCTTTCCACTCCTACAAGTCCCATGGTCTCACTAGGGCCCTGAACCCCTGACAGTCCCAGAAGAGTCTACAGTATATGTAGCAGCACCAAACAGAGGCAGGTCAAATCAAGATACCAGCCATATTCCACAGGACTCAACAAACTTCTGAAAGCCCTGACACCAAGAGTGCACCCTATACATCACAGAAGAGGAAATGTTCTTCATGGTTGATTATAGGTCTGTGGGACCATAAAACCTTCAGCAGGGAGAGGGCTTATCTCCTCTGAGAGAGGTGAGCTGACCCAACAAGTGTACACTCTTTCCATTTTTGTCGGGAATCCTAGATCTTTTAATCTGTGGTCAGAACCCTAGAGGTTCAGGGTTCCTGGATATTCCCAGCGTGGTGGAAAAGTTTTCTATATAGAGGGCCTTGAATTTGGAAGAATAAAGATTGGAGGGTCTTGGACACTCTTCACACTTAGGACAACTGAGTCCAAGAGGTACAAATCCAAGACCCTTGCCTCAGGGCAGTGTTCCTAAATAAAAAAACAGATAACATAGAACCAGAGCCCTTGCATTTGTTCAAAGTCCTAAAAGGACAGAAGCATTCCCTGCCTAGTTCTGGGGGTCTCAGTTGTGTCACTGACTCACCTGTAGGAATAGTTATCTTTTAACAGTTCCTCGGAGAACTTCATGGAAATAATTATGGACTGGGTCATTTTATCCATATCCAACATTGTCTTCTCATGTTGTGATTTAATGATGTTGAATTCAGTGTTCATCCTGTGTTAGGTCATGGCCCAAGAAGCAAATAATCTGCTGAATTGAGGATTCAATAATCATGTGCAAACAGGCTGTATCATGGACTACCCAAGCCAATTGCATGCCACATCCTAGTTCCTTAAAACTGGGTCCCCTAGGTGCTAATTAAACTTACTATCCTGGGCAGAGGACAGCAGAGCCAGGGGACCAAATGGAGCTAGCTGACCTTCAATGGCTTCCCGGGCAAGCATGTAGGAATAGAGTACTTCTATGACAATTTTACACTAAACTGTGCCACAGGCATGGGTCCAGTAGATATCTGTAATGACTTTCCTCTTATTTTTAAGGCAGGGATTCTCATTCCTTGGTTCCTGTTGTTATGTGAATTCCCAGAGGACACAACTAGTATTTACAGGAGAAAGGCTTTATCACATCTCCTCCCCCAGGAGATTCCTGTGTGACAACAAGGAAACACCAGGAGCAAACTTCCCTGGTGATCACTTTGGACCTCTATGAACAAACACTAAAAGGACCTGCAAACTGTGCATCACACAAATCCTCAGACCCCATCAAAGGTCCCAGAGCCTCAGTCCTGAACAAAACATACACAGCTAAGTTCACACACATAGACACAATTAGAATGCCAAATAAATCCAGGGAGGTGCCATCTCTCAGAATATAATGAACAATATCAGAGTAAACGTGTGATAGCCTGCAGGTATTGCATTCACACACTGAGAGACAGTAAGTGTGAGCAGGTCCTTCCAGCTGTTGACAGCAACAATCAGATTGCAAGCACCCCAAGGTCAAGTACAAAAGATGATAATAAACACACAGCACCTTGTTTATCCAACAATTAAACACCTGTCAGGGCTACTTAATTGAATGATGAGAGATGACACAGTCCATTCATGGAAGGAAATTGGGTTAACAGATGGCACAATACAGGCAACAGGGTACTGGGCATAATTCCTACCTGTAGTTCAAATCCTCATACATGTAAAGGTTCAGGATTCCACACATTTCCTCCATGTCATTGCTGATCTTCCTCATATCTAATTTCAGTTCTTCTAGTTCATTTATTTTTGATCTCTTCTTAGTCATTTTGGAATTTTGGGTTGAAGTATTTCTAGCAGACCCTGCAGATAGGTAAACACAAAAGAATTTGCATACTTGATGGCCCAGGAGAGGGGAGACCATTCTGAGTCCCAAGAAGAAGACTGAGGGAGAGAAAAGGTAAAGACAGGGTGAATCCCTAAAAGAGCAGAAAAGCTATCTTCCAGCTGGTTTGCTAAGCTATGTCCTCTTCCTAACCACCATTGTCAGACATATGCCACACTCCCTATTACAGGACCCCTTGCCCTGAAATCTATAATTTGCCTCAGACGTAAAGATATGGGGAACATTGTCAGGTCATATCAGATGTGTTGCAGGGAAATCCTGGATTTCATAGTGCTTAGCACTATCAAGCACTAATTAATAGTGTGTCTTCAAATCCAATGTGTCTGAATCCTCACCACATGACATGACCAGGGGAGCATCCTTCTCTGTTCTTTTCATCAGATACTCAAGTTACCTACAGTAATCTGGAAGGTGAAGTGCTTCAACTCCCTTCCATGAAAGGAATAACACACTGATATTCCCATAGTGCCCACTCCTGGCATTCTTTGCCACTCAAATTGAAATTAAATAGCTCCCAGAAAAGTAGCTGCAGGTTTGTCAATTCCTGGCTCTGTCAAACTAATCATCAGAAATTCTTGACTCTTTGACATTGGCAAAGTCCAAGGCTTCAGCTTGTAAGACCTACTCCTGGACGGCCCAGCTCAAGCCTACCTCTACCAGGAAGTTCCCCACTCTGCCCAGGACTCACTGTGCCTTCTCAAGAATGACTTCCTTCTTCCTTTTTCATGAGAAAGGATTCCCTCTTCCTTCTCCGTTGGTCTGGTCTCTCCTTCATCGCCATTCTCTTTCTGACATAGCCTGAGCAGCCAGGAAAACATTCCTGCTGGTAATCCCAGAGCAAACAGAAGGTATGAACCACAGGCAGTTGCTGTCACCACAACACAGGTGACAACACAGAAGATTCTAGTTCTATCCTAGATACAAGAGATTCTCCAAGGAAGGCATTACTGATGATATCACTAGCAACTGCCATGACCTACCTGCTAACTAGTTCTCCCCAACTTGGTCCTTTTCTGGGGTGCCTCTCCTGGAGCCTCTCATGGACCCGTGGGATCCCCTTTGGCAACCTATCCTTCCAAAGCTGGAGAATTCTAACTGCTTTATTAGATGTCATGTGCTTTTGAGGAGGAACGTTGGTTAGGACTCTGACATGCTTAAGAGATTTTGTTAGCCCCAAATCTCTAGGGACTGTGGATGTAGTAGATTTTTCTCAAAAATAAATATGCCACCTGAGTCAATTCATATGACATATACTCCAATTTCCCAGGGATTTCCTGTATCACAAGGCAAATATCTTTCTCCTATACATTTAATTGTATAAAACCTGGATGATATTTTCTAACGGTGCATTCCTTGATAGTGGTTATTCTTGTCATTCTTTCCATACATAAATACATACATATATATGTATATATATATCTATGTGTTTCACAAAATCTCTGGTTTACAATGCTATCTTTTATAAGGAAAACTCCCTATTCTTTCAAACATAGGGGATCAACTACAGGGCAAATATAAATGGTAAACTTGCTGTCCCATCTTCAAAACATTATCTTGCACATGGTCCTGTTCTCAAATACAACCAGACAATTTAAGTGGGCATCAGAGAGCAAAGGTCATCCCGGACTTTACATTACTACATTTTAGCCTCATTGCAATAACTTCTCCAATATCTGTCTTCCGGAATGGAGAAGTTGAGCAATAAGGATGTTGCTGGTTGTACCGTGATACTGTACTCACAGCAAGTATAAGACTCAGGAGGTAGGACAGGGAGTGCAATGGCCTGAGTTGAGATGAAACCTCAATTTTAATGTGTCTATAAGTTATCATCTCTGGCTTCTGTGTTCTTATGCTGGGTCTGCTGAATCTGTGCTATAATGCCCGCTAACCTCACAGATAAAGAGTGAAAAACTATGTATGTCTTCATTGGGAAACCATCTGAATTTCACTCCCTTCTTGAGCCAAACAATATCAATATGCAGAGCTCAAAAATCAAGGGGAGATAGGTGATAGATTCAAAGTTGAGGTCTTTTTCTTCCAATTTTCCTTTTCTCTTTCACTGAGGGTGGCTTATGTGTTTGCTGGCCTAACGGGGCCTGGATCCAACAACAAGGGGCTCACTGTATACAGGATCAATTTTACCAAGAAAAGGATTGTTGCAGAATCATGGCATGGCACCAGCTTTAGCTCCAGCTGACCTGGTATAGGACAGAAGACCTGAGCTATCTGGGGAAAGGAAGCAGCATGCAGTGTCACACAGCTCTCTCTGATGCAACTGCTAGAACTAGAATAGGGATGTTTGTTTGTTTGTTTGTTATACATACACAAAAAAGTAGGGTAGAGTTGGTACATGCCTGTAATCCCAGCACTCAGAAGGTTTTTAAACAATTGTTTTTGTTAGTATTCCTGTTGTTTCTATTGGTTTTGTTTTGAACTTTCCCAGCTATTTGCACTTGACCCAGAAAATTAAGCCCATACTCTGTACAGTCCTATCACTCATTTTAATCAGTGATTTTACTCTTAGCACCCACTCCTCAGATGATCTCATTACTCACTTTCAAATAAGGAAAATAGTCATACAGACATTAGTTAACTTGTATGATCTCATGTAACCAATTCATCGTGACTGTAGAGTGGCATCCCAAACTTTGGAAATACCCAAGCTTCTATTTTTGAGTTGACAGGCCTCTGTGGAAGACTCATTATCTGGTATGGTAGAGGACCTGAAATGGCTGCCACCTAAAGGCCAAGACTGCCCCTCCAGTGCCTCTGAAGCCTGAGGCAGAGGTCAGCCAACAACACAGGAACACTTGGTTGGCCACATCAGGTTCAGGACTGTACTTTGGATGAGCCCTGAGACCTGGATGAACAGAGGTCTCTTGAATTCTTGTGAAGGTGAGCACGAACACTTAGACTTGGGTAGAATAATGGATCTTTTGGATGCAAGTCTTTCTTTTTTATTTATCTTTGCTATGTTCATATTTTATGTCAATAAAAAAGGTACCCTACTTTACAACTTCTAGTCTCTCTGTGTGTTAAAGTGATTGCCAGTGTATACACACTAGAGTTACTAGAACAATACATTTTGTCACATTTTGTTAAATAATTAAATATTTTTGTATTAATATCTTTTTACTAATTCACTTTACACTCTGTTTTTTTGCCCCCTGACACCCATATTCTTTCCCCAATATTGCTGGCTGCTTCTTTTCTGAAGGAATATGGGGCAGCTATCTCAGGTCATCCCTTCTCCTACCAAAGCTAAGTGACCCTGTCCTGGAGAAAGGTGCTGCAGGTGCTGGTAATGAATGACTTCTGCTTGGCTTTCTTCTTGCTCCACTTGGCTGGC
Organism: Mus musculus; assembly: GCF_000001635.26. Classification (NCBI taxonomy): domain Eukaryota; kingdom Metazoa; phylum Chordata; class Mammalia; order Rodentia; family Muridae; genus Mus; species Mus musculus. Next base: position 3,632,043 of record NC_000080.6, on the reverse strand, counting down.
TTTGAGCAGTTCTTGCAGAACTGTCCTTGAACTTGGTACTTCATCCTGATGGTCCATATGAAGCACTTGTTTTATTAATGTTCTTGAGAGTATTTTTCCTTCAAACCTACTCCCACTAGTATACTAACAATGACAAAGGAAATGAGATATGAGACATCTATTCCAGGAGTTTCCAATTGTTCTCAGACCAGCAGTAGAGAAACCCACAAAGCTGGCAAAGGTAAGTGAGGTCACACAGGTACCTTAGAGCATACTGCTGTTTTCCTGCTGCTTTCCTAAGGAATGTTCTAGAGGATTATCATATCTAGACTCCCATAGATTCGTGTGCACTGGACACCAAAGGGCTCAACATACTTTGCTTTTGTCACTCAGCTTCCTCAAGTATAAAAAGTCCCCCAATTTAGAGGGATTTGAAGGTATAAATAAGTCCCAGTGGATAGAGGTTCCTCAAAAAATGTGTAAGAACAAAGAACTGCTTTAGAATCAGAGAGACCAAATGCTTACCAAGAGCAAAATCATAGCTCAATAAATAAGAAAATCTGAGTAATAAGCCATCAAGTGAAAACTGAAAGTTGCAGGCCATTCACCAGTAAGGTTGGTACATGGCCTTCAGGTAGATCTATGTGGGAATTTCTGAGGAACCTCCATATTGATTTCCATAGTTGTCATAGCAGTTTGCAGTCCTACCAGAAATGGAAGAATGTTCCTGTTTCTTTAAATTCTGACCATGTGTTTTCACAGAAGTTTTTGATCTTGGCATTCTTCACTAGAAAGTATACTCCTGGACACCAACCTCAGGGTCATTTTGGTTTTATTCCCTGAAGATTAAGGATGTTGCAGACTTCTTCAGTGCTCTCAGCCATTCAAGATTCATTGTGAATTTTTTGTGTAGTTCTATACCCCATTTTTAGATGGTGTACTTAGCTCTTATGGTGGTTAGCTACTTGAATTCTTTATATATTTTGTATATTAGCTGTGCATTGGATGGGGAGTTGGTAAACATTATTTCCGAATATATAGCTTGCCAATTTGTCCTATTGACTATGCCCTTTGTCTTACAGAAGCTTTTCAGTTTCTTGTGGCCCATTTATAAATTTTGATGTTAGAACCTGAGATATTGGAGTTCATTTATGATATTTATCCCCATTCCCATGAGTTTGAGGCTCTTTCCTGCTTTCTCTTCCATTAGATTCAGTGGGGATTTGGCTGCACTGATGAATCTGCCTTTAGTTTTAGCATCAATAGCTGCTTGGCTGGACTTTTTGGTCCTTGAGTTCATAAGCCTTCTGCTTTGGTGTGGAAATTCTGGAGTTGCTTGAGACCATTCTGATCATCACCCCTAAAAGAGAGAGAAGCCTTGCATATTATCAGGTTTATTCTGGCCAAAATGCAGAAGAGTATATTTCTCTTGTCCTATTTTGAAAGGACAGCTGACTATCTCTCTGATGCTTATTTTCTGGATGGAAAGACTTCCTATGCAATAGGTCTGCAGTGTCAAAGACATATAGGTTAAAATACTCATAGATGTTTTTTGTTTCACCAGGCAACCAAGGCATACTATGCTTTCTCTTCTCTCTTCTGTCTTCTCTCTCCTCTCTAATTTCTCCTCTCTCCTCCCTTCTCCCTTCTCCCTTCTTCCCTTCTCCCTTCCCTTATTCTCATTCTCTCTCTCTCTCTCTCTCTCTCTCTCTCTCTCTCTCTCTCTCTCTCCCCCTCCCTCCCTCCCTCCCTCCCTCCCTCCCTCCCTCTCTCTCTCTCTCTCTCTCTCTCTCTCTCTCTCTCTCTCTCTCTCTCTCTCTCTCTCTTTCTTCCTCTATCTCCCTTTCTCCCTCTCTCCTGATGGAGCCTAAACTTTGATGGCCTGATTTCTCCTATTCAGAGAGAAAATCAAAAGATTCCTTGGAGATTCCTGTGGAGAAAAGGGATTTTCTGGGACTTTCTGCCATTCTCTCTGTGAGGGAGTGAAATTAAGTTAATTAGATACATTTGGATACATATTAATTTATTTAGCGTTATTCTGGCTAAGTCTTGAGCCTAAAGGAGATACTTGCTAGCATAGTAAGTTTCTTGGTTTTCTTTGTTGCTAGCTTTGGAATATAGTCCAGTGTTAGTGAATATAGGCATAATTTAAATTTTAGCCCAAAAAGTATTTGGGGAATTGGGTGCGGTGCTGCACACCTGTATTCACAACAACTAGGTGAGGAAAGAGGGCCCAGATTGGGGAGCCAGCATAAGCTACATATTGAGATTCTGGATCCAGAGACAGAAGAAAAAAATGGGGCCTGGGATGTAGATCTGGGACAGAGCATATGCCAGTGCAAGGCTTGCCCTAGCATCACTAAAGTAAATAAGTAAGTAGAATCAAAGTGTTTTGCTGTTGAGAATGAGCGATTAGAAGATATTTAGCAAAGCAGTCCTTAATCTTGGGTGGGAGTGGGTAGCAGATAGGTAGTTAGAATTCGAGCTCAGTTTAAAAATGTGGGAGTATTTACAAAATACCTTAAGTGGAGAGAGGCTTGACTATACGTCATTGCCTAAAATTGGTTTTTATTTTCAAATGGTTCTGTACCTGTTGGCATTAACTGATGGCAGTATACCAGTTAATAGTCCAGAATTAATGGACACTTAGAAAGAGAAGTGTTTCAAAGCAAAAAGGCCACAATACAAGCTAGAGGTTGTACAGTTCCCCTTTCTGCCTGGATGGTGAGTCTTTGCCCTTGTGGGCTAGGACCACAGAAGTTCCTGTAATCGACAGCACTGTTGCTCACGGAATGTTTTGTTATCCGCGTAACAACTAAGAAAATTGACCCAGGGCAAATGTTTTGAATGTTAAGTTCTGACTACGGAACACATAGTGATTGCGGAATCGGTTCCATATTGCTGCCAGGGCAGCCTTCCAGTCTGTGCTGGTTCCATCTGTAGTCCTTTGCTTCTGGACTGATCAGGAACATGAGCCCTGCACCATGGCTTCTCAAGTACCCACTCATGGTTTTCAAGATATGACACATAACTCTTAAGTTCTATCACAATTGAAGGTAAAACCTTAGAACATGGGATTAGACACTTTAAGTGTCTCATGATTCTGCTTGTGAGCAATTGATTAGTTCAAAATACCTGTAAGTAGTAATAGAGTGTTCATAAAGTTTTAATCAGCTTTGGCTTATGTCTCTTGTACTTTGGGGGTGAGGGTATGGCACCTTATTAAGAAGAAAACTGACTGGGGGTTCAGCTTTACTCCTTTCTGTATAACCCTGACTGTAGCATCTATACACTGTACGGCCAAGACTCTTTCTTGCTTTTGTTTGTTTGTTTGTTTGTTTGTTTGTTTGTTTGAAACAAGATCTTGCTGTGTAGCCCTTGCGGGCCTGTTACAATGTAGGCCAGACTGGCTTCCAGCTCTTGGGAGCACTCATATCTTAAACTCCAACATGCAAGCTTTCAACAAGATTAGTGATATGTTCTACATGGAAGTTTTATTGTATAGCCCAGGCTGGCTTCACATTTCAGAGGCTTGCTGGCATCTGCCTCTGGAATTCTGCAACCAAAGGTGTGCACTACAATGGCTGACCAATGAAGATCTCAAAGTAACAGTAATAAAAGGGAATTCGTGAGCAGCATGGGAGAAATTATTTGAAAATCTAAAACACTAAAGAAAGTCAAGGAACTTTTTATAAACCAAATGAGACAATATGCCATGTATTTGAAATGGTAGTAGCCATTTAGAGAAATAGAGTTTGATGCTGGAGACCTGCCATAAATGCCAAGTCAGATTGGGCCTGAGGTGTGCTAGGGGACTCCCTCAAGACAAAGAAACAAACTGAACAAAGAAAAGGCAAGTGCATGTCCCTTAGGTCAGAGAACCACTGTGAAAGCTTTTAACTAGGAGAAGCAGTTAGTAGGTCAGAAACTATTTTAAATTGGGGATTCCTTGAAAGTTTCTCAGAAGCAATGGGCTTCCACCAGGCTTTTCCCCTGAGCTGCCTTTAGTGGGAAATGAGGCAGCTTTCCTTTCTTTGCCTACACAGTATTTTCAGCCATCCTGGGTTTCCTCTACAGCTGCAGATGCTGTTGAGTTGCAGTCATTTACTTAGCAGGAACCAGCTTAGACTGGCTTTGCTTTTCAAAGTTACAGGCCTTAGGAGCTGGCTACTGAATTCTGTGTTGATCAGAGTGGGCTGCAAGGCTAGGTTTTTATAAGTAATGGATACCTGAACTTTGAGGAATTAATTGCCTGGCTCCTGGATGTGAAGCTGTGCAATGTGTCTCTAAGCAATCAGCATCCTTTCAAAGAGTAAGAAATGGAACCCGTCTTCTTCCCCAAATAGGCATGGGCCTTAGACCACCTTTCACTTCAGTCACCCTTGACTGGATTCTGGGAAATGTTGCTATATAAAACCTGAAAGTTTAATGTGTAGGTTGAAATACAGGATAGCTGCCAAAGTGACCTTTCACTATATAGAGTGTGGGGAAGAGAACATTAGAATCATAATCACATTTTGGTCCCAGCTTGTGCCCTCTGTCTTCTTTACATTAAAAGGAAAAGTCTGAACTGTGGTAAGCCTTTTACTAGGGGTCTTTGTCTTGACTTGTCTGTGAACAAATAGTCAGACTAAGACAAAGGTCAATAAAAGGGCATTGTTTTGTTTTTGGCCGTGTATGGGCTTTCTGTACTCTAGGCACTGATCTGGATCTCCGACCAAGGCCATTTAATGCTATTGTTTCTTAGAAAGTTATCGGCAGTGTGTACTTGTAGGTACAAAAGTTCATATTATAGGGCCAGAAGGACTTTTGAAGTCCATTTTACCCCATGTTTTCCCTAGCTAAAGAGAATAACTGAAGCACAAGAGAGGCTGTCTCTGTGTTTGAGAAACATGGCAGCACTCTCTTGCTGAATGACCTGAAGGGATTTCACGTTTTCAGTGTAGTTAAAATCTCTTAGAGCTGGCAGCTGATCATAGCTGGGCTTAAGGTTGCACCTGAAACCTGAAAGAATCAAAACCCCAAATCTTAATTTCCAGGAATTTTCAAGGTCAAGGCTAAGTGACAAACTAGGGGAGGAACCTGAAGGGCTAAAAGAATTGATCTACTGAAGAGAGCACCCCCCCCCCAAGTCGGTAGGGACTTCACCATTGGAAAATCACTAACAGCACTGTGAAGGTTTCTAAGGTGGACAGCAGGAAGCCTGTCCTTTTCCTACCCTCTCCCTCAGCCCCTCTTCCCCCACCTGTGTAGGATTTTGAGGTCGAATGTGCATTGTGCACTGCTGCTGCAAGGTAGCTCTTCCCTGTGGCTGTGCTGAAGCAGCTGGCCAGGGAAGCCTGGGAGCTGAGGCTCCAGCCTGTGGATTCTCTTTCCTCAGACTTTAGTCTGGACCAGGGAGTGGTGTTCTCTCCTGTGGATGTGTGTATATATATTCTTTGCTTTATACTTTGTTCACGTAGTTCGGTGCATTCTTCCAGGCATTCTGGATGGGCGCTTTAGCCTAGACATTTATTTCGGCATATTGTCATCTTGGGCTGCATGCATGTCCTCTCTTGTTTCTGAGTCCTCACCATGCCCTTCCCAGCTTCCTGTTAGCCAAAGGGAATCGCTCTTTCTGAACCAAAAGCTCTCAGAGCAGAGCTGAACCTCCCAGAAAATGCTCTTCTCTACCTAATGCGCCAGATGGGGGTGGGCCCGAAGCTAAACAGCACTGTAGAGGTGGCCTAAAGGCCCCGAACCCCCAGTCAGAGGTGGGGAGGCAAGGTCCTAGCAATGTTGCTGAGTGAGGGTCCATGAGACCGAGTTCTTCTCCAGGGCAGAGGGAACATTTAATTAGCTGGAGTTGTACTTTGTGGTCCGAGTATGTGGAGGGATTCGGGGTTCAGAGTGCACCCCAGAACATAGGAGATAGCTCCATGTCCCCCTTTCCCTCAGGAGCCTTCTCCTCACTCCTGCTGCCTAGAACAAGGGGAGGAGGATCTCCACTGCCTGACCTGCTGCTTCATGCCCCTTCCTATCTCTACTCTATTCCCTCTGAGCCCTCCAGACCCTAGGAGGAGTGAGAGGGAGGTCCTTCGAGGCGTATCTCGACATCTGTCATCTCATTCTGGTGCTGGTCATATCCTGGGTCAGCAACACCAGAACATCCCAAGGCTGGGTGCCCAGGCGTGAAGTGCACAGAGGACCCAAGAGGTCTAGACAGGGGAGGCTTGTGATCCAGGGTCCCGGGTCCAGGGTGCTGCGCGGAGGGGATCGCGGAAGATGGTGCTAGCTAGGGGCAGGGCTCAGACTTTCGGGCAGAGCCCAGCAGCTGACCACAGCCCCTGGGGCACTGCTGTGTCCCTGCAGGAATCAGAGAGGATGCCTGGGCCTGCAGCCAGCACCACCCTCAGGGCTTCGCAGGAGGAGCTGTCCCTGAGGCCAGTGTGGTTTGCCCCACTGCTGCAGGACCTGGAAAGGATTCATCCTACAGTGAATTGGAACAGGAGGGGCCCCAGAAGCTGATCCATAAAGTGTCCACCTCTGAACAGATGGGGACCAAGGTAAGGCTCGGCCGTGGACCTGTGAGAGGGCTGTGGGCAGAGGGAATGCTCTGGGAGATCCCTGGAAGTGGTATCCAGAAGAGTGGTGCAGGGGGGGCGGGGGTGGGGCGACCTGGATGGGGCGTGGCCTGGCGCAGAGGACTGGAAGGTGCTCTAGGGATTCCTGAGGTGGGTTTAAGAGATATCTAGGGTGTGTTCTGGAACACTTGTCTAGCCATCACAGCAAGCATCTTGAAGCACGGTTAGAGCCGGGTGGCGAGATCCCACCTAGGAAACTTAAAGGGAGTTTGGTTGTTCACCCATGAGCTGCATGCTATGGAAGCCCTGCTGGATGCTGTATTCTGCCAGCCACTGTGCTTTCCCACCCACAGCAAGCTGAGCAGCTTGAGACTCTCAGTCAGTTTCCCTGGTGTGCTGTGCCCACAGGCTGCCCAGGCTTCTGTGTTGCAGGTTCCCTCAAAGTGTAGGGCTCAGACATCCATGGTGGTTCATCACAAATTAATTTCTTTAGGGTATTTCAGGGTCTGGTAGTGCTTTTGTGGCATTTTTGTGCTGATTAGTCTCAAAGTTGAGCTTTCCTTTAATAATGAAGGCAGAGGCTACTGGATGTTAAGGGACTTAGATATTCTAAAGTTCTTCTTAGTTTAGAAGTCTTCAACACCTAGACTGTCGTTGGTGGAGGAGTTAAAGCAAGATTTTGAGGAGGGAAATGATTAAATTAGTGGATGTTCCCTCTAGTAACAGATTTGCAAAAGCAATTCATCCACACTCATTTCATGACAATTAACTGCCTAAGGCTTATGGGAGTCTTACATGGAAACAATTTGGATTAGTGTTTGTTTGAGCATGTGCTGGCATGTAAAATTCAGTAGATGTATACATGACAATGACTTCAGTTACCAGAGTCAAAGGTTGCTTCAGCCATGTTTACTCAGACATCTTGGAACTACTGTTTAATGGAGACGGATTTGAAGTTCATAGCATTTGTAATTTTTCTGAATTTCGATTTTTTGAAAACTAAAGCTAACCATACATTTAACTTGTGAAAAATTATTCAAAACAAAACAAAACAAAAACAAAAATAAACAAACCAAAAGACCCAAAACCCTGGCCGGACAGTGGTGGCACAAGCCTTTAATTCCAGCACTCCTGAGGCAGAGGCAGGTAGATTTCTGAGTTCAAGACTGATCTACAAAGGTTGTTCCAAGACAGCCAGGACTATGCAGAGAAACCCTGTGTCATAAAAAACAAAACAAAACAAAACGAACAAACAAACCTGAAAAAGTGAGTTAAAGAGAAAAATGGCAGGTTTCAAATTTGGCACATCATATACTTATATGCTTATATACTTATACTTATATACTTATATGCAATGGTCAAAATTCCATGCCTATTAATATCAATATCGGCAAGTAAGATTCATGCCATTTGAAAAAAAATTAGGGATGGCATAAATTGAACTGAGGAAGTAAGATTGAACAAAAAATTTGATAGAGGGCACTATTAAGTTGTTGGCTTAATGAACATGAAAGATTGTAATGTTTAATTTTTGGATAAAGCATGTTTATGACGGCTACAATAAATCTAAGAAAATGTTTTTGTTTGTTTGTTTTTGTTTTGTTGTTGTTGTGGTTTTTCGAGACAGCGTTTCTCTGTATAGCCCTGGCTGTCCAGGAACTCACTTTGTAGACCAGGCTCTCCTCAAACTCAGAAATCTGCCTGCCTCTGACACCTGAGTGCTGGGATTAAAGGTGTTTGGGTTTGTTGTTGTTGTTTTTTTGTTTTTTGTTTTTTTTTTTTGGACTTTCTGAGAAACATTTGCCACGATTATGGCTAATTATCAAGTTTTGGAATACTGCTTCTGATATTCATATCAGAATATCAGGAAATCTGCATTTTATACTGGCTCATATGTCAGTATTTATAAAAAATGGTTTTGTGTTCAAACATCTGAAGTCACAGTAATAAGTTGCTAAGACTAATGGGCCTCTGCCTCATGGCCCACCTCCTGCAGTCCAGGCTGTAACTTGTGCTGTTGTGCCCATCATGGTGGCTCTTAGCTCACATACTGCTCCTGAGAGGAGAAGGTGAGGTCTGTGGAGGAGGTAATTTAAGTAGAGCTACTAAAGGTAACAGTGGGTTCCTAGTCTTTGGGAATTATCCAGGTAAGAAGAGAAACACCCTTAGGAGAATGAAGATATTTCCTCATCTTCTCCCTAGGAGTATAAGGTGAGAGAGGCTTGAATAGAGGCACAGGCCCCAGATTTGGCTAAGGCTTAGTTGGTTTTGAGGCCACACTAACAGTGTTTTCTCAGTCATCCTGAAGATACATCAAGACCCTCTAAGTATGATGGATTAGGATTACTAATAGTGCGTTTAGTTCTGCATTCACACACTTATACATACTACATGCTTACATATAGATGTGCAAATGTGCTCCTGATCGAGTTGTGTAGTTAGGTGTATGGCCCACAGGTGAGTGTGTTGTTCATAGAACTTGAAAATATTTGAGGGGAGGAGCAAGGACTCGGACTGTAAGGTGCTTGCTGTGTAAGTGGAGGAACTGAGGCACATCCCCAATACTCATGTGTCTTTGTTGCCTTTTTGTTGCTGTGATAAAAATACCTTGACCAGGAGAGCTTATAGAAGATTGTTTTGGGGCTTTTACTTCCAAAAGCATAAGAGGTCATCCTGGTGGGGAGGCATGGCTGCATGAGGCAGGCATAGCAGTAGAAGCAGGAAGCTGCAGCATGATGCACTGAAGGCCTGGAACAGAGAGAGCCAACTGAGAGCAGTGTGAAGCTTTAAATTCCCAGACCCTGCCCCCCCCAAGTGAGGTACTTCCTCCAGAAAGAAACTCCTAATTCCTTCCCAAATAATGCCACTGACTGAGGACCAAGTGTTTACATTCCATAGACTGGGGGCATGCTTGTGTGGAGTGGGGGTAGGGAGGGGTCAGGGATGGGGGCAGTCATTCTTATTCAGACCCCTCTACCACATTTGATAAAAGACAGGTGCTGGGGAGGCATTCACAGGAGGATCCCCATGAGTTGTTGGCCAAGCCAATCAGAGATTCAGGTTTAAGGATCAACCTTGTCCAAAAATTAAAGAGCAAAGTGACTAAAGAAGACAGCTGCAGGTCATAGTGATGCCAGCCTTTAATCTCAGCACTTGGGAGGCAGAGGCAGGTGGATTTCTGAGTTTGAGGCCAGCCTGGTCTACAAAGTAAGTTCCAGGAAAGGCAGGGCTACACAGAGAAATCCTGTCTCAGAAGAAGAAGAAGAAGAAGAAGAAGAAGAAGAAGAAGAAGAAGAAGAAGAAGAAGAAGAAGAGGAGGAGGAGGAGGAGGAGGAGGAGGAGGAGGAGGAGGAGGAGGAGGAGGAGGAGGAGGAGGAGGAGGAGGAAGAAGAAGAAGAAGACAGCTGACCATGACCTCATCGAATATGTGCTTGTGACGTGCACGCGCGTGCACACACACACACAAATATCTTTCCATGAATGACTGCATAGTTATGAAATACTTGCAATGTGAATATTATCATTAGAACAAGCCCACTGACTTTAGTTCCCATTGAAGATCCCCGGGGTCATTCCCCTGTTTGGCAGGCAGTGAACAGTGCAGAACAGTTTGGGCTGGGGAGGCAGCTCACTGGTAGACTGCTTTGCTAGCATGCATGAAGCTCTGGATTTAGTTCCCAGTATTGCATAGAAACAAGGTGCAGTGTCACTCACCTGGAATTCTAATGCTCAGGGCATAGAGGCAGGGGATAAGTGCTTCAAGACTATCCTCATTTACAAAGGGAGTCCCAGGCCAGCCTGGGCTACATCAAACTCTGTCTCAAAACCAAACTAACAAAAGGCCAGTGTTTAAGTAATTAACCTTGTTTGAAATACTTTTTGTAAATATTTCATGATACACTAAAGTATTTGCATACTAAAATGGACATTGCTTTACTTGAGACATTTGAAAAGTGTCTAGGCATTTTCTTAATTGAAAACATTGTACAAGCTGGCAATGGGTATTTTAATTATACTGCTCAGAAGGCTGAGGCAAGAGGATGGTAAATTTGACTATAGTCTGGCCTATCTTGTAAGGCCCTATCTCAAAACAACAATAAGACATGTATGTAGCAAGAAATACTGTCTTAGTTAGGGTTTCATTTCTATGAAGAGACACCTTGACCAAGGCAACAGAGGGAGAGCATTTAATTGGGGCTGGCTTACAGGTTCAGAGGTTCAGTCCATTATCATCAAGGCTGGAGCATGGCAGTGTCCAGGCAGGCATGGTATAGGAATATTTGAGAATTCCACATCTTGTTCCAAAGTCAAGCAGGAGAAGACTAGCATCCAGGCAGCTAGGAGGAGAGTCTACAAGCCCACCCCCACACTGTCACACTTCTTCCAATAAGGCCATGCCTTCTTTAACAAGGCCACACCTCCTAATAGTGCCACTCCCTGGGCCAAGCATATTCAAACCCACACATACTAACAATACAAGAGGCTACAGGAAAGGATTCTAGCCATGAGAGAAATCCCATCTTCCACTGATCTCTGGTTTCCTCTCAGAGGCAATCGTAAGTGATGTTTTCTTGCGGTGCTTCCAGAAAATCTCTATGCACTTACAAGTGTTATATATTATTTATGTACAACATACACGTAAGAATATATATATATATATATATATATATATATATATATATATATATGTATATATATGTGTGTGTGTGTGTGTGTGTCTGTATGTATGTATATATACACACATATAAACACAGACGCATATATATATATGCATTTATACATTTTTTAAGATAACCAAATAACATGGTATATACCTGTAGTCCCAGCACCAGGGAAACTGATGCAGGAGGATTGCCTAAAGATCAAGGCTAACTTGGGTGACATAGTGAGACCCTCTCTCAAAAAATAGACATTTAGAAAATATCACTGTCTATTTTTATATTCGTAGATATTTCTACACACACACAATGTGTATATATTCTGTTTAAAAACTGCTAGTAGGACTATTCCCTAATGGCTTTCTGTATATTTACTTCCTTCTTTTTAGTGATAGTAGGCCATTCAGATGAGCTGTGCTAAATTGCTTTCAGCAGTTCAAAGTTGGCAAAGTGTAGACAGTTTCATTTGGTTGAAATAACACGGTATGAGATCATTTAATTAATCATTTTAGTGGGAGGAAATTGGTGGTTTTAGGACAGTACACTAATCTCACCATTTTGGGGGGCGGGGTAGTGTATAGGACAACTTTTAATGTAAAGAATAGGATGTGTGTGTGTGTGTGTGTGTGAGAGAGGGGGAGGGAGAGAGAAAGACACGGAGGAGGGAGAGGGAGGGAGGGAGAGAGAGAGACAGAGACAGAGAAACAGAGAGAGAGAGAGACAGAGACAGAGAAACACAGAGACAGACAGACAGACAGACAGACAGACAGACAGACAGGCAGAGAAAAAGAAGTGTGCTGGCCAGCCGGCCACCATCCGGACCAGAGGACAGGTGTCCGCCTGGCTTGGGAGGCGGCCCCAGCCTCAGCAGCAGCAGTCGCCATCTTGGTTCCGGGACGCAGCAGAACTTAGGAAATTAGTCTGAACAGGTGAGAGGGTGCAGCAGAGAACCGGACAGCTTCTGGGACAGGCAGAAGCACAGAGCCGCTGAGGCAGCACCCTTGGCGGGCCGCAGACAGCCGGCCACCATCCGGACCAGAGGACAGGTGTCCGACTGGCTTGGGAGGCGGCCTCAGCCTCAGCAGCAGCGGTCGCCATCTTGATTCCGGGACTCCCTGGAACTTAGGAATTTAGTCTGCACAGGTGAGAGTCTGCACCACAGAAGCTGACAGCTTCTGGGAACTGCCAAAGCAACACAGCTTCTGAGAAAGTCCCTGTTTTGGGCCTTCTTCTTAGGCCAGCAGGAGGTCCAAAAACAAGATATCTGCGCACCTTCCCTGTAAGAGAGCTTGCCAGCAGAGAGTGCTCTGAGCACTGAAACTCAGAGGAGAGAATCTGTCTCCCAGGTCTGCTGATAGATGGTAACAGAATCACCAGAAGAACAATCTCTAAACAGAGTCAACTATAACTACTAACTCCAGAGATTACCAGATGGCGAAAGGTAAACGTAGGAATCTTACTAACAGGAACCAAGACCACTCACCATCATCAGAACCCAGCACTCCCACTTCGTCCAGTCCAGGACACCCCAACACACCTGAAAACCTAGACCTAGATTTAAAAGCATATCTCATGATGATGGCAGAGGACACCAAGAAGGACTTTAATAAATCACTTAAAGAAATACAGGAGAACACTGCTAAAGAGTTACAAGTCCTTAGAGAAAAACAGGAAAACACAATCAAACAGGTTGAAGTCCTTACAGAAAAAGAGGAAAAAACATACAAACAGGTGATGGAAATGAACAAAACCATACTAGACCTAAAAAGGGAAGTAGACACAATAAAGAAAACTCAAAGTGAGGCAACACTGGAGATAGAAACCCTAGGAAAGAAATCTGGAACCATAGATTTGAGCATCAGCAACAGAATACAAGAGATGGAAGAGAGAATCTCAGGTGTAGAAGATTCCATAGAGAACATCGGCACAACAATCAAAGAAAATGGAAAATGCAAAAAGATCCTAACTCAAAATATCCAGGAAATCCAGGACACAATAAGAAGACCAAACCTACGGGTAATAGGAGTGGATGAGAATGAAGATTTTCAACTCAAAGGACCAGCAAACATCTTCAACAAAATTATTGAAGAAAACTTCCCAAATCTAAAGAAAGAGATGCCTATGAACATACAAGAAGCCTACAGAACTCCAAATAGACTGGACCAGAAAAGAAATTCCTCCTGACACATAATAATCAGAACAACAAATGCACTAAATAAAGATAGAATACTAAAAGCAGTAAGGGAAAAAGGTCAAGTAACATATAAAGGCAAGCCTATCAGAATTTACACCAGATATTTCACCAGAGACTATGAAAGCCAGAAGAGCCCGGACAGATGTTATACAGACACTAAGAGAACACAAATTCCAGCCCAGGCTACTATACCCAGCCAAACTCTCAATTACCATAGATGGAGAAACCAAAGTATTCCACGACAAAACTAAATTCACCCATTATCTCTCTATGAATCCAGCCCTTCAAAGGATAGTAACAGAAAAAACCAATACAAGGACGGGAACCACGCCCTAGAAAAAACAAGAAGATAATCCCTCAACAAACCTAAAAGAAGACAGCCACAAGAACAGAATGCCAACTTTAACAACAAAAATAACAGGAAGCAACAATTACTTTTCCTTAATATCTCTTAACATCAATGGTCTCAACTCCCCAATAAAAAGACATAGACTAACAAACTGGCTACACAAACAAGACCCGATATTTTGCTGCTTACAGGAAACTCATCTCAGAGAAAAAGATAGACACTACCTCAGAATGAAAGGCTGAAAAACAATTTTCCAAGCAAATGGTATGAAGAAACAAGCTGGAGTAGCCATCCTAATATCTGATAAGATTGACTTCGAACCCAAAGTCATCAAAAAAGACAAGGAGGGGCACTTCGTTCTCATCAAAGGTAAAATCCTCCAAGAGGAACTCTCAATTCTGAATATCTATGCTCCAAATACAAGGGCAGCCACATTCATTAAAGAAACTTTAGTAAAGCTCAAAGCACACATTGCACCTCACACAATAATAGTGGGAGACTTCAACACACCACTTTCACCAATGGACAGATCATGGAAACAGAAACTAAACAGGGACACACTGAAACTAACAGAAGTGATGAAACAAATGGATCTGACAGATATCTACAGAACATTTTATCCTAAAACAAAAGGATATACCTTCTTCTCAGCACCTCATGGTACCTTCTCCAAAATTGACCACATAATAGGTCACAAAACAGGCCTCAACAGATTCAAAAATATTGAAATTGTCCCATGTATCCTATCAGATCACCATGGTCTAAGGCTGATCTTCAATAACAAAAAAAATAATAGAAAGCCAACACTCACCTGGAAACTGAACAACACTCTTCTCAATGATACCTTGGTCAAGGAAGGAATAAAGAAAGAAATTAAAGACTTTTTAGAGTTTAATGAAAATGAAGCCACAACGTACCCAAACCTTTGGGACACAATGAAAGCATTTCTAAGAGGGAAACTCATAGCTCTGAGTGCCTCCAAGAAGAAACGGGAGAGAGCACATACTAGCAGCTTGACAACAAATCTAAAAGCTCTAGAAAAAAAGGAAGCAAATTCACCCAAGAGGAGTAGACGGCAGGAAATAATCAAACTCAGGGGTGAAATCAACCAAGTGGAAACAAGAAGAACTATTCAAAGAATTAACCAAACGAGGAGTTGGTTCTTTGAGAAAATCAACAAGATAGATAAACCATTAGCTAGACTCACTAGAGGGCACAGGGACAAAATCCTAATTAACAAAATCAGAACTGAAAAGGGAGACATAACAACAGATCCTGAAGAAATCCAAAACACCATCAGATCCTTCTACAAAAGGCTATACTCAACAAAACTGGAAAACCTGGACGAAATGGACAAATTTCTGGACAGATACCAGGTACCAAAGTTGAATCAGGATCAAGTTGACCTTCTAAACAGTCCCATATCCCCTAAAGAAATAGAAGCAGTTATAAATAGTGTCCCAGCTAAAAAAAGCCCAGGACCAGACGGGTTTAGTGCAGAGTTCTATCAGACCATCAAAGAAGATCTAATTCCAGTTCTGCACAAACTTTTTCACAAGATAGAAGTAGAAGGTACTCTACCCAACTCATTTTATGAAGCCACTATTACTCTGATACCTAAACCACAGAAAGATCCAACAAAGATAGAGAACTTCAGGCCAATTTCTCTTATGAATATCGATGCAAAAATCCTCAATAAAATTCTCGCTAACCGAATCCAAGAACACATTAAAGCAATCATCCATCCTGACCAAGTAGGTTTTATTCCAGGGATGCAGGGATGGTTTAATATACGAAAATCCATCAATGTAATCCATTATATAAACAAACTCAAAGACAAAAACCACATGATCATCTCGTTAGATGCAGAAAAAGCATTTGACAAGATCCAACACCCATTCATGATAAAAGTTCTCGAAAGATCGGGAATTCAAGGCCCATACCTAAACATGTTAAAAGCAATCTACAGCAAACCAGTAGCCAACATCAAAGTAAATGGAGAGAAGCTGGAAGCAATCCCACTAAAATCAGGGACTAGACAAGGCTGCCCACTTTCTCCCTACCTTTTCAACATAGTACTTGAAGTATTAGCCGGAGCAATCTGACAACAAAAGGAGATCAAGGGGATACAAATTGGAAAAGAGGAAGTCAAAATATCGCTTTTTGCAGATGATATGATAGTATATATAAGTGACCCCAAAAATTCCACCAGAGAACTCCTAAACCTGATAAACAGCTTTGGTGAAGTAGCTGGATATAAAATAAACTCAAACAAGTCAATGGCCTTTCTTTATACAAAGAATAAACAGACTGAGAAAGAAATTAGGGAAACAACACCCTTCTCAATAGTCACAAATCATATAAAATATCTCGGCGTGACTCTAACTAAGGAAGTGAAAGATCTGTATGATAAAAACTTCAAGTCTCTGAAGAAAGAAATTAAAGAAGATCTCAGAAGATGGAAAGATCTCCCATGCTCATGGATTGGCAGGATCAATATTGTAAAAATGGCTATCTTGCCAAAAGCAATCTACAGATTCAATGCAATCCCCATCAAAATTCCAACTCAATTTTTCAACGAATTAGAAGGAGCAATTTGCAAATTCATCTGGAATAACAAAAAACCTAGGATAGCAAAAACTCTTCTTAAGGATAAAAGAACCTCTGGTGGAATCACCGTGCCTGACCTAAAGCTTTACTACAGAGCAATTGTGGTAAAAACTGCATGGTACTGGTATAGAGACAGACAAGTAAACCAATGGAATAGAATTGAAGCCCCAGAAATGAACCCACACACCTATGGTCACTTGATCTTCAACAAGGGAGCTAAAACCATCCAGTGGAAGAAAGACAACATTTTCAACAAATGGTGCTGGCACAACTGGTTGTTATCATGTAGAAGAATGCGAATATATCCATACTTATCTCCTTGTACTAAGGTCAAATCTAAATGGATCAAAGAACTTCACATAAAACCAGAGACACTGAAACTTATAGAGGAGAAAGTGGGGAAAAGCCTTGAAGATATGGGCAAAGGGGAAAAATTCCTGAACAGAACAGCAATGGCTTGTGCTGTAAGATCAAGAATTGACAAATGGGACCTAATGAAACTCCAAAGTTTCTGCAAGGCAAAAGACACCGTCAATAAGACAAAGAGACCACCAACAGATTGGGAAAGGATCTTTACCTATCCTAAATCAGATAGGGGACTAATATCCAACATATATAAAGAACTCAAGAAGGTGGACTTCAGAAAATCAAATAACCCCATTAAAAAATGGGGCTCAGAACTGAACAAAGAATTCTCACCTGAGGAATACCGAATGGCAGAGAAGCACCTGAAAAAATGTTCAACATCCTTAATCATCAGGGAAATGCAAATCAAAACAACCCTGAGATTCCACCTCACACCAGTCAGAATGGCTAAGATCAAAAATTCAGGTGACAGCAGATGCTGGCGAGGATGTGGAGAAAGAGGAACACTCCTCCATTGTTGGTGGGATTGCAGGCTTGTACAACCACTCTGGAAATCCGTCTGGCGGTTCCTCAGAAAATTGGACATAGTACTACCGGAGGATCCAGCAATACCTCTCCTGGGCATATATCCAGAAGATGCCCCAACTGGTAAGAAGGACACATGCTCCACTATGTTCATAGCAGCCTTATTTATAATAGCCAGAAGCTGGAAAGAACCCAGATGCCCCTCAACAGAGGAATGGATACAGAAAATGTGGTACATCTACACAATGGAGTACTACTCAGCTATTAAAAAGAATGAATTTATGAAATTCCTAGCCAAATGGATGGACCTGGAGGGCATCATCCTGAGTGAGGTAACACATTCACAAAGGAACTCACACAATATGTACTCACTGATAAGTGGATATTAGCCCAAAACCTAGGATACCCAAGATATAAGATACAATTTCCTAAACACATGAAACTCAAGAAAAATGAAGACTGAAGTGTGGACACTATGCCCCTCCTTAGAAGTGGGAACAAAACACCCTTGGAAGGAGTTACAGAGACAAAGTTTGGAGCTGAGATGAAAGGATGGACCATGTAATTTCTGACTTATCCAGGAATCCACCCCATAATCAGCATCCAAACCCTGACACCATTACATACACTAGCAAGATTTTATCGAAAGGACCCAGATGTAGCTGTCTCTTGTGAGACTATGCCGGGGCCTAGCAAACACAGAAGTGGATGCCCACAGTCAGCTAATGGATGGATCACAGGGCTCCCAATGGAGGAGCTAGAGAAAGAACCCAAGGAGCTAAAGGGATCTGCAACCCTATAGGTGGATCAACATTATGAACTAACCAGTACCCCGGAGCTCTTGACTCTAGCTGCATATGTATCAAAAGATGGCCCAGTCGACCATCACTGGAAAGAGAGGCCCATTGGACACACAAACTTTATATGCCCCAGAACAGGGGAACGCCAGGGCCAAAAAGGGGGAGTGGGCGGGTAGGGGAGTGGGGGTGGGTGGGTATGGGGGACTTTTGGTATAGCATTGGAAATGTAAATGAGCTAAATACCTAATAAAAAATGGAAAAAAAAACTTCAAGTCTCTGAAGAAAGAAATTAAAGAAGATCTCAGAAGATGGAAGGATCTCCCATTCTCATGGATTGGCAGGATCAACATTGTAAAAATGGCTATCTTGCCAAAAGCAATCTACAGATTCAATGCAATCCCCATCAAAATTCCAACTCAATTCTTCAATGAATTAGAAGGAGCAATTTGCAAATTCATCTGGAATAACAAAAAACCTAGGATAGCAAAAACTCTTCTCAAGGATAAAAGAACCTCTGGTGGAATCACCGTGCCTGACCTAAAGCTTTACTACAGAGCAATTGTGATAAAAACTGCATGGTACTGTTATAGAGACAGACAAGTAGACCAATGGAATAGAATTGAAGACCCAGAAATGAACCCACACACCTATGGTCACTTGATCTTCGACAAGGGAGCTAAAACCATCCAGTGGAAGAAAGACAGCATTTTCAACAATTGGTGCTGGCACAACTGGTTGTTATCATGTAGAAGAATGCAAATCGATCCATACGTATCTCCTTGTACTAAGGTCAAATCTAAGTGGATCAAGGAACTTCACATAAAACCAGAGACACTGAAACTTATAGAGGAGAAAGTGGGGAAAAGCCTTGAAGATATGGGCAAAGGGGAAAAATTCCTGAACAGAACAGCAATGGCTTGTGCTGTAAGATGGAGAATTGACAAATGGGACCTAATGAAACTCCAAAGTTTCTGCAAGGCAAAAGACACCGTCAATAAGACAAAAAGACCACCAACAGATTGGGAAAGGATCTTTACCTATCCTAAATCAGATAGGGGACTAATATCCAACATATATAAAGAACTCAAGAAGGTGGACTTCAGAAAATCAAATAACCCCATTAAAAAATGGGGCTCAGAACTGAACAAAGAATTCTCACCTGAGGAATACCCAATGGCAGAGAAGCACCTGAAAAAATGCTCAACATCCTTAATCATCAGGGAAATGCAAATCAAAACAACCCTGAGATTCCACCTCACACCAGTCAGAATGGCTAAGATCAAAAATTCAGGTGACAGCAGATGCTGGCGTGGATGTGGAGAAAGAGGAACACTCCTCCATTGTTGGTGGGATTGCAGGCTTGTACAACCACTCTGGAAATCAGTCTGGCAGTTCCTCAGAAAATTGGACATAGTACTACCGGAGGATCCAGCAATACCTCTCCTGGGCATATATCCAGAATATGCCCCAACTGGTAAGAAGGACACATGCTCCACTATGTTCATAGCAATAGCCAGAAGCTGGAAAGAACCCAGATGCCCCTCAACAGAGGAATGGATACAGAAAATGTGGTACATCTACACAATGGAGTACTACTCAGCTATTAAAAAGAATGAATTTATGAAATTCCTAGCCAAATGGATGGACCTGGAGGGCATCATCCTGAGTGAGGTAACACATTCACAAAGGAACTCACACAATATGTACTCACTGATAAGTGGATATTAGCCCAAATCCTAGGATACCCAAGATATAAGATACAATTTCCTAAACACATGAAACTCAAGAAAATGAAGACTGAAGTGTGGACACTATGCCCCTCCTTAGAAGTGGGAACAAAACACCCTTGGAAGGAGTTACAGAGACAAACTTTGGAGCTGAGATGAAAGGATGGACCATGTAGAGACTGCCATATCCAGGGATCCACCCCATAATCAGCATCCAAACGCTGACACCATTGCATACACTAGCAAGATTTTATCGAAAGGACCCAGATGTAGCTGTCTCTTGTGAGACTATGCCGGGGCCTAGCAAACACAGAAGTGGATGCTCACAGTCAGCTAATGGATGGATCACAGGGCTCCCAATGGAGGAGCTAGAGAAAGTACCCAAGGAGCTAAAGGGATCTGCAACCCTATAGGTGGAACAACATTATGAACTAACCAGTACCCCGGAGCTCTTGACTCTAGATGCATATGTATCAAAAGATGGCCTAGTCGGCCATCACTGGAAAGAGAGGCCCATTGGACACGCAAAATTTATATGCCCCAGTACAGGGGAACGCCAGGGCCAAAAAGGGGGAGTGGGTGGGTAGGGGAGTGGGGGTGGGTGGGTATGGGGGACTTTTGGTATAGCATTGGAAATGTAAATGAGCTAAATACCTAATAAAAAATTAAAAAAAAAAAGAAGTGTGCTGGCACTGCCCCAGCTCAGGGCTAAGACTGTTCTTTGAAGGGCATGTAGTTTGACAGTGATCTCCTGTATATTAGTGCCCTCCTCACCTCCATCTTTTTTGATGTCTTTGGTCCATTTTGTTCATCTTCCTATTGACTAGGTACATTTTTTTCCTCTTTACTCATTCTCTGTTTTTCACTTGTATCTTTCCTCCTGTCAGCTGAGTAGGACTTCAGGTAGTTACATTTACGTTGCTATGTGATAAGCAAGATGATTTTGTGTCCAACTTAATTTCCCAAAGGCAAAAAAAAATCTGCAGGCTTGAAAGAGATGTTGGCTTGAAAAAGGCAACTGGGAGCAGTAAGGTTTCCATTCTTGGTTTTCCTCTTTACCCTTCTGTATGTTCCCTGTGAGGTGGAGTCCCCTTTAGACTCAGTGCTGTAGGTATTTCATATGCATTTCGTAGATATCAATGGTCTGAAAGGACATTGCTATAAACTCTGAATGTGAATAAGTCTGTTTGCGCCTTTTGTTGGCCTGTGAGTACAGTAATCTTTCATTATGCCTCAATGGCTGGAGATTGTTGCTCTACTTTCAAGCTGGCATAGTTAATGGTTGGTCATACGGTGGTACACTCGGATGAGAACTGTCTCCATGACTTTCAGCCATTGAATTATCTCAGCCTGCCTGGCAGCGGTGATGCATGCCTTTAATCCCAGCACTTGAGAGGCAGAGGCAGGCAGATTTCTGACTTCGAGGCCAGCCTGGTCTACAGAGTGAGCTCCAGGACAGCCAGGGCTACATAGAGAATCCCTGTCTCAGAAAAAAAAAACCAAAATACCAAAAAAAACACCCAAACAAACAAACAAAAAGAAAAAACAAACAAACAAAACCCCCCAAAACAACAATAAAACAATTATCTCAGCCAAGGTCAGAAATCTTTGTGTGTCAAAAATGTCTCCTGAGTAAGATATGGATTTCTTATTTTGTTTGACATTCATGTATATTCATTGTTAATTCTGAATGGCTTTAAATTGTTCTCTAAATTTGGCAAAAGTGTGCTAAACACAGAACACAGTCAGCTGATGAGTACCTTGCTTTTAATTAATCATGAATGTAGCTTTAGAGTGAGGCAATTTTGACTTCTGTTTTTCTTTCCTTTATGAGATATAGTTTAGGCAATTAAAAGATTATTATCTGATATGCTTGTGTACAACTTAAATCCCACCACTTGGGAGGCAGAGGCAGGTGGATCTCTCTGAGGTTGTAGCCATCCTGCTTTATGTTGTAAGTTCCCCGGACATCCAGGGTTACACTGACAGACCTTGTCTCAAAAAAACAGAACAAAATAAAAAACCCACCACCCCCAAAACTAATAAACGGACAAACAAACAAAGCAACATTCTACCACCGTGGATTATTATTAATTTTTTAATCATGATTTCTCCAGGGAGGAGACAATAGGGCATTTGGTCACTGACTTTCAAATTGTAAATCATTTTGTCTTGGGAGGTCATGGGAGTTTCTACCTAGTGTTTTAAACAGAAACAATAAACTACAAGGTATCATTAAGAATCTCCAGCCTCTGTTTTGTGTGGAAATATTGGGATCTAGGTCCAAATAAGATGAGAAGGGAGAAGTAAGACCAAAGGTTTCCAGACAAGTTGGAGGCCAAGAGGAACATCTGCAATCATCTGGGGCAGAACTCTGCCTACTTTCCTAAAGATCAAGTGCCAAAGATGACTACCTTTGGGGCTATTAGGATTCCCTCAGAATGGCTCATCTCTGAGAATGATGGTCCAGGGAAAAAGGTAGAAGAGGGATGGAGTGATGTTTGTCAGAGGGTTCAAAATTTCTGTCAGACTGATTAAGTAAGGTCTGGAGTATAGAAAAAGTTGATTTTGACATAAACTATGTACAAAGCAAAGATAAAAAAAAAAAAGAAAGACTTGCATCCCAAAGGTCCATCATTCTCCTCGAGTCTAAGTGTTTGTGCTCACCTTTACCAGAACTCTGGAGACCTGTGTTCATCCAGGTCTCAGGGCTCATCCAAAACACAGACCTGAACCAGCTGTGGCCAAGTGTTCCTGTGTTGTTGGCTGAACTCTGCCTCAACTTCAGAGACACTGGAGGGGCAGCCTTGGCCTTCAAGCGCCAGACATTCCAGGTCCTCTGCCAGCTAATAGAGTCTTCCACAGAGGCCTGTCATCTCAAAAATAGAAGCTTGGGTATTCCAAAGATTGGGATGCCACTCTATAGTCATGATGAGTTGGTTACGTGAGTCCATACAAGTTAACTAATGTTTGTATGACTGTTTTCCTTATTTGAAAGTGAGTAATGAGATCATCTGAGGAGTGATTGCTAAGAATAAAATCACTGATTAACATGAATGATAGGTCTGTACAGAGCATGGGCTTAATTTTCTGGGTCCAGTGCAAATAGCTGGGAGAGTTCAAAACAAATCCAATAGAATCAACAGGAATACTAACAACAACAATTTTTTAAAAACCTGAGTGCTGGAATCACAGGCATGTACCAACTCTGGCTAACTTTTGTATGCTTTTATAATAAACAAAAAAACAAACAAACAAACAAACATCCCTATTCCAGTTCTAGCAGTTGCCTCAGAGAGAGCTGTGTGACACTGCATGCTGCTTCCTTTCCCCAGATAGCTCAGGAGATCTTTTCCATCTTCTATGATCTTCTGCAATTTCTTTCTTCAGAGACTTGAAGTTCTCTTTTTTTCCCTTTTTTTATTTGTGATTTTCTTCATTTACATTTCCAATGCTATCCCAAAAGTCCCCCATATCCTCCCCCTACCACTCCCCTACTCACTCACTCCCACTTTTTGGCCCTGGTGTTCCCCTGTACTGAGGCATATAAAGTTTGCAAGAACAAGGGGCCTCGTCTTCCACTGATGGCCAACTAAGCCATCTTCAGATACATACTCAGACTGAGACATGAGCTCCGGCAGAGGGGGGGGATTGGGGAGGAGTGTACTGGTTAGTTCATATTTTGTTCCACCTATAGGGTTGCAGATCCCTTTAGCTCCTTGGGTACTTTCTCTAGCTCCTCCATTGGTGGCCATGTGATCCATCCAATAGCTGACTGTGAGCATCCACTTCTATGGCAGTTTCTAGATGATACATCCTTTCTTCTCAACTCCAAATTTTGTCTCTGTAACTCTTTCCTGGGTGTTTTGTTCCCAATTATAAGAAGGGGCAAAGTGTCCACACTTCGGTCTTAGTTCTTCTTGAGTTTCTTGTGTTTTGCAAATTGTATCTCATATCTTGGGTATTCTAAGTTTCTGGGATAATATCCACTTACCAGTGAGTACATATCATGTGAATTCTTTTGTGATTGGGTTACCTCACTCAGTATGATGCCCTCCAGGTCCATCCATTTGGCTAGGAATTTCATAAATTCATTCTTTTTAATAGCTGAGTAGTACTCCATTGTGTAAATGTACCACATTTTCTGTATCCATTCCTCTGTTGAGGGGCATCTGGGTTATTTCCAGCTTCTGGCTATAATAAATAAGGCTGCTATGAACATAGTGGAGCATGTGTCCTTCTTACCAGTTGGAACATCTTCTGGATATATGCCCAGGAGTGGTATTCTGGGATCCTCCAGTAGTCCTATGTCCAATTTTCTGAGGAACTGCCAGACTGATTTCCAGAGTGGTTGTACAAGCTTGCAATCCCACCAACAACGGAGAAATGTTCCTTTTTCTCCACATCCTTGCCAGCATCTGCTGTCACCAGAATTTTTGATCTTAGCCATTCTGACTGGTGTGAAGTGGAATCTCAGGGTTGTTTTGATTTGCATTTCCCTGATGATTAAGAATGCTGAACATTTTTCAAGTGCTTCTCTGACATTCGGTATTCCTCAGGTGACAATTCTTTGTTTAGCTCTGAGCCCCACTTTTTAATGGTGTTATTGGATTTTCTGAAGTCCACCTTCTTGTGTTCTTTATACATATTGGTTATTAGTCCCCTATCCGATTTGGGATAGGTAAATATCCTTTCCCAACCTATTGGTGGCCTTTTTGTCTTATTGACGGTGTCTTTTGCTTTACAGAAGCTTTGCAGTTTCATGAGGTCCCATTTGTCCATTCTCAATCTTACAGCACAAGCCATTCCTGTTCTATTCAGGAACTTTCCCCCTGTGCCCATATCTTCTATGCTTTTCCCCACTTTCTCCTCTATAAGTTTCAGTGTCTCTGGTTTTATGTGGAATTCCTTGATCCACTTAGATTTGACCTTAGTACAAGGAGATAGGAATGGATCAATTCCCATTCTTCTACATGTTAGCCGCCAGTAGTGCCAGCACCATTTTTTGAAAATGCTGTCTTTTCTCCACTGGATGGTTTTAGCTCCCTTGTCAAGGATCAAATGACCATAGGTGTGTGGGTTCATTTCTGTGTATTCAATTTTATTCCATTGGTCTACTTGTCTATCGTTATACCAAGACCATGCAATTTTTGATCACAATGCTCTGTAGTACAGCTTT
The DNA here is from genome assembly GCF_000001635.26 of Mus musculus. Taxonomy (NCBI): domain Eukaryota; kingdom Metazoa; phylum Chordata; class Mammalia; order Rodentia; family Muridae; genus Mus; species Mus musculus. The sequence continues at coordinate 3,607,093 of NC_000080.6, read as the reverse complement.
AGGTCAGGCTACCAACAACAATTTTAAAAACCTTCTGAGGGCTGGAATTACAAGCTTGTACCAAATCTGGTCAACTTTTGTATGTATTTCCACCAGAGGTTCTTTTATCCTGGAGAACAGTTTTTGCTATCCTAGGTTTTTTGTAATTCCAGATGAATTTGCAGATTGCCCTTTCTAATTCATTGAAGAATTGAGTTGGAATTTTGATGAAGATTGCATTGAATCTGTAGATTGCATTTGACAAGATAGCCATTTTTACTATATTGATCCTGCCAATCCATGAGCATAGAAGATCTTTCCATCTTCTGAGATCTTCTTTAATTTCTTTCTTCAGAGACTTGAAGTTCTTATCATACAGATCTTTTACTTCCTTAGTTAGAGTCACACCAAGGTATTTTCTATTGGTTTTTACTCTTGTGAACAGTGTTGTTTCCCTAACTTCTTTCTCAGCCCATTTCAAAAGACCAAGTCAGAATCAGTGTCAATCTCTTTCTCCCTGAAGATCAGGATGTTAGTTAGCTCTTAGCTGTTGCTCTAGCACTAGGCCTGCCTGTCTGCGGCCATACTTCCAACCATGATGACCTTGGACTATATGAAACTCTAAGCAAGCCCTCAGTTAAAAGCTTCATTGTATCTTACATTGTTTGTAGTATTTCATCACAGTAATAGAACAGTGACTACCACAGGCAGGAAAGAGTTTCTCTCAGCTTACAGTTATAGACCATCATGAACTGAAGTCAGTGCAGGACGCCATGGTGGAGCCCTGCTTACAAGCTTGCTCCTCATGGCTTGTTCAGCCTGCTTCCTTACACCACAGGACCACCTGCCAAGGCAACCCACTTCTTGCAGTGGGCTTAGCCTTACCACATCAATCCTTAATCAAGAAAATGCCTGACAGACTTGCCTACAGGCCAATATTAGACAATTATTTCAAACACCTCATGAGGAAGTTACATCTTTTTTATATTTCTTTTCAGGAACTTCCATGTTGTTTTGCCTGTGGCTCCACCAATTTACATTCTTGCCTGGAGTGCACACAGATATCCTTTGTGAGGCAGTGGACTGTGTCACCAGAGGACCATGACAACCGGTGACATTGCATAGAGTTTTCTATTGTGATGGGGTATCTAGCTAGGCTCTAAGTGATTAGCCAATGAGCTTCCCTCCAATTCTGTGAAAGATATTCAATCTCTGGTTCACCCAGAGTAAGACTTGTGCATTTTCATCTACCCTGAATAAAACAGTTTAGACAAGCAAGGACTGTCTTCTTCATCAAAGACCTGAAGGGTGTGGGGGACAGTGGGCTGTGGGGGGATGGGGATGGCGGGGGTAAGGCTTAGACACACAGAGCTGTGGTTAAGTCTCCTGTAGAGGACCCCTCTTCTAGCCCCTCCATAGTCCTGGCACTCACCTGGAGCTAAGCTGAATTCCCCACACTGGGTTCATATATGGCTACTGGCTCCTGTTCCCAACTACTTGAAGTTCCCAGTGGTATCTGCATACACAAGCGGATTGGGACCACCATTTTCAACTCATCATGGTTCCCAGGAGCTTCTGGGTGCATAGGACTCCCCCTCCCCCCAACCCTGCTGTTTTCAGCCAGAGAAACACAGGCTGGGCCCCCTATCTGAGACTGTTTCAGCCTTCCCTGAGCAATGTGGCTCAGCACCCCAGGGGCTAGGAAGAAACACAGCCTAATATCCCTGAGTTTTGCCTTCCCCAAGTGGCACGTTGGTGGCATTCCTGACCCCCAGAGGGAAGGCAGAGACACAGAATGATGCCTTTACTGTATGCTGTCAGCAGGGCCTGATCTCTCTGCTCTGTTTTTGATATCTGTGCTCACAGGTATGGGGTATGAGGCAGAATGTCACTGTGGTTGATTTGCACTTCCTTGGTGCTTAGGAATAACAAACCCTTATCATAGAAATTAACATTTAGAGTCCTACTTGCTATCACGTGCCAACATACATCCTAATAGATTTATTAGTTGGTATGTTAAATGACTTTTTTTAATAGGAATTTCTTTCTTAGAGCTGCTATTGTGGCAATATCATAACCAAAGTAACTTGGGAAGGAAAGTTTATTTGACTTATACTTCCACAATACAGCTCATCATGGAAGGAATCTGGACAGGAACTCAAACAGTATAGAAATCTGGAGACAGGAGCTGATGAAGAGGCCACTGAGGAATGCTGCTTACTGGCTTGCTCCTTATGGCTTGCTCAACCTAATTTCTTATAGAACCTAGGACCACCAGGCAAGTGACGGCCCCACCCACAATGGGCTGGGCCCACATCCATCAATCTAATTAAGAAAATGTCCTATAGGTGTACCAACAGCATGATTTTGTGTTGGCATTTTCTCCATTGAGGTTCCCTCCTCTCAGATAACTTCAGCTGGTGCCAAGTTGACATTAAGTTAGCCAGCAGAGAATTGTTATGGCCAAAAGTTACTTTTCCAATGAAAGCAGTGATTCAGTGAGCTCGTGTCCCTGGAGTTCCCTGACATCAGCAAGTTGCCATCATCAGAACCCCCTTAGCAAATGCTCTCAACAGAACATTCTTTGAATCAGTGGCCAAAGTGGTGTTCCCCTAACAGCCAGAAGACCAGGACCACCAATCTGATCTGCTTGTAGAAGTCACTCTCTAACTCACTTGCAAACATCTGCAGCTTCATAGCAATCCATGCAGCAACCTTTCCTTTGAAACCTTCAAAACCACTACAAGAACAAACCTGAGAGCTGAGATTGACCTGAATTAATCTTGTGGTGAAAAAATAAACAGAGAGTAGTACTTCCTCCTTCTCTGGTCCACGAAGAGATCAGCAAGCCGCTTTGAAAGTGAACATACAATGCAAAATCAAACCTTAGGAAAGAAATCAGTTGAAACAATTTGTCCTTAGTCAGGAACTCTTTCTTGAATGACTGGAGGACTTTTCCGGATGTCGGCTGGTCCATTTCTCCAGCTGTGAATATGTGATATTTAATGGCAGTAGATGATAGATGAGAGGCTTCATTCAATGTTTCAAAAGATTTTAAATCTCACAGATGAGAACATAGGCAAACCCAAGGATGAGGTGATATATCTTTTAAATTGATTCTTACAACTACTGCATCATAATGTCACTCTGTTGGGTTGGTTATTTATCTTAGTGCACTGGTTGTAGCTGTGTATCGTGCCGTGGTATCTTTTTCAAATATAAAAGATGAAAAACTTCTTCATTACAATCTACAGCTACAAAAACCTCCAGCAAAGTGGCTGGAGGCTCAGTGGTGGAGCATTTGCCTGCCGAACATGTCCAAGGCCCCAGACTCTAGCATCAGCAACACAAACAACATCAATAACAACAAGCCAACAACAAATGAACCATACAAACTACACACTGTTGGGCTGTAGAGGGAGAGAGTAAACTTAAATAATTTACTGTCACAGAAACGGTAGTTAAGCACCTCAGGTAACTATCACTGTCGTGAGATCCAAAGCACACAAAGATAATAATCAACATATGGTTCTGAATACAATTTAATGTTTGCTATAATATTAACCGACAAGTAATACACAAATTTGGTAGATACCAGGGAACTTAATACATGTTCATCTCTTTCCTTCTCTCTACCAAAAGAATTATGAAAGAGAGAAAGAGAGAGAGAGAGAGAGAGAGAGAGAGAGAGAGAGAGAGAGAGAGAGAGAGAAAAGACATCAGCTTTTTTCCCCTGAGTTCTTCTGGGTCAGGCCAACTTGAAACTCACTGTATGCTGAGGATGAATTTCTGCTTCCCACATGTCTACCTGTAGAGTTCTGAGGATTACAGACACGAGTCACCATACCTACACAGTGCTAGGAATTTAAACAAGGGCTTTGTATATACTAGCTAGGTAAACACTCCACCAACGGTGATACATCCCAACCTGTAATATGCCACATTTTACAGAAAAGAAAAGAAACGAAAAGGAAAGGAAAGGAAAGGAAAGGAAAGGAAAGGAAAGGAAAGGAAAGGAAAGGAAAGGAAAGAGAAAAGGAAAGAAAAAAGAAAAGGCAGGTACATTTCTAGATAGTAGGCAACAACTTTATTACTAACCTGAGATAAGAGTTGGTATCTGGTTTTATTACCACAATTGTTGCTCCACAAGGAGAGAAAAATAATTAAAGCTTAAAATAATATGAAAAGTGAAGCCAGCTGACAATCGTATGGAGAAGGAAGCATCTGGTTTGGACTCAGGAAAAAGCCCACTCAGATAGAGCCCCCCTTCTCCCCGCACGCCATGGGTCACCTTGGGTGAAGGAGACTGGGTTGGCTGGAGGAAGAAAAGGCCCAGGAGCTGTCTTCCTGCAGACTTCCAAGAGAACAGAAAGAAATGCCTGGATTCCAGTCAGCTTTGCTGAGTTCTTGGAGAGGACCTTCATGCCTACAAAGGAAAAGGTGAAACCTGAAGATACAGCTCCAAGTGACAAGGCTTGCTCTGAGGCTATGATAGCTGATGAAGAATTATGTTCCTCTTAAGGCAATAAGAAAGGACCTGAAGAAAAATGAAGACTTAGGTACTCACAAAAGACTACCGCTTGCTTTCTTCCTGCTTCATTCTGAATATTGTCCAAAGATCAAGAGTGAATCACCGGGCTTGTCCACTGGGAATGTAGCAAGGAAATTGGGTGAGATGTGGTCTGAGCAGACAGCCCAAGATAGACCACCATGTGAAGAGAAGGCAGCTGAACTAAAGGAAGAATGAGATACAGGATATTGCATGCCTTGAGAGGGCAGAGGTGATGCAAGATACAAGGGCCCTAGTGGGCCAGGAGGCTCAAGGAAGAATGAAAAGATGAAGAAGGGGAGGAATAGGAGAAGGAGAGGAGAAGATGGAGGAGGAAGAGGAAAAGGAGGATGTAGAAGAAGAAGGAGGAGGAGGATGCTAAAGAGAGGGGAGGAGGAAGAGGAGGAGCAGGAGGAGGAGGAGAAAATGAGGCAGAGGAAAACCAAATGGTTAGTCTGCGATTCCCATGGAACTTGTGGAGGCCCAGTTACTTATTTCATTACAAATGTGAACCTTAAGTACGGCTTAACACTGGCTTCTGTATAAATATCATGCAGTTTTTTGTTTTGTAGAGGATCCCTACCTACTTCAAGGCTCAGGAAACAGTATTGAAGAAGCTATGGAAAGAGTGAGTGTAAAAACCTGATGAATGGTGAGGAATACTGTGAGAGGCTGGCCTCTGAACACACCATGGCTGTTACACACACACATTCACAGCAGCTGTGTTTACCCATGCAAGCCCTTCACAAGATCCAGAGAGTTAAACTTTCCATTGTGGAGGGGGAGGGATTCTCAATACCCCAACCCCATCCCTTGCTGAGTTGCTAATGGCAACTGATAAAAGCTAAAGGACAGAGAGCCACTTTTCTTTGAGAAAGGTGGCCATTGGCAGGTTTCCCACGCCCCTTTGTATGCCCAGCAGGCATGCACGAATACAGGCAGCACCAGTTGGAGTTAGTGGGTGATTTTATTAAACAACATGAAGTTGGGAGGGATACAGGAGACTTGTTGAGGGAAGGGTGTTGATCAAAGCATATGGAAGACAGGCTAGGGGCAGGAGGTGATGGTGGTAAGGCTAGAGGGAGTAACCAAGGAATGACTACAACTAAGATACATTGTATACACGTATGAATGGATTTTATTGAATGTTATCAGGATGTAGCTCAGTAGTGGGTGCTTGCAGTGCTAACTTAATATTCACAAGGTCCTGAGTTCAATCCCTAGTACTGTGGTAGAGAAAGAAGTTTTCAATACAGTCTGTAGCTCCCCCTCCCCCCAGGGTTTGTTTATGTGTTCATTTGTTTGTTTGAAGCAGTTTCTCTGTCATCAAGCTAGGCTTACGCTCACACAGATCCCCCTGCTCCTGCCTCCTTGGTGATGCATTAATGGTTACTCCACCACCATCTGCAAGCTGGAGGTTTTTTGGAGGCTACTATATACTTAGATTTTTAAAGTTTTGATGTTGATTGTTCATAAATACTTAGTAGTTTCTTTAATGACTTGGATGTGGTAACATGGCCAACTTCATAGGCATTCATACTACTAGTATCTCCTTTATAAGGATGTTTGTAATAAAATTGTGAACATTAAAATATAAAAAATATAACTAGAGACCATCATGAATAATGTACATACTAGTTTATAAACACAAGGTAAAATGTGAGGTGTGACATCACTGCTTTTCTTTGCATCCTCCACTCTTTCTCCTTGCTCTGTTCCTCCTTTATATAACCTCATAGAAGTAAGGAAGGGAAGAAAGGAAGGAGGGAGGGATGGAGAGGGGGAAAGAGGGAGTGAGAGAGGGGTGGAGGGGTGGATGGAGGAAGAGATGGAAGTAAATGGAGGAGGGAAGGGAAAGAGGAAACCCACAAACACTGTAATAACAAAAGAATTATTCAGGGGCTCATGGTATCAACACTGTTCTCACAATAATGTATTCATTGTGAAACCATCTAAACATGTTTTCAAACATTGTTATACAATAGTCTCATCATTTCCCTCCAATCTTTAAAGCCACTAAGAACTGATAGACCTCCCTTGCATTCTAACATACTGTTCAACCCAAAACATTCCAAATCTGTGGAAGTGAAAACGAAAAACAAAATAAAACACAACATAGCCCGAGTTCTGCAAGAGAACCCAGTTTAAGGAAAAGGTAATTCAAAATTCCTGATACTTATTCAGTCTTCAGAAATCAATTGAAAGGGTGGGAAGGATCAGGGGTTCAAGGCCTTTGAGAGACATTGCCTCAAAAAGCCAAAGGAATAAAAACTACTTGCACCTTTGTGCCTATGTTACCCAGAACTAATAGTGTCTCACTTGGATCCCCTGAGTGGCAGCTGTCACTCAGTTGAAATCTGAGTTTCTCTATGGGCCTTACAGGAGAGAGTGTCATCATGGTACCCCTGGGGTTGTTATGGTGGATGTGAAGAGAACATCTACTTCATCCCTCAGCAGTGCTGTGAGAATGTCAGGGAGACCACATGGTGTGCCCTTACTGAACGTATTGCCTGATCAACATAACCTTCTTAGATAACAGTCGCCTGTCCATACTTTACCAAAACAAAGCCTGAGACAGAGTGTGAAGAACATAAGAAAAAGAACAGTACACAAAATTAAACCCAGGAGAGAAATGGAGAAAGTGGGCAGAATGACACAGGCACACATTTACAAAGCACCTGCCTTGCTCTGGAAACAGACCGAGTCAGATATGATTGGCCAGAGCAGTGGTTCTCCTCCTTCATAATTGTGACTCTTTAATACAGTTCCTCATGGCCTGAACCATAAAATTATTTCCATTGCTACTTCTTAACTGTAATTTTGCTACCGTTATGAGTCTTAATGTAAATATCTGATATGCAGGGTATCCTGTACAGGGGTTGTGACCCACAGGTTGAGAAAGAACCACTGACATTGTGGTTGACAAAGCTGAGGCTTTCAGTGCATTCTAAACACGTGATATGCAAAACATTAAAATTATGAAGCTGCAGAAACTCCATGCTTACAGAGGCATTATAAGATCCTCCTCTTTAAAAAAGATTTTAAAAGTGGTGATGTGTGGTACAGAAAATGTTCTCAAAAGAATGTGATGGCCGTGGGGGTAAAACTACCATTCTAGGAGCTGAAATAAAGATGGTCACTATTTCTAAGCTCCCCTGGGCTAGCACCACCTCTCTGTCTCTGTCTCTCTCTCTGTCTCTGTCTGTCTCTGTCTATCTCTCTCTCTCTCTCTGTCACACACACACACACACACACATACCTATGCACTTATTTCTCAATCTGGGGCTTTTTGTTACAGATGTGGGTGTTTTTTGGGTTATTTGGGTTATTTTTATAAGGAGACAGGGTCTGTTATGTTCTTCCCACCTAATCCCTGACCTCAAACCATCCTCCTGCCTCAGTTTCCTGAGTAGCTGAATCTACAGCACACACCACCACGTTTGGGCATTTCAGACAGATGAGAGTACTTTTCTACCTAGTGCTTTCTTGACAAACGTTTATTTTTATTTTTGTTTAGCTTTGCTTTTCTGAGATAGGGTTGAGCTTCATAGTCCTGACTTTGGATCAGGCAGACCTTGACATTGTTGGTGAACGTTTTTTTCCTAATGTGTAGTTTGCCAATTTGTCCTATTGGCTATGCCCTTTGTCTTATAGAAGCTTTTCAGTTTCTTGTGGCCCATTTATAAATTTTGATGTTAGAGTCTGAGCTATTGGACTTCTGTTTATGACATTTATCCCCATTCCCATGAGTTTGACGGTCTTTCCTGCTTTCTCTTCAGTTAGATTCAGTGAATCTGGTTTTATGTTGAGTTCTTTAATTCACCTGGCCTTGAGTATTGTGCCAGGTGACAAATATGCATCTACTTTCATTTTTCTACATACTTACTCCAAGTTAGACCAGCGACATTTATTGAAGATGTTTCTTTTTGCATTGCATATTCATGACTTTGTCCATGATCAAGTGTCCATCAGTCTAGTTTAATTTCTCGGTCTTCAAATCATTTCTTTTTCTATTTTAAAACACTTTAATCTTACATTTCAAATGTTAGCTATTTTTCCGGTTTTCTGCCTAAAACCCACTTACCTCATGCCCCTTCGAACTGCTTCTATGAGGGTGCTCCACCACACAGTGCTCTCTTGCTAGCCTAGCATTCCTATACACCGGGGCATGGAGCTTTTAAAGGACCAAGGGCCTTTCCTCCCATTGATGTCCAACAAGGCTGTCATCTGGCACACATGTGCCTAGAGCCATGGGCCAGTCCATGTGTGATTGGTGGTTTAGTCCCTGGGATATCTAGGGGATATGGTTGGTTGATATTGTTGTTCTTCCTATGGTTGCAACCCCCTATAGCTCATTCAGTCCTTTCTCCAACTCTTCCACTGGGGACTCTATGCTCATTCCAAAGAGGGGCTGCAAAAATGTGCCTTGGTATTTGTCACTCTCAGGTGGAGCCTCTGAGTAGACAACTGTAGCAGGCTCCTCTCAGAAAGCACTTATTGGCATCTTCCATAGTGTCTGGCCTTGGTGTCTGTATGTGGGATGGATCTCCAGGTGGGGAAGGCTCAGGATGGCTTTAGCTTCATTCTCTGCTCCACACCTTATCTCCACATTTCCTCCTGTGTTTGCTGGCCTAAAGGGTCCTGGATCCACCAACAAGGGGCTTACTCTATAGAGGCTCAATTTTACCAAGAAAAGGATTGTTGCAGAATCATACCATGGAACCAAGAAGTTCAACTACAGTATCTTAGGTCCAGCAGACCTGGTAGAGAACTGAAGACCTGAGCTATCTGGGGAAAGGAAGCAGTATGCAGTGTCACACAGCTCTCTCTGAGGCAACTGTTAGGACTGGAATAGGGATGTTTGTTTGTTTATTTGTTTGTTTGTTTGTTTGTTTATTATAAGGCAGAGTTGGTACATGCCTGCAATCCTAGCACTCAGAAGGTTTTTAAAAAGTTGTTGTAGTTAGTATTCCTGATGTTTCTATTGGTTTTGTTTTGAAATCTCCCAGCTCTTTGCACTGGAGGCAGAAAATTAAGCCCATGCTCTGTACAGTCCTATCATTCATGTTAATCAGTGATTTTATTCTTAGCAACCACTCCTCAGATGATCTCATTACTCACTTTCAAATAAGGAAAACAGTCATACAGACATTAGTTAACTTGTATGATCTCATGTAACCAACTCATCATGACTGTAGAGTGGCATCCCAATCTTTGGAATACCCAAGCTTCTATTTTTGAGATGACAGACCTCTGTGGAAGACTCCATTAGCTGACAGAGGACCTGGAATGGCTGCCACCTGAAGGCCAAGCCTTCCCTTCCAGGGTCTCTGAAGCCTGAGGCAGAGGTCAGCCAATAACACAGGAAAACTTGGCCACAGCTGGTTCAGGTCTGTATTTTGGGTGAGACCTGAGACCTGGATGAACAGAGGTCTCCTGAGTTCTGGTAAAGGTGAGCACAAACACTTAGACTTGAGGAGAATATTGGATCTTTGGGATTTGTTAGTATTCCTGCTGTTTCTACTAATTTTAGTTTGAACTCTCCCAGCTATTTGCACTGGACCCAGAAAATTAAGCCCATACTCTGTACAGTCCTATCATTCATGTATTTATTGTAATCAACACAGTCATCAATAGTAAACTAAGTATATTGGTTCATGGTTATAGTCTACTCTACTAAAATAAATGATTTGGACTGATTAACAATTTCTAGTGATTGTGTGAGTACAGGAACACATAAGAAGATATTTAACTGAGAATTAGTAAGTAGTTGCCCCTTTTTCTTAATCCATACATTGTAATATGTAAAGACAGAGTTATTTTGAAAACAAGACCTCTGGAAAAAAAACTTTCTGTGAGCACATATTCAGCAAAAGTTTAAAGTACAAACCTGAACAGAATTATGACAATGACATCTGGTCCCTACTCTTAGATCAGTCTGCTGACAAGACTTTGAAGGATATTCAACATGAGCCTAGGGAATCACAGTTTGTGCATCTTCAGGAAGTCATTTCAAAAGATTTCAAAGTAAAACTGAAGTGCTTAAGAAAGCATGGAAAAATTGTTTCCCCAAGGAAGAAATCCTACCTCACTTCTCTAAGGAAATAGCAAGATTGAAGGTAATTCTAATTTTTAAATCAATATATGTCCTTTGAGTGCAAAGATGCATTTGTGAGCCCACATCTGCAGAGCTTAAGAATGTCTAGACAACAGGATCTCAGCGTTGAACATGTCCTGCATCTTCTTCACACCCTCAGTCCCAGCTGCATCCTTGTCCTTGATCATTAAAGCTATAAGGATACAGGTGTAAAATTCCGGGATCCTGTGACCCTGAGATTCTGGGTGTGTCACAGTTCCTGAGAGACAAGTTGCCTGTGAGACTCTAAGATTCTTGTGTGACTAACTCCTGGGATTCTGGGATCCTGGGATTCTAAGATCCTGGTCATGATAGAGTGAGTGTGTGGAGTGGAGCCTCTTCTTTGGGCTGTGGGACTGTCCTCTGGGTTTGTACCCAAGGTAGACAAGTGCTAGAGTAAACATATGCAAGAAATGATGCGAGCAGTCCTGGGACAGGTGGTGAAAAACTAAAGTTATTTAGTCTCAGCATCCAGAGTAGAGTGGTAGAGGCTATGGCTCTTCTTGGTTGTTTGTCATGCTATTGAGCAGCCACCTCCTTATGTATTGTCCCTGATACAGATGTTGCATGAAAATCTATAGATGGCCAAGAATCTAAACTTGCTGATACTCAGTAAAATCTACAGTTGTTAGGTTTATCATCTTGTGATATTAGGATATTTGATCTCTTTGTCTATTTTTACTTGCTGTAAAAGGAGCCTAGGGGAGCTCCTCATAACTCTCTGTGAGTGCTCAGCATAGCACATTCCTGGTTTGGTAATGTTTTCAATTGCAGGGTTAATCTGACCCCTTACAAGAGGATTTGTAGAGTCATATAGCACTTAACTATAACAACCTTTCTAGGGGTCAACTGATTGCAGACTGATAACAGCCACGTTCCCCTTTTGGTCCTCTACTTAAGCTTGTCTTAAACTTGAAATATCCTAAAAGTTACTCTCAAGACTTATTGTCCCCAAATGACAGATGAGTCTGACTTGCTGTGTCCCTTTCAAGTCGGGTAACAACGATGATTTATAGGCTATGTAGTATATAAATTGCCTTGAATCTGCACTAGCTCCATTATGTTCATAGCAGCCTTAATTATGATAGCCAGTAGCTGGAAAGAACCAAGATTTCCATCAACAGAGGAATGGATACATAAAATACGGTACATTTGTACAATGAAGAACTAGTCAGCTATTAAAAAGAATGAATTCGTGATATTTTTAGACAAATGGATGGATCTGTAGGATATCATCCTGAGTAAGGTAATCCAATCACAAAAGAACACATATGACATGTACTTGCTGATAAGGGGATATTAGCCCAGAACCTTGGAATACCCAAGATACAAATAGCAAAGCATACAAAACTCAAGAAAAAGGAAGACCAAAGTGAGGATACTTTGATCCTTATTAGAATGAGGAACAAAATACCCATGAAAGGAGTGACAGCAACATAATGTGAAGCAGAGACTGAAGGAATGACCATCCAGAGACTGCTTCACCTGGGGATCCATCTCATAAACAACCAGAAAAACCAGACACTACTACGGATGCCAACAAGAGATTGCTGACAAGAGCCTGATATAGCTGCCAACTGAGAGGTTCTGCCAGTGCCTGACAAATACAGAAGTACATGCTCACAGCCATCAAATGGTCAGAGCACAGGGTCCCCAGTGAAGGAGCTAGAGAGAGGACCTATGGAGCTGAAGGGTTTAGAGCCCCATAAGAGGAACAACAATATGAACTAACCAGTACCTCCAGAGATCACTTGGACTAAACCACCAAACAAAGAAAACACATGATGGAACTCATTGCTCTAGGTAAATGTGTAGAGGAGGATGGCCTGGTTGGTCATCACTGGGAGGAGAGTCCTTGGTCCTATGAATGTTCTATGCCCCAGTAGAGGAGCATGCGAAGGCCAGGATGAAGGGAGTGGGTGGGTTGGGGAGCAGGGGTTGGTGTAGTAAACAGGGGATCTTCAGAGGGGAAACTAGGAAAGGGTTTAGCATTTGAAATGTAAGTAAAGAAAATATCAAATAAAAAAGACATTTGTTAGGATTTTATAGGATGATACCTAATTACAATCTTCATTGTTTTTGAATGATGATTTTGGCAGACACAGGTGAATCATAAAGTAATAAAATGAACATTGAAGGACCCCCACAGAAACCACTTGCAATTACCAGTGATTGTATATTTGAAGGAACGCAGAAGCATACACTGCTGTGTTTTCTGACAGCTTTTTATTCCCTTAGACTATGCTTTGATTTAATGAGAGCTATTACAGAAATACTGATGTATTTGCCATTAATGCGTTCAACACCATCATCCACAGGATTTTCACAGTAGCTAAATATTTGACAGCAACGATGCAGCATGGGTAAGTTTTCCATCATTAAGTTCCTATCCAGACAGTTGGACAAACTCTCCATACTGAATGTATGAAGGACTTTGTAGTTAAGTCCGGCTCAGAAGAAACTATGGAGCCCAAGTCCCATGAAGAGTGCAGAGATCCATCTGGGTCTGATATCTGTGGGCTTTCATGATCACACCTGAAATAACAAGGCTCTTAGAGTGAAGAGTTGGAGATCACTGTGTTAGTCATAAGAATAAATGCAATGTACTCAATTGTAACTGAAAGCTGACAGTCAATATGTACTGTGTATAACCTTATCAAAATATCAAATGAATTAAAAGAACAATAAATAACCAATAAATAACAAAACTTTGAATGAAAACAAGAAAAAACAAATAACTAAACTAATCAAAACTCAAACCAAAATCAAACCACAAAAATTGTGCAAAGCAAAATTCTTAGTCTGCTCATTTTGTAGCACAGGCTTACAGCCTGTGGGTGTCCTTGGCAACTTAGTAGAAAAGTAGTTCCTGGAGGTAACAAACTTTGCAGGAGAAATTTAAGCAACATTCTCCTTTTGGAGTGTGGGTCTGAAGGATATGGCCTCCCAAGTCAAAGCAGAACACATGTTGTAGACTTGGATCCAAGGTTTTACAATTTTGTTGACTGATCTCCATGTAATTATTGATGATGACCCATCAGGAAAAGATAAATTTGCACTCAGATTCTTCCTGGATGCCCAGCAGCTCGTGATGTGTCTCAGCATTTCTCTGAGTCCCTTTAAATGTGCACTCTTCCTGGGCCAGAGGCTAGATGAAATTAAGGCCTGTTCATACCAAAGAAACAAAATAAAAGAGGAGCATACAGCCCATTACAGCCATGGTTATTAGGGATGAGAGGCAACAGTGGTGTATTTCCTGTGCACATTCAGTGCTCTTCCTCCAGCACTTCTCTTTGAGGGAGATCATGTCGTGGTCTGTGCCATGTTCTGCTTTCTGCTGGACTATATCACACTTAGGGAAGAAAGAAACAAAGGCCAGTTAAGCATTTGTAAATTGAGCTGTCTCTCCCAGAACAGCTCTATTCAGCTGGACAAACCAACATGTCCTATCAGCTAAGATCATAACGTGCATCCCAAGTGCCATAGAGCACCTGAGCTTGGAATTCTTTCTCACCTATTAAAAACTGCTAGAATTTCATGTGTTTAGCAAATTATATTTTATATCTTGGATATCCTAGGTTTGGGGCTAATATCCACTTATCAGTGAGTACATATTGTGTGAGTTTCTTTGTGAATGTGTTACCTCACTCAGGATGATGTCCTCCAGGTCCATCCATTTGGCTAGGAATTTCATAAATTTAATCTTTTTAATAGCTGAGTAGTACTCCATTGTGTAGATGTACCACATTTTCTGTATCCATTCCTCTGTTGAGGGGCATCTAGGTTCTTTCCAGCTTCTGGCTATTATAAATAAGGCTGCTATGAACACAGTGGAGCATGTGTCCTAAACACATGAAACTGAAGAAGAATGAAGACTGAAGTGTGAACACTATGCCCCTCCTTAGATTTAGGAACAAAACACCCATGGAAGGAGTTACAGAGACAAAGTTTGGAGCTGAGATGAAAGGATGGACCATGTAGAGACTGCCATATCCAGGGATCCACCCCATAATCAGCATCCAAACGCTGACACCATTGCATACACTAGCAAGATTTTATTGAAAGGACCCAGATGTAGCTGTCTCTTGTGAGACTATGCCAGGGCCTAGCAAACACAGAAGTGGATGCTCACAGTCAGCTAATGGATGGATCATAGGGCTCCCAATGGAGGAGCTAGAGAAAGTAGCCAAGGAGCTAAAGGGATCTGCAGCCCTATAGGTGGAACAACATTATGAACTAACCAGTACCCCGGAGCTCTTGACTCTAGCTGCATATATATCAAAAGATGGCCTAGTTGGCCATCACTGGAAAGAGAGGCCCATTGGACTTGCAAACTTTATATACCCCAGTACAGGGGAACACCAGGGCCAAAAAGGGGGAGTAGGTGGGCAGGGGAGTGGGGGTGGGTGGATATGGGGGACTTTTGGTATAGCATTGGAAATGTAAATGAGCTAAATACCTAAT
Source organism: Mus musculus (assembly GCF_000001635.26). Lineage (NCBI taxonomy): Eukaryota > Metazoa > Chordata > Mammalia > Rodentia > Muridae > Mus > Mus musculus. The sequence continues at coordinate 3,591,965 of NC_000080.6, read as the reverse complement.
AAAAAATGGAAAAAAAAAACTGCTAGAAACTGAACTGTCAACTACACATTATACTGGAGTTCTAAAAAACACCACATTTCCCCAGTTGTGCGGGTACATTATATTGAGTAATAACATTGTAGCAATGTTTGAATGTGAGTTCAAGAGAGATGTGTGCTACCTAGAAACCATGTGGATTCCTTATGGGGTGGGAGCATGCCCTGAACTGAAGTGAAGGCTATGATTATTTCTCCAGTCAGGAACCTCACAGGGTTCCTCTTGTCAATCTTCTATCTGCAAATAACCAGAGACACCATACAACACAATACCCATGGGTAATTCATGGTTCCTAGAATCTGCAAGAGTGTGCTAAATAAAAATATTCCCAAGGCTGGGCAATGAACCTTAAAAGTGATGGTCATGAAGAAACAGAACAACACCCCTGTACATCTATGACTATTGCAGGGCATACTCTCAAACACACATAATATTTGTGTTTATGCAATACAAGCATATTGTTTTGCAGTGACCTTTTTAGTTTCGTGGTTAATACAAATATAAAAATCTCCCAGGATACTTTGCAGGAATAAAAAAACAAATCTTGAATGGGAAAGGTACTTAGTGGGCATAGCATATAGGCAGCGCAATCAGTGATATGCTTTCCACTCATAAAACGGTCTGGGAATCAGGGTTCTTGTCCTATTATCCAATCTGGCTCAGCAAGTTCCTAAGGCTGTGTAGAATAGGTTTGTTTCCCAGCCTAGGCTCACATGTTGGTGGTGGACCAGGCTCTTGTTCTTGTTCCCTGTTTCAGACTTGTCCTAAAGTAAACAATTTCTTCCAATAGGATCTCCCTTTTCCATCACCTAACTGACTTGGTGTCCAAAGGCATGAGCCCAAAGTAATAGGAACTGTCTACAACCAGGATCCAAAAGAAACGTTTTCTCCCCAGAATGTGACTGTGTCAGGGCTATTTTGAGTAGGATAAGGCTGACTAGTTGAAGGACAAAAGCTTGCATGGATTATCTCACACTGAGTTCATGGAAGGGCTGCACCACACAGGGCCTTTTCATCCTTCAGCAGATGGACATCAGGATAGCTTCTCCTTCAGGGATGCTCTGAGGACCACTATAACCCTGAGCACCCTAGACTCTGTGGATAACTCCTCCTTGTTCTGGAAGCACTGGGTCAAAGTGGACTTCTTTTCCACTTTCTGAACATGGCTTCTAACAGACATAACCAGTTTTATACTACCAGAACTGTCTGAAGGTCCTCATTTCTCTCAGCCCCCACTGAGGCTGATTGAGACACAGGTCGGAAAAACCATGCATACACAAAAAGAAACACACAGACACACAGTCACAGACACACACACAAGCACACGCAGACTTATTCACATAAAATCATAACTGAGCAGAAAACAATGAGGTATCTGTTATGGTTCAGGACCAAGATAATTCAGACTATGCAGAGGTAATGTTTCAAGGGAGACCCAAGGACTCTGCGATTATTTTAGAGGAAGAAAAAGCACGAGAGAAGCGGGGTCATAGTGGCACACTCCTTTAATCCCAGCACTTGGGAGGCAGAGGCAGGCAGATTTCTGAGTTTGAGGCCAGCCGGGTATACAGAGTGAGTTCCAGGACAGCCAGTTTGAACAGAGAAACCCTGTCTGGGGGGAGGGGGGGAGGGAAACATCTAACAATGGTCCAATTTGGGGGCATATATTAAGAAATTTTTTCATGAAGCCTCAGAAATCACACACCAAACCTGAGCCTGTGTGAAGCCTTTCTATCATCTCTGGTCATCCAGCCAACTCCAGACTCTAAGGCCCAGGAATGACCACTCCAACAGCACTCAAAGAAAATTGAACTGACAAGCTGCTACTCAGGCTCTCTCAGTGTGAACCAAGATATATGAAGCCTGAAGAGACCATTTTGAGATAGAGCAGAAAAGGGGGAAATAGAAAAGCCGCCAAAAGACAGTAATGAAATCCACTTATTTGTCAATTAAACTAGGCTGTCATCCCTGCAAACTATTTCCTACCTAGAATCTCACAAGTTCCCTGTAAAGCAAATGAGCTACAGGCCTTTACTTCTTCCCTCAAAGCTCTTGCTATTCTCAAGAAGGGCTCCAACACAGCACCCTTCAAACTTAAGGCATATAGTGTTGTGATGTCTAATCAACCTATCTCCCTTAGTGATTATAGCAGAGCAGGAACATTTGCATTCCAAATATGCAGTTTCTTGAACCAGGCTACCTCCACAGAGAGCCCTGTAGATGATCACATAAACAAACACTTGGAGGAGACATAGGTGAGTGCCTGGAGAAGTTGGTGGACTATTACATTTGATTGTCTATGTTTATGTTTAGACATGAGGGCAATCTGCCTCTGATACACATCATCCTACCTGGTGTTCCTTGGCACTTGGGACACAGATGTTCTTGCTGGCCTCCTCAGAGAACCTCTTTTCTTCCCCACAGGACACTTGTGGCCAGCCTGCTCCACCAGCAGCCTTCTGTTCTCATTCAGTAATATCCTTACGTTTTCGTGGAGTTGAGTGCACTCACGGAGGAGGTGGTCCTCCTTAATGCTGATCCACAAAGAAAAATTGGTGATTCCCAGCCAGATTCCATTGGCTTGCCACTCCTACAAGTCCTATGATCCCTGCAAGGGCCCTGATTCCCAGACAGCCCCCAGAAGAGTCCACAGTTACATAGGAGCACCAAACAGAGGCAGGTCATATCAAGATACCAGCCATATTCCATAGGACTCAACAAACTTCTAAAAACCCTGACACCAAGAGTACACCATATACATGACAGAAGAGGAAATGTTCCTCATGGTTGATTATAGGTCTGTGGTACCATAAAACCTTCAGCAGGGAGAGGGCTTAGCCCCTCTGAGAGAGGTGAGACGACCAAACAGGTGTGCAATCTTTACATTTTTGTTGGGAATCCTAGATCTTTTAATCTGTGGTCAGAAACCCAGAGGTTCAGGGTTCCTGGATATTCCCAGCGTGGTGGAAAAGTTTTCTATGTAGAGGATCTTGAATTTGGAAGAATAAAGATTGGAGGGTCTTGGACACTCTTCACACTTAGGACACCTGTGTCCAAGAGGTACAAATCCAAGACCCTTGCCTCAGGGCAGGGTTCCTAAATAAAAAACAGATAGCATAGAACCAGAACCCTTGCTTTTGTTCAAAGTCCTAAAAGGACAGAAGCATTCCCTGCCTAGTTCTGGGGGTCTCATTTGTGTCACTGACTCACCTGTAGGAATAGTTATCTTCTATCAGTTCCTTGGAGTACTGCATGGAACCAATTATGGACTGGATCATTTTATTCATATCCAACATTGTCTTCTCATGTTGTGATTTAATGATGTTGAATTCAGTGTTCATCCTGTGGCATGGCCCAAGAAGCAAATAATATGCTGAATTAAGGAATCAATAATCATGTGCAAACAGGCTATATCATGTACTACCCAAGCCAACTGCATGCCACATCCTGGCTCATTCAAACTGGGTCCCCTAGGTGCTAATTAAACTTACTATCCTGGGCAGAGGACAGCAGAGCCAGGAGACCAAATGGAGCTAGCTGACCTTCAAGGGCTTCCCAGGCAAGCATGTAGGAATAGAGTACTTCTATGACAATTTTACACTACACTGTGCCACAGGCAAGGGTCCAGTAGATATCTGTAATGACTTTCCTCTTATTTTTAAGGCAGGGATTCTCATTCCTTGGTTCCTGTTGTTATGTGAATTCCCAGAGGACACAACTAGTATTTACAGGAGAAAGGCTTTATCACATCTCCTCCAGGAGATTCCTGTGTGACAACAAGGAAACACCAGGAGCAAACTTCCCTGGTGATCACTTTGGACCTCTATGGACTCAACACTAACAGGACCTGCAAACTGTGCATCACACAAATCCTCAGACCCCATCAAAGGTCCCAGAGCCCCAGTCCTGAACAAAACACACGCAACTATGTTCACACACACAAACACAATTAGAATGCCAAATAAATCCAGACAGGTGCCATCTCTCAGAATATAATGAACAATATCAGAGTAAAGCCTTGAAGCCTGCAGGCATTGCATTCACACACTGAGAGACAGTAAGTGTGAGCAGGACAGTCTAGCTGTTCACAGCAACAATCAGAATGCAAAAACCCCAAGGTCAAGTACAAAAGAAGATGATAATAAACACACAGCACCTTGTTTATCCAACAATTAAACACCTGTCAGGGCTACTTAATTGAATGATGGGAGATGACGCACTCCATTCATGGAAGGAAATTGGGTTAACAGATGGCACAATACAGTCAACAGGGTACTGGGCATAATTCCTACCTGTAGTTCAAATCCTCATACATGTAAAGGTTCAGGATTCCACACATTTCCTCCATGTCATTGCTGATCTTCCTCATATCCAATTTCAGTTCTTCTAGTTCATTTCTTTTGGATCTCTTCTTAGTCATTTTGGAATTTTGGGTTGAAGTATTTCTAGCAGACCCTGCAGATAGGTAAACACAAAAGAATTTGCATACTTGATGGCCCAGGGGCAGGGGAGACCATTCTGAGTCCCAAGAAGAAGATGGAGGGAGAGAAAAGATAAAGACAGTGAATTCCTAAAAGAGCAGAAAAGCTATCTTCCAGCTGGTTTGCTAAGCTATGTTCCTCTTCCTAACCACCATTGTCAGACATATGCCACACTCCCTGTTACAGGCCCGGTTGCCTTGAAATGTATAAGCTGCCTCAGACATAAAGATATGGGGAACATTGTCAGGTCATATCAGATGGGACGCAGGGAAATCCTGAAGTTCATAGTGCTTAGCACTATCAAGCACTAATTAATCGTGTGTCTTCAAATCCAAAGTGTCTGAGTCCTCACCACATGACATGACCAGGGGAGCATCCTTCTCTGTTCTTTTCATCAGAGACTCAAGTTACCTACAGTAATCTGGAAGATGAAGTGCTTCAACTCCCTTCCATGAAAGGACACACTGTTATTCTCATAGTGCCCACTCCTGACATTTTTTGCTACTCAAAATGAAATTAAATAGATCCCAGAAAAGTAGCTGCAGGTTTGTCAATTCCTGGCTCTGTCAAACTCATCATCAGAAATTCTTGACTCTTTGTCTGACATTGACAAAGTCCAAGGCTTCATCTTGTAAGACCTAATCCTGGAAGGCCCAGCTCAAGCCTACCTCTAACAGGAAGTTCCCCAACTCTGCCCAGGACTCACTGTGCCTTCTCCATAACCATTTCCTTCTTCCTTTTTCATGAGGAAGGATTCCCTCTTCCTTCTCTGTTGGTCTGCTCTCTCCTTCATCGCCATTCTCTTTCTGAAATAGCCTGAGCAGCCAGGAAAACATTCCTGCTGGTAATCCCAGAGCAAACAGAAGGGATGAACCACAGGCAGTTGCTGTCACCACAACACAGGTGACAACACAGAAGATTCTAGTTCTATCCTAGATACAAGAGATTCTCCAAGGAAGGCATTACTGATGATGTCACTAGCAACTGCCATGACCTACCTGTTAACTAGTTCTGCCCAGCTTGGTCCTTTTCTGGGGTGCCTCTCCTGGAGCCTCTCATGGACCCGTGGGATCCCCTTTGGCAACCTCTCCTTCCAAAGCTGGAGAATTCTACTGCTTCATTAGATGTCATGTGCTTTTGAGGGGGAACGTTGGTTAGGACTCTGACATGCTTAAGAGATTTTGTTGGCACCCAAAACTCTAGGGACTGTGGATGTAGTAGATGTTTCACAACAGCAAATATACCAGCTGTGTCAATTCATGTGACATACACTCCAATTTCCCAGGGTTTTCCTGTCTCACAGAGGCAAATATCTTTCTCCTATAGGTTTAATTGTACAAAACATGGACAATATTTTCTAACGGTGTATTCCTTGACAGAGGGCATTTTTTCATATATATATACATGAGTTTCACAAAATCTCTGGTTTACAACCCTATCTTTTACAAACTTGCTGTCCCTTCTTCAAAACATTATCCTGCACATGCTCCCATTCTCAAATACAACCAGACAATTTAAGTGGGCAACAGAGAGTAGTGGTCATCCTGGACTGTACATTACTGCATTGTAGCCTCATAGCAATTACTTCTCCAATATCTGTCTTCCAGAATTGCTAAGTTGAGAAATGAGGGTGTTGCAGGTTGTAACGTCATACTGTACTCACAGCAAATATAATACTCAGAAGGTAGGGCTGGGAGTGCAATGACCTGAATTGAGATGAAACCTCAATTTTAATGTGTCTATAAGGTCAGGATGCTGTCCCTTTGGCATTATCATCTCTGGCTTTTGTGTTCTTATGCTGGCTTTGCTGAACCTGTGCCACCTAACCTCACAGATTTAAGAGTGAAAAATCATGTATATCTTCTTTCAGAAAACATCTGAATTTCACTACCTTCTTGAGCCACACAATATCAATATGCAGAGCTCAAAAATCAGGGGGAGATAGGTGATGGCTTCAAAGATGAGGGCTTTTTCTTACAATTAGGGCGCATATTTTTTTCCAATGTGATTTTTCCTTTTCTCTTTCACTAAGGGTGGCTTGTGTGTTTGCTGGCCTAAAGGGTCCTGGTTCCAACAACATGGGGCTTACTCTATAGAGGCTCAATTTTACCAAGAAAAGGATTGTTGTAGAATCATGTCGTGACAGCAAGTAGTTCAACTACACTGTCTTAGGTCCAGCTGACCTGGTATAGGACTGACGACCTGAGCTATCTGAGGAAAGGAAGCAGCATGCAGTGTCACACAGCTCTCTCTGATGCAAACTGCTGGAATTGGAATAGGGATGTTTGTTTGTTTGTATGTTTGGTTGTTAATTATAAAAACAAAAAAAGTTAGCCACAGTTGGTACATGCCAGTAATCTCAGCACTCAAAAGGGTTTTAAACAATTGTTGTTGTTTGTATTCCTGTTGCTTTTATTGGTTTTGTTTTGAACTCTCCCAGCTATTTGCACTGGACCCAGAATATTAAGCCCATGCTCTGTACAGTCCTATCATTTATGTTAATCAGTGATTTTATTCTTAGCAACCACTCCTGAGATGATCTCATTACTCACTTTCAAATAAAGAAAACAGTCATACAGACATTAGTTAACTTGTATGGTCTCACGTAATCAACTCATCATGACTGTAGAGTGCCATTCCAATCTTTGAAATACCCAAGCTTCTATTTTTGAGATGTCAGGCATCTGTGGAAGACTCGCTATCTGGTATGGTAGGGGACCTGGAATGGCTGCCACCTGAAGGCCAAAACTGCCCCTCCAGTGCCTCTGAAGCCTGAGGCAGAGGTCAGCCAACAACACAGGAACCCTTGGCCACAGCCAGTTCAGGACTGTACTTTGGATGAGCCCTGAGACCTGGATTAACAGAGGTTTCCAGAGTTCTGGTAAAAGTGAGCACAAACACTTCGACTTGAGGAGAATAATGGATCTATGGGACAAACATCTTTCTTTTTTATTTATCTTTGCTATGTTCCTAGTTTATGTCAATACCAAAGGCACCCTACTTTACAACATCTATTCTCTCTGGGTGTTAAAGTTATTGCCTGTGTATACACACTAGAGTTACTAGAACAATACATTCTGTCCAATTTTTTTAAATAATTAAATATTTTTTATTGATATCTTTTTATTTATTCACTTTACACTCTGCTTTCTGCCCCCTGACACCTATATTCTTTCCCCAATATTGCTGGCTGCTTCTTTTCTGAGGGAATATGTGGCAGCTATCTCAGGTCATCCCTTCTTCTACCAAAGCTGAGTGACCCTGTCCTGGAGAAAGGTGCTGAGGGTGCTGGGAATGAATGACTTCTGCTTGGCTTTCTTCTTGTTCCACTTGGCTGTCTTTGAGCAGTTCTTGCAGAACTGTCCTTGAACTTGGTACTTCATCCTGATGGTCCGTAAGAAGCACTGGTTTTATTAATTATTCTTGAGATTATATTTCCATCAAACCGAATCCCATCAGTATACTAACAAAGACAAAGGAAATGAGATATGAGACATCTATTCCAGGAGTTTCCAATTGTTCTCAGACCAGCAGTAGAGAAGCCCACAAAGCTGGCAAAGGTAACTGAGGTCACACAGGGACCTGAGAGCATACTGCTGCTTTCCTAAAGAATGTTCTAGAGGATTATTATATCTAAACTCCCATAGATTCGTGTGCACTAGACACCAAAGGGCTCAACATACTTTGCTTTTGTCACTCAGCTTCTCCAAGTATTAGAAGTCCCCCAATTTAGAGGGATTTGAAGGTATAAATAAATCCCAGTGGCTAGAGGTACCTCAAAACAATGTGTAAGAACAGAGAACTGCTTGAGAATCAGAAAGACAAGAGCAAAGTCATAGCCCAATAAGAAAATCTGAGTAACAAGCCATCAAGTGAAAACTGAAAGTAGCAGGCCATGCACCAGTAAGGTTGGTCCTTGGCTCTCAGGTAGATCTATCTGAAAATTTCTGAGGAACTCCATTTTGATTTCCAGAGTTGCCATAGCACTTTGCAGTCCCACCAGAAATGGAAGAATGTTCCTCTTTCTTCAAATTCTCACCAACATATGCTTTCACATGAGTTTTTTTGATCTTAGCATTCTTCACTGGAAAGTATAACGCTGGACACCACCTCAGGGTCATTTTGATATTCATTTACCTGAAAAAAAAAGGACGTTGCACACTTCTTCAGTGCTTCTCAGCCATTCAAGATGAGTTGTTGTGAATGTTGTGTTTAGTTCTCTACCTCATTTTTAGATTGTGTTCTTAGCTCTTATGAAGGTTATCTACTTGAGTTCTTTATAACATAACAACAGAACCTGAGGAAATCCAAAACATCATCAGATCCTACTACAAAAGGCTATACTCAGGAAAACTGAAAACCTGTATGAAATAAACAACTTCCTAGACAGATACCAGATACCAAAGTTAAATCAGAATCAGATTAACGATGTAAACACTCTCATTTCCCTAAAGAAATAGAAGCAGTCATCAATAGTCTCCCAGCCCCAAAAAGTCCAGGACCTGACGGGTTTAGTGCAAAGTTCTAGCAGACCTTCGAAGAAGACCTGATTCCAACTCTCCTTAAACTATTCCACAAAATAGAAACAGAAGGCACTCTACCCAATTCTTTCTATGAAGCCACAATTACTCTGATACCTAAACCACACAAAGATCCAAGAAAGAAAGAGAACTTTAGACCAATTTCTCTTATGACCATGGATGCAAAAATACTTAATAAAATCCTCACAAACCGAATCCAAGAACACATCAAGACAATCATCCATCATGACCAAGTAGGCTGGATCCCAGGGATGCAGGGATGGTTTAATATACGCAAATCCATCAGCGTAATTCACAATATAAACCAAATCAAAGAAAAAAACGCATGATTATCTCATTAGATGCTGAGAAAGCATTTGACAAAATCCAATACCCATTCATGATAAATGTCTTGGAAAGATCAGGAATTCAAGGCCCATACCTAAACATGACAAAAGCAATCTACAGAAAACCACCATCAAACTAAATGGAGAGAAGCTGGAAGCAATCTCACTAAAATCAGGAACTAGACAAGGATGCCCACTTTCTCCCTACCTATTCAATATAGTACTTGAAGTCCTAGACAGAGCAATTCGACAACAAAGGAAGATCGAGGGGATACAAATTGGAAAGGAAGAAGTCAAACTATCACTATTTGCAGATGATATGATAGTATGTATAAGTGACCCTAATAATTCCACCAGAGAACTCCTAATCCTGATAAACAGCTTCAGTGCAGTAGCTGGATATAAAATTAACTCAAACAAATGAATGCCCTTTCTCTACACACAGGATAAACGGGCTGAGAAAGAAATTAGGGAAACAACACCATTCACAAGAGTCACAAACAATATAAAATACCTTGGCGTGACTCTAACTAAGGAAGTAAAAGATCTGTATGATAAGAACTTCAAGTCTGTGAAGAAAGAAATTGAAGAACACAGAAGATGGAAAGATCCCCCATGCTCGTGGGTTGGCAGGATTGATATAGTCAAAATGGCTATCCTGATGAAAGCAATCTACAGATTCAAACTTCCAACTCAATTCTTCACTGAGTTAGAAAATGCAATTTGCAAATTCATCTGGAATAATAAAAAAAAACCTAAGATAGCAAAAACTATTCCCAACAATAAAAGAACCTCTGGGGGAATCACCATGCCTGAACTCAAGCTGTAGTACAGAGCACTTGTGCTAAAAACTGCATGGTACTAGTACAGCGACAGACAGGTAGATCAATGGAAAAGAATTGAAGACCCAGTAATGAATCCATACACCTATGGTCACTTGATCTTTGACAAGGGAGCTAAAACCATCCAGTGGGAAAAAGACAGCATTTTCACCAAATGGTGCTGCCACAACTGGCAGTTATGTAGAAGAATGCAAATTGATCCATTCTTATCTCCTTAAACAAGACTTAAGTCTAAGTGGATCAAAGTACTCCACAAAGAGACACTGAAACTTATAGAGGAGAAAGTGGGGAAAAGCCTCAAAGATATGGGCACAAGGAAAAAGTTCCTGAATAGAACAGCAATGGCTTGTGCTGTAAGATCGAGAATCGACAAATGGGACCTCACAAAATTGCAAAGCAAAAGACACTGCCTCTGGTGCATTCTGGGGGTCCAGTTTCCTGAGGCTGCCTGTTTACATTCTTTCTGCCAGACATCAGGACTTCAGTCATTTTCCCTCTACCAATACCAGATCAGGTTTCCCTCTCCCCACACCAACTGCCCCCTACCATGTTAGGGAGGGAGGGAAGGACCTGGGAGGGAAAGTGATCCTGTTTGTTTAAAAATGACTTTCATTATGATGTGTTAGACTTAGGACTAGCTCTGGATGCTGTATGCTGGCTCTTATGGGACTCTGTTACAGAACACTCCTCTGAAGTGCTCTAGGCATCCCTGCAGCAGAGGCTCTGCCTGGGTTCATCCAGCTACCTCCTAAATCTTCTCTATCCAGAGAACACTATTCACTAGAAATAGGCAGAAACTGCAGAGACCTGGGTTCAAGGGTGGCAATCTCAGGTCTACAGGCAGTATTTCTCAATAAAAGTGTAGTTTCTTCCAACCATGGTTATGCACTCCTTTAAATCCCATCACTTAAAAGTTATAAACAGGAGGATCTCTGTGTGTTCAAAAACAGCAAGCTCATAACATATCAGAGAGTTTGGAATGGAGGAAGACACTCACTGAGTATCAAACATAATGTTTCCTGGACAGAAGGTCCTGAAGACTAGATCCATGTAAACTCTGATGTGTTCTCTTTCTGGCTGTGACCATCAGGTTGTCCATGAGCAGAAAGAAGCCCACAAAAGTCACTCCACAGGATCCTCCCAGGCTTTGTTCCTACTTCATCTGAGAGACAACCAAGCAAGACCAGATTTTTTTTTTATTGCTTGTTCTTCTTCTGCATGACCAGGTCCTTCTGCTCAGCAGTACTATAGCCTTTGCTCCAGACTATCCTGTTCCTGATAATTAGAGTATGTGTTCTTAGTGGAGGGGTATAAAAAAGCATGCACACACTGGAATAAAAATGCAAGTGTTTACAAAGGATACCAGTGGTTGATGATCAGCCAGGCAAGCAAAGCAGCCAGCTTCTGGGGGAAAGAGCAAACAGTATTTCAAGACAGAGGCTGAAAATGAAACCCAATGAGATCTTCTAGAAAATGAAGAAAATGCATGAAAAAGTGCATGAAAAAAAATACCACATGCCTATACTATACAAAAAAGAAAATATACACACACACAAAAACACACATATCCGCAGCCTATCCACCACACACAGAGTATGTAAATGAGAGCAAAATACCAAAAAAAAAGCACCTCGTGCTGCAAGAACACATTCGTTTAGTTATAGCATACCAGCAATTTGAGCGGTATCTTACACTATGCTAAACAAAAGGTGGAAGATACAATTGCTATGGTGAGCATGCTTTGCTTGGCCAGACTATGCTGAAGTGGTTGCATAAAATTTCCTCTTGCAATCTTAAATCTCTGACACCATGTCCCTAGCTTGTCAGAATCCCTACCCACATCCATAGTCATCCAGTCAACAGGAGAATGCAATCTACAGAAAAGGAGAATACTCCAGCCTCATTGACAAAAAACATGGCTAACACTCTGCTAGTCAGAGTTCAGTCAGTGTGAGTCTGTCCTGGGCAGATTAAAAAGATTGTCTTGAAATGTAGACAGCAAAGATGAGAAATGCCACATGTCACCCCAAAAAAGATGACATCAAGAACTGCTCATTTGGCATTTGCAAAGGGATTCCCCCCACCCTTGCAAGCTGCTTCTCACATGTGAATTATATGACTGATGCCAAGCAAATAAGCCACAAGCCCTGACTTCACTCACTTAAAGCTCTGTGCACTGAACCCTGTAGGCGTGTGGTGTATTATTGAACTGTACTCATCTTTGGGCTGAAGTATTAAGCAGAGGAGGATTTGCTTGCTGATAATCCACTTTCTCACAAGAAGCTCATTCCCCAGAAATATTTGTGCTTGGACATAGACCTGAACAATTGGCTGTCATGAGGTATGTACTTAGATTGCTGTGTGGATGAGTAAGATGATGGATGAAAGCACAGGTAGGTGGATGAGCTCGTCTAGAAGTTACAAGGGCAGATGGAGCTAACCATTAGCCTGACAAAGCTGCCTGTCTCTACCTGTTGTTCCTGACTCTGGAAGTCACTGGCCTCTTCCTATTGGTCCTTATGGAGCCCCTTTAAGTCCCACAAGTACTGCAGCACCAGTGCCTCATCTTCCAGCACTTTCTTATTCCTGTGCCTCCTCAGCATGTCTACCTTCTTCTTCAGCTGATTCAGTTCCATCAGAAGGTGGCTCTGCAGGTTTCTGCAAACACCCAATGCATACAAAGCCCCTGCTATCCTTTTCCTATTAACTTATAAGAAACACCATCAACCCCATCAGATCCTGGTTCTCAGGAAGACCTAGATAAGAACTCAGGACATCTAGGTGAGCTGCACTCAGAAAGCAAAAACTAGAGAACAGCAAATTCCAGAAACACTCATGCTACTTCCAAAAGTCCCAACACTAAGAGGGATCCATGTTTCCTAAAAAGAAGAAGTGGACTACAGTTGTCCCTACCTGTCCATCCTAATGGAGAAACATCACGAAGGAATGGGCAAAGGCACTATGAATTGGAAAGGAGAAACAAGGGGAACACTTGCTATATATGGGTCTGCTGGTAACTAGCTCTCTACAGATCCTGACTCAGCCCCGGGGGTCAAGAAGACCTCACATGATACAAATAGTTCTTCTGTCAAGACCAGGGTTTCTCAATTTACCAAATGCTGTGGATGCTTTAATGCAGTGACCTCCCAACTTAAGATTATTTTCATTGCTACTTGGGTACTATAATTTTTGTACTGTTATAAGCCATAATAGAAGTGTCTGAGATAAAGGATTGTCTGATACACAACCTCTGTGAAAGGGTCCTTTGACCTTTTTTTTTTACCCCAAAAAGTGTTTCAACCCACAGGTTTACAACAGAAAAATCTAAAGGCTCCTGTGTGAAGTGGCAGAAAGCAAGAACCAGAGCTCGAGAGTCTCCTGTGCAGGATCAAAAGCAGAGATGGCAATTCTACAGCTCATGTACTCCCAAGCAAGACAGACAGTTACCTATAGCAGCCTTTCTCTTTGCCAGGAATTCAAATGTCTCTGAGGCCTCAGTGTACACATTCTGTAAGCTCTGCAGGTCCAACATTACCTGCTTAGTCTCCACTTTCAATTTTTCATAGTAAGGATTTGATCTGTGGTTGGGCCTGGCCCCAAGAGCAAAGAGTCCCAAGAACACAGGCTTCAAGTGTCACCTGAATCCAGGATGGATTCTGAACTATCCAAGCTCACAGTATGTTACCTTCTACCTCCTATGTACTAGGATCATCTAAGCTTATTAATCTTGCTATCTTGTCCAAAGGTCTCCAGAGGCTGGGTGTCCAGGTGGTTAGAGTTCTGGTTGTTTGAGCTCCCGCATAGGCCTGGAGGGACAGACGAGGTCTCTAAACTCTCAGTAGTTTATGGCACAGGTGTGGGTATACAGAAACTATGAGGACATTTCTCCTTTTTTTTTTCTTTCAGAACAAGGACTCTTGATCTTTGGCCTAGTCCTATGAATTTGGCCAAACTATATAATCCACATTTCAGGGAGAATTACCCAGAATGAGGAGGTCATGGTGAATTCACCACAGAACTCAAATATTTCATCAAGTTGAACACATAATGCAAGTGCATTGTTGCTTGAAGTATGGTTTCCAGTCCTAAGCATTGGCATTGTCAGCAGACTGTAAGGCAGGCAATTCCTCAGGTCCTACCACATACCCTTATGACCAGAATATAGAGAGAGTCACACACACACACACATGCATGCACACAGAATCAGGGTGTGTTTGCAGGGAGAATGAGAAAGTACAATTGAAATAGAATCCAGAGGAAATGCAGAGGACATTCTGTTTATAAGGCCCAAAATCTGAGAAGAGTATTAATGAGCCCAAGACCTTCCATCATGTATCAGGATGGACCAAATCGGACCAAGCTTTCCTGGTGATATAGCAAGCTTCAGCAAGCAACACCTGCCAGACAATTACAAAGCTTTGCAAACAAACAAACAACGAACTCAAGCAAGCAAACAATCAATCAAAACCTCACAGCAACTAATATCTCACTCAAACGGTCACATGTCAGTGCCTCTATCAATACATGCTGAGACATCACATCCTCTTCAATCCCTGAGTGGTAGGCTTTCATTTTCATATAAAAAAAATAGAATACCCTATGTCCGCAGCTCACTCCTGCTCTGACTTCAAGTTCAGCCTGTGAGAATGTTTAGCGAGAAAAGGTTGGGCACAGTGACACCCTGGAGTTACAGTCTCCCAGTACCATAAAATTTAATAAGAATAAATTGTAGGCCATACCATAGACCCAAGAAATTGACCATGATGTTTGACAGAATGAAAAATACCTCTTGTGCAAAGCTTTCTCACTGATGAAGATCAGGTGATCTTGTAGCTCATTTTTCCCACTGGTCATCGGCTGACTGATTAGACTTTCCACTTTCCTCACCCATCTTCTGAACAGGAGTGTTGGGGATGATGGTGGTACACCAGCAGCCCCTATGGGTAGATGAACACAAGTGAATATGCATACTGTCAAGGAACAGAGCATTGACAGAACACTGAGTCCTATACAGACATCTTACAAAACAGGAATCCATGTGACCCAGTCATTCCTCTTTCGCTTCACTTTGCACATGCATCATGTGACCAAGGACAGGATCCTCAGGCTTATTCATAGCTGCGTATGATTTAATTAGGCAGTACTGTCCATAAGCTTGTGGTATAGAAACCATCAGAAAATTATCATAGCCCACAAGCACCAAGATGGTGTGGAGATGCCCATATCTCCTGTCAGGTCACTCTAGAAACAAGACTATGGATGGAAAAACAGTGCAAGAGCACAACGAGTTCCCAGACTCACCAAGTCAGCTGCGTGAGAGCCCAGTGTGCCCAGAGTTGGCAAGAAAGCACCAGTCTCTACTCTGGCTCACTATTTTGACAGTCCAGTGGCTAGACTAGAGAACAAACTGATACCCACACCTGCTACCTATGTGGGCAACTTTTAGGGAACACTGTTCAGAGACGTTCTTCTGTGACATCTGAGAAATGAAAGGTCTTCCCTGGGAAGCCAATTTCTTTCCTTCTTAGGAGAGCTGGACAGACAGTTCACCTAATGGAGTCCCTGGGGTAAAGGACAGTGATGCCCAGCCCTGAGGTGCTGACATCTCACTCACAGTCCTCTGCCTGCTGCTGCTTTCACTTTTGTCCCGTTCAAACCCATTTCCCCTGTAAGAGCAGAAGCCTGAAACTCCCAGGACAACAGCTTTGGCCTTAAAACTTCATTGATCTGGGACAAACTAATGTCCTGTAATCATTGACAAATTCAGGATCCATGACAAGCAGGGAAGGCCAGAAGCTTCCCAGAGAGACTAACTACTGAGTCCCAATTCCTGAAGACCCAGAAACAGACTGTGGTCTCCTTCAGGAATTTTCCCATCTTCTGACCAATACTTATGGTGGCGCATTTTCAAGGACCATTTATTTCTTGATGCTTTGGTCTGAGGGTCAAGGGTCATCTTTCTTCCTCTCACTTGTGTCCATTCTTTCTCCTAAGTAGCATCCTTCCTCTAGCCAACATATCTATGGATGATTAGGAAAGGCAGTGCATAAAGTGGTCCAAGTGCAGTTGGTGTTGCCACAACACAGGTGACATCTCAAACCATGCCAGGCCTCTCCAGGATACAAAAGAATGTCTAGGGAAGGAACTGCTGATGTCATGGGGAGCTGACACTGTAACCATGCTAACTAGCTCTCCTCACAATTCATGCTGCACTTTCCAGGAGCCACTCCTAACACTGAAGGGAATCCTTTCAGTACCTCCTCCTTCCAAAGACCTCCATTAGATTGGTTGGAAACTCATTACTAATTCCCCCATGGGGAACTGATGGTTTATTTTCAAAAATTTCCCCAGGAATGTTTCATTTCTTTCTCAAAATTCCCCTATTCATGTAAATGTGAAATAAAATACTCCTGAAAATTCAGATTAGGATGAATATGGATGCAGAAGGAACACCTGCCTCAAGTACTGATATTTGGAAGCACACCCAGGAAGAGCCTGCAGGGCCTTGAACTCACAGATATCTACTTGTCTCTGAGTACTCCCAACTGCTGAAATTAAAGGCAGGCATAACCAGGCCAGGCATTCCCATCACCTCCTTTCTCTCCCCTACTTCAACTTGTGTCCCAACATTTTCTTTGGTCCCTACCTCTAATAGAAAGCAGAGCAGAAGGTACTTGGATTCTAGCTAATGGCTCTTTTACTGTCATTCTCTTATAAGCCTGGACCACATGTGTGCTGTTAGTCAATGTGATCACATATAGCTTCAAACATTAAAATATACCCTTTGTTACAAGATCCAATCTTCTTGAAACTCAAACTGTGTTCACTGAAAAATACATCATAGATGGGAGAGAGGGGAAGAGAGAGAGAGAGAGAGAGAGAGAGAGAGAGAGAGAGAGAGAGCAAATTCTTGCATACATGTTGCCACATGCCATGATAACACAGTAATCCCATTTAGTCAAGTTTGTATGGTAAAATATTAAATTCCCTATATTTAAATTTTAAGAAAGTTTTTTGAAAAACCAACAGAACTGGAATCCCAGTGAAAACAGGTTTGCTTTCTTTGTTGTTCTTTCATTTTGTTTTAAGAGAGTATGGATTTATTTTGGCTCAGAGGATAAATATATCTTGGTGGGAAAGGCATGGAGCTGGGTCTCTAGTTGTGGTTGCCAGAGCATGTACCAGCTGCTTGTTCTGTGCCACCTACTAGGAAGCAATGGGGGGAGGGGACACACACAAAGCTTGAAAATGAGAGTCTCTGAGCACACAGAGTTGGGGCTTCAAAAAGCTGTGATTCTACTGCTTAGATCTGATATCTCTCTCTCTCTCTCTCTCTCTGTCTCTCTCTCTTACTCTCTCGCTCTCGCTCCCCCCCCTCTCTCTGTGTGTGTCAGTGTGTCTGTGTGTGTCTGTGTGTGTGTGTTAGACAGACAGACAGACAGTGTGGCTTCTTAAAATTATATATAGACTAGCAATTAATGTTCTAAGTATAGCATGCCGCATGACGGTCATATCGATTCATTCTGAAGGAAACCAGAACTCACTTCATTCAGATTCTTGAGATCCCTGAATCAAAGTTAAAGACTCTGATTTTGGGGAATTTGATGATGCCTTGTACTCTGCTGAAGCAAGAGCAGGGCATGCAGTTTCAGGCCTGCCTGGCCTACCGGGTAAATCCCACAGCAGCCTGTCCTACAGTGTGATGCTCTGTCCCAAACATAAACAACACAGATTCGGATGGACCCAGTGTTCCTTCAAAACATATTTAGATTAAATCGTCAACCCCATTGCACCCCATGCCAGAAAATTTAACATTTAAAGCTGTTTCCTCTACTACATTCTTGCTTTCTCTTGAATACACTCCTCTTTTAGTCGTTCAGGTAACACAACTTTCTTATGTAGTTATATAAAGCATTTGAAAAATCCTTAAATATTGTAGTCATTACACAAAGTTCTGAATAAAATCCCTCGTGAGAACTTTTTATGACACATACTTGGATAGATGTCAACCTTCAGCTATAAAGTAAGGTTCTTGGGGACAACGCTTGTCTGAGAGTTAACAGCTTGCCCAACAATCTCAGAACACGACAGGTGTTGGATAAGAATATTTGCTGAACTAATAAAATGCCTTAGCCACTTACATACGCCAAGTTTTGAAGAGTTCAACATTTAGCCACTGCTCCTGCTCCATCTCACATCTCTGTGAAGGTTTTAGCTTTAAACGTTCATGTTGCGAGACGAGTACTGAAGATTTTCTAGGAGAATAAGAAAGCACTCTGTTTCTTAGCACTTTGGAGAAGAAAGCCGGAGGTTCTCTAATTTTCTAACTGCGGTGAAGTCCTAGCATTCAGCACCCAAAAAGCACTACACATAACTTGGAGCTTCCCGCTGTACGTGGTGGAAGCTGATAAGATTTTATATAGTAAAGTTCAAAACAGGTCGCTGGATTTCATTCCCAATGATCTAAAATGTCAAGACTGAATTGTATGTTTAACCAAGAACACCTTACTCCCTAATAATGATCGCAATAGAACACGAGCAGATGGGCTACCTAACGTGCAAACTCACAAAAACAAGCGCAGTGGCAGATGGATCAAAGTCGAAGGACACTCGTGAAAGGTCAGGAAGCAGGAGGCAGTAAATTGTACCCTGGCAAAAGGGCTGGAAGTCTAAGGGTAAGAAAAGAAGCAAGCCTGGCCCCTGACCTACAAGCTCTCAACAGGCAGAGGGCGCACCTGAGCAGACTCAGGAAGTCCCTGAGAAAACCTCATCAGAACAGCACCTATGCAGGGATGAAGCCAGAAATTTTGGACCAGGCTTTTGAGACGGTTCACAACGTCAATCAAAAAGGAGTAAGAAATACATAGATAGGGTATGCAGAGCCAAAATTCATTGCCCACTCAAGATTACAAGGGTCTACGCAGGGCGGGGATTCCTGCGAGGAATCCCTGAATGGATGGATGGATAACAGAAGGTTCAGTTTGAGGTGCAAGAAATAAGTTAATGGATTTTAGGGAATAAATCCAAAGACCCCGACTCTCATCTTCTCACACGCAACACTCTGAGCCCCAAAAGTGACTCCATCTGCGCGTGGCGTGTGCTGTGAGATCCAGGCGAAAGCGAAGTTATCTGGGGCTGGATCCCTGGCCAGGTCCTTGACCCTAGGAACAGTTCAGGGCAGCCTAGGCCACCCGAGTCGGAGGCGTGGCTCTGGGCTTCTGGCAGCCTTGGGCCTTCCCAGGCGGAGGTCCTCGGGAACCTGTGTGCCCAGGTGACTGCCAGCGCGTGGTCAAGAGGTGAACCCCCATCTCCTCCTGGCCGCACCCGCTGACCGCGCAACCCAGCCCCCTCCACTTCCCTGGCCTCCATGCCACTCTAGGAAATAAAGTGCAAAGCTGAGAAAAGGATGAAGCGCGGAAATGGTCCTCTCCGGATCCAGAGGCCGACCAGACAAAGGCGCTTCGGGCGGGGAGCAAGGAGGAGCCAGGGCGCGGGAGGAAGCGCTGTCCCAGCTGGGAAGCAGCTGTGGACCTCATCCCGGACCGCTTCGGGAACGGAACCTGGCCGGGAGGGGGAGGCGGGGAGCAAGGACAAGCGGGAGGGGTGGGCGCGGGCGCGGGCTCAGTACTCACCGGTTCCTCCCAGGCTGGGCTCTGGGATCCAAGCATGGGGCGCACGTGCTGCGGCTCCATCCTGCCGGCCTGCGCCCGCTGACCGACGGAGCCCAGGGACACAGCGCTCTCTGGCTTCCGACGCGTTCGCCCCCCCCCCCCGCCCCCCGCGCGGGTCCCTTCCTCCACCACCACCTCCGCAGCCGCATGAGTGCAGCTCCATGGCGCGGTGGCGAGTGATCGGCTCCTCAAGCCTTTGCTGCCTCCCATGGCCCCAGAATCCGCCACCCCACCCCTCTCCTGTCTCTGCCTCCGACCCCCTCCCCTTTTCTCCCGCCATCTGCCCCTTCCCCAGCGACCCCTCTGGGCCGGCGGCCCGGGATGCATGTGACCCCCCCTGCCAGGCCATATATGGCGCGGAAAGGAAAGCAGCCACTGGGCGGTCACAGGCACCTGGCGGTGGTGCAGCTAAAAGAGGAAGCTTCACCGAGGACCCAGGCTCAACAGGAGCATCGGGGATGTCAGGGGCAAGTAGCTCACGAGGGGTGAGCAGGGCCTGGCCCCTTTCCTTCAGGCATTCCTTGCCTCGGGTGCCTGTAGCTCCAGGCGGTCGCCTCCTGAGCTGAGCCTGGAGCCAATTGCCCAGGACAGTACCTGGCTTCAACAGAGCAAGGCTGTGCTTTGCACCCCTGAGCAGCTCCCAAGCACCTATTCTGGCAGCTGGGATGTCTGGCTGGGCGGGCTGGGGAGTCCTGCTTTTATTCATTTTCTATGGCTGAAAGATTTTGTGAAAAGAAAACCAGCTAAGGAGCAGGTCTGTGGTTCCCTGTGAGCTCTCAACTCAAATTAGGGACAGGGGCAGTTCAGAGACAGCTCAAATGTCAACTGTCTCTCCTGCTGCTCTCTGGAAAAAGAAAATGAAAATTGCAACTAGCAAGTTTTTCAATCATCTTTCCTGAAATCATCTTTACTGGCAGTGGAGACAGTTTCCATCTAGTTGCAAACAGAGGAGTGACTGCATTTGCATGGGTCATTTCCTCTCTCATGGACTTCAGACTCCTGCATCTCCTGGCCCTTAGTCTGGTAGACAGATGCATTCACACGTTTTGAATCCGAAAATTCAAAACACGTACTTGATCCAGCATGCTCCCACCTCATACTAACTTCCAAGGCTAATATTCCACTGGAGCTACACCTATAAAGGTCACTAAGGATTGTGGAGAGAGCTAAGCCACTGGATGGTTTCCAACCCTCACTTTCTGTGACTTGACTGACTAGATTTGCATTCCTGAATCTCTCCTTTAAAGGGGCCTTGGAATGTTGGGTCCTCTTTGTTTGTGACTATACTTTGTTCAGTGGCCTCTTACCTGCTGCCTAAGTAGCCTGTCCTTCATTTACTTTGAATGAGGGTTAAGTGGGGTGAGTGAGCAGTCTACAAGTTCCTCCCTTGCTTTTAGTTAGCAGCCAGATGATAACTCACAGATCTCCATCATTCTGACCATGCTGCCTTTACCTCAGCACTGGGATCACAGATGAACACTGGGGCTCACTCAAACCCAGCCCTTCATTCCTCTAGGCCAACTGAGCTATCCCAGACCAGAAGCGAACTGCTGTTTTTCAAGCATGTTGTTACACTTTTTGACTTTTCTTTTTCACTTGGGTGTCTGTGTCTGTGTGTGGGTTTGTGCACAGCAGTGTGAATTCTCATGGAGGCCAGAAGCATGCAGTACCCCTAGAGCTGGAGTTAGGAGGCACCCAGTGTGGGTGCTCCAAACCAAACTCCCTGCTTTCAGACTCCCAAACCCATCTGGCAGAATGAGCAACCCAACTCCAAAAAGTTGTGTTTCCTCTCTCTCTCTCTCTCTCTCTCTCTCTCTCTCTCTCTCTCTCTCTCTCTCTCTCTGTCCCTGTCTCTGTCTCAAACACACACATACGTTATTTTTTATAAAAAGAAAGAAAGAAAGAAAGAAAGAAAGAAAGAAGGAAAGAAGGAAAGAAAGAAAAGACATTAAAACTGGAAAAGAAGAATGCAGCTTGCCCAGGGACCTGTGTAACTCCCAGAGCCAGGGTTATAATCCAGATTGCTTCATTAATGTGACTGAATATACAGCTGTTTCTATGTTCTAAATGTTGGTATCTCCCCAGTTCCCGTTGAAGTCCTAACTTGCATGAGCACCTAAGGAAGGGGTCTGGTTATGATAGCAGATTCTGTATAAATGGAACTGGTGTCTTGTAGGTGGAGGGGCTGGAGAGATGGCTCAGTGACTAAGAACACTCAGTGTTCTTCCTGAGGACCCACGTTCAGTGCCCAGTACCCACCTTGGGCAGCTCACAGCTACCTGTAACACCAGTTCCAAAAGATCCAATACCCTCTTCTGGCCTCAGGTACCTGCATGAACATGGTGCACAGATAGACAGGCAGGCACACACTCACATAAAACAATTCAAAACATAAAGCAAGAAACAGAATACCATCTCCATTGTCTTATAACATTAAATTCTGTCCTGTATAATAAAAGTGTTCTCTTTGCTCCTGAATGCACAGTATAACTAGTTCTGTTTTTCAACTCTTCCAAATCATTGTGTTTTAAGGATGTCCTAAAAATACGGTTTGATCTCACTACTACCAGACCATCCTAAGAGCACTACTTTTAGCATGACTGTTTTCATTCATTGTGTGTATTAATCAGACTAAAGCGCTCTAGGAAAGCCTTGCTGCCACCGCCCCTCCCCCTCACCTTATTTCCTTCTCAGGGAACAGTACACTTTAGGAGATTGTGGGGTGTGTCCTCTGTTCCACATTACCATCCACCTCCTGAGGCTTTGCCCTCATACAGAGGAGGGAAGTGATACGGAGTTTGGGGTGGGAGACAAAAAAAAGCAAGGAGGAGCATTGCTTCACAGAACTTTACAGACAGTGGTGTGGGTGTGTGTGTGTGTGTGTCTGTGTGTGTGTCTGTGTCTGTGTCTGTGTCTGTGTGTGTGTCTGTGTGTGTCTGTGTGTGTGTGTGTGTCTGTGTGTCTGTGTGTGTGTCTGTGTGTGTGTCTGTGTGTGTCTGTGTGTGTGTCTGCATGTGTGTGTGTCTGTGTGTGTGTGTGTGTCTCTGTGTGTGTGTCTGTGTGTCTCTGTGTGTGTGTGTATGTGTGTGTCTGAGAATGTGCTTTTTACAGAGGAGGGAAGTGATATAGCGTCTCCTGTGGGAGACAAAAAAGGCAGGGAGGGGCATTGCTTCACAGAACTCTAGACACTGGTGTTTGTGTGTGTGTGTGTCTCTGTGTGTGTGTGTGTGTCTCTGTGTGTGTGTGTATATCTGTGTGTTTGTGTGTGTCTGTGTGTGTCTGTGTGTGTGTCTGAGAATGTGCTTTTCAATTTCTTTCACCAAAGGCCTCTGAGTCTTGTATTTTTATTTCCTCCTATGCCTACATCAAAATTTCAATGTCTACAGAATTCTACATGGAAAGTGATTAACACCAACCCTTCATAACAACCTTTTGGCACCTCGGGCCAGCAATGAGATGTCTACTCTCAGTCCACTATGTTTCTGTCCATCAAGTTTTAATATTTTCATTTTGTGTTTGGACTAATGGTTTGAATCTAAGTGGATTTTAGTTTTAGGATTGTTTGTTTCTTCTTATGAAATTGATATTCATTTTACCCTGAAATATAAATCCTTCTCTAAATCTGAAAATGTTTTTTGGGTTTGGGGGGTGGATTTTTAATTAATCATTTTATTTGTTTACATTTCAAATGATATCCCCCTTTAACTGTCCACAACCACCCCCACCCAAACCTCTTTCTCCTGCCTCCTCTTTGCCTATATGAGGGTGATCCCCAATCCCCCACCTACTCCCACCCTTCCTTTAGCATCCCCCTACACTGGGTCATCAAACCTGCACAGGACCAAGGGCCTCTCCTCCCACTAATGCCGAACAAGGTCATCCTCTGCTACATATGTATCTGGAGCCATGGATCCCTCCTTGTATTCTCTTTGGTTGATGGTTTAGTCTCTTGGAGCATGGGGTGGTCCAGTTAGTTGATATTGCTCTTCCTATGGGGATGCAACCCCCTTCAGCTCCTTCAGTCCTTCCCCTAGCTCTTTCACTGGTATCCTCATGCTCAGTTAGATGGTTGCCTATGAGTATCTGCATCTGTATTGGTCAGGGGACACTCATACCAGATTCCTGTCAGCAAGTGCTTCTTGGCATCAACAATAGTGTCTGGGTTTGGTGTCTCCAGATAACTAATATCAACAATCGGCAAATGGGACCTCAAAAAATTGCAAACATTTTGTATGGCAAAGAACCCTGTCAATGAAACAAAATGGCAACCAACAGATTGGGAAAAGATCTTTACCAATCCTATATACTATCAAAGGCTAATATCCAGTCTATACAAAGAACTCAAGAAGAACTCCAGAGAACCAAATAACCCTATTAAAATGGGGAACAGAGCTAAACAGAGATTGTCAACTGAGGAATACTGAATGACCATGAAGCACCTAAAGAAATGTTCAACATCCCTAGTCACCAGGGAAATGCAAACCAAACAACCCTGAGATTCTACCTCACACCAGTCAGAATGGCTAAGATCAAAAATTCAGGTGACAGCAGATGCTGGCAAAGATACGGAGAAAGAGGAACACTCCTCCATTGCTGGTGGGACTGAAAGCTGGTCAAACCACTTCTGAAATCAATCTGGTGATTCCTCAGAAATTTGTAAATAGATCTACCTGAAGACCCAGCTATACCACTAATTGACATGTACCCAAAACATATGCCAACATATAACCAGGACACATGCTCCACTATGTTTATAGCAGCCTTATTTATAATAGCCAGGAGCTGGAAACAACCCAGATGTCCCTCAAGAGAAGACTGAAAATGTTTTAAATTCAACTGTTACTTATCTTCATTCCTGTTCCATGCAATTTTCTCTATTTTGAGTTTCTATAACTAGATTTGACACAGAGATTTTATACTATCCTCCAAATCTCGATCTTTCTTTCACCGTTCTCCTCTTTGGTGGTGGTGGTGTTGTTGTTGCTGGTGATGGTGATGGTGACGATGTTTTGTTTTGTTTTGTTTTGTTTGTGTCTGTGTGTGTTTTGCTAGTCTTGGATACTTTTCTCTGAAATATTATCCAATTCCCTAATTTTGTTTGCAACAATGTTCAGTTGCCAGTGCTGATTTCTTGTCCTTTTGAGGTAAGGTTTTGCTATTTAGTTCTGGTGATTGGCCTACCAGTCTCTACAGAGATGGGACTGGCTTCAAACTTGTAGTAATCTTCCTGTCTCAGTTTAGCCTGCTTCTTAATTTCTTAATATGACCACTGTCTTCTCATTTGTTAATCTCCTTACAACTTTCATCTCATTCTTTTACAAAGCTGTTAGGTCTTTTTTAATATACTTTGTTTTTTATTTATCTTTTAAACCTGTATGTGGGCATGGGTGGGCGGGCATGTATGTACAACAGGATCTTTCTACATAGCCCTGGCATCAGCAACAGTGTCTGGTTTTGGTGTTATTTCTAGCTCATAACTCAAGGTGTAAATTCTACAAATGACCTTATTTTTCTGTTGTCCTCATCTCACCTAATTATTAAGAGAGAAAAAAAAACCTAAATGTCATTTTAAAATGAAAGACAGATTTTTTTAAAGCTGGTGAGATGGCTCAGTGGGTAAAGGCATGGGCCACACAAGCCTAATGATGTCAGTTAAATAGATCACTAAATGCACATAAATGTGGAAGGAGAGAACTAAGGCTACAAAGTTGTCCCCTGACCCGCACATGTACAGGATAGCATGTTCTTCTGCACACACACACACATTACTAATAGTAAAAAAAATTGTTTTTATTAAAAATAAAAAACTGTTAAATATTTTAACTACCTAAAGCCCAATGTGTAAAAAGTGTACATATGATAAAATAAGAATTTTTGAATTGGTAGGTTATGTCTCAACATGGCTACTGGTTATTAATGTGCAACAGGATTCCATAATTGCATGTATTTTTTTCCTTCCTTTTGGCTAAAGTATGGTAAGATCATGTATTTTTTTCTCCGCACAGTTGTTGTTGCTTGTAAGAGAAGAAAATGATTAATAATTACAAATGATTCATCTAACAAAGAGATCAGTATAGAAAACTATGAAAAAGTATTCCATGACTGCTGGGTGAGGTTGTTAACGATGCAGAGAAAAGAACAAACCAACATGAGGTCTGCTTTCCACAGAGAGAGGATGAAACAATTGAGTCTAAAATAAATATAAATTGTGACAGATTTAGTTGTAGTTCAAGAAATGGCACGTTCAGGGCAGGAGAGTCAGCTATAGGTTAAGAGCATAGGCTGTCTTCCAGGGGACCCAAGTTGGGTTCCTAGCACTCACACAATGGCTAACATTCATCTGCAACTCCAATTTCAGAGGATCTGACACCCTCTCCTGGCCTCTACGCATACAGCAAAGTCATGGTACAAAGACATATACTGTGGGCAAAATGCTCATATACCTAAAATAAACTTGAAAATAAATACGTTTTCTTTTAAAGAAATAGAAAATATGAGGTTCCCTCCAAATGTGCAGGGGAAAAGCCAGGGGCAGCATGGGAAGCTAGTTCTTATGATCCCCCGAGAATACTTCTAGCAGAGCCCTTCTATACAGTGGTAGGACCCAGCCACTTCAGATTCCAGCTTAGAGCTCCAAAGCCAAGACACGCAGTTGCCAAGAATCAACCCAGGTGCTCTCGGGATCAATAATTCTGTGATTATTCTATCGGAATCAATTCTGGAGATTAATCACATAAGGAGCCTGAAGGCAGGTGTAGGTGACTCAGTAGCCAGCATGACATCTAGCAGGGAGGCAGGAATCCAGGAGACTAGAGAGGGCCTTTGAAACTTAAGGGCTGGGGAAGGCACTTCAGGAAAGGTCCCCAAGCAGTCCTGGGCTGCATAGTAATGGCAGTGGAAAAGGAAGACACAGCTCAACATTGGCAACTGTCCCTTAGGGGGACTTCTACTCACTGAAAAATGAGACTCTTAACTTACACCACAAAAGAGAAATTCAGTACAAGTCTGTATGAACCATAAATGGAGTTTACTGAGAACGACTGTGTGGGGGTTGGGGGGTGGTAGTTGTACATATCACGGGGCCGTCTTGGTTACTTTGCTACTGCTGTGGAGAGAAAGCATGACCAAGGCAACGTATAGAAGAAGGCGTCTACAGGGGCTCCTGGGTGCAGAGTGCTAGTCCATGACTCTTATGGTGGGGAGCATGGCAGGAGACAGGTATCATACTGGAGTGGTAGCTGAGAGTTTACATCTGATCCACAGGCAGGAGACAGGGAATGCTATGGGCTTTTGAAACTCCTCCATTAGGCTACACCTCTTAATCCTTCCCAAATATATGGGGGCTATTTGCATTCAGACCGCCACAGTGCCCATGGACTGCTCAAGAGAGAAGTTATCAAAGTCACATCTAAGTGTCTTAACAATAAACTCTCTTTCTCTGTCTTTCCCTCTCTCTCTCTCTCTCTGAGAACACACACACACTGTATTGTTGATCTCACACCTACCCATTTCCCTGCAGCCTGACTACTCCCAAACTTGTTATGAAGCAGAAAACATTGACTTACCTGTCTCCATCCCCCTGAGTTCATGCTAGGGAAGTACTCTACCAACTGAACAAATGCTTATAAAACAAACTTTGGTTTTGTTTTGTTTTGTTTTGTTTTGTTTTGTTTTGTTTTGTTTTGTTTGGAAATAGCATGATGTAGCTCATGGTGGCCCTGGACTTGTACTTTTCACACCTTTCCTGAGTCTTGGGATATCAGTAATGTTCCATCACGTCTGACTTAAAGAACTTCTCTTTAGTACATGAGGTTACTGTTGTGTCCGGCCAGCAGATGACAACATGGGTTCTAGCCTGGAAAGGCATTTTGGAAACCTGGAAGAGAAGAGGTGCTAGGTGGCGAGATAAAGAAATGTAGCTAAGACAGTCATTCTGATCAAAGCTCAATTTTACTGTTCCACATGCAACTATAAAGCAGGGAAAGGGGGCCCCTATTCCCGCCAATTAATCTTGGGTTCCAATAGCAGAGTGACAATGTGCAGGGCTCCAAACAGCAAAGAAGCAGGTTCCAGCAGTGGGCATGGCAGAATGATTGAGCGAGAAGCTCCACCCCTGAGCAAGCAGGTTTCAGGCTGGGGGAGGGGAGACTACAGGTTACAAAGTGGTATGTCAGGTATGTTGTCTGTGTTTAAAGACAGATAAAAGATGCATAGACCAGAAAAGGTCAAAGGGATTCATAATGTAATAGGTTACAGTGTCAGTGCCTGTTTGGTGTGCCTTATACCTGTGTGTGGATGCATGTGTACAAATTTGTGTTCAAATTTGTGCTGAGGCAGGAGGACACCTCATATCCATCCAGAGACTTCACCTGGGGATCCATCCCATAAACAACCACAAAAACCAGACACTACAATGGATGCCAACAAGAGATTGCTGACAGGGGCCTGATATATCTGTCTACTGAGAGGCTCTGCCACTGCCTGACCAATACAGCAGTAGATGTTCACAGCCATCTATTGGTCAAAGCACAGGGTCCCCAGTGAAGGAGCTAGAGAAAGGAACTATGGAGCTGAAGGGTTTGCAGCCCCATAGAAGGAACAACAATATGAACTAACCAGTACCTCCAGAGATCCCTGGGACTAAACCACCAGCCAAAGAAAACACATGGTGAAACTCATGGATCTAGCTAAATATGTAGTAGAGGAAGGCCTGGTTGGTCATCACTGGGAGGAGATCCTTGGTCCTGTGAAGGTTCTGTGCCCCAGTAAAGGGGAATGCCAGGGCCAGGAAGAGGGAGTGGGTAGGTTGGGAAGCAGGGGTTGGGGGTAGGAAAAAGGGGATCTTCAGAGAGGAAACAAGGAAAGGGTTTAACATTTGAAATGTATGTAAAGAAAATATCAAATAAAAAAGCATTTGTTAGGATTTTATAGGATGATACCTAATTGCAGTCTTCATTGTTTTTGAAAGATGTCTTTTGGCAGACACAGGTGAATCATAAAGTAATAAAATGAATGTTGAAGGACCCGTAGAGAAACCTGTCCCCAAACAGATTGTGGAATTTATTATCTCTACTTGCAGTTACCAGTGATTTTATATTTGAAGGAAAGCTGAAGCATACACTGCTGTGTTTTCTGACAGCTTTTTATTCCCTTAGACTATGCTTTTAATTAATGAGAGTTATTACAGAAATACTGATGTATTTGCCATTAATGTGTGCAACATCATCATCCACAGAATTTTCACAGTAGCTAAATATTTGACAACAAGGATGCAGCATGGGTAAGTTTTCCAACATTAAGTTCCTATCCAGAGAGTTGGACACACTCTCCACAATGAATTTATGATGGACTTTGTAGTGCAGTCTGGCTCAGAAGAAACTATGGAGCCCAGGTCCCGTGAAGAATGCAGAGATCCATCTGGGTCTGATATCTGTGGGATTTCATGATCACACCTGAAATAACAAGGTTTTTAAGAGTGAAGAGTTGGAGATCAAGGTGTTAGTCATAAGAATAAATGCAATGTACTCAATTGTAACTAAAAGCTGACAGTCAATATGTACTGTATATAGCCTTATCAAAATATCAAATTAATTACAAGAACAAATAAACAACCAATTAATAACAAAACTTTGAATGAAAACAAGAAAAACCAAATAACTAAACTAATCAAAACTCAAACCAAAATCAAACCAAAAAATTGTGCAAAGCAAAATTCTTAGTCTGCTTATTTTGTAGCACAGACTTATAGCCTGTGGCTGTCCTTGGCAACTAAGTAGAAAAGCAGTTCCTGCAGGTAAAAATCTTTGCAGGAGAAATTTAAGCAACACTCTCCTTTTGGAGTGTGGGTCTGAAGGATATGGCCTCCCAAGTCAAAGCAGAACACAGGTTGTAGACTTGGACCCAAGGTTTTACAATTTTGTTGACTGATCTCCATGTAATTAGTCATGATGACCCATCAGGAAAAGATAAATTTGCACTCAGATTCTTCCTGGATGCCCAGCAGCTCTTAATGTGTCTCAGCATTTCTCTTAATCCCTTTAAATGTGCACTCTTCCTGGGCCAGAGGCTAGATGAAATTAAGGCCTGTTCATACCCAAGAAACCAAAATAAAGGAGGAGCATACAGCCCATTACAGCCATGGTTATTAGGGATGAGAGGCAACAGTGGTGTATTTCCTGTGCACACACAGTGCTCCTCCTCCAGCACTTCTCTTTGAGGGAGATCATGTCGTGGTCTGTGCCATGTTCTGCTTTCTGCTGGACTATTTCAGACTTAGGGAAGGAAGAAACAAAGGCCTGGTAAGCATTTGTCAATTCAGCTGTCCCTCCCAGAACAGCTCTATTCAGCTGGACAAACCAACATGACCTATGAGCTGAGATCATACCGTGCATCCCAAGTGTCATAGAACACCTGAGCTTGGAATTGTTTCTCACCTTTTAAAAACTGCTAGAATCAGTACTGTCAATGACACATTATACTGGAGTTTTAAAAAAACACCACATTTCCCCAGTTGTGCGGGTATATTATATTGAGTAATAACAATTGAACAATGTCTGAATGTGAGTCCAAGAGAGATGTGTGCAACCTAGAAAACCATGTAGATTCCTTATGGGGTGTGAGCATGCCCTGAACTGAAGTGAAGGCTATGATTATTTCTCCAGTGCAGGAACCTCACAAGGTTCCACTTGTCAATCCCTCTATCTCCAAATAACCAGAGACAACATACAACATAAAACCCCATGGGTAATTCATAGGTCCTAGAATCTGTAAGAGTTTGCTAAATAAAAATATTCCCAAGGCCGAGCAATGAACCTTAAAAGTGATGGTCATGAAAAAAACACAACACCCCTGTACATCTATGACTATTGTAGGGCACACTCTCAAACACACCTATTTGTGTTTATGCAATACAAGCATATTGTATTGCAGTGCCCCATTTAGTTTCCGGGTTAATACAAATATAAAAATCTCCCAGGAAACTTTAGAGGCATAAAAAACCAAATCTTGAATGGGAAAGGTACTTAGTGGGCAAAGCATAGAGGCAGCACAGTCAGTGATATGCTTTCCACTCATAAACCAGTCTGGGAATCAGGGTTCTTGTCCTATTATCCAATCTGGCTCAGCAAGTTCCCAAGGCTGTGTAGAATAGGTTTGTTTCCCAGCCTATGCTCACATGTTGGTGGTGGACCAGCCTCTTGTTCTTGCTCACTGTTTCAGACTTGTCCCAAAGTAAACAATTTCTTTCAATAGGATCTCCATTTTCCATCACCTAACTGACTTGGTGTCCAAAGGTATGAGCCCAGAGTAATAGGAACTGTCTATAACAGGATCCAAAGGAACCATTTTCTCCCCAGAATGTGATTGTGTCAGGGCTATTTTGAGTAAGAAAAGGCTGACTAGTTGAAGGACAAAAGCTTGCATGGATTATCTCACACTGAGTTCATGGAAGGGCTGCACCACACAGTACCGTTTCATTCTTCAGCAAATGGACATCAGGATAACTTCTCCTTCAGGGCTGCTCTGAGGACCACTACAGCCCTGAATACCCTAGAATCTGTGGATACCTCCTACTTGTTCTGGAAGAACTGGGTCAATGAGGACTTCTTTTCTACTTTCAGAACATGGCTTCTAACAGACATAACCAATTTTATACTACCAGAACCGTCTGAAGGTCCTCATTTCTCCCAACCCCAACTGAGGCTGATTTTAACTCTGAGAAAATGATGTTGAAGAACAGTCCTGCTGAATGCTACACAGATAAGATAGTGTGAGTACTTTAGATTATCAAGACCCTCAATGGGCTCCTGAAGCAGGCCTGGTTTGCTCCACAGCTATGGGAATTCTGCTGGATGCAAGTTCAGCTCCAAGCAACTCAATCTCTCAATGAGTAAAATCCAAGACAAACTACAAGGCAAAGCTTTACTGAGCAGAGGTAGCAGGAAATGTAATGGTGGCAGGCAATGAGGAAAACAACCTGGAATGCTTAGAAGACACAGTGAGCCACCTGACCTCCCAGTGGTCCTTCACAATTCACCAAGAGCAGAAAAAGGTCATAAACACAACGATTTTATACAGCAATGTCCTCCTTACCTCCATATACCATATCCCTTACATTTGCTCTAAAGATTTCAATGAGAATCAATAGTTTTGTCTCTAGTCAGTTAAAAATCTGACCCTACAAGAATTCTTGTGTCCTTTTATTCTTGGGTGTTAGGTGAGCATGAAGAATAATTGAAGTGCTGTATTTGATATTTCATAGGTGCAAACTCAAACCTCAGAGTGTATTTCTCATTAAATTTGACCTCTAGAGACACACACAGGTGCATTCATGCACAATTACTCACACACACACACACACACACACACACACACACACACACACACACACACATTTGTATATACAAGCACCCATATCACAAACACAAAATTACCTAGTATTACACTAATACACAACTTTAGTATAAACAAGCTCAGCCAAACGTGGTCCAAACACACACAGACAAACACACACACCACACACAAGGAACAAAAACATACACACCACACAATACACACATAGAGATACACAAACACAAATCAATGAAAATATTACTGTCGCCCAGCACATTTCCTGTTGCATGAGCAGCTACTGGGACCTCTGATGTGTATGAGTATAAGGTTCTTAGACTCAGGCAGTCTTTGTGGCCTCATCTGTAATTAACTCCTCTTCAAAATTTTTTTTATGCAGATGCTTTCTGATCCTACCAGGAAGTTACAAGCTCTGCACAGTTAACCTGGACAACACAATACCAAATTCCCAAGAAATAGATTCCTAAGAAAAGCCTCCAGCAAGCCCCATGTTGACTCTCTCAGTAGCCTTCCCTACAACTACACTGGTTCCTTGGTAGCATCAGAGGAAGACAGTGACTTTTGGTCACTACCCAGGAACTTTTCAACCTATTACAGTTCATGTGATATTAAATCTTCCTCAATATCAGTAGGAAGAAAGCTGGTGAAATAACGTGCTGTGACATTTATGAAATGCAGCACTGTGCCAACTATGAAGAGGAATCTATCCTGAAACAAAGCCATGCCCACAATATAGTTACAAAAACCATGTTAGCAGAGGGATGCACGGTAGGATTCTATGCATGTTCATGGTGGAGCCAATAAGACAAACCCAAATCTCCCAGGGAGATAAATCTATGCAGGGAAAGTGAAGGAATCTAACACTTATTTTTAAAATAGCTGTGTTTATCAATTTGTTGAAATAAATGAAAGAGGGGGTGCTACCTGATAGTGAACAGGAGATGCAAAGACTACTGGACAGAACAAAACAGGAAATGTCACTTTTATTGAGAGACCAATGCTCAAAGAAGTAATATAGAGAATAACTGCACAACTCAGATGTCACTGAATGGCCTCCCAACATACTGAGAGAGACACAGGTCACGAAAACAATGCATACACAAAAAGAAACACACAGACACACTGTCACAGACACAGACACACACAGAAGCACACACAGACTGATTCACATAAAATCATAACTGAGCACAAAATAATGAGGTATCTGTTATGGTTCAGGACCAAGATAATTCAGACTATGCACAGGAGATGTTTCAAGGGAGACCCAACGACTCTGTGATTACTTTAGAGGGATAAAAAGCCCTGGAGAAGCCAGGTCATAGTGGCACACTACTTTAATCCCAGCACTTGGGAAGCAGAGGCAGGCAGATTTCTGAATTCAAGGACAGCCTGGTCTACAGAGTGAGTTCCAGGACAGCAGGTGCTGCACAGAGAATCCCTGTCACAGGGGACAGAAAAAAAAAAAAAAACATCTAACAAAAATCACTAGAGAACACTCTTCTTGGTCAGAATTGGGGGCATATATTAAGAAATTTTTTCATGAAGCCTCAGAAATCTCACACCAAACCTGAGCCTGTGAGAAGCCGCTCTGTCATCTCTGGTCATCCAGACAACTCCAGACTCTCAGGCCCAGGAATGACCACTCCAACAGCACTCAAAGAAAATGGGACTGACAATATGCTACTCAGGACCTCTCAGTGTGAACCAAGATATATGAAGCCTGCAGAGACCATTTTGAGATAGAGGGGAAAGGGGGGAATAGAGAAGCCACCAAAAGACAGCAATGAAATCCACTTATTTGTC
Organism: Mus musculus; assembly: GCF_000001635.26. Taxonomy (NCBI): domain Eukaryota; kingdom Metazoa; phylum Chordata; class Mammalia; order Rodentia; family Muridae; genus Mus; species Mus musculus. The sequence goes on along the minus strand of NC_000080.6, from coordinate 3,557,917 downwards.
AATTACACAAGGCTGTCATCCCTGCAAACTATTTCCTACCTAGAATCTCACAAGATCCCTGTAAAGCAAATGAGCTACAGGCCTTTACTTCTTCCTTCAAAGCTCTTGCTATTCTCAACAAGGGCTCCAACACAGCATCCTTCAAACTTAAGGCATGTAGTGTTGTGATGTGTAAACAACCTATCACCCTTATTGATTCTAGCAGAGCAGGAACATTTGCATGCCAAACATGCAGTTTCTTGAACCAAGCTACCTCCACAGAGAGCCCTGTAGATGATCACATAAACAAACACTTGGAGGAGACATAGGTGAGTGCCTGGAGAAGTTGGTGGACTGTTGCATTGGATTGTCTATGTTTATGTTTAGACATGAGGGCAATCTGCCTCTGATACACATCATCCTACCTGCTGCTCCTTGGCACTTGAGGCACAGATGTTCTTGCTGGCCTCCTCACAGAACCTCTTTTCTTCCCCACGGGACACTTGCATTCCAGCCTACTCCAACAGCACCTTTCTGTTCTCATTCGGTAATATCCTCACTTTTTCCTTTAGTTGAGTGCACTCACGGAGGTGGTGTTTCTGCTTGATGCTGATCCACAAAAAAAAAAAATTGGTGATTCCCAGCCAGATTCCATTGGCTTGCCACTACTACAAGTCCCATGGTCCCACAAGGGCCCTGAACCCCAGACTGTCCCAGAAGAGTCTACAGTATACATAGCAGCAGCAAACAGAGGCAGGTCAAATCAAGATACCGCCCATGTTCCACAGGACTCAACAAACTTCTGAAAGCCCTGACACCAAGAGTGCACCCTATACATCACAGAAGAGGAAATGTTCTTCATGGTTGATTATAGGTCTGTGGTACCATAAAACCTTCAGCAGGGAGAGGGCTTATCTCCTCTGAGAGAGTTGAGCTGACCCAACAAGTGTACACTCTTTCCATTTTTGTCTGGAATCCTAGATCTTTTAATCTGTGGTCAGAACCCTAGAGGTTCAGGGTTCCTGGATATTCCCAGCGTGGTGGAAAAGTTTTTATGTAGAGGTCCTTGAATTTGGAAGAATAAAGATTGGAGGGTCTTGGACACTTTTCACACTTAGGACAACTGAGTCCAAGAGGTACAAATCCAAGACCCTTGCCTCAGGGCAGGGTTCCTAAATAAAAAAAAGATAACATAGAACCAGAGCCCTTGCGTTTTTTCAAAGTCCTAAAAGGACAGAAGCATTTCCTACCTAGTTCTGGGGGTCTCAGTTGTGTCACTGACTCACCTGTAGGAATAGTTATCTTTTAACAGTTCCTCGGAGAACTTCATGGAAGCAATTATGGACTGGGTCATTTTATCCATATCCAACATTGTCTTCTCATGTTGTGATTTAATGATGTTGAATTCAGTGTTCATCCTGTGTTAGGTCATGGCCCAAGAAGCAAATAATCTGCTGAATTGAGGATTCAATAATCATGTGCAAACAGGCTGTATCATGGACTACCCAAGCCAATTGCATGCCACATCCTAGTTCCTTAAAACTGGGTCCCCTTGGTGCTAATTAAACTTACTATCCTGGGCAGAGGACAGCAGAGCAAGGAGACCTAATGGAGCTAGCTGACCTTCAAGAGCTTCCTGGGCAAGCCTGAAGGAATAGATTACTTCTATGACAATTTTCCAATACACTGTGCCACAGGCAAGGGTCCTATAGGTATCTGTAATGACTTTCCTCTTATTTTTAAGGCAGGGATTCTCATTCCTTGGTTCCTGTTGTTATGTGAATTCCCAGAGGACACAACTATTATTTACAGGTGAAAGGCTTTATCACACCTCCTCCCCGAGGAGATTCCTGTGTGACAACCAGGAAACACCAGGAGCAAACTTCCCTGGTGATCACTTTGGACCTCTATGGACTCACACCAACAGGACCTGCAAACTGTGCATCACACAAATCCTCAGACCCCATCAAAGGTCCCAGAGCCTCAGTCCTGAACAAAACACACACAGCTAAGTTCACACACATAGACACAATTAGAATGCCAATAAATCCAGGGAGGTGCCATCGCTCAGAATATGATGAACAATATCAGAGTAAAGGTGTGATAGCCTGCAGGCATTGCATTCACACACTGAGAGGCAGCAAGTGTGAGCAGGTCCTTCCAGCTGTTGACAGCAACAATCAGATTGCAAGCAACCCAAGGTCAAGTACAAAAGAAGTTGATAATAAACACACAGCACCTTGTTTATCCAACAATTAAACACCTGTCAGTGCAACTTAATTGAATGATGGGAGATGACACACTCCATTCATGGAAGGAAATTGGGTTAACAGATGGCACAATACAGGCAACAGGGTACTGGGCATAATTCCTACCTGTAGTTCAAATTCTCATACATGTAAACGTTCAGGATTCCACACATTTCCTCCATGTCATTGCTGATCTTCCTCATATCCAATTTCAATTCTCTAACTTTATTTATATTTGATATCTGATTAGTGATGTTGGAATTTTGGGTTGAAGTATTTCTAGCAGACCCTGCAGATAGATAAACACAAATGAATTTGCATACTTGATGGCCCAGGAGAGGGGAGACCATTCTGAGTCCCAAGAAGAAGACTGAGGGAGAGAAAAGGTAAAGACAGGGTGAATCCATAAAAGAGCAGAAAAGCTATCTTCCAGCTGGTTTGCTAAGCTATGTCCTCTTCCTAATCACCACTGTCAGACATATGCCACACTCCCTATTACAGGACCCCTTGCCCTGAAATCTATAATTTGCCTCAGACAAAAAGATATGGGGAACATTGTCAGGTCATATCAGATGTGTTTCAGGGAAATCCTGAAGTTCATAGTGCTTAGCACTATCAAGCTCTAATTAATCGAGTGTCTTCAAATCCAAAGTGTCTGAGTCCTCACCACATGACATGACCAGGGAAGCATCCTTCTCTGTTCTTTTCATCAGAGACTCAAGTTACCTACAGTAATCTGGAAGATGAAGTGTTTCAACTCCCTTCCATGAAAGGAATAAAACACTGATATTCCCATAGTGCCCACTCCTGGCATTCTTTGCCACTCAAATTGAAATTAAATAGCTCCCAGAAAAGTAGCTGCAGGTTTGTCAATTCCTGGCTCTGTCAAACTAATCATCAGAAATTCTTGACTCTTTGACATTGGCAAAGTCCAAGGCTTCAGCTTGTAAGACCTACTCCTGGAAGGCCCAGCTCAAGCCTACCTCTACCAGGAAGATCCCCAACTCTGCCCAGGACTCACTGTGCCTTCTCCAGAATGACTTCCTTCTTCCTTTTTCATGAGAAAGGATTCCCTCCTCCTTCTTTGTTGGTCTGGTGTCTCCTTCATCGCCATTCTCTTTCTGACATAGCCTGAGCAGCCAGGAAAACATTCCTGCTGGTGATCCCAGAGCAAACAGAAGAGATGAACCACAGGCAGTTGCTGTCACCACAACACAGGTGACAACACAGAAGATTCTAGTTCTCTCCTAGATACAAGAGATTCTCCAAGGAAGGCATTACTGATGATGTCACTAGCAACTTCCATGATCTACCTGCTAACTAGTTCTCCCCAACTTGGTCCTTTTCTGGGGTGCCTCTCCTGGAGCCTCTCATGGACCCGTGTGATCCCCTTTGGCAACCTCTCCTTCCAAAGCTGGAGAATTCTAACTGCTTCATTAGATGTCATGTGCTTTTGAGGGGGAACGTTGGTTAGGACTCTGACATGCTTAAGAGATTTTGTTAGCCCCAAATCTCTAGGGACTGTGGATGTAGTAGATTTTTCTCAACAATAAATATGCCACCTGAGTCAATTCATATGATATATACTCCAATTTCCCAGGGATTTCCTGTATCACAGAGGCAAATATCTTTCTCCTATACGTTTAATTGTATAAAACCTGGATGATATTTGCTAATGGTGCATTCCTTGATAGTGGTCATTCTTTTCATTCTTTCCATACATAAATACATACATATATATGTATGTATATATATATATATATATATATATATATATATATATACACACACACACACACACACACACACACACACACACACACACACACACACATGTATATATATATATCCATGTGCTTCACAAAATCTCTGGTTTACAATGCTATCTTTTATAAGGAACACTCCCTATTCTTTCAAACATAGGGGATCAACTACAGGGCAAATATAAATGGTAAACTTGCTGTCCTATCTTCAAAACATTATCTTGCACATGGTCCTGTTCTCAAATACAACCAGACAATTTAAGTGGGCATCATAGAGCAAAGGTCATCCTGGACTGTACATTACTACATTGTAGCCTCATAGCCATGACTTCTGCAATATCTGTCTTCCTAAATTGCAAAGTTGTGCAATAAGGATGTTGCGGGTTGTACCATGATGCTGTACTCACAGCAAATATAAGACTCAGGGGGATGGATGATTGCTTTAATGTGTTCTTGGATTCGGTTAGCGAGAATTTTATTGAGTATTTTTGCATCAATATTAGTAAGAGAAATTGGTCTGAAGTTCTCTATCTTTGTTGGATCTTTCTGTGGTTTAGGTATCAGAGTAATTGTGGCTTCATAAAATGAGTTGGGTAGAGTACCTTCTACTTCTATTTTGTGAAATAGTTTGTGCAGAACTGGAATTAGATCTTCTTTGAAGGTCTGATAGAACTCTGCACTAAACCCGTCTGGTCCTGGGCATTTTTTGGCTGGGAGACTATTAATAACTGCTTATATTTCTTTAGGGGATATGGAACTGTTTAGATCGTTAACTTGATCCTGATTTAACTTTGGTATCTGGTATCTGTCCAGAAATTTGTCCATTTCGTCCAGGTTTTCCAGTTTTGTTGAGTATAGCCTTTTTTAGAAGCATCTGATGGTGTTTTCGATTTCTTCAGGATCTGTAGTTATGTCTCCCTCCTCCATTGCTGGTGGGATTGCAAGCTTGTACAACCACTCTGGAAATCAGTCTGGCGGTTCCTCAGAAAATTGGACATAGTAATACCAGAAGATCCCGTAATACCTCTCCTGGGCATATATCCAGAAGATGTCCCAACTGGTAAGAAGGACACATGTACCACTATGTTCATAGCAGCTTTATTTATAATAGCCAGAAGCTGGAAAGGACCCAGATGCCCCTCAACAGAGGAATGGATACAAAAAATGTGGTACATCTACACAATGGAGTACTACTCAGCTATTAAAAAGAATGAATTTATGAAATTCCTAGGCAAATGGTTGGACCTGGAGGGCATCATCCTGAGTGAGGTAACACAATCACAATAGAACTCAAATAATATGTACTCACTGATAAGTGGATATTAGCCCTGAAACTTAATATATTGAGATATAAGGTACAATTTGCAAAACACATGAAACTGAAGAAGAACGAAGACCAAAGTGTGTACACTTTGCCCCTTCTTAGAATTGATAACAATCACCCATGGAAGGAGTTACAGAGACAAAGTTTGGAGCTGAGACAAAAGGGTGGACCATCAAGAGACTGCCATATCCAGGGATCCATCCCATAATTAGCCTCCAAATGATGACACCATTGCATACACTAGCAAGCATTTAGTGCAAGGACCATGATATAGCCGTCTCTTGTGAGACTAGGCTGGGGCCTAACAAACACAGAAGTGGATGCTCACAGTCAACTATTGGATGGATCACAGGGCCCCCAATGGAGGAGCTAGAGAAAGTACCCAAGGAGCTAAAGGGATCTGCAACCCTATAGGTAGAACAACATTATGAACTAACCAGTACCCCGGAGCTCTTGTCTCTAGCTGCATACGTATCAAAAGATGGCCTAGTCAACCATCACTGGAAAGAGAGGCCCGCTGGACAGGCAAACTCTATATGCCCCAGTACAGGGGAACACCAGGGCCAAAAAATGGGAATGGGTGGGTAGGGGAGGTGGGGGTGTGGGAGGCTTTTGGGATAGCATTGGAAATGTAATTGAGGAAAATATGTAATAAAAAAAATTTAAAAAAAAGACTCAGAGGGTAGGGCTGGGAGTGCAATGACCTGAGTTAAGATGAAACCTCAATTTTAATGTGTCTATAAGTTCAGGATGCTTTCCCTTTGGCATTATCATCTCTGGCTTCTGTGTTCTTATGCTGGCTTTGCTGAACCTGTGCTATAATACCCCCTAACCTCACAGATAAAGAGTGAAAAATCATGTATGTCTTCTTTGGGAAAACATCTGAATTTCACTACCTTCTTGAGCCACACAATATCAATATGCAGAGCTCAAAAATCAGGGGAAGATAGGTGATGGCTTCAAAGATGAGGGCTTTTTCTTCCAATGATGGCACATATTGTTGCAATGTGATTTTTCCTTTTCTCTTTCACTAAGGGTGGCTTGTGTGTTTGCTGGCCTAAAGTATCCTGGATCCAACAACAAGGGGCTTACTCTATACAGGCTCAGTTTTACCAAGAAAAGGATTGTTGCAGAATCATACCATGGCAGTAAGAAGGTTAACTACACTGTCTTAGGTCCAGCTGACCTGGTAGAGAACTGAAGACCTGACCTATCTGGGGAAAGGAAGCAGCATGCAGTGTCACACAGCTCTCTCTGAGGCAACTGCTAGAACTGGAATAGGGATGTTTGTTTGTTTATTATAAATACATACAAACCTTAGCCAGAGTTGGTACATAACTGTAATCCCAGCACTAAGAAGGTTTTTTAAAAATTGTTGTTGTTAATATTCCTGTTGTTTCTATTGGTTTTGTTTTGAACTCTCCCAGCTCTTTGCACTGGAAGCAGAAAATTAAGCCCATGCTCTGTAGAGTCCTATCATTCACGTTAATCAGTGATTTTATTCTTAGCAACCACTCCTCAGCTGATCTCATTACTCACTTTCAAATAAGGAAAACAGTCATACAGACATTAGTTAACTTCTATGGTCTCACGTAACCAACTCATCATGACTGTAGAGTGGCATCCCAATCTTTGGAATACCCAAGCTTCTATTTTTGAGATGACAGGCCTCTGTGGAAGACTCCATTAGCTGACAGAGGACCTGGAATGGCTGCCACCTGAAGGCCAGGGCTGCCCCTCCAGTGTCTCTGAAGCTTGAGGCAGAACAGGAACACTTGGCCACAGCTGGTTCAGGTCTGTGCTTTGGATGAGACCTGAGACCTGGATGAACAGAGGTCTCTAGAATTCTGGTGAAGGTGACCACAAACACTTAGACTTGAGGAGAATAATAGATCTTTGGGATGAACATCTTTCTTTTTTATTTATGTTTGCAACGTGCATACTTTATGTCAATAACAAAGGCACCCTAGTTTACAACATCTAGTCTATCTGGGTGTTAAACTGATTGCCTGTGTATACACTAGAATTACTATAACAATACATTTTGTGCCATTTTGTTAAATAATTAAATATTTTTGTATTAATATCTATTTACTTATTCACTTTACACTCTCCTTACTGCCCCGTGACACCCATAATCTTTCCCCAATATTCCTGGCCCCTTCTTTTCTGAGGGAATATGGGACAGCTATCTCAGGTCATCCCTTCTCCTACCAAAACTAAGTGACCCTGTCCTGGAGAAAGGTGCTGAGGGTGCTGGGAATGAATGACTTCTGCTTGGCTTTCTTCTTGCTCCACTTGGCTGGCTTTGACCAGTTCGTGCAGAACTTTCCTTGAACTTGGTACTTCATCCTGATGGTCCATAAAAAGCACTGGTTTGATTAAGGTTTGAGAGTATATTTCCATCAAACCTACTCCCACTAGTATACTAACAATGACAAAGGAAATTAGATATGAGACATCTATTCCAGGAGTTTCCAATTGTTCTCAGACCAGCAGTAGAAAAGCCGACAAAGCTGACAAAGGTGAGGTCACACAGGGACCTGAGAGCATACTGCTGCTTTCCTAAAGAATGTTCTAGAGGATTAGCATATCTAGACTCCCATAGATTCGTGTGCACTGGACACCAAAGGGCTCAACATACTTTGCTTTTGTCACTCAGCTTCTCCAAGTATTAGAAGTCCCCCAATTTAGAGGGATTTGAAGGTATAAATAAGTCCCAGTGGCTAGAGGTATCTCAAAAAATGTGTAAGAACAGAGAACTGCTTGAGAATCAGAAAGACAAGAGCAAAGTCATAGCCCAATAAGAAAATCTGAGTAACAAGCCATCAAGTGAAAACTGAAAGTAGCAGGCCATGCACCAGTAAGGTTGGTCCTTGTCTCTCAGGTAGATCAATCTGAAAATTTCTGAGGAACTCCATATTGGTTTCCAGAGTTGCCATAGCACTTTGCAGTCCCACCAGAAATGGAAGAATGTTCCTCTTTCTTCAAATTCTCACCAACATATGCTTTCACATGAGTTTTTTTGATCTTAGCATTCTTCACTGGAAAGTATACCGCTGGAAACCAGCCTCAGGGTCATTTTGGTTTTCATTTCTCTGAAGACAAAGGACGTTGCACACTTCTTCAGTGCTTCTCAGCCATTCAAGATGAGTTGTTGTGAATGTTGTGTTTAGTTCTCTACCACATTTTTAGATTGTGTTCTTAGCTCTTATGGTGGTTATCTACTTGAGTTCTTTATATATTTTGGATATTAGTGCTCCACTGGATGGGGGGTTAGTGAACATTTTTCTCCCAATATGTAGTTTGTCAATCTGTCCTACTGGCTATGCCCTTTGTCTTATAGAAGCTTTTCAGTTCCTTGTGGCCCATTTATAAACTTTGATGTTAGAGTCTGAGCTATTGGAGTTCCCGTTTATAACATTTAACCCCATTCCCATAAGTTTGAGGCTCTTTCCTGCTTTCTCTTCAGTTAGATTCAGTGAATCTGGTTTTATGTTGAGATCTTTAATCAACCTGGACTTGAGTATTGTGCCAGGTGACAAATATGCATCTACTTTCTTTTTTCTACATACTTACTCCCAGTTAGACCAGCGACATTTATTTTAGGTGTTTCTTTTTTCTATTGTATATTTTTTAATTTGGCGAAGATCAAGTGTCCATAAGTATAGTTTAATTTCTGGGTCTTCATTTTTTTTTTCTATTTTAAAACACTTTAATCTTACATTTCAAATGTTAGCCATTTTTTCTGGTTACCTGCCTAGAACCCACTTATCTCATGCCCCTTCCACCTGCTTCTATGAGGGTGCTCCTAGAGGATGACTCGTGTGCTACAAAGGGCCTGGCTGGAGAAGTGACCCAAGCCCTTGGAAGAGCCCAGAAGATCGTGAGTTGGATCCCAGACATTGGACGGTTGGAGATTGACTTTTGCTTTTGATTGTGACTGTGCCCTGATATTTTCCTCTTGAAGGAAGAAACTGTTTTAGTGGAGCCCACAGTTGAGACTTTTAATTGTAAAAAGACTTTGAATTTTAAAAGAGATGAATATTTTAAAGAGATTGAAATTTTAAGAATATGTAAAGACTGTGGGACTTTTAAAGATATTTAGAACACAGTGTTCTCTTACTACCCTGACATTCCCCTACACTGGGGCATCAAGCCTTTAAAGGACCAAGGGCCTTTCCTCTCATTGATGTCCAACAAGGACGTCATCTGGCACAATGTGCCTAGAGCCATGGGTCACTCCATGTGTGATTGGTGGTTTAGTCCCTGGGAGTTCTAGGGGATATGGTTGGTTGATATTGTTGTTCTTCCTATGGTTGCAACCCCCTATAGCTCATTCAGTCCTTTCTCCAACTCTTCCACTGGGGACTCTATATTCAATCCAAAGAGTGGCTGCAAAAATGTGCCTTATTATTTGTCACTCTCATGTGGAGCCTCTGAGGAGACACCTATAGCAGGATCCTGTCAGAAAGCACTTATTGTCATCTTCCATATTGTCTGGGTTTGGTGTCTATATGTGGGATGGATCTCCAGGTGGGGAAGGCTCAGGATGGCTTTTGCTTCATTCTCTGCTCTACACCTTGTCTCCACATTTCCTCCTGTGACTATTATGTTCATCCTTCTTTTTTTTTTTTTTTTGACTTTCAATATTGTCTGCTATGTTTATATGCCTGGCTCTTTCTTGTTTTTTAACCTTTTTATCATATGTCCTGGGAGATTCAGACTAATGGAGCCCATATCTGTTCATAAGCCCAGGCATATATAAATGACCTTCCCAGGTGTTCTCCGTTTCCTTGTTAGCATTTCCTTCAAGAATAGGGAGTAAAAGCCAGGGAGTCAAAGCAAAGGCATAGAGAGGGATTGTGAATTGTGATGCTCAGATTTCTAAAGCAGGGAATATACAAAGCCTAAAAGAGAAATAAGGGAAAGCTTATCTATCCTTAGAATGCAGGTGGGGGACACATACAGAAGTAGAGGACAGCAGGGTTTCAGGAAGTATCTTGTTATTACCATATTAGGACTCTTTGGGTATCAAACAGAAACCCAAAGCAAACTAACTTAAGCAGAAAGAGGGGATTATTTATACAAGACACAAGGTATCATAGAATACAGGGGCAGAAATGCAGTTGAAGGGTCAGCAATTAAAGGGATGACTGGAGCCACTGGGAACTGGGAGGCTTCCATGATGAGCCATTGCTTCTCCTGCCATTTGTATTTCCTGGGAAGAGTGAATTTCTCAGCTGATTGGTGCATATGACAGATACCAGATGGCCACCCTCAGCTCCCAAGGTAACAGAAAGACTTGGCCATGTTTTTTCCAGTTTCACCGCCTTAGTCTGACATCTCTGGTTAGGAAGAATAAGACATCTCTAACTTTAATCACCTGTGATCAAAATCAAGCTTCAGCATAAAATCCTGATTTCTAGGAATTAAGAATAAAAAAGTAGCCAGGAACTGTTGTAAGCTAGGGTGATCGTTGAAAGTGGCCACTCTTAATGTTACAATCCGGAATCTAGAGGTAAGAGGGGGAAAAATCCAAGGCCAGGAACATGAAGAAACTGATTGGTACTTAACTGGTTAGACTCATAAATTGACCCCACATAACAATTTCAAGTTTGCTTATTTCTCTCAAATATTTCTAGTATACCTTTTCAATGGATTCCCCTTCTTGCTCTAGTAATGTGTTGTGGAAATTCCTACTTACCTGGTCATTCTGGGCTCCTCACTGGGAACATCCCACTCCATTCCACATCCCTTTTTTGCCTATGAAAATTATATTCATTCATTAAAGGTTAGCTTAACCCTTCATCTGTTTATTAATCTTTTTGTATTCCTACCAAATTTGCTAATTTAACTTTTATTAAATAAACTTTTCCAAACAGACTATATGGTCCTTTAGGTCAAAGACAGTGTTTGTGTCCTTTGTGATTTTTGAAAATTCTAAGTATGAATGTAATTAGTTAAATATAACTGCAGTAATCAGAGAACATTCAAACGCCAGATGAAAAGGAGTAGGAGAGGTGGGGTCTAAGTAAAATGGTGTGCTATGGTGTGACAGTAGGAGAGGTGGGTCTAAGTCAGATGGTGTGCTATAGTGTGACAGTAGGAGAGGTGGGCCTAAGTCAAATGGTGTGCTATGGTGTGACAGTAGGAGAAGTGGGCATAAGTAAGATGGTGTGCTATTGTGTGACAGTAGGAGAGGTGGGTCTAAGTCAGATGGTGTGCTATGGTGTGACAGTAGGAGAGGTGGGTCTAAGTCAGATGGTGTGCTATGGTGTGACAGTAGTCCAATGGGCCTAAGTAAGATGGTGTGCTATGGTGTGACAGTAGGAGAGGTGGGTCTAAGTCAGATGGTGTGCTATAGTGTGACAGTAGGAGAGGTGGGCCTAAGTCAAATGGTGTGCTATGGTGTGACAGTAGGAGAAGTGGGCATAAGTAAGATGGTGTGCTATTGTGTGACAGTAGGAGAGGTGGGTCTAAGTCAGATGGTGTGCTATGGTGTGACAGTAGGAGAGGTGGGTCTAAGTCAGATGGTGTGCTATGGTGTGACAGTAGAAGAAGTGGGCCTAAGTAAGATGGTGTGCTATGGTGTGACAGTAGGAGAGGTGGGTCTAAGTCAGATGGTGTGTGATGGTGTGACAGTAGGAGAGGTGGGTCTAAGTCAGATGGTGTGCTATGGTGTGACAGTAGGAGAGGTGGATCTAAGTCAGATGGTGTGCTATGGTGTGACAATAGGAGAGGTGGGTCTAAGTCAGATGGTGTGCTATGGTGTGACAGTAGGAGAGGTGGGTCTAAGTCAGATGGTGTGCTATGGTGTGACAGTAGGAGAGGTGGGTCTATGTCAGATGGTGTGCTATGGTGTGACAGTAGGAGAGGTGGGTCTAAGTCAGATGGTGTGCTATGGTGTGACAGTAGGAGAGGTGGGTCTAAGTCAGATGGTGTGTGATGGTGTGACAGTAGGAGAGGTGTGTCTAAGTAAGATGGTGTGCTATGGTGTGACAGTAGGAGAGGTGGGTCTAAGTCAGATGGTGTGCTATGGTGTGACAGTAGGAGAGGTGTGTCTAAGTCAGATGGTGTGCTATGGTGTGACAGTAGGAGAGGTGGGTCTAAGTCAGATGGTGTGCTATGGTGTGACAGTAGGAGAGGTGGGTCTAAGTCAGATGGTGTGCTATGGTGTGACAGTAGGAGAGGTGGGTCTAAGTCAGATGGTGTGCGATGGTGTGACAGTAGAAGAGGTGGGTCTAAGTCAGATGGTGTGCTATGGTGTGACAGGTAGGAGAGGTGGGTCCAAGTCAGATGGTGTGCTATGGTGTGACAGTAGGAGAGGTGGGTCTAAGTCAGATGGTGTGCTATGGTGTGACAGTAGGAGAGGTGGGTCTAAGTCAGATGGTGTGCTATGGTGTGACAGTAAGAGAGGTGGGTCTAAGTCAGATGGTGTGCTATGGTGTGACAGTAGGAGAGGTGGGTCTAAGTCAGATGGTGTGCTATGGTGTGACAGTAGGAGAGGTGGGTCTAAGTCAGATGGTGTGCGATGATGTGACAGTAGAAGAGGTGGGTCTAAGTAAGATGGTGTGTTATGGTGTGACAGTAGGAGAGGTGGGTCCAAGTCAGATGGTGTGCTATGGTGTGACAGTAAGAGAGGTGGGTCTAAGTCAGATGTTGTGGGATGGTGTGATTATAAGTAAACACCATTTGCAGTGTACCTTTTAAAACAATTCGAAAATTATAAAAGACTGGCTGATTTTAATAATTGAAGAATACATTAATTAGGGAGTCAGGTCTGAACATTTCTAATTTCTATCATCTTTCTGATGATAGACCCTTACCACATAGGAAATGAACTTCAGAGAATGCTGTACTGAAAAATGAACTAGTTTAAAACAGGTTTAAGGGGAGCCTGAGCTGCATAGCAAGATCCAGAGGCTGGGGAGGGGAGGCAGGAGACAGAGACAGAGAGACAGAAAGAGAGAAGGATAGACAGAGACAGCGACACACATAGAGAGAGAGACAGAGTCAAAGAGACAGAGAGACATTCAAGAAGTAAACTAGTTAAATATGCATGGTGCTAGGGAATGGACACATAGCCTCGGTTTAGGGCGTTGTAAATATTTTTTCTAGCATTTGAATTTAATAGCTTTAAAGTCCCTTCTTCAAAATGTATGTTCAATTTTATTAGGAAGAATAAGGTAAACTCCTCTTTGTGGGTCAATTGAGAATATTTCCATAGATGATAAAATCAATAAAACATACAACAGCCTTATAGACATTCAAGTATGGCCAGCTTTAATTTATTGTACTTGCTGGAAATGAAGCAAAAGCTTTTCAATTAAATTCTGGTCTGCATTGAGATGAGTGAGAAACTTCTATTTGAGGAAGGCTGATAAAATATTTAAGAACTCAGTAACTATTGGTCCAGCACCACGTATATACTTATCCCTATGCATTTTACATTGCCACTGGGGAAGCACCATACACTAAGCATCTAAATTTGAAAGCCTAAAACATTTACAAATCCAAAACTTGCTAAGCACCAAGACAGTGCCACCAGGAGAAACTTCCACACTTGACCTCAATTGAAGGGTCATAGTAAAAGCATAAGCTCATTAAAAATCCTGTAAATCATTAATTTCAGGCTATATTCATGAGGTGTGAAATATAAATGAATTTTGTGTTTTGACTTGTGTCTTAGCCACACACACACACCATTTTTCATTAAAAAAAGTTTTTAAAGCAAGGTGGTCCAATATTTTGAGATTCTCAATTTGTACCTTTTACAAAAGTTTAGAAGTTTTAAATCCCGAGAAATTAAACTTTTGAAATAGCCCAGTTATCAGTGAAAGCAGAGTCTTCCTTACACACATACACACACACACACACACACACACACACACACACACACACACACACACACACAGGACTGTTAACTAAGCCTGGTGGTGTAAGCTTGTAATATCAACTACACAAAAGACTGAAGCAGCGCTGGGTAACTGCCTTAATGCAGGCAAACCAGCTGAGGACATGACATCATGACTGATAACCTTTAGTGCACAGGCAACTTCACATATGCGGAGGCCATGACAACCTGTCAGGGTGTATTTCTTTGCTTGATGGCTCCTATGGATTCTGAGGCATCAATTTGAAGATGGAGCTCAATTTCAGGATGTAATGAAGATGGAACTGTAGCTCTTCATTCCATGTCAGCTTGACAGGCGGTCTAGCTTCTATCTTCATAGACAGCTGTCTCTTTTGCAACTTCTCAGAGACATCAAGGCATCTGTCTGCTTACAATAGTTTCTCATTATTTCAGAGCCGATGGTTGTAGTCCAGTGGCTGTCTAGAGTCTCCCTCTCCTCACTCCTTGCTTTGAGTTTGGTGAGGTGAGCCGTGACCTGGATTTCAGCAGTTATCAGTCTGGGAAGATCAATGCTACTGTCAGAGTAGAGAATGAGAAAGTTCAGTTACTGTTCTTGCCACACAAGCTTGAAGACCTGGGTTTGAGCCTCACCCCAGATGTGACGGTGTGCACTTGTGATTCTAGCACACAGGAGACAAGCAGATCCTTGGAGCTTACTGGTCAGCCACCCTGGCTAACAGAAGAGCTCCAGACCAATAAGAACCCACTTTACAAACAAAGCAGGGGCTAAGCGATGCCTTGGCCTTAGCACTAAGAATACTTGCTGCTCTTACAAGAGATCAGAGCTCAGTTCCCAGCACCCAGGTCAAGCAACCCACAGCTACCGGTGACTCCAGCTCTGGGAATTTGGCACCTTGTCTTGGTCTCTTTGGGTATCCACACTCATGTGGCACACACACATACACACACACACACACACACATCCATAAATCTAAAACTGTGTTTTTCAAATGATGACATTCTTTCTTCTGTAAAGTTATTTCTGTCCTGGAGACATGTCAGTTGACAAGTCACAAGTACAGTGACAAGAGCTTGGCCTTCCACCTTCAAATGCTTTAATGTCTATTTTCTGCTACTCAGGATATTCTTCTCCATGGATATAGTGTAATGATCAGAGTCAATAGTGGTACACATTTCCATTCTAATAGTGAGACCCCATTTAAATGTGAAAAATGACCCCAATCATAATTTCTTTAGCAAAAGGACCTGATTGAAAATCCTGTCTTGCACTTAGCTGTCCTGTGTGACACAGCTTCTCTCGAGACCTTGACACATTTTTAAGATTGTGGTACCTTTATTTTATGCAAGGTCACTCAGTTTGGGCTCATCTGACATTTCTTTCCTTTCACTATGTGGTCCTTGCGGATCAAACTCAGGGCGTGAGGCATGGCAACAAAGATATTTACCCACTGAACGTTTTGCTGTCCCCCTTATCTGATATTTTGTTCTGATTAAATTCTAGTTAGAAAACCTTGACCACATAGAGTGTTGCTTTGTTGCCCAGCTCCAAGTGGGACTTGATTTTGAGTTGCCACTTACTATTGACATTAACTTTGATTATTGACTAAGGTGACATCCTCACAGTTTCTCCATGAGAAGTAATTCTTTTTCCCTTTGCAGTTCTTCAGTATCTTGAAATTTGGGAAAGGTAGATCAAGATTGTGTGACTCTTTTCTTACTCATAAAACATCCTGGTTTGTTTGTTTGTTCTTAATATATTTAATTATGTTGCTATGGACTCAGGTGTCCCCACTTAATCAATAGTTTATAATCTTGGTTAATTTATTATTTATTTTACATGTACAGGTATTTTGCCTGCATGTCTTTCTGTACACCATGTGTGTGCCTGGCACTCATGGAGGGCAGAGAGGGTACCAGATCCTCTATAAGCAGCACTGTGGGTTCTGGGAATTGAACCCAGGTCTGCAGGAAGAACAGCCATGCTTTTAACCACTCGACCATTTCTCTCTCCAGCTCCTGTCATCTGTTATTTTGATCTTAAATTAGCACAGGCTAAAAGCTGGTTACTCTGTCCTTTGGGTGTGAATCCCTCATTCCTTTGAGCATTTGCCTAGTTTGGAGTAAAAGCAGGCTCTCCTCTTATTTCTTTCTCAGCCCTGAAGTCATCCTTTCCTCCAGGGAGCCCTGGTTCCTTAGAGAATGGTATTTAAGAACCAAGATCTATCTGGCTGTGCAATATGGTCATTGCTCACAGGTCCTCTCCCTGAACAGAGCTAGAAAATGCATGTACATGTTCACATATACACATACAGATATAAATTCACACACATACAGACATAGTTTAAAAAAAAAAAAACAGAGGTGAAGTATATGTGAATATAACCACACATTTATACCCAAACCACCAAGTCCTATTCTATAATGTAGGGTTAGTATCATTTTTTTTCATCTCCACATTTATAACCTCCCCCATCTCCCTTCATCCCTTTCCCCTGCATGGAACTGAGTTTCCACTCCACACCTCCCCTTCTCTACAGAAGATGTCTTGCACATCCTTCGTATCTCTCTTGATCATATTTTCTTTTTCCTCTGTGTTTTTTTGATCATATAGAGAATATTTGTAATAGCTTCTTTGGAAAAATCCCTATCCACAAATTCTATTCTTATTAGGTTAGCCTGGGCAACATAAGACGACCCTTTCTCACAAATAAATGTTTGCCCTTCAGTCGGCAGCAGTGTATGTAACACAGTTTAAAAACATTCCATTACTATCCATTATTAATTGTGACATCACCAGTAGTCCCTTTAGGGGACAATCTCTTGTATTCAGGAGAACCCTAGAATCACCTGTGATGTCACCAGTGTTGTGGTGACACCAGCAGCCTATGGAGAATCCCTTTAGAGCCTATTATTTTTGCAAGCAGGCATGTTGTTCAGGCTGCTTAGGCTATTTTGAAGTGAGAATGGAAAACAAGGAGAGGCCATATCAAGACAGAAGGAGGCTGACCTTCTATCATGCTGTAGAACAACAAGAAAGCAATGGTCCTGGGGAAGGTCCAGTGAGTCCTGGGCAGGGTTTGGGGAGCTTCCTGGAGGAGGAAAGCTTATGCTGGTCCTTCCAGGAGTAGGACTTATGATTTGAACCTCAGTCTTCCTAAATGGCAGACCCAGACTCAATAATTTCTGCAGATCAATTTGGCAGAGAGCCGGGAATTGACATGTGTCAATCTGCTTTCCTCAGAGCTCTTTACTTTCATACTGAGTGGGCCTGGAGGAGTCTCTGTGAGAATAACAGAGTGTTGCTGTCAGGATAGTGTTGAAGCACTTCATCCTAAGCATATTCTGTAGGATACATGAGTATGTGATGCCAAGAGCAAAGAGGAATACTCTCCTGGTCATGTCAGACAGACCTCACCACGTTCTCAGACACTTTGGTCTTGAACAAACATGATTAGGGCTTGGGTGCTAATCAGTATGGATTCCAAGAATTCCCTGCATCACATCAAACATGAGCTAACAATGTCCTTCAATTCTTCTTGCCTGGGCCAGCTGATACATTTCAGAGCCAGGGAGATGGCAGTAGGGTGTGAGGCATATGTCTACCTATGGTGCTTGGGAACAGGGACATAGCTGAGGAGCCCAGCTTGAAGATAACTTTCCTGCTCTTTCAGGGATTCATTAGTGTCTCTAGCAACACTTCTTCCTCAGATTTCTATTTGGGACTAAGCATGGTTTCTCCTGGCCCTGTGCCATCATCTATGCAAGTTTACTAGTGTTTATCTAAATACAGGATCTACTGGAAGGCATAATCCCAACCCTCCACCATCTCTAAGGAGGAGGAGAGGTTGAAGAGGTTGGAGAATCTGACAATCTCCAGAAGATGACAAATGGGAGGGATGAACTCTGGGGAATCCTGGCCCATTACACTAACAAGGATTTGAACAACAACAGGTAGTCATTATGCCCAGTTCTTTGCTATCTTGGGCCCTCTCTGTTAACCCAAGATTTCCTCACATCACAGGAGACTACAACTCCAGAGTGTTCTCATGCCCAAAATCATTTTCCTGATTACATCTTAGATACAGAACTTGAAGTTCAGATAGGAGTGAGATGGGGTCACAGGCTCTTTTGATTCCCCCAAAAGTAAACCAGAGCCTGTGGCCTGAATCACAGTCTGGGAATAAGGGTAGAAGTGTGTGAGCTCTCATCCTGCATTTTAAGAAGCCTGGACATGTGTTGGCTTATGGAAATTACTAGGTGCTGTGTGCTTATGGCAAATCACTTTTGTAACTGACCTGGAAGTACTTTGGTTCTAATTGGTCCTGTCAACAGCTGGAGAGTTCTGGTCCCACGTGCTGCCTCTCAGTGTGACAGGATTTCTGCAGGTCACTGCTTTTCTCTGATTTTGCTCATTGTACTCTGAATTGTATTTATTTGGCATTCTAAGTGTGTGTGTGTGTGTGTGTGTGTGTGTGTGTGTGTTTACCTTACAATCCATGGAGTCTCTGGCCTTGATTTGGCCTGAGGATTGGCCTGAATCAATTTTCAGGTCATGATACTGATGAGGACAAGGAGCCTTCCATTTTAGCAGCACAGCACATGACCTCTGTGCTCACCTTGGGTGCACGTTGGAAACTCCTAGTATGTGTTTTTATAAAGCCTTTCACTGTAGATATTATGTCCTTTGGGGATTTATGTAGCAATAGAACCAATGATTGACAATTCCTTGTCTAAAAACAGGAGAAGGGTCATCACAGGTTTAAGGTGGACCCAGGCCTGTGGCACAGGCTCCTGGAAAGTTCTTGGAGAGCTCATCCATTCCTTCAAGTCCCCTCAGGGAGCTAAAGCAGGTCAGCTCTCTTCTTTTACTTCCCTAGCTCTACTGGCCCCAGGCCAAGAGTAATAATTTTAATAATCACCAAGAGGAACCAGTACCAAGGAGCAGGATGTGGCATATGTGGGCTGAGGTAGTCCACGATTCAGCTTGAACTGACATGATCCTTGTAGCCTCAGTTCAAGGGATTATTTGCTCCTTGGGCCATGCCATCCCACAGGATCAACTTTGAGGCCTTCATGCTCGAGATGCAACACCAACAGGTGATAGCCAACCTGCAGAAAATATCCCAGGACATCAGTGAGGCTTCTATGTGATGCTCCATGGCCAATATGAATTGTTGTCTGAGGCTGTCTGGGGGTCAGGGCTCATGATGGGAGGATGGTCCTTGGGAGGAGTGGGAGGAAGGTGCTGCCTGGGAGTCACAATTTTTTGTTTGTGGCTCAGCATCAGGCACTGCCACCTCCTGAGTGAATCTAACCACCTTCAGCACAAAGTCAGGAGAACAGGCAGCTTCTAGGGGAGCAGATTGCATTGGAAAAATGCTCCAAAGAAACAAAGAGGCTGTGTAAAGACAGCAGCCTGAATATCTATGACCTATGTACCAAGCAGCAGCAGGTAGGATGAATGAAACATCAGGGGCAGGTTGCAGTCATATCTAAGCATAAACACAGTCAAGCCTAGGCCACCATCCTGCACCTTATCCAAGATCTCTCCTATGGCTCACCCAGTAGTTCATTTCTGTGATCATTTACAAGACTTTCTGTGGTGTTAGCCTCTTGCAAGAAGCTGAAGGATAGTCCAGGTCACCTTGGGCACGGAGTCGGTGAACACCCCCAAGATCCCCTAGAGGACTCTCCACACAATCTTAGGACCACTGGTGAGTGGAACACAACTTCTGTTCCGATCCAATCGCCTGGGACCTGAGAAAACATTAGAGAAGCAGGAAACCCGGCCTGACCAGGGTCACAAGTCCCTTCCAGTAGGTGCCAGGACTTGGTCACCTGGGCGCAGAGTTGGCAGACACCCCCAAGGTCCCTAGAAGACAGACTCTGAGAAAGGACCCCGTTTTGGGCTCCAGACATCTGGACACCTTCCCTGACAGAGGAGAGGTGTCTGCCCTGCCCTGGAGGGCTTTGCTGGAGCACCTGGGGGAGCCATCTTGGTTCCCGGATCCCTCTGAGACTAGTCTGTGCAGATGAGAGTGTGAACTACAGAAGCAACACAGCTTCTGGAACAAGTCCTGTTTCCGGCCTTCATCTTCTGCCAAGAGGGAGGTCTGAATGCCAGATATCTGTGCACCTTCCCTGTAAGAGGAGAGCTTGCCTGCAGAGAGCGCTATGACCACTGAAACTCAGAGGAGAGAATTAGTCTCCCAGGTCTGCTGATAGAGGATAAAAGAATCTCGAGAGGAACAATCTCCAACCAGAGACAACTATAACAACTAACTCCAGAGACTACCAGATGGCGAAAGGCAAACGTAAGAATCTTACTAACAGAAACCAAGACCACTCACCATCTTTAGAACCCAGCACTCTAACCTCGCCCAGTCCTGGGCACCACAACACACCCGAAAAGCTAGACCCAGATTTAAAAGCATATCTCATGATGATGGTAGAGGACATCAAGAAGGACTTTTATAACTCACTTAAAGAAATACAGGAGAACACTGCTAAAGAGTTACAAGTCCTGAAAGAAAAAGAGGAAAACACATCCAAACAGGTGATGGAAATGAACAAAACCATACTAGACCAAAAAAGGGAAGTGAACACAATAAAGAAAACCCAAGGAGAGGCAAAGCTGGAGATAGAAACCCTAGGAAAGAAATCTGGAACCATAGATGCGAGCATCAGCAACGGAATACAAGAGATGGAAGAGAGAATCTCAGGTGCAGAAGATTCTATAGAGAACATCAGCACAACAAAGACAATGCAAAATGCAAAAAGATCCTAACTTAAAACATCCAGGAAATTCAGGACACAATGAGAAGACCAAACCTACAGATAATAGGAGTAGATGAGAATGAAGATTTTCAACTTAAAGGACCAGCAAATATCTTCAACAAAATTATAGAAGAAAACTTCCCAAACCTAAAGAAAGAGATGCCCAAATAGACTGGACCAGAAAAGAAATTCCTCCCGACACATAATAATCAGAACAGAAAATGCACTAAATATAAAATATTAAAAGCAGTAAGGGAAAATGGTCAAGTAATATATAAAGGCAGGCCTATCAGAATTACACCAGACTTTTCACCAGAGACTATGAAAGCCAGAAGATCCTGGACAGATGTTATACAGACACTAAGAGAACACAAATGCCAGCCCAGGCTACTATACACAGACAAACTTTCAATTACCATAGATGGAGAAACCAAAGTATTCCACGACAAAACCAAATTCACACATTATCTTTCCACGAATCCAGTTCTTCAAAGTATAATAACAGAAAAATAAACAATACAAGGATGGAAACCAAGCCCTAGAAAAAGCAAGAAAGGAATCCTTCAACAAACCTAAAAGAAGACAGCCACAAGAACAGAATGCCAACTTGAACAACAAAAATAATAGGAAGCAACGATTACTTTTCCTTAATATCTCTTAATATCAATGGACTCTATTCCCCAATAAAAAGACAAACTAACAGACTGGCTACACAAACAGGACCCAACATTTTGCTAACAGGAAACCCATCTCAGGGATAAAGACAGACACTACCTCAGAATGAAAGGCTGGAAAACAATTTTCCATGCAAATAGTCTAAAGAAACAAGCTTGAGTAGCCATTCCTATATAAATAAAATCGACTTCCACCCGAAAGTTATCAAAAAAGACAAGGAGGGACACTTCATACTCATCAAAGGTAAAATCTTCCAAGAGGAACTCTCAATTCTGAATATCTATGCTCCAAATGCAAGGGCAGCCACATTCATTAAAAAAAAAAAAACTTTAGTAAAGCTCAAAGCACACATTGCACCTCACACAATAATAGTGGGAGACTTCAACACACCACTTTCACCAATGGACGGATCGTGGAAACAGAAACTAAACAGGGACACACTGAAACTAACAGAAGTGATGAAACAAATGGATTTAACAGATATCTATAGAACATTTTATCCTAAAACAAAAGGATATACCTTCTCCTAAGCACCCCATGGGACCTTCTCCAAAATTGACCATATAATTGGTCACAAAACAGGCCTCAACAGATACAAAAATATTGAAATTGTCCTATGCATCCTATCAGATCACCATAGACTAAGGCTGATCTTCAATAACAACATAAATAATAGAAAGCCAACATTGATGTGGAAACTGAGCAACACTCTTCTCAATGACACCTTGGTCAAGGAAGGAATAAAGAAAGAAATTAAAGACTTTTTAGAGTTTAATGAAAATAAAGCAACAACATACCCAAACTTATGGGACACAATGAAAGCATTTCTAAGAGGAAAACTCATAGCACTGAGTGCCTCCAAAAAGAAACTAGAAAGAGCACACACAAGCAGCTTGACAACACACCTAAAAGCTCTAGATCAAAAGGAAGCAAATTCAACCGAGAGGAATAGACAGCAGGAAATAATCAAACTCAGGGGAGAAATCAACCAAGTGGAAACAAGAAGAACTATTGAAAGAATCAACCAAACGAGGAGCTGGTTCTTTAAGAAAATCAACAAGATAGATAAACCCTTAGCCAGACTCACTAGAGGGCACAGGTACAGCAACCTAATTAACAAAATCAGAAATGAAAAGGGAGACATAACAACAGATCCTGAAGAAATCCAAAACACCATCAGATCCTTCTACAAAAGGCTATACTCAACAAAACTGGAAAACCTGGATGAAATGGACAAATTTCTAGACAGATATCAGGTACTAAAGTTAAATCAGGATCAGGTTAATGATCTAAAAAGTCCTATATCCCCTAAAGAAATAGAAGCAGTCATTAATAATCTCCCAACCAAAAAAAAAAAAAAGTCCAGGACCAGATGGGTTTAGTGCAGAGTTCTATCAGACCTTCAAAGAAGATCTAATTTCAGTTCTTCACAAACTATTCCACAAAATAGAAGCAGAAGGTACTCTACCCAACTCATTCTATGAAGGCACAATTACTCTGATACCTAAACCACAGAAAGACCCCACAAAAATAGAGAACTTCAGACCAATTTCCCTTATGAATGCAAAAATCCTCAATAAAATTCTAGCTAACTGAATCCAAGAACACATCAAAACAATCATCCATCCTTACCAAGTAGGTTTCATTCCGGGGATGCAGGGATGGTTTAATATGCGTAAATCCATCAATATAATCCACTATATAAACAAACTGAAAGACAAAAACCACATGATCATCTCTTTAGATTCAGAGAAAGCATTTGACAAAATCCAACACCCATTCATGATAAAAGTCTTGGAAAGAACAGCAATTCAAGACCCATACCTAAACATGATAAAAGCAATCTACAACAGGCCAGTAGCCAACTTCAAAGTAAATGGTGAGAAGCTGGAAGCATTCCCACTAAAATCAGGGACTAGACAAGGCTGCCCACTTTCTCCCTACCTATTCAACATTGTACTTGAAGTCCTAGCCAGAGCATTTCGACAACAAAAGGAAATTAAGAGAATACAAATTGGAAAGGAAGAAATCAAAATATCACTTTTTGCAGATGATATGATAGTGTATATATAAGTGACCCTAAAAATTCCACCAGAGAACTCCTAAACCTGATAACCAGCTTCAGTGAAGTAGCTGGATATAAAATTAACTCAAGCAAGTCAATTGCCTTTCTCTACACAAAGGATAAACAGGCTGAGAAAGAAAATAGGGAAAAAACACCCTTCTCAATAGTCACAAATAATATAAAATACCTTGGTGTGACTCTAACTAAGGAAGTAAAAGATCTGTATGATAAGAACTTCAAGTCTCAGAAGAAAGAAATTAAAGAAGATCTCAGAAGTTGGCAAGATCTCCCATGCTCATGGGTTGGCAGGATCAATATAGTAAAAATGGCTATCTTGCCAAAAGCAATCTACATATTCCATGCAATCCCCATCAAAATTGCAACTCAATTCTTCAATGAATTAGAAAGGGCAATCTGCAAATTCATCTGGAATAACAAAAAACCTAGAATAGCAAAAACTCTTCTCAAGGATAAAAGAACCTCTGGTGGAATCACCATGCCTGATCTAAAGCTGTACTACAGAGTAATTGTGATGAAAACTGCATGTTACTGGTATAGCAACAGACAAGTAGACCAATGGAATAGAATTGAAGACCCAGAAATGAACCCACACACCTATGGTCACTTGATCTTTGACAAGGGAGCTAAAACCATCCAGTGGAAAAAAGACAGCATTTTCAACAATTGGTGCTGGCACAACTGGCGGTTAACATGTAGAAGAATGCAAATTGATCCATTCCTAACTCCTTGTACTAAGGTCAAATCTAAGTGGATCAAGGAACTCCACATAAAACCAGAGACAGTGAAACTTATAGAGGAGAAAGTGGGGAAAAGCCTCGAAGATATGGGCACAGGGGGAAAATTCCTGAATAGAACAGCAATGGCTTGTGCTGTAAGATTGAGAATCAAACAGCAATGGCTTGTGCTGTAAGATTGAGAGTCAACAAATGGGAACTCATAAAATTGCAAAGCTTTTGTAAGGCAAAAGATGCCGTCAATAAGACAAAAAGGCTACCAACAGATTGGGAAAGGATCTTTACCTATCCTAAATCAGATAGGGAACTAATAACCAATATATATAAAGAACACAAGAAGGTGGACTCCAGAAAATCAATGGAGGAGCTAGAGAAAGTATCCAAGGAGCTAAAGAGATCTGCAACCCTGTAGTTGCAACAACATTATGAACTTACCAGTACCCCGGAGTTCTTGACTCTAGCTACATATGTATCAAAAGATGGCCTAGTCGGCCATCACTGGAAAGAGAGGCCCATCGGACACACAAACTTTATATGCCCCAGTACATGGGAACGCCAGTGCCAAAAAAATGAGAATGGGTGGGTAGGGAAGTGGGGGGAGGGTATGGGGGACTTTTGGAATAGCATTGGAAATGTCATTGAGGAAAATACGTAATAAATAAATTTAAAAAAAAAGTGGGGCTCAGAACTAAATAAAGAATTCTCACCTGACAAATACCAAATGGCAGAGAAGCACCTGAAAAAATGTTCAGCATCCTTAATCATCAGGAAAATGCAAATCAAACAACCCTGAGATTCCACCTCACACCAGTCAGAATGGCTAACATCAAAAATTCAGGTGACAGCAGATGCTGGCTGGAATGTGGAGAAAGAGGAACACTCCTCCATTGTTGGTGGGATTGCAAGCTTGTACAACCACTCTGGAAATCAGTCTGGCGGTTCCTTAGAAAATTGGACATACTACTACTGGAGGATCCCGCAATACCTCTCCTGGGCATATATCCAGAAGATGGTCCAACTGGTAAGAAGGACACATGCTCCACTCTGTTCATAGCAGCCTTATTTATAATAGCCAGAAGCTGGAAAGAACCCAGATGCCCCTCAACAGAGGAATGGATACAGAAAATGTGGTACATTTACACAATGGAGTACTACTCAGCTATTAAAAAGAATGAATTTATGAAATTCCTAGCCAAACAGATGGATCTGGAGGACATCATACTGAGTGAGGTAACCCAATCACAAAAGAATTCACACAAGGAGAGGTTTGTGTCACAGGCGCCGGCGGGAGCCTTCTTGGCTCCGGGACTCCGTGGAGGGCAGGCTGCACGGGAGACCGTGTGGAATACAGAGGCCAGCCGTTTCTGGGACGGGCGAAAGTCGCAGAGCTTCTGGGGCGGTGCCATCTTCGTATCCAGACAACCGGCCACCTTCCTGGCGAGAGCCACAGAGCTTCTGAGGCGGCAACATCTTCGACTCCAGACAACCGGCCACCTTCCTGGCCAAAGCAGCACAGCTTCTGGGAAAGATCCTGTTTTGGGCCTTCACCCTCAGCCAGGAGGAGGTCCAAACACCAGATAACTGTACACCTTCCCCGAAAGAGGAGAGCTTGCCTGCAGAGACTGCTCTGACCACTGAAACTCAGAGGAGAGAGCTTGTCTCCCACGCCTGCTGATTGAGGGTAACAAAATCAACAGAGGAACAATCTCTTAACAAAGACAACTATAACAACTAACTCCAGAGATTGCCAGATGGCGAAAGGTAAACGTAAGAATCCTACTAACAGAAACCAGGACCACTCACCATCATCAGAACCCAGAACGCCCACTTCGCCCAGTCCAGGACACCCTAACACACCTGAAAAGGTAGACCTGGATTTAAAAGGATATCTCATGATGATGGTAGAGGACATAAAGAAGGAATTCAATAACTCACTTAAAGAGATACAGGGAAACACTGCTAAAGAGTTACAAGTCCTTAAAGAAAAATAGGAAAACACTGCTAAAGAGTTACAAGTCCTTAAAGAAAAACAGGAAAACACAACCAAACAGGTAGAAGTCCTTATAGAAAAACAGGAAAACACATACAAACAGGTGATGGAAATGAACAAAACCATACTAGACCTAAAAAGGGAAGTAGACACAATAAAGAAAACCCAAAGTGAGGCAACACTGGAGATAGAAACCCTAGGAAAGAAATCTGGAACCATAGATGCCAGCATCAGCAACAGAATACAAGAGATGGAAGAGAGAATCTCAGGTGCAGAAGACTCCATAGAGAACATCGGCACAACAATTAAAGAAAATGGAAAATGCAAAAAGATCCTAACTAAAAACATCCAGGAAATCCAGGACACAATGAGAAGACCAAACCTACGGATAATAGGAGTGGATGAGAATGAAGATTTTCAACTCAAAGGACCAGCAAACATCTTCAACAAAATTATTGAAGAAAACTTCCCAAATCTAAAGAAAGAGATGCCCATGAACATACAAGAAGCCTACAGAACTCCAAATAGACTGGACCAGAAAAGAAATTCCTCCCGACACATAATAATCAGAACATCAAATGCACTAAATAAAGATAGAATACTAAAAGCAGTAAGGGAAAAAGGTCAAGTAACATATAAAGGCAAGCCTATCAGAATTACACCAGATTTTTCACCAGAGACTATGAAAGCCAGAAGAGCCTGGACAGATGTTATACAGACACTAAGAGAACACAAATGCCAGCCCAGGCTACTATACCCAGCCAAACTCTCAATTACCATAGATGGAGAAACCAAAGTATTCCACGACAAAACTAAATTCACCCATTATCTCTCCATGAATCCAGCCCTTCAAAGGATAGTAACAGAAAAAAACCAATACAAGGACGGGAACCACGCCCTAGAAAAAACAAGAAGATAATCCCTCAACAAAACTAAAAGAAGACAGCCACAAGAACAGAATGCCAACTTTAACAACAAAAATAACAGGAAGCAACAATTACCTTTCCTTAATATCTCTTAATATCAATGGTCTCAATTCCCCAATAAAAAGACATAGACTAATAGACTGGCTACACAAACAGGACCCAACATTCTGCTGCTTACAGGAAACCCATCTCAGGGAAAAAGACAGACACTACCTCAGAGTGAAAGGCTGGAAAACAATTTTCCAAGCAAATGGTCTGAAGAAACAGGCTGGAGTAGCCATTCTAATATCGGATAAAATCGAATTCCAACCCAAAGTTATCAAAAAAGACAAGGAAGGACACTTCATACTCATCAAAAGTAAAATCCTCCAAGAGGAACTCTCAATTCTGAATATCTACGCTCCAAATGCAAGAGCAGCCACATTCATTAAAGACACTTTAGTAAAGCTCAAAGCACACATTGCACCTCACACAATAATAGTGGGAGACTTCAACACACCACTTTCATCAATGGAGAGATCATGGAAACAGAAACTAAACAGGGACACAGTGAAACTAACAGAAGTTATGAAACAAATGGACCTGACAGATATCTACAGAATATTTTATCCTAAAACAAAAGGATATACCTTCTTCTCAGCACCTCACGGGACCTTCTCCAAAATTGACCATATAATTGGTCACAAAATAGGCCTCAACAGATACAAAAATATTGAAATTGTCCCATGTATCCTATCAGACCACCATGGCCTAAGACTGATCCTCAATAACAACATAAATAATGGAAAGCCAACATTCACATGTAAACTGAACAACACTCTTCTCAATGATACCTTGGTCAAGGAAGGAATAAAGAAAGAAATTAAAGACTTTTTAGAGTTTAATGAAAATGAAGCCACAACGTACCCAAACCTTTGGGACACAATGAAAGCATTTCTAAGAGGGAAACTCATAGCTCTGAGTGCCTCCAAGAAGAAACGGGAGAGAGCACATACTAGCCGCTTGACAACACATCTAAAATCTCTAGAAAAAAAGGAAGCAAATTCACCCAAGAGGAGTAGAAGGCAGGAAATAATCAAACTCAGGGGTGAAATTAACCAAGTCGAAACAAGAAGAACTATTCAAAGAATTAACCAAACGAGGAGTTGGTTCTTTGAGAAAATCAACAAGATAGATAAACCCTTAGCTAGACTCACTAAAGGGCACAGGGACAAAATCCTAATCAACAAAATCAGAAATGAAAAGGGAGACATAACAACAGATCCTGAAGAAATCCAAAACACCATCAGATCCTTCTACAAAAGGCTATACTCAACAAAACTGGAAAACCTGGACGAAATGGACAAATTTCTGGACAGATACCTGGTACCAAAGTTGAATCAGGATCAAGTTGACCTTCTAAACAGTCCCATATCCCCTAAAGAAATAGAAGCAGTTATTAATAGTCTCCCAGCCAAAAAAAGCCCAGGACCAGACGGGTTTAGTGCAGAGTTCTATCAGACCTTCAAAGAAGATCTAATTCCAGTTCTGCACAAACTATTTCACAAGATAGAAGTAGAAGGTACTCTACCCAACTCATTTTATGAAGCCACTATTACTCTGATACCTAAACCACAGAAAGATCCAAAAAAGATAGAGAACTTCAGACCAATTTCTCTTATGAATATCGATGCAAAAATCCTTAATAAAATTCTCGCTAACCGAATCCAAGAACACATTAAAGCAATCATCCATCCTGACCAAGTAGGTTTTATTCCAGGGATGCGGGGATGGTTTAATATATGAAAATCCATCAATGTAATCCATTATATAAACAAACTCAAAGACAAAAACCACATGATCATCTCGTTAGATGCAGAAAAAGCATTTGACAAGATCCAACACACATTCGTGATAAAAGTTTTGGAAAGATCAGGAATTCAAGGCCCATACCTAAACATAATAAAAGCAATCTACAGCAAACCAGTAGCCAACATCAAAGTAAATGGAGAGAAGCTGGAAGCAATCCCACTAAAATCAGGGACTAGACAAGGCTGCCCACTTTCTCCCTACCTTTTCAACATAGTACTTGAAGTATTAGCCAGAGCAATTCGACAACAAAATGACATCAAGGGGATACAAATTGGAAAAGATGAACTCAAAATATCACTTTTTGCAGATGATATGATAGTATATATAAGTGACCCTAAAAATTCCACCAGAGAACTCCTAAACCTGATAAACAGCTTCGGTGAAGTAGCTGGATATAAAATTAACTCAAACAAGTCAATGGCCTTTCTCTACACAAAGAATAAACAGGCTGAGAAAGAAATTAGGGAAACAACACCCTTTTCAATAGTCACAAATAATATAAAATATCTTGGCGTGACTCTAACTAAGAAAGTGAAAGATCTGTATGATAAAAATTTCAAGTCTCTGAAGAAAGAAATTAAAGAAGATCTCAGAAGATGGAATGATCTCCCATGCTCATGGATTGGCAGGATCAACATTGTAAAAATGGCTATCTTGCCAAAAGCAATCTACAGATTCAAAGCAATCCCCATCAAAATTCCAACACAATTCTTCAACGAATTAGAAGGAGCAATTTGCAAATTCGTCTGGAAGAACAAAAAACCTAGGATAGCAAAAACTCTTCTCAAGGATAAAAGAACCTCTGGTGGAATCACCATGCCTGACCTAAAGCTTTACTACTGAGCAATTGTGATAAAAACTGCATGGTACTGGTATAGAGACAGACAAGTAGACAAATGGAATAGAATTGAAGACCCAGAAATGAACCCACACACCTATGGTCACTTGATCTTCGACAAGGGAGCTAAAACCATCCACTGGAAGAAAGACAGCATTTTCAACAATTGGTGCTGGCACAACTGGTTGTTATCGTGTAGAAGAATGCGAATTGATCCATACCTATCTCCTTGTCCTGAGGTCAAATCTAAGTGGATCAAGGAACTTCACATAAAACCAGAGACACTGAAACTTATAGAGGAGAAAGTGGGGAAAAGCCTTGAAGATATGGGCACAGGGGAAAAATTCCTGAACAGAACAGCAATGGCTTGTGCTGTAAGATCAAGAATTGACAAATGGGACCTAATGAAACTCCAAAGTTTCTTCAAGGCAAAAGACACCGTCAATAAGACAAAAAGACCACCAACAGATTGGGAAAGGATCTTTACCTATCCTAAATCAGATAGGGGACTAATATCCAACATATATAAAGAACTCAAGAAGGTGGACTTCAAAAAATCAAAAAACCCCATTAAAAAACGGGGCTCAGAACTGAACAAAGAATTCTCACCTGAGGAATACCGAATGGCAGAGAAGCACCTGAAAAAATGTTCAACATCCTTAATCATCAGGGAAATGCAAATCAAAACAACCCTGAGATTCCACCTCACACCAGTCTGAATGGCTAAGATCAAAAATTCAGGTGACAGCAGATGCTGGCGTGAATGTAGAGAAAGAGGGACACTCCTCCATTGTTGGTGGGATTGCAGGCTTGTACAACCACTCTGGAAATCAGTCTGGCGGTTCCTCAGAAAACTGGATATAGTACTACCGGAGGATCCAGCAATACCTCTCCTGGGCATATATCAAGAAGATGCCCCAACTGGTAAGAAGGACACATGCTCCACTATGTTCATAGCAGCCTTATTTATAATAACCAGAAGCTGGAAGGAACCCAGATGCCCCTCAACAGAGGAATGGATACAGAAAATGTGGTACATCTACACAATGGAGTACTACTCAGCTATTAAAAAGAATGAATTTATGAAATTCCTAGCCAAATGGATGGACCTGGAGGGCATCATCCTGAGTGAGGTAACACATTCACAAAGGAACTCACACAATATGTACTCACTGATAAGTGGATATTAGCCCAAAATCTAGGATATCCAAGATATAAGATACAATTTCCTAAACACATGAAACTCAAGAAAAAAGAAGACTGAAATGTGGACACTATGCCCATCCTTATAAGTGGGAACAAAACACCCTTGGAAGGAGGTACAGAGACAAAGTTTGGAGCTGAGATAAAAAGATGGACCATGTAGAGACTGCCATATCCGGGGATCCATCTCATAATCAGGTTCCAAATGCTGACACCATTGCATACACTAGCAAGATTATGCTGAAAGGACCCTGATATAGCTGTCTCTTGTCAGAGTATGCCTGGGCGTAGCAAACATAGAAGTGGATGCTCACAGTCGGCTATTGGATGGGTCACATGGCCCCCAATGAAGGAGCTAGAGAAAGTACCCAAGAAGCTAAAGGGATCTGCAACCCTATAGGTGGAACAACATTATGAACTAACCAGTACCCTGGAGCTCTTGACTCTAGCTGCATATGTATCAAAAGATGACCTAGTCGGCCATCACTAGAAAAAGAGGCCCTTTGGACAGGCAAACTTTATATGCCCCAGTACAGGGGAATGCCAGGGCCAAAAAAGGGGAGTGTGTGGGTAGGGGAGTGGGGGTGGGTGGCTATGGGGGACTTTTGGTATAGCATTGGAAATGTAAATGAGCTAAATACCTAATAAGAAATGGAAAAAAAAGAATTCACACAATATGTACTCACTGATAAGTGGATATTAGCCCAGATACGTAGAATACCCAAGATACAAGATAACAATTTGTGAAACTCATGAAACTGAAGAAGAATGAAGACCAAAGTGTGGACACTTTGCCCCTTCTTATAATTGGGAACAAACACCCATGGAAGGAGTTACAGAGACAAAGTTTGGAGCTGAGATGACAGGACAGACCATCTAGACACTGCCATATCTGGGGATCCATCCCATAATCAGCCCCCAAACGCTGACACCATTGCATATACTAGCAAGATTTTGCTGAAAGGACCCTGATATAGCTGTCTCTTGTGAGACTATGCCGGGCCTAACAAACACAGAAGTGGATGCTCACAGTCAGCTATTGGATGGATCACAGGGCCCCCAATGGAGGAGCTAGAGAAAGTACCCAAGGAGCTAAAGGGATCTGCAACCCTATAGGTGGAACAACAATATGAACTAACCAGTACCTCCCAGAGCTCTTTTCTCTAGCTGCATATGTATCAGAAGATAGCCTAGTTGGCCATCACTGGAAAGAGAGGCCCATTGGTCTTGCAAACTTTCTATGCCTCAGTACAGGGGAACGCCAGGGCCAAGAAGTGGGACTCTCACACACACCTCCTATTCTTTACATTTAAAGTTGTCATATCCACTACCCCGCCCCCAAAAATGGTGAGATTAGTGTACTGTCCTAAAACCACCAATTTCCTTCCACTAAATTGATTAATTAAATGATCACGTACCGTGTTATTTCAACCAAATGAAACTGTCTACACTTTGCCAACTTTGAACTGCTGAAAGCAATTTGGCACAGCTCATCTGAATGGCCTACTGTCACTAAAAAGAAGGAAGTAAATATACAGAAGGCCATTAGGGAATAGTCCTAGTAGCAGTTTTTAAACAGAATATATAAACATTGTGTGTGTGTGTATAAATATCTACAAATATAAAAATAGACAGTGATATTTTCTAAATGTCTATTTTTTGAGAGAGGGTCTCACTATGCCACTCAGGTTAGACTTGATCTTTAGGCAATCCTCCTGCATCAGTTTCCCTGGGGCTGGAGCTACAGGTATATACCATGATATTTGGTTATCTTAAAAAATGTATAAATGCATATATATATATATATACATATATTTGTGTGTGTGTTTATATATGTATGTGTTTATATATGTATTTGTTTATATTTATATGTATATATATATATATATTCTTACATGTATGTTGTACATAGAAATTATATAACATAGAGATTTTCTGGAAGCACCCCGAGAAAACATCACTTATGACTGACTGCCTTTGAGAGGAAACCAGAGATCACTGGAAGACAGGATTTGTCTCATGGCTAGAATCCTTTCCCTGTAGTCTCTTGTATTGTTAGTATATGTGGGTTTGAATATGCTTGGCTCAGGGAGTGGCAACTATTGATGAGGTCAAGGTCAGCTGTCTTCTTATTATTCTTTTTTTTTTTTTTTTGAGACGGTTTCTCTGTGTAGCCCTGGCTTTCCTGGAGCTCACTCTGTAGACCAGGTAGCCTCAAACTCAGAAATCCACCTGCCTCTGCCTCCCAAGTGCTGGGATTAAAGGCATGCACCACCATGACCTGCAGCCGACTTCTTTAGTCACTTTGCTCTTTAAGTTTTGGACAAGGTTGATCCTTAAACCTGAATCTTTGATTGGCTTGGCCAATAGCTCAAGGGGATCCTCCTATGTCTGCCTCCCCAGCACCTGTCTTTTATCAAATGTGGTAGAGGGGTCTGAATAAGAATGACTGCCCCCACCCCTGGCCCCTCCCTACCCCCACTCCACACAAGCATGCCCCCAGTCTATGGAATGTAAACACTTGGCCCTCAGTCAGTGACATTGTTTGGGAAGGATTAGGAGTTCCTCTTTGAAGGAAGTACCTCACTGTGGGGGCAGGGTCTCGGAGTTTAAAGCTTCACACTGCTCTCAGTTGGCTCTCTCTGTTCCAAGACTTCAGTGCATCATGCTACAGCTTCCTGCTTCTACTGCTATACCTGCCTCATGCAGCCATGCCTCCCTCCCAGGAAGAACTCTTATGCTTCTGGAAGTAAAAGCTCCAAAACAATCTTCTATAAGCTCTGCTGGTCAAGGTATTTTTATCACAGCAACATAAAGGCAACAAAGACACATGAGTACTGGGGATGTGATTCAGTTCCTCCACTTGCACAGCAAGCACCTTACAGACTGAGTCCTTGCTCCTCCCCTCAAATATTTTCAAGTTCTATGAACAACACACTCACCTGTGGGCCATACACCTACTCACACTACTCGATCAGGAGCACATTTACACATCTATATGTAAGCATGTAGTATGTATAAGTGTGTGAATGCAGAACTAAATGCACTAATAGTAATCCTAACCCATCATACTTAGAGGGTCTTGATGTATCTTCAGGATGACTGAGAAAACACTGTTAGTGAGGCCTCAAAACCAACTAAGCCTTAGCCAAATCTGGAGCCTGCGCCTCTATTCAAGCCTCTCTCACCTTATACTCCTAGGGAGAAGATGGGGAAATATCTTCATTTTTCTAAGGGTGCTTCTCTTCTTACCTGGATAATTCCCAAAGACCAGGAACCCACTGTTAACTTTAGTAGCTCTACTTAAATTACTTCCTCCACAGATCTCAACTTCTCCCCTAAGAAGCAGTATGTAAGCTAAGTGCCACCATGATGGGCACCACAGCACGAGGTAGAGCCTGGACTGCCACCGTGAGAGATGGGCACCACCGCACAAGTTACAGCCTGGACTTCAGGAGGTAGGCCATGAGTCTGAGTCTTAGCAACTTAATACTTTGACATCAGATGTTTGTGCACAAAAATATTTTCATATGAGCCAGTATAAAATGCAGATTTCCTGATATACTGATATGAATATCAGAAGTGGTATTCGAAAGCTTGATAATTAGCCATAATTGTGGCAAATGTTTGTCAGAAAGTCAAACAAAAAACCAAAAAAAAAAAAAAAAAAAAAACCAAACCAAAAAAAAACCCTTTAATCCCAGCACTAAGGAGTCAGAGGCAGGCAGATTTCTGAGTTCAAGGCCAGCCTGGTCTACAAAGTGAGTTCCAGGACAGCCACAGGTATACAGGGAAACCCTGTCTCGAAAAACAACAACAACAACAACAAAACATAAACAAAAACAAACAAACTAAAACATTTTCTTAGATTTATTGTAGCCTTCATAAACATGCTTTATCCAAAAATTAAACAATACAATCTTTCAAGTTCATTAAGCCCACAACTTAATAGTGCCCTCTATCAAATTTTTTGTTCAATCTTACTTCCTCAGTTCAATTTAAAACATCCCTAATTTTTTTCAAACGGCATAAATCTTACTAGCCGATATTGATATTAATAGGCATGGAATTTTGACCATTGCATATAAGTATATGATGTGCCATTTTCAAACCTAACATTTTTCTCTTTAACTCACTTTTTCAGGTATGTTTGTTTGTTTGGTTTGGTTTGTGTTGTTTTTTTGGAGACAGGGTTTCTCTGTATAGCCCTGGCTGTCCTGGAACTCACTTTGTAGACCAGTCCTGCCTCAAACTCAGAAATCTGCCTGCCTCTGCCTCACGAGTGCTGGGATTAAAGGCCTGTGCCAGCACTGCCCGGCCAGGGTTTTGGGTTTTTTATTTTTGTTTTGTTTTGTTTTGTTTTGTTTTGTTTTGTTTTGTTTTGAATAAGTTTTCATAAGTTAAGAGTATAGGTAGCTTTAGTTTTCAAAAAAATCTAAATTCAGAAAAATTACAAATGCTATGAAATTCAAATCCGTCTTCATTAAATAGTAGTTCCAAGATGTCTGAGTAAACAAGGCTGAAGCAACCTTTGACTCTGGTAACTGAAGTTATCGTCATGTATATGAAAGGAGATTAAATAAAATAAAAGGTTTAAACTAAAAAGGCCTGGGACTGAGACTGCAAAGAAAACAAGCCCGGGCATGCCCTAGTCCATCTTGAAGCTAGGTCACCCGGTCATAAAGATAAGGGAAGGAATGCAGGAACTGGTTCTGACTATCTTGGCTGACTCATTGACCCTCTGGCAGCCCGGCGCCTCCTGCTCGCCCCCCTTTCTATAGACAGCATAGTTAAAAGCTGAAACATTAACCAGATGCATTGACGACTCAGATAAGCCCCCGGCTTTAGAATTCTTATATGCCCTGGCCTGCACGTACTACTCTGCTGACTCATAATCATGTTGTTGATGTTTGAATGGGGCAATCACGTGTAATCGCGCCAATTCTTCCTAGCCCCTAACCCCTACCCTATAAAAACCCTGACTTTTTGAGTCTCAGGGTCGATTCCTCTGTCTCCTGAGTGAGATACGTATTGACCTGGAGCCCCACCATCAAAGCTGCCTCATGCTTTTGCAACAAGGTCTCTCATGTTTTTTTGGGTGACGCTGCATCCTGAGACTTGAGTGGGGGCTCCTTCTTGGGGGGGCATCTTACATTTGCGGGCTCGTCCGGGATTTGAGGGGTCCCCAAGGACTTGAAATACCACTTGGAGTTACGTTTTGTATGTGTGTGGTATGTTTGTGTGGCCACTGAGTCTGTGCCTTGTTTTTCGGAGTCTGGTGTTCTGGCAGCTGCCATTGAGGACTGTAAGGACCCACAGGCTGCGGTGGGGGATGCCCTAAGGCCTGTAGGCTGCACCCCTGGAAGACGTTCCAAGGGAGACCCTGGAGGGAGTGCCCAGGGTAAGGAACAGTCAGGAGGATCTGGCTGTTGCCTGGCAGAGTAAAGGAGAGAGAGTGTTCTTCCTGCCAGAGAAGGAGTGGATGCGGAATCCCACTCTGTCAGAGGTAGCGTGTGGCTTGTTGTATAAGTCCAGATGTGGACAAGTTTGTTTAGATGTCTTAGTGTGTTCTGTCTCTGTCATTGTGTTGTATTTATTCTTATTCTTCACTATGGGACAGACCGTGTCTACTCCTTTATCTTTGAATAAGGACCATTGGACGGACGTTAGGGCTAGAGGACGAAATTTGTCAGTAATAGTGAAGAAAAAGCCATGGATGACTTTCTGCTCCTCGGAATGGCCTGTTTTTGGAGTAGGTTGGCCACCGGAACATTTTACTTACCCACCATAAGGGCTATGAAGGCCATTGTTTTTCAGGAAGGGCCAGGGTCGCATCCAGAACAGCACCCATACATGACAGTATGGGAGGACTTGGCATGCTACCCACCCCCGTGGGTTCACCCATTCCTCCCACCTCTCTGCCCTGGCACCAAGATCCTAGCCATCTGAGAAAATGCTGAGAAAGAGAAACCAAAACCACCGCTCGGGGGAGATGATGAACACAGCACACCAGTGATGAAACTCCTCAAGATCTATCCAGAGATTGAAGAACCCCCTGAGTGGCCCGACACCCCTTAACCCCCACCGTATGCTCCCCAGCTCCAACCTTCAGCTTCCTCGGGACCTCTGCCTCAGGCCTGGGCAGGAGGAGAGGGTCCCTCCACAGGAACAAGGAGCTGGCGAGGAGTCACCCCTGAGGGGCCTGCTGATTCAACCGTGGCACTTCCACTCAGGGCTATTGGGGCTCCCCCTGCTGATCCGGATAGTCTGCAGCCCTTACAGTATTGGCCTTTTTCCTCTTCTGATCTCTATAATTGGAAAGCTAATCACCTTCCTTTTTCAGAGAACCCCGCAGGACTCATATGGTTGGTCGAATCACTAATGTATTTGCACCAGCCGACCTGGGATGACTGCCAACAGCTTCTGTAGACCTTATTCACCACAGAGGAGAGAGAAAGGATTTTCCTCGAGGCTCAGAAAAACATCCGAGATGAGGTTGGGCAGCCTGTCCAACCTCCAGCCAAGATAGTTGAAGGATTCCCGCTAACCCAGCCCCGATGGGATTACAATACAGCACAAGGTAGGGAACGACTGTCCAATTATCACCGGGCCCTAGAGGTGGGTATCAGAGGTGCTACTTGGCGGCCCATGAATCTGGCCAAGGTAGGAGAGGTTATGCAGTGAGCAACTGAGCACCCCTCAGTCTTCCTCGAAAGGCTCATGGAGGCTTACATAAGATATATCCTATTTGATCCCACATCAGAGGGTCAAAGGGCCTGTGATTATGGCCTTCATTGGCCAGTCGGTTCCCCACATTAGAAAGAAGTTACAGCGAATTGAGGGCTTGCAGGATTATACCATAAGGGATGTAGTTAGAGCAGCAGAGAAAGTGTATCATAAGAGAGAAACAGAAGATGAAAACTTAGAGAGAGAAAAGAAAGAGAGAAAAGAGGATGAGGATAGGAGAGACAGGAGACAGGAAAAGGTTTTGACTAGGATACTGGCCACAGTAAGAGAAAGAGATAAAGGGAGAAGAGGTAGACAGTTAGGGAACCTGGGAGACAGAAGATACCAGGGACCAAGGAGACCCAGAGAAGGCAGACAGCACCTGGAGAGGAAGCAATGCGCATATTGCAAGGAAATGGGCCACTGGATGTGTGACTGTCTGAAAAAGAAGCAAGAGGTGAAGGTGCTTTCTCTTGGAGAAGATGAAGACTCGGAGAAACAGGGCTCGGCCCCCCTCCCCAAGCCTAGGGTAACTTTAGAAGTTGAGGGGACCCCTGTGGACTTTCTAGTCGACACTGGGGCAG
This sequence comes from Mus musculus, assembly GCF_000001635.26. Classification (NCBI taxonomy): domain Eukaryota; kingdom Metazoa; phylum Chordata; class Mammalia; order Rodentia; family Muridae; genus Mus; species Mus musculus. The sequence goes on along the minus strand of NC_000080.6, from coordinate 3,519,334 downwards.
AATTTTCAGTACTCAAGACACCACTAGGAAAAGTGAAGAAAAACGAAAAAACCTTGGTGATCGGGACCATGGGACAAAAATCGTATCCATGGACCACATCCTGAATAGTAGACATAGGGCAAAAACAAGTAACTCATTCGTTTCTAGTCATTCCAGAGTGTCCTATGCCCTTATTGGGGAGAGACTTACTAACCAAGTTAAAAGCACAAATAACTTTTACCTCTCATCGACCAGAGGTATCCTGGGGAATGAAAGCACCCCAGACTCTAGAGCTAACTTTACAACTAGGAAAAGAATATCGACTCTACCAAAGTAAAGTGAAGCCCCCTGAGGGATTAAAGGACTGGTTGAATCGATACCCTAAGGTGTGGGCAGAGACAGGAGGAATGGGCATGGCAAAACAGGTTCCTCCTGTGGTGATTGAACTTAAGTCCGGGGCCACCCCTATAGGGGTCTGACAATATCCCATGAGCAAAGAAGCTCAAGAGGGTATACGCCCCCAAATCAACAAACTGCTCCAACAAGGGATTTTGGTCCCATGCAAATCCCCTTGGAACACTCCTCTACTTCCTGTAAAAAAAAAACTAGGGACCTGTGACCTGTGATCCAGTTCAGGATCTTAGAGAAGTCAACAAGAGGGTTCAAGACATACACCCCATGGTGCCAAATCCTTATAACCTCCTCAGCACCTTGTCACCTGGTTGGACGTGGTACACAGTCCTAGATCTCAAAGACGCTTTCTTCTGTTTGAGGTTACATCCCAACAGCCAGCCTTTGTTCGCTTTTGAATGGCGAGATTCTGAGAGTGGACAAGCTGGACAGCTCACATGGACGAGGTTGCCTCAGGGATTCAAGAACTCGCCCACCTTGTTGGATGAAGCACTACACCGAGACCTTGCCCCCTTCCGAGCCAGTAACCCACAGGTGACTCTTCTGCAGTATGTAGATGACCTCCTACTAGCTGCAGAAACATGTGAGGACTGTGAAACTGGGACTCAAAACCTCCTGGTCGAGCTAGGTTAGCTGGGGTATCGGGTCTCTGCTAAAAAGGCTCAGTTATGCCGGACAGAAGTGACCTACTTAGGATATGTTCTGAGAGATGGACAACAGTGGCTCACAGAAGCCAGAAAACAAGCCGTTATGCAGATCCTGGCCCCAACCACTGCTAGCCAGGTAAGAGAGTTCCTGGGGACTGCTAGGTTTTATAGACTCTGGATTCCCAAATTTGCCACTCTGGCAGCCCCATTGTACCCATTAACCAAAGAAAAAGGAGAGTTCATCTGGACCAGAGAACATCAGCTAGTCTTTCAAACTCTCAAAAAGGCGCTACTGCAGGCTCCAGCATTGGCCCTGCCAGATGTGAGCAAGCCTTTTACCTTATACATTGATGAAAGAAATGGGGTGGCAAGGGGAGTCCTTACCCAGCTTTTGGGGCCATGGAAGCACCCAGTAGCCTACTTATCAAAGAAGCTGGACCCTGTGGCCAGCGGATGGCCCTCCTGCCTGCAAGTGATAGCAGCCACGGCTGTGCTAGTAAGAGATGCTTACAAACTGACTATGGGCCAGAATGTTACCATAGTGGCCCCGCACTCTCTTGAGAGCATTGTCAGGTAACCACTGGACCGCTGGATGACTAACGCCAGAATGACGCACTACCAGAGCCTATTGCTGACAGAGCAAGTAAGTTTTGCACCCCCAGCCAATCTCAACCCTGCTACTTTACTACCTGAGGTTGACGAGGCCCCTGCACATAAGTGTGAGGAAATACTGGCAGAAGAGACTGGAATCTGGCCAGACTTCACAGACCAACATTGGCCAGGGGAGATGACCTGGTTCACTGATGGAAGCAGCTTCGTGGTAGAAGGTAAGCGGAGGGCTGGGGCAGCATTAGTGGATTAGTGGAAAGTCTGTCATATGGGCCAGCAGCCTGCCGGAGGGTACATCAGCTCAAAAAGCGGAACTTATCTCACTAATTCAAGCCTTAAGGCTGGCATAAGGAAGGACTCTTAATGTCTATACCGTCAGCCGGTATGCTTTTGCCACGGCCCATGTTCACAAAGCAATATACCAACATCATGGACTGCTAACGTCTGCCAGCAAGGATATCAAAAATAAAGAAGAAATTCTCAGCTTATTAGAAGCTGTCCATCTGTTCCATAGAGTGGCAATTATCCATTGCCCAGGACACCAGAAGGGAACGGGGCCCGCTGAAAAGGGAAACCAAATGGCAGACCAAGAAGCCAAAAAAGCAGCCCAAGGGCAAATGACTCTGGTGGCAAGAACCCAACAGCCCGCCAACAAGGAAATAACTAAAAGAACCCTCAGAGATGAAGAGGGGCGAGATTACTTAGATAACATACACCATCTGACTCATTTAGGAACTAAAAAATTAATAAAATTGGATAGTGAGTCCCCCTATTACATTCCTGGATTAAAAAGAATTGTAGAAGAGATAGTAAAAAACTGCCATGCTTGTGCACTTACCAACGCTGGGTCTAGCAGGCTCCAGGAAGGAAAACGACTGTGACGAGACAGGCCTAGAGCCTACTGGGAAACCCGACTTCACTGAGGTGAAACCGGCTAAGTATGGAAATAAATATCTCTTAGTTTTCATAGACACCTTCTCAGGATGGGTCAAGGGGTTCCCCACCAAGAAGGAAACAGCTATTGTAGTGGTCAAGAAGATACTTGAAGAAATCCTTCTCCGCTTTGGGATACCTAAGGTCATGGGGTCAGACAACGGACCTGCCTTTGTCTCCCAGGTAAGTCAGGGATTGGCCAGACAACTGGGGACTAATTGGAAATTACATTGTGCATACAGACCCCAGAGTTCAGGACAGGTAGAAAGGATGAATAGGACGCTAAAAGAGACTCTAACTAAAATAGCCTTGGAGACCGGCGGAAGTGATTGGACAGCTGTTCTCCCTTATTTCTTGTTCAGGTTTTGAAATACCCCTGGACCCCTTGGCTTAACCCCTTTTGAATTAATGTATGGGGCGCCCCCGCCCATTTTTATGACCGTAGGGGATAAGAATCACCTGAATGTGTCTTTCTCTCCTTCTTCTAGTCTTTTGGCTCGATTAAAAGCTCTCGAAATAGTAAGAAAAGAGGTCTGGGAACAGCTAAAAGAAAACTATGTTGCTGGTGACACAGGTGCCGCACCAGTTTGAAGTAGGAGACACAGTCCTGGTGAGGAAACAGCGAGCAGGGAACCTAGAGCAGAGGTGGAAGGGGCCCTTCTTGGCCCCTTCTGACAACGCCCACCTCGGTCAAAGTGGAAGCAATCCCCACTTGGATCCACGTGTCCCATGTCAAGAGAGCACCCCCTGGAGTCAGCCATGATGAGTGGACTTTGGAGAAGACTACTAACCCTCTTAAGTTGCGCCTGCTTCGTAGGAGCGATCCCAAAGGACTTCAACCCCTACAGTCCTGTTCAACAAACGTGGGAGGTATTCAATGAGGGGGGTAGGGCTGTATGGACAATCGCCGAGGTACACCCCCTGTGGACTTGGTGGCCTAATCTTTGCCCTGACATCTGTAAGTTGGCTATAGGAGCCCCTCCTGGATGGGACCTTTAGGGGTACTCTGACATTAAGAGGGCACCTTTTAAACCCCCTCCGTACATAGAAAAACATTCGAGAGACCCATGGGGTGGTTGCTCTAACCAAAGGAATAGAAGCATGCTTCAAACCCATCCCTTCTATGTCTGCCCCAGGCCCCACCAAAGTCAGTCCCTCAATCCAACATGTTGAGGTAAGACTGACTTCTTTTGCAAGAGCTGGGTTTACAAGATTTCAGGTACAGCCCGCTGGAAGCCCTCCTCGAGCTGCGACTATATTAGAGTAACAGCCAATTATTCCTTAGTGTCTTACGTACCTGAAGGATTTCACCTAGATGAGTATACTGACTGGTGCCATCTGCTCCGTGTCACCTTCACTGAACCAGGGAAAAGAGCTCTGGGATGGACAAAAGGGTGTACCTGGGGTTTTAGGATTTACAAGGAAAGATATGATGAGGGATTATTGTTCACTAACAGATTAAAATAGAGACCCCCTACAATCCTTTAGGCCCCCCAACCAAGTTCACACCCCTTACCTATACCATTACTCAGCCTACTCCGGTGATTGCGGACCCCCTTAATATGGTCGCTCTCACCCAACCTCCCACTCTTCAAGTACCTCTAACTATTACCTCCACAATCACTTCAACAAGACAGAGGATGTTTAACCTAGTGAGAGGAGCCTTTTATGCCCTTAATAGAACTGAACCAAGCGCTACTGAGGACTGCTGGCTATGCCTGTCCTCAGGTCCTCCTTATTATGAAGGAATTGCCTTCAATGGAGATTTCAACAGAACCAATAGCCATACTTCCTGCTCTTGGGGAACAGGACAAAAACTGACCCTGACTGAAGTATCCGGGAGGAGTCCAGGTCTCTGTATAGGCACCCCACCTTCCACCCACAAACACCTATGCGGACAAATTCAATCAGTGTCCAGGACAGAAGCTAATTACTATCTTGTACCTTCCCTGGTTGGCTGGTGGACTTGCAATACAGGACTTACTCCCTGTGTATCAACTAAGGTTTTTAATTCATCTCATGATTTTTGTGTCATGATCCAGCTGTTACCCCGCGTATATTATCACCCTGCATCCAGTTTAGAAGAAAGCTATGCTGGCCGGCGGTCAAAAAGAACCAATTACTTTAACCCTGGCTGCATTCATGGGAATAGGTATGGCAGTAGGAGTGGGGACGGGAGTGTCAGCTTTGATAGAAGGAAGACAAGGAATTCAGTCTTTGAGGGATGCTGTCAATGAAGACCTAGCAGCAATAGAGAAGTCCATTGACCCTTTAGAAAAATCTTCGACTTCCCTGTCTGAGGAAGTTTTGCAGAACAGGAGAGGCCTTGATTTGTTGTTCCTAAAGGAAGGAGGACTGTGTGCTGCCCTTAAAGAAGAGTGCTGCTTCTATGCAGATCATACAGGAATACTTAGAGATTTTATGCAGAAACAGAGAGAAAGATTAAAGCGAAGGAAACAGGAACGGGATGCTCAACAGGGTGTGGTTTGAGTCACAACCATCTTGGATAATTTCTTTGATTTCTGCTGTAGCCGGACCAGTCCTTATGATATGCTTAGCTTTAGTTTTCGGCCCTTGTATAATAAATAGAGAAATGGCTTTCATCCAGAGTAGAATTGATACAGTAAAACTCATGGTTCTTCAAAGGCAATATCAACCTATAGTTCAGGTAGATAAAGAGTTAGGGGACACCAATCTCTAAAATTCTATGATTAGAATTAGTCTAAACAGAAGAAGAGGGAAATGAAAGGAAATTAAACAAATAAAAAGTTTAAACTAAAAACGTCTGGGACTGAGACTGCAAAGAAAACAAGCCCGGGCATGCCCGAGTCCATCTTGAAGCTAGGTCACCGGGTCATAAAGATAAGGGAAGGAATGCAGGAACTGGTTCTGACTATCTTGGCTGACTCATTGACCCTCTGGCAGCCCGGCGCCTCCTGCTGGCCCCCTTTCTATAGACAGCATAGTCAAAAGCTGAAACATTAAACAGATGCGTTGTCTACTCAGATAAGCCCCCGGCTTTAGAATTCTTATATGCCCCGGCCTGCACATACTACTCTGCTGACTCATAATCATGTTGCTGATGTTTGAATGGGGCCAATCGTGTGTAACCTCGTCAATTCTGGCTAGCCCCTAAACCCTACCCTATAAAAACCCCAGTTTTTGAGTCTCAGGGTCTATTCCTCTGTCTCCTGTGTGAGATACGTATCGACCCAGAGCTCCGCCATTAAAGCTGCCTCGTGCTTTTGCAACAAGAAGGTCCCTTGTGTTTCTTTGGGTGACCCCATATCCCAAGACTTGAGTGGGAGGGCTCCTTCTTGGGGTCCTACATATACATCTACTGCATTTTAGATGCCAGCACACGCTCAAACAAACACTAATCCAAACTGTTTCCATGTAAGACTCCCATAAGCCTTAGGCAGCTAATTGTCATGAAATGACTGTAGATGAATTGCTTTGGCAAATCTGTTACTAGAGGGAGCATCCACTAATTTAATCATTTCCCTCCTCAAAATCTTGCTTTAACTCCTCCAGTAACAACAGCCTAGGTGTTGAAGACTTCTAAACTAAGAAGAACGTTAGAATATCTAAGTCCCTTATCATCCAGTAGCCTCTGCATTCATTATTGAAGGAAAGCTCAACTTTGAGACTAATCAGCACAAAATTGCCACAAAAGCACTACCACACCCTGAAATACCCTAAAGAAATTAACTTGTGATGAACCACCATGGATGTCTGAGCCCTGCACTTTGAAGGAACCTTCAAAACAGAAGCCTGGGCAGCCTGTGGGCACAGCACACCAGAGAAACTGACTGAGAGGCTCAAGCTGCTCAGCTTGCTGTGGGTGGGAAAGCATAGTGGCTGGCAGAATACAGCTTCCAGCAGGGCTTCCATAGCATGCAGCTCATGGGTGAACAATCAAACTCCCTTTAAGTTTCCTAGGTGGGAACTCGCCACCAGGCTTTAACCGTGCTCCAAGACGCTTGCTATGATGGCTAGACAAGTGTTCCAGAACACACCCTAGATATGTCTTCAACCAACCTCAGGAATCCCTAGAGCACCTTCCTGTCCCCTGCGTGAGGCCACGCCCCATCCAGGCCACGCCCCCGCGCCCATTCCCCAATACCAGTTGCAGGGATCTCCCAGAGCTTTCACTCTGCCCACAGCCCTCTCACAGGTGCCCGGCCGAGCCTTACCTTGGTCCCCATCTGTCCAGAGGTGGACACTTTATGGACCAGCTTCTGGGGCCCCTCCTGCTCTGATTCACTGTTGGACGAATCCTCTCCTGGTCCTGCAGCAGTAGGGGAAACCGCACTGGCCCCAGTGACAGCTCCTCCAGTGAAGCCCTGAGGGTGGTGCTGGCTTCTGGTCCAGGCATCCTCTCTGATTCCCGCAGGGACACAGCAGCGCCCCGAGGGGCTGTAGTCAGCTGCTGGGCTCTGCCCGAAAGTCTGAGCCCTTCACCTGGCTAGCACCATCTTCCCTTATCCCCTCCATGCAGCAACCTGGACCCGGGACTCTGGATCACAAGTCGCCCCTGCCTATATCTCTTTGGTCCTCTGCACACTTCACACCTGAGCACCCAGCCTTGGGATGTTCTGTGGTTGCTGACCCAGGATATGACCAGCACCGGAATGAGAGGATGGAAATCGAGATAAGCCTCGAAGGACCTCCCTCTTACTCCTCCTAGGGTCTGGAGGGCTCAGAGGGAATGGAGAGTAGAGATAGGGAGGGGCATGAAGCAGCAGGTCAGGCAGTGGAGATTCTCCTCCCCTTGTTCTAGGCAGCAGGAGTGAGGAGAAGGCTCCTGAGGGAAATGGGGACATAGAGCTATCTCCTATGTTCTGGGGTGCACTCTGGACCCTGAATCCCTTCACATACTCGGACCACGAGGTTCAATTCCAGCTAAGTAAAAGTTCCCTCTGCACAGGAGAAGAACTGGGTCTTACTGACCCTCAATCAGCACCACTGCTAGGAACTTACCTCCCACCTCTGCCTGGGGGTTCTGGTCCATTATGCCACCTCTACAGTGCTGTTTAGCTTCGGGCCCACCCCCATCTGGCGATTTGGTAGAGAAGAGCATTTTCTGGGAGGTTCAGCTCTGCTCTGAGAGCTTTTGGTTCAGAAAGAGTGATTCTAAAGCGCCCATCCAGAATGCCTGGAAGAATGCACCGAACTACGTGAACAAAGTATAAAGTAAAGAATATATATACACACACCCACAGGAGAGAACACCACTCCCTGGTGCAGACTAAAATCTAAGGAAAGAGAATCCACAGGCTGGAGCCTCAGCTCCCAGGCCTCCCTGGCCAGCTGCTTCAGCACAGCCACAGGGAAGAGCTACCTTGCAGCAGCAGTGCACAATGCACATTCGACCTCAAAATCCTACACAGGTTGGGGAAGAGGGGCTGAGGGAGAGGGTAGGAAAAGGACAGGCTTCCTGCTGCCCACCTTAGAAACCTTCACAGTGCTGTTAGTGATTTTCCAATGGTGAATTCTCTACCGACTTGGTGGGGGGGTTCTCAGTAGAGCAATCCTTTTAGCACAGAGACAGCCTCTCTTGTGTGTCAGTTATTCCCTTTAGCGAGGGAAAACACGGGGTGAAATGGACTTCAAAAGTCCTTCTGGCCCTATAATATGAAATTCTGTAACTACTAGTACACACTGCCGAGAACTTTCTAAGAAACAATAGCATCAAATGGCCTTGGTCGGAGATCCAGATCAGTGCCTAGAGTACAGAAAGCCTATACACGGCCAAAACCAAAATAATGTCCTTTTAGTGACCTTTGTCTTAGTCTGACTATTTGGTCACAGACAAGTCAAGACAAAGACCCCTAGTAAAAGGCCTAACACAGTTCAGACTTTTCCTTTTAATGTAAAGAAGACAGAGGGCACAAGCTGGGACCAAAATGTGATTATGATTCTAATGTTCTCTTCCCCACACTCTATATAGTGAAAGGTCACTTTGGCAGCTATCCTGTATTTCAACCTACACATTAAACTTTCAGGTTTTATATAGCAACATTTCCCAGAATCCAGTCAAGGGTGACTGAAGTGAAAGGTGGTCTAAGGCCCATGCCTATTTGGGGAAGAGGACGGGTTTTATTTCTTACTCTTTGAAAGGATGCTGATTGCTTAAAGACACATTGCACACCTTCACATCCAGGAGCCAGGCAATTAATTTCTCAAAGTGCAGGCATCTGTTACTTATAAAAACATAGCCTTGCAGGCTGCTCTGAACAACACAGAATTCAGTAGCCAGCTCCTAAGGCCTGTAGCTTTGAAAAGCAAAGCCAGTCTAAGCTGGTTCCTGCTAAGTAAATGACTGCAACTCAACAGCATCTGCAGCTGTAGAGGAAACCCAGGATGACTGAAAATACTGTGTAGGCAAAGAAAGGAAAGCTGCCTCATTTCCCACTAAAGGCAGCTCAGGGGAAAAGCCTGGTGGAAGCCCATTGCTTCTGAGAAACTTTCAAGGAATCCCCAATTTAAAATAGTATCTGACCTACTAACTGCTTCTCCTAGTTAAAAGTGTTCACAATGGTTCTCTGACCTAAGGGACATCCACTTGTCTTTTCTTTGTTCAGTTTGTTTCTTTGTTTTGAGGGAGTCCCCTAGCACACCTCAGGCCCAATCTGACTTAGCATTTATGGCAGGTCTCCAGCATCAAACTCTATTTCTCAATATGGCTACTACAATTTCAAATACATGGCATATTGTCTCATTTGGTTTATAAAAAGTTCCTTGACTTTCTTTAGTGTTTTAGATTTTCAAATAATTTCTCCCCTGCTGCTCATGAAATCCCTTTTATTACTGTTACTTTGAGATCTTCATTGGTGAGCCATTGTAGTGCACAACTTTGGTTACAGAATTCCAGAGGCAGAGGCCAGCAGACCTTTGAAATGTGAGGCCAGCCTGGGCTATACAATGAAACTTCTATGTAGAACATATCAATAATCTTGTTGAAAGCTTGCATGTTGGAGTTTAAGGTATGAGTGCTGCCAAGAGCTGGAAGCCAGTCTGGGCTACATTGTAACAGGCCCGCAAGAGCTACACAGCAAATTCTTGTTTCAAACAAACAAACAAAAGCAAGAAAGAGTCTTGGCCATACAGTCTATAGATGCTACAGTCAGGGTTAAATAGAAAGGAGTAAAGCTGACCTCTCCAGTCAGTTTTCTACTTAATAAGGTGCCATACCACCACCCCCAAAGTACAAGAGACATGAGCCAAAGCTGATTAAATCTTTATGAACACTCTATTACTACTTACAGTTATTCTGAACTAATCAGTTGCTCACAAGCAGAATCATGAGACACTTAAAGTGTCTAATCCCATGTTCTAAGGTTTTACCTTCAATTGTGATAGAACTTAAGAGTTATGTGTCATATCTTGAAAACCATGAGTGGGTACTTGAGAAGCCATGGTGCAGGGCTCATGTTCCTGATCAGTCCAGAAGCAAAGGACTACAGATGGAACCAGCACAGACTGGAAGGCTGCCCTGGCAGCAATATGGAACCGATTCCGCAATCACTATGTGTTCCGTAGTCAGAACTTAACATTCAAAAAGTTTGCCCTGGGTCAATTTTCTTAGTTGTTACGCCGATAACAAAACAATCCGTGAGCAACAGTGCTGTCGATTACAGGAACTTCTGTGGTCCTAGCCCACAAGGCCAAAGACTCACCATCCAGGCAGAAAGGGGAACTGTACAACTTCTAGCTTGTATTGTGGCCTTTTTGCTTTGAAACACTTCTCTTTCTAAGTGTCCATTAATTCTGGACTATTAACTGGTATACTGCCATCAGCTAATGCCAACAGGTATAGAACCATTTGAAAATAAAAACCAATTTTAGGCAATGAAGTATAGTCAAGCCTCTCTCCACTTAAGATATTTTGTAAATCCTCCCACATTTTTAAACTGAGTGAGAATTGTAACTACCTATCTGCTAACCACTCCCACCCACCATTAAGGACTGCTTTGCTAAATATCTTCCAATGGCTCATTCTCAACAGCAAAACACTTTGATTCTCCTCACTTGTTTACTTTAATGATGCTAGGGCAAGCCTTGCACTGACATATGCTCTGTCCCAGATCTACATTCCAGCCCCCATTTTTTTCTACTCTTTCTCTTGATACAGAGTCTCAATATGTAGCTTATGCTGGCTCCCCAATCTGGGCCCTCTTTCCTCACCTAGTTGTTGTGAATACAGGTGTGCAGCACCACACCCAATTCCCCAAATACTTTTTGGGCTAAAATTTAAATTATGACTATATTCACTAACACTGGAATATATTCCAAAGCTAGCACCAAAGAAAACCAAGAAACTTACTATGCTAGCAAGTATCTTCTTTAGGCTCAAGACTTAGCCAGAATAATGCTAAATAAACTAATATGTATCCAAATTTAGCTAATTAACTTAATTTCACTCCCTCACAGAGAGAATGGCAGGAAGTCCCAGAAAATCCCTTTTCTCCACATGAATCTCCAAGGAATCTTTTGTTTTTCTCTCTGAATAGGAGAAATCAGGCCATCAAGGTTTAGGCTCCATCAGGAGAGAGAGGGAGAGAGAAGAGGAAGGGGGAGAGGGGAGAAGGGAGAGTGGGGAGGAGAGAAGGGAGAGGGCAGAGGAGAGAGGGGAGAGAGAGAAGCATAGTATGCCTTGGTTGAGTGGTGAAACAAAAAACATCTATGAGTATTTTAACCTATATGTCTTTGACACTGCAGACCTATTGCATAGGAAGTCTTTCCATCCAGAAAATAAGCATCAGAGAGATAGTCAGCTGTCCTTTCAAAATAGGACAAGAGAAATATACTCTTCTCCATTTTGGCCAGAATAAACCTGGTAATATGCAAGGCTTCTCTCTCTTCTAGGGGTGATGATCAGAATGGTCTCAAGCAACTCCAGAATTTCCACACCAAAGCAGAAGGCTTATGAACTCCAGGACCAAAAAGTCCAGCCAAGCAGCTATTGAAGCTAAAACTAAAGGCAGATTCATCAGTGCAGCCAAATCCCCAATGAAGCATTAAGTATAAGGTCGACAGGGAGCCTTTAAATTGTACCCAGATTCTGTGCCATTTCAAAGACTTTGGCATTTGTGCTAGGAAAGGGGACAGATTCTTCTTAGGTATGACACAGAAAGCTAAAACTAGTGATATTTTAGGTACTCACAGCCATGAAAATGTGCCAAGCATGCACAAGTCAAGTTCTGTCAGCATCTTAGCATGCTGGGTGATGAGGAAACCCTACATCTCTGTTAAAGATTAGGACAGGGATAGAATTGTCTTCGGTGTATAAACATTCTTAATATGCCATTTTCAGGTAAATAATCCCTGTTTCACTCCTGCGCTCAGACTTCATGAAATTCATTTTCACATTAAATTTTTAAAAAGAGATCAAATTAGAAGAATTAGTTTGGGGTGGAAAGGGGATGAGCAGGCCTGGGAAATGCATGAGAGTGTACCAAAAGGTGAGTGTAACACAAGCACACCATAAACCTACATGAAAGTGTCCTAATGGAATCCATAGTATTCACAGTTAGAAAATCTAAATGAAAGCATTTATTAAAAAAAATATATCAATGGTCATGATAAAGAGCACCCAAGATTAAATTCTGGCCTCCAAATACATTCATGGGCAACAACAAAAATAACCATGCACACACATACACAAATAAAGATAAAACCCATAAGGCAGGTGTAGTAAAATGTCATATAAATCCAATAAATGACAACAAACAAATATCCACAGACCAGAGGGAACTTACATCTTCCTCCACCTTCAGGGCTCTCGCCATGACACAGAGCCTTGTTTATGTGTTTGTCTGTGTGGATGTATGTTTCCTATGTGGGATATCCATGAAGGTCAGAAGAGGGATCAGATTGCCAGACCTGGAGTTACTAAATATTGTGTACTATTTCTACTTGGGTGCTAGAAAAGAACCTGGCCTCAGAGAATAGCACTAGGCACTCTTTACTGCTAAGCTCTCTCCATAGCCCAGAAAGTGTTGATACAATAAAAATTTAGGTTCTGCTTACTTATTTATAAATACCAGATTGTTTTCACTGAAAGCATAATCATTTCCCTCACTAAAAATTTATGTTCAACTCATGGCAGCAGATAGTGCATGGAGAAAATCCTGGATTGTCTGGAGAATGGAAGCCAGGACTGCTGAGAATGCTCTCCACCTGCACATGGAATATGACTGTGCATTTTTATTTTCTGGTTGTGAGATAAAACTCAGGACTTTGTGTGAGTGAAACAATTATCACACAGTACATGCCAGGTCTGTAAGCCCTTTCTATCACCAGCGTTACAAGGTACACAGCATGATGGGCCTGACTGTCCTTTGGGAAGCACGCACAATGGCACTTGAAAATGGCTTACAGAATTTTCAAGGATTAGACGGGATCAACTAGCCAAAGGCAGTTCAAACAGGTAATTCTCAGTCTGATAACCCTACCAATCTCAGTGTCTGCTCACCCTTCACAAAGAACTGGACTGTGAGAAACAAGTGTAACTAGTTCTACTTTTCCAGAAAAACAAATAAACAAACAAACAAACACACAAACACCCCTTTCCTCTGGCAAGATAACCAAATGATTTTGAAAGATGCCCATTGTCATAACAGGGCTCATTTTGTTCTCCAGGCTCCTTTACAAATACCGCTTAAAATAATTATAAAAAGAAATTTACAGAAAGGTCTACTCAAATTGTCTGCTTGTTTCTGATTAAATGGCTTACTTCCTAGGTATTAAATTTTATCTGGCTAAAACAGATGCATATTTTTCTCTGTCTCACTTCTTTACACATCTCAATGTCCCTCCATGGATGTCAAGGTTAACTGCAGTGGATTCCGGGAACCTTAAAATTCAGCCACCATACTTTACTCATTCTCCTACAGCCAGGGGGAAGACAGTGACCTAAATATTAGCCTTACAGGCTCCCCATCATCCTGTACCTCAACATGAATCAATAATTTGATTGATTCCACTAAAAAAATGGGGAATGTAATAGAAAAAATTAGCTCCATGTAAAAATGAGTTTCAGATCAAGTTGGTATGCAAAAAAAATTATAAGTTAAAGAAAACGCAGAAAAGAAAGTAGAAAATGAATGCAAAGCAAAAGAAAGGGAGTCAGCAAAACCTTGTGCTTAGGCTAAGGATTTTTCACCATAGGATGTTTCTACCAGGGCACTAAGCTTAATTCATGAGCAGTTGAGTCTTGACAGCTATTTAATGAGGTGGTTGATGTCAGAGCTACCTGGCTCATTTCCCAAAATTGTTTTCCTTTCCCATTATTGTGTATTTGTTAATATAAAATATTAACCAGACATTCATTCAGCTTCTGTAATTTCATTTATCTGATGATTTTTCAGAAAAAAAAATACAGTGCCTCATAGAGCAGAAATTCTTGAGTTGAGGCTGTTGTGGTGTGTTCCTTTAATAACCCAAGTCCATGTTTTCTTTTGTAAAGCACCTAAGACTTGCAGAGAATAATTGGGACTCAGCCACAATCACTAAGTTTTTCCCATGGTATACAACAACTTCCTCAGTTATTTTTTCTTGAACCACAATATCTTAGGAACTGGAAGAGGCATTATGCACAGTTAAGAGCAAATCTAGAAGAGCTAGGAGACTGAGCTCAAGAAAGCCAAAAGGAATCTTGAACAGCCCCAAAATAAAAAGGCCCAAGTAATCCTAAAATGGATTAGTGGGGAATCAAAATATAGGATTTCAGCTCCTGGCATTAATTCCAGCCTTGCTTGTTGCAGCCTTTTGATGCAAAGGGATAGAAGATCCTCCCAGGTCCTGATGGCTCCAGAGGACCCTATAGCAGGGGCGACCACAAGAGGGAAGGCAAGGTTTTATTATTGTTCCCAGGGATCCTCAGAATAGAAGTAAGAATTCTTGTATAAGCATCAGTTCCTCCTATGTATAGGATGAGTAAGGTGTCACCCATGCCATAGAGATGGAGAAGTGGCTTTAACTAGATACTTGCTAACTCACCATACGCTACAAAGAAAAAGGGAGACCAGAGAGGTGACCTCTGGTCAAAGACTTGTCTACCTCTTGCTAAACTGTTGAGCCCAAGATACCCTTCAGGTAGCAGATGAACTGTCTTCTCCAGGGCAGCATGAAGGTCCTGGAAGTGGTCCTGCTACATGCCCAGGAGACAGTAGAGCAATATCTCTGCTTTGGGGCCTACTACCTCCTGTTCCTGCTGTGACTGCTCACAGAAGCTCAATAGTATGGTGTACTGCAGCACCCTGTTCATGGCCTTTACCTGTGTCATGGCATGGGCAAGGCTCTGTAAATACTATATGAGCCATTCCTTGCTCTGTGGCTCCCTGTTGGTGACATTTTCCCTCTCTGTATATGGCCAGATAGCATCAGGGCTTAGTGAGGGCAGCAGAGTGACACAGACTGAATTGGGCCTTCAGGCTAGGGAACTGTAAATAGGAAGGCTATGCGATTGATAGGCTGGAACTAACCTCCTGCATCACTGGTAATAAGGCATGATCATGGAATGCCTCTCCCTCTGCTTCCTCTTTCTGGCAAAACCAAGTTAGCTGAGGTTGTAACCATACTTGAAGAGAAGAGACAAAAATGGAGAAGGCAGAGGTGGTGACCACTCCATCCTAGGTCCTGCCACAGATGGGCTTGACCCCTCCTGCTCCACTTCCAGTTGACTATCCCACTTCAAACTTCTATTTCAGTTGGGATTGGAGGAGGGTAAAGTCACTGAAGCCCAACAGTTCCCAGAATTCTGACACGGAGGCATGTGCCCATGAGATCTTCTTTTCAGGCCTCCATCCTTCCTGGCCCACCTTCAGTACTGAGGAATTACAGCAGAAAACATGAAGAATTGGTGCTTTCTGACTTGCCTGGTAGGTTCATCTTCAGATCTTATCCTCATACCACCCATGACCATTTGCTCAGGTAATGGTAACTCCCACAGTCTCCTGGGTGCTCCTACCCAGTTATCAACGAGACATGACTGTATCACAGGTATGCCCAAAGGCCAACTTTGTAAAAGACAGTTACTCCACTGAGACACATGATTTCAGGTGATACCATACAAACAACAGGTTTAGACAATGGAGGTGACTGCTATCATGGAACCGTAGCTTTACACAGACTGCCTGGCTTTCCCCTCTCCCTTACACCTCGATAACTTCTGTCTGGCTGACCAGTACTTATCCTGACAGCAACCACAGATCCGAAGTCATCACTAAGATTCTCATCTTATGTCTTCTTAGGAATAATAGACATCCTGATGATGATGGGATGGACAAAGTGGGAAAGGGAAGGAAAAGTGACATTGGACACTGATTTGGTTTGTGATGAGAAATAACTAAGTTCCATGAAAAACAAGTATAGATACAGAAGAGAAACATAGTCTCTGAATAACAGTCAAAGGAGAGTGAAGAGAATTAGTTTGTGTTCCTAGAAATCTTCTGAATAATCCAGTGAGGCAGCATGGTTGGTGAGATTGTCTCACATTCTGTGCAGTGGTGCATAGTACTTTTGTTCAGTCCTTTATAAGATGCTCTTAGTGTCACTGGGAACTAGCTGACAGAAACTGGAAACATATTTAGTGCTTTAGTGTTGATTTTAACAATGACCTTGGCAGAAACTCCTTTCTGTCAGTATTAGAGATTTAGATGTGTGAGGTTGAAGAGTTCCCCAGTTAAAGAATTTCTTTTTTTTATTAGATAATTTCTTTACTTACATTTCAAATGTTATCCACTTTCCTCATTTCCCCTCCAAAAACCCCCTATCCCATCCCCTCTCCCCTTGCTCACCAACTTGACTACTCCCAATTTTCTGTCCTGGCATTCCTCTACACTGGGACATCAAGACTACACAAGACCAAGGGCCTTCTTCCCATTGATGTCTGACAAGGGCATCCCCTGCTACATATGTGGCTGCAACCATGGGTCCCTCCAAGTGTACTCTTTGGTTGGTAATTTAGTCCCTGGGAGCTCTTGGGGAACTGGATGGTTCATATTGTTGTTCCTCCAGTGGAGCTGCAAACCCCTTCAGCTCCTTGGGTCCTTTCTCTAGCTCCTCCATTGGAGACCCTGTGCTCAGGCCAGTGGTTGGCTGAGAGCATCCACCTCTGTATTTATCAGGAGTCTCTCAGGAGACAGCTATATGAGGCTCCTGTCAGCAAGCACTTGTTGGCAACCACAATAGTGTCTGGGTTTGTTGATTGTATATGGAATGGATGCCCAGGTGGGGCAGTCTGTGAATGGCATTTCCTTCAGTCTCTGCTTCACAGTTTGTCTCTGTCTGTCCTCCCATGGGGATTTTGTTCCTGCTTCTAAGGAGGACCGAAGGTTCCACACTTAAATCATCCTTCTTGAGCTTCATGTTGTCTGTGAATTATATCTTAGATATTCTGAGCTTCTGGGCTAATATCCACTTATCAGTGAGTGCATACCATGTGTGTTCTTTTGTAATTGGGTTACCTCACTCAGGATGATATTTTCTAGTTCCATCCATTTGCCTAAGAATTTAATGAAGTCAATGTTTTTAATAGCTGAGTAGTACTCCATTGTGTAAATGTACCACATTTTCTGTATCCATTTCTCTGTTGAGGGACATCTGGGTTCTTTCCAGCTTCTGTCTACTATAAATAAGGCTGCTATGAACATAGAAGAGAATGTGTCCTTATTACATGCTGGAGCATATTTTGGGTCTATGACCAGGAGTGGTATTGCTGGGTCCTCAGGTATTACTATGTCCAATTTTCTGAGCAACAGCCAAACTGATTTCCAGAGTCATTGTACTAGTTTGCAATCCCACCAGGAATGGAGGAGTATTCCTTTCTCCATATCCTCACCAGCATCTGCTGTGACCTGAGTTTTTTATCTTAGCCATTCTGACCTGTGTGAGGTGGACTCTAAGGGTTGTTTTGATTTGCATTTCTCTGATGATTAAGGATGCTGAACACTTTTTCAGGTGCTTCTCAGACATTCAGTATTCCTCAGGTGAGAATTCTTTGTTTAGCTCGGAGCCCCATTTTTTAATGGGGTTATTTGTTTCTCTGGAGTTTAGCTTCCTGAGTTCTTAGTATATATTGGATATTAGGCCTCTATCGGACGTAGGATTGGTAAAGATCTGAACCCAATCTGTTTGGTTGCTGTTTTGTCCTATTGACAGTGTCCTTTGCCTTACAGAAGGTTTGCAATTTTATGAGGTCTCATTTGTCAATTCTTGATCTTAGAGCATAAGCTATTGGTGTTCTATTCAGGAAAATTTCCCCTATGCCCATGTGTTTAAGGCTCTTCCCGACTTTCTTTTCTATTAATTTCAGTGTATCTGGTTTCATGCGGAGGTCCTTGATCCACCTGGATTTGAGCTTTATACAAGGAGAAAAGAATGGGTCAATTTGCATTCTGCTACATGCTAACCGACAGTCGAACCAGCACTATTTCTTGAAAAATGCTGTCTTTTTTCCGCTGGATGTTTTTACCTCCTTTGTCAAAGGGCATTGTCTTTTTCAGTGAGAGAAGCCCTTCCCTGTTCTGAACCCTCCTTTACCACACGCAAAGACACACATTATATCCATGACTGCTCAGCCATGTGTCCATCCTTTTATTCAGGCTGAATTGGTACTTCCCTTATCCCCCAGGTCCTACTGTGTCCTTTTCTGTTTTCTTTCAGAAAGAAATCAATACCTCCTTGTAGATACTGGGCAACAGCACTGCATCCCTGGCACTTTACAACCTGATTTCTGACAATAACTCAACGTGGAAATTGATTCTCTGGAACGACTAGATGACCCAGTCATTTAGGGTGCGAGCTGATCTTACAGGATACCTCAGTTTGGTTCTCATCACCCACATCAGACAGCTCAGTTCTGCCTCTATCCCCAGCTCTGGGGGATTTAACAGTCTCTTGTAGCTTCCAGGGCACCGGCACATTAAAAGAATAGAATAGAAGAAAGTCTACTCACTACCACTCACCTGAAGTCACCTCAGAGGTCCCTGCTTCCTACACCCTCTGCCACTTCTAGTTTAACCCTCACAACATCTTCCTTTCTTTCTCTTACCGTTTCACCCTGCACTGGCCCTATGTCTCTATAACCAGCTCCTGTCATGCACCTATCTTCCCCTGTACCTCTCTTCCTACACAGAAATCATTGGTAATCTCTACTGGATATTCATTGGCTAGCTCCTCAAGCTGTTTACTTAACTTTTCCTGAGCCTGCAGTTCTTTTTTTTTAATTAGGTATTTTCTTCATTTATATTTCCAGTGCTAGCCCAAAAGTCCCCCATACCCTCCCCCTCCACTCCCCTACCCACCCACTCCCACTTCTTGGCCCTCGCATTCCTCTGTACAAAGGCATATAAAGTTTGCAAGACCTATTGGCCTCTCTTTCCAGTGATGGCCAACTAGGCCATCTTCTGATACATATGCAGCTAGAGACACGAGCTCCGGGGGGTACTGGTTAGATCATATTGTTGTTCCACCTATATGGTTGCAGACCCCTTTAGCTCCTTGTGTACTTTCTCTAGCTCCTCCACTGGGGGCCCTGTGATCCATCCAATATCTGACTGTGAGCATCCACTTCTGTGTTTGCTAGGCCCTGGCATAGCCTCACAAGGGACAGCTATATCAGGGTCTTTTCAGCAAAATCTTGCTAGTGTGTGCAATGGTGTCCGCATTTGGAGGCTGATTATGGGATGGATCCCTGGGTATGGCAGTCTCTAGGTGGTCCATCCTTTCGTCTCAGCTCCAATCTTTGTCTCTGTAACTCATTCCATGGGTGTGTTGTTCCCAATTCTAAGAAGGGGCAAAGTGTCCACACTTTGGTCTTCAATCTTCTTGATTTTCATGTGTTTTGCAAATTGTATCTTATATCTTGGGTATTCTAAGTTTCTGGACTATTGTCCACTTATTAATGAGTACATATCATGTGAGTTCTTTTGTGATTGGGTTACCTCACTCAGGATGATGCCCTCCAGGTCCATCCATTTGCCTAGGAATTTCATTAATTCATTCTTTTTAATACAAGAGTAGTACTCCATTGTGTAAATGTACCACATTTTCTGTATCCATTCCTCTGTTGAGGGGCATCTGGGTTCTTTCCAGCTTCTGGCTATTATAAATAAGGCTGCTATGAACATATGATACATGTGTCCTTCTTACAGGTTGGAATATCTTCTGGATAGATGCCCAGGAGAGGTATTGCGAGATACTCCGGTAGTAGTATGTCCAATTTTCTGAGAAACCACCAGACTGATTTCCAGAGTGATTGTACAAGCTTGCAATCCCATCAACAATGGAGAATTGTTCCTCTTTCTCCACATACTTGCCAGCATCTACTGTTACCTGAATTTTTGATCTTAGCCATTCTGACTGGTGTGAGGTGGAATCTCAGGGTTGTTTTGATTTGCATTTCCCTGATGATTAAGGATGCTGACCATTTTTTCAGGTGCTTCTTAGCCATTCAGTATTCCTCAGGTGAGAATTCTTTGTTTAGTTTTGAGCCCCATTTTTAATGGGGTTATTTGACATTCTGGAGTCCACCTTCTTGAGTTCTTTATATATATTGGATATTAGTCCCCTATCTGATTTAGGATAGGTAAAGATCCTTTTCCAATCTGTTGGTGGCCTTTTTGTCTTATTGAGAGCCTGCCGTTCTTTATTACACCTTGGTGGTACACACCTCTGCTTACTAGAATCTTTAGGAAATTAAGTGATAGGACTAATATAATGACATTGACAAGGTCCACCATCTGGCAGTCACAGGAAACTCACTAATACAGGACTCATGCAGGCAATTTCAACTGCTCCAAAAGCTTGACTGGTAGGTTGCCTTTGCAATACACCAGCTGGGTACTATCCTGTAACCCTCTATCCTTCTATTCTCTTTTGAGCAAAATAGAGTGACAACGACAATAGTAGCAGACTAGCGCTCAAGCTAAGATGGATGCTATTGATAGACTTTCTCTGAGAGATAAACTTCACAGAATCAGGTGGAAGCTGAAGGAAAGAGATATTATTATTATTATCATTATTATTATTATTTATTTTCTTTATTTACATTTCAAATGTTATCCCCTTTCCTAGTTTCCTCTCTGTAAATAGAGGCATAGAGGAAGAAAGAGTTTTATTTAGCTGGTTTTCAGGTAATAAGTGAGGGGATAGGAACTCTCCACCTTAATCTCTACCCTGTCATCCAAACACTGTCCCTTTAACTATGTAAGAAAACCCATGTGTAGACCTCAAGAAATCAGAAATCAGGGGTTTGTGGTGTGGGGTACATGTTATATACCAATAGATCTTTTTAAATGGCCCAACAAACATTTGAGTGAAATAATAAAAATGTTACCATTTTGTGGGGTAGTGGGCTGTGCACAGACAGCCTGGTCTCCAGTCGAACAAAGGTCTGGAACCCCAGAGACTAGATGGATGGTGATTTCCACCTACATGGGACGGAAGGTGTTCCATCATGTCTCCTGGCCTTCTGGCTCCTGTCAAAGTTACCATCCCCACAGCCCACACAGGAGAGGTGTGTGGCTATCCGTCACGTAGGAGCAGCACCAAGCCTTCCCACAAATGAGAGGTACCTGCTGTCAAACCCTGAATCACCCCCAAAACTGTATATAAATCCTATCCAGGGAATTAAAGGTGCTCGAGAACTACTCTGTCATCTGAGTGTTATGTTCCAAGAGCTGTAACACTTGGGAAGAGATCTTCTCTCCATCTGAGGTTCCACTGCACTCCTCACTGAATAGTCGGCTTCTCCTTGGCCCAGCCCAACCCAACTCAGTGCAAAGCAGCTCAGAGTTACTGAGTGACCTGGAAGGCATGGCAGAAACTTCATCTTTGCCTGCAATCACTTCCCTTGGCTGGAACCCTGGCATTAGGCCTGGCCAGAGATCTCCATGGAAAACCTCTGGTACCCAGGCCCACATCATTGAGGATCACTTCTGGTGGACATGTTATATAGCAGCCTGAAGAAACAAGAGCCATAAATATACTTATTAACTAAATCCAATTCATGAAATGAAACCACCAGCAACAGGAGAATCAGAAGTGGAGAGGTAGGCCTACCCAAAGATTTCTCAGAGTCAATTGTTAAAGGACAAACAACTCTCGTTCTGTGTCCTTGTTCAGGAGTAGCCTCAATAAGAATGATCTAGATCTATAAGCAGCATGTGGTGGCAAGATGTCTCACAGGAAATTCTCAGCTCCCGGGCATGGGTCATTGGGCTTCTTGCCTCACAGGCACAACAGCCGGCATCATGGGAAAATGAAGAGCCTCCCCAAGGATGACCCTTCCAAGCCTATTCACCTCACAGCTTTTCTAGGCTACAAGGGTGCCATGACCCACATCCTCTGGGAAGTTGACAGGCCAGGATCTAAGGTGAACAAAAAAGAAGTTCTGGAGGCTGTGACTATTGTGGAAACCCCACCAATGGTGGTTGTGGGCATTGTAAGATATGTTGAAACCCCACGAGGCCTCTGGACCTTCATGACTATATTTGTTGAGCATATCAGTGATGAGTGTAAAAGGCAGTTCTATAAGAAGTGGCACAAATCTAAGAAGACGACTTTTACCAAGTACTGTGAGAAATGGCAGGATGACACAGGCAAGAAGCAGTTGGAAAATGACTTCAACAGCATGAAGAACTATTGCCAGGCCATTCGCATGATTGTTCACACTCAGATGAGTCTGCTTCCTCTGTCCCAGAAGGCACACTTGATGGAGATCCAGGTGAATGGAGGCACTGTGGCTGAGAATCAAGACTGGGCCCAAGAGAAGCTGGAGCAGCAGGTTCCTGTAAACCAGGTGTTGGGGCAGGATGGGATGATTGATGTCATCAGCGTGACAAAAGGCAAAGGATACAAAGGGGTGACCAGTTGTTGGCAGACAAAGAAACCACCCCAAAAGACGCATCAAAGTTTGCACAAAGTTGCCTGGATTAGAGCCTGGAACCCTGCCTGTGCAGCCTTCTCTATGGCTTGAGTTGGGCAGAAAGGCTACCATCACTGAACAGAGATTAACAAGAAGATTTACAAGATTGGTCAAGGATACCTCATCAAGGATGGTAAACTGATCAAGAACAATGCATCTACTGACTATGACCTGTCTGATAAGAGCATCAACTCACTGGGTGGCTTTGTCCATTATGGTGAGGTGACCAATGACTTCATCATGATCAAAGGCTGTGTGGTGGCGACCAAGAAGGGAGTGCTTACCCTTTGTAAGTCCTTACAGGTCCAGATCAAAAGTCAGGCCCTGGAGAAGATTGACCTAAAGTTCATTGACACCGCCTCCAAGTTATGTCATGGTCATTTCCAGACCATGGAGGACAAGAAAGCATTCATGGGACCACTCAAGAAAGATATCATTGCCAAGGAGGAAGGTGATTGATTCCAGGATCACTTTGCACAGCTGGTGGGGTCTCAGCAATAAAATATTTCTAGAAAAAAAAAAAGAATGATTTAGGACTGGAGCCCATGCCTCCAGGGCATCAAGGTTGTGGTCTTTTTGGATCCATCTCTTGGGCTCTGGCTATCAGGGCTTATTCACCTGTTTCTGAGGTGTCCCATGCTCTCTTTGGCAACACAATTACACTTGGCTCTTTGATGACTGTGGCCATTTCCCCATGTAAATAATCTATATGATGCTGTATTTCTTCATAAACCTGCTTGGATTAAGCCAAATTAGTAAAAGATCTGAAGACACAGCTTCTATCTTCTCTATCCTTCTAAACTCCTGGCACCTCCCCATCAATAATTTGTCACTGATGTTGGATGTGCTGGTCCAGGTCAATCAGAAATAAAGAAAGGAAGGTTCAAAAATTCTCTGATGTCTCAGAAAGTGATGGCAGGTGGATGGCTTGCCAAAGCACAATAATTATGCCTTCCTTAGAACTGCTACCACTTGGGTAGAAGCTGCAGTCTTCCTCCCTATATTGCCATGTAGAGAAAGTTGAGTTATAGTTGATTCCACTTCCCATGGCTAACTTAGTCACCATTCTACTGTTGTGAAGAGTCAGCATGGCCAAGGCAAGTCCTATGAAAGAATTTAATTGTGGGGTTGCTTACATTTTGGAGGATTAATCCCATAGTAAACATGGCAGAATGCATGATGTTAGGCTTGGTGCTGTATGTATCTGAAAACTGCATCCTAACAGAATGACCAGAGAGATGAAAAGGGACCAAAATGGGGTGTGAAAATCTCAAAGCCCACCTGCAGTGACACAATTCCTTCAAGAATGTTGTATTTTTTCCACCAAGCCACACCACATAATCCTACTCTAATTGTCTCACTCCCTGAAGATTAAGCATATAGATACAGACACTTCTGTTGGGAATCTTTCTTCAAATCACCAAAATACCTTTGTTCGGAGTGCGGGAGAGATATAATCCTCAGTATAACCATCAGTGCCATGGATGGTGGTGTTTGGGGGGGGCATTGTTTTCTCAGTGAAATAGGAAAATTCTGATTACACATTTTTTTATGAGAAAGATGCTTTGGACAGTTGGGATGGCTCTTACTCTTTCGGTTAATATTATAACAAACATTAAATTGTATTCAGAAACATATTTTGATTATTATCTTTGTGTGTTTTGGATCTCATGGCAGTAATAGGTACCCGAGGTGTTAACTACCGTTTCTGTAACAGCAAACTGTCTCTCTCTACAGCCCAATGCTGTGTAGTTTGTATGGTTCATTTGTTGTTGGCTTGTTGTTATTGATGTTGTTTGTGTTGCTGAGGCTAGAGTCTGGGGCCTTGTACATGTTGGGCAGGCAAATTCTCCACCACTGAGTCTCCAGCCACTTTTCTGGAGGTTTTTGTTGCTGTAGATTGTACTGAAGAAGTCTTTCAGCTTTTATATTTGAAAAAGATACCACGGCAAGATACACAGCCACAACCAATGCACCACAATAAATAACCAACCCAACACATGACATTATGATACAGTAAGAATCAATTTAAAAGATATATCACCTCATTCTTGGGTTTGCCTATGTTCTTAATTTTTAGATTAAAAATCTTTTGAAACATTGAATGACACCTCTCATCTATCAACTACTGCCATTAAATATCGCATCTTCACAGCTGAATAAATAGACCAGCCAACATCCAGAATAGTCCTCCAGTCATTCAAGAAAGAGTTCCTAACTAAGGACAAATTGTTTCTACTGATTTCTTTCCTGGGGTTTCATTTTGGATTGCATGTTCACTTTTAAAGATGCTTGCTGATCTCTTCGTGGACCAGAGATGGAGGAAGCACACCACTCTATTTATTTTTTCACCACAAGATTAATTCAGGTCAATCTCAGCTCTCAGGTTTGTTCTTGTAGTGGTTTTGAAGGTTTCAAAGGAAATGTTGCTGCATGGAGAGCTATGAAGCTGCTGATGTTTGCAAGTCAGTTAGAGAGTGACTTCTACAAGCAGATCAGATTGGTGACCCTGGTCTTCTGGCTGTCAGGGGAACACCACTTTGGCCACTGATTCAAAGAATGTTCTGTTGAGAGCATTTGCTAAGGGGGTTCTGATGATGGCAACTTGCTGATGTCAGGGAACTCCAGGGACATGAGCTCACTGAATCACTGCTTTCATTGGAAAAGGAACTTTTTGGCCAGAACAATCCTCTTAGAATCTATCTTTCTGCACAGCAGCTCTGGATCATTTCTCCAATGCCCTGACTGGTTTAGCCTTAACTATAGGGGAAATCACACACACACACACACACACACACACACACACACACACACACACACACACACACTGTGGTTAGCATCTGCTTTCTTTCCCTGTCTACCTGGGCCACAAAATTTCTCCACCTCAAATATTTTCAGGTCTCAATAGATAAAAGTTCTGAAACTTCATCTTGATATGCACCAATAATACAGTAACACACAATTTCTAGCAGTCTATGTAACATTGATGTTTTGTCCAGGAAGCTCATAGCTCTTTTTTCAAGTAATCACCTAATCCAACCCTAAGTCACAAAAATTGCAAACCTGAAGACAAAAAGAATCTATTCTGAGTCAGGTGAAGTCTCTGCAATGTTCTTTTGAAGTTCATATACTGTTTTCAGATCTTCCCTCTGATATTCTAAAATGTCACCATCATTCCTTCACTGAGGGCTTTATCAAGAATGAAGTAGGAATATTGAATCCTCTCTGTGGCATTGGCTTTAACTCACTCAGTCTTGGAAGATACACTCATATCATGGATAAATTCTGTTCTGCCACCCACAGTGCAGAGCAAGCTACAAATCTATCAGATATGTGTCAGCATCTACATGTTCACAGTAATTCATGCTTCATGATTTATGACCACACATCTTGAACGATAATATGTCCTGTCTTGATCAAACAAGCTTCACATTATCATCCCCAAATTTTATCAATCGCCATCACCTTCAGTTTTAAAACAAACCCTGTAACATCAGTTATGGTTCTCTCTGCTGGAAATCAGGAATGCATGGAAAATAATTTGTAGGGTCCTTATGATCTGTTTCTGCTATCACAAAATTCAGGAAGTCATAATTTTCCCAATAACTCAAATTATCATTGTCATGACAGCTTTAGTCATCTCAGGGTTATGCTTTCTACATCCTAAGCTTCAGTCAAAATATTAATAGCAACCTCCAGCTATGCTGACCGAGTGCAGTTTGCTGTTTCTGTCTAGTAGTTGTGCTGTCACATGATCCATAAGTGATCCTCATATAGTTTTCCTTTATACTCAGCTGGATCTCATCATAATGAATGGGGCTGGGAGCCCACAATTCTGCCTTGTATATAGGGTGTCACCCTGCCTCTGGATAATTTTGCATTGTACTATCTGTACACGTCTTTCAGCTGATGTTCATTGATCCAGCAACATACATACATACATAGCTGTTGAGCTTCAGGGTAGTATATGAAATAGCTCAGCCAAATGATTAGTAGCTCCAACCTGCAATGTGCATATTGCCTGGTAAACATAGAGCTTTTTCAAGCATTGGTATATTTTGCCCTGAATCATCAATCTCTGTTGGTATAAAATACACTGTCTTGGCTTGCTGACCTGTGGAGAAAAGTAAGTTCCTCATTAGGCTGATACTATAATATGGATTCTTTCAGTCAATCTCTGCTTGTGACCTTCTGGAGAAGTAGCTGAACATTGGGAGCATCTGCTCTTCAAAGAGGTCAAACATGCCCTCTACAAATACTTTCTCAGGACTGGACATTTCAGTCCAGCGGTGAAACCGGAGTCTCCAGTAATTTTCTTTATGGAGGAACAAATGAGTAACGGGAGGAATGAGGGACTGTTGTCATCTCTGACACAAATTATCTTCGTCCACATGTTACTCTTGTGCGTGTGATGGAGTCATTCTGCTTTAGCACTCTACTGGAGTTGGAATCTTATGCATTTGGTTGTCATCTGTTTGGATAACAACCTAGATCAACACAGTTGACAACATTTTTTCATGACAGATTTCCCTACACATAGGGAGAACTGAGGACTCAGTAAGCTTACCACTGCCTTGGGCAGTAAACTGACAAGATTCTTTCTTGCTCACGAGCAAATCTTCCCTCCATGTGGGCTACTTGTTGGTGGATATCTGGGTTTTGAGTACAGTTATAAGGAGTTGGGCAGAGGACATGGAAGTTGAAAGGAGGGGCAGTTGAGTGCAGAGAAAGTCAATGTTTGACCTTGCTTACTGAATGTAATAAACCAAAGGGGCAGTGGTTCCCATAATTCAAATAAGTGAATCATGTGACTATGAAACAGCATGTGATTATATTGGAGAGTCCTATATTACTGGATAACTGGATAGATACCAGGACATTTTTAGCTCTTTTGTTTTCAATGAAGTAGTTCAAACTTCTATGTAGGTTTGTATTTTTAGTGTATTTTGCAAAGAGTCACTTTCTTGATGCATATACTTTTTCCAATTATGGCCACTCCCACCTAATTTATCGAATTGGTTTTTTCTTCCAAGTCCACTGGGTACTTCAAATTTAATATGAGAAACTGAAGACAATGTCCTAAATCTTGTCTCTTGTCTTAGGATTTCCATTGTTGTCAAGTGACACATGACCACAATAATTCTTAGAAAGAAAAATTTTATTGAGGCTGGTTTACAGTGCAGAAGTTTAGTCCATTATCATCATGGTGGGGAGCATGGCAGTGTGCAGGCAGAAATCGAGCTGGAGGACCTGAGAGCTCTAAATTTTGATCTGCAAGTAGCAGAAAGAGATTGGGTTATACCAGGCTTGAGCATATATCAGACCTTGAAGCCCTCTTCCAGTTACACACTTCCTCTAACAAGGCTACACCTAGTGCAACAAGACCACACCTCTTAGTAGAGCCATTCTCAATGGGTCAAGCATTCAAACACACAAGTCCATGCAGGCCATGCCTATTCCAACCACCTCATCTTGGAATTACTCCACACTATCAGCTGGTATCTCATCCTAATTAGGACCAGGTGGTAAATTGTACTGAAATCCTGAATTGGGGAAGTTTTGGGTCCTAGTAATTCTTCATAGCTCCAACAGTCATTAAGTTCTGTGTCTGTTGTTCTGTCTTTATCGTTGAGGAGAGCATGCCTACTTCTTTTGTATTTATTTTAATGTTTCAAAATGTTATTTACAGTCACATAATACATTTTTATCTAAAACACCACACTTTACTTCCCTCAATTCATTCCTATCTGTAACCACTATTCCTTTACACACTATGTATTTTTAAAGAAGATAACAGAGCCCACTTAGCATGGATAGAATTAGCAAAATCTACTGGAGCATGAGTAGCCTCTCAGGGATGTATCCCCAAAGAAAACTGGCTCTCTTCTCCTCAGCAGCCACCATTTGCCAGCAAGTCCTTACCTAAGGATGGTCCTGCATGAGCCTCTCCCTTGTTAATGCTGAGATGTTCATTGCCCAAATCTTGCTCACCTTTTGGGCATGCAGGTACAATTGCTATGAAGTAATGTGTGCAGCAACCCTATCATAACAGATAAATACTGTTTTGGTTTGGACATCCTTACCTCTGCATCTCAAAAATTTCCTCTACCTTTTTCTGCCATAACTCCATCGCTTTGTAGTATGAGGTTGTGATATAGCCGGGTCATGTAAGCTGAGAACTCCACAGACCCATATTCTCTGTACATTGATCAAGTGGTCTTTTAGGACTCTAATAACTGTTATACACTGTTAGGAGAAGTATAGGACCAGAAAGGTGTACAACTTACAGAGAAAGTCTGACACAAGAGTGAGTTTGAAACATGTCCAATCCCTGAAAATATTATCCTGAATACAACACTAGGAGCATTGTGTCCTCCTTGTCTGAGCCTGCATGTTCCAGCTCACTTACAACACCTACCTCCACCACCCTTGAGGTAATCATTTACTCTGGTGACTAGATTACAGGTTAAACTTCCTTTCATTCTATTATGACAGGACCAGCCAACACATGGAGTTCTTCATGCAAATGAAACATTCACAGCACATTTGCACTGGAGAATAATGCAGTTACCCTGAAAGCCCCTACCTACATGTTCACTCCAATTTAAGGAGATCTGTTTCACTGAAAACCGTCTCAAGAGAAGACTATTTCTCCCACACTTACACCAACCAAGATCTTGGTATCCTAACTGGCTACTCATCATTCTTTCCAGTCAAGCCTGGGGTACAATGGTGCCTAGATATGCCCAAGGGAAAAACAGATTTGACTGACAGAGACTCTTTTCTGATGATTACCTAGAGCTATACTATTTTATGTGTCTAGAAATGAAACTTAGAAAACAATACTATTTATTTACAGTGGGCAAATAGTAGCCAGATCTCCCCTAGGGGCTATGTCCTACACATACATATTTAGCCCAGTCAACATCAACATAAATAAATGTGGAACTTTGAATCTAGTGTGGAAAGGGTTGGTTACTCCCATAACATTCACACTACTATTTCACTTGGGATCGTGATTTGCTGGCTGAGGAACATTGTTAATCACAGGGTTCACTGTTGAGGAAATGGTTGATTATTTTCTCACTGTTAGCATGAAGGCCATATCCTAATATTGTGAATGTTATCAGGCAGGGATGAACCTTCCAGGTTAGTACCAGATTGAGTTCTCCATGTCCTATGACTCAAGGATATAATGTCTTCAGCAAAAGGACCTTAACATTGAGTTTTGGAGGCTAACCATGAGCCATGGGATTATTCCATATTTTTGAAGGGATTGTATCTATGGGACATTTTTACTAGATAAATTTTTGGGTGAGAAACTCTCTTGTCAGTATAGAGTAACTCCATTTAAATCCATTTTATATATGCAGATGTACATATTTTACCACCTGTTTACTAATGGGTCTAAAATTATCTATGGGACTATGGAACTATCTTATCATGTTCATAATTAACAAGGTTCACAAGGTTCATGGGTGGGTGAGACTGTTGAAGGCTTTCCCCCAGCAGGTTATAAAAAAATATAGTAGACAAAGAATTGATACATCTGTAACATGGATCAATCCTGAAAACAATGCTAAGTGAAAGAAGCAGTTCATGAAGTCTAATGCAGCCTGAACACATTTATATTTAAATAGTCACCCAAAAATATTCCTCCATGCTCTGACACAACTAGATATAAAGCACAGTTATTGTAGTATGTGACCTCCCAGATCTCAGCTACGTAAGGCATCTTTGGAAGAGTAGAGATTTTATTAATGAGGCCTTATTTGTTGCAACGCTACCATTCTGCATAACTCTCCTTTATCAGTCATTCCCTACCCTAAATTTGACAAGTTAAAATGAATAACGCAATTCATAGATATTTGCTTTAGAGTGCAACACACTTTTCCTTATAGCTCTTAGTCATTTCCTGACATGTCTAAGAGCTGTTGAAATCTTCTAATGGGTGGTCATTTAATGAGTGGACCCTGGCCCCTCAAATACTTCCAGATCCTGTATTTTGTTTTTGTTTTTGTTTTTGTTTTGTTTGTTTGCTTGTTTTGTTTTTTGAGACAGGGTTTCTCTGTATGGCCCTGGCTGACCTGGAATTCACCTCGAACTCAGAAATTTGCCTGTCTCTGCCTCCCAAGTGCTGGGATTAAAGGTGAGCACCACCACCGCCTGGCAGATCCTGTATTTTTATTCAGGTCTTTGGTCAGAAAGACAATGAGAATATTATCAAATAATTATTTTGTGTGCTTTGTTTTCTTTTAATTGATGTAGGTAGTATCCTATCTCAGCATGTCTATTAATTTCATGGACCCAAACATTATCAGTCTGACAGAGCTCCATAATGAGAGCCACACTGTTGACAAACAGTAATAGCGGCAGTAAGATATGTTAGGAACTTAACTTTACTGATTGTGGAATCAATTATTCTTTTAAAAATCTGAGAGAATTGAATATAAATAGTAAATACATTAACAACTAGTATAACTCCATAGGTTGCTTTAACCCCATCATGTATTCTAGCTTTTTACTTAAAATATGATACTAACAAAGAAAAAGTTAAATAAATGCTTTCTTTGTATCATAACCAGTTGGAAACAGATAGAACGGACTGAAGGCAGTCAAGACTGTATCTCACTTAGTTGTTTCCACAAATTAAACCATTAGCCAAACTTCCAGAAACTTCTTCAACAATCTACATTTGCAGTTGCTCTTAAGGAGCTGAACCTTGTGTATTTGGAGCCAGAGTTATAGACTGGTCCTTGTAGATGAAGCACACATGTGCATTAGTGTGCTAGGGATCCACCTTTAGTTTTCATGTCACTTTGCATCTATAATTATTAGAATTTACAACCCTTTGCTGTTGATCAAAAGAGAGATGCTAGTGTTTCTTAATATGGTTAGTATGAATTTCTATTGAAGTACTATAAATTTGCTAATAGTGGTTGAAAATGGCATTAGATTTTAGAGTTGAAGATGCAGCTCACTGTTAAAGCACTTATTCCAACAGGAGACTGTCAGCCTTCATGGGTTAATACTGGTTATGCTTGAGAAGGTTATACTTATTCTAAAAGTTGCATCCTTCTTTTTATTCCTATGCCTTTGAGGTACTGACTTTGCAGCTCATTGAGCAAAATGCAATCCAAAGGGATTGTATCTGAATTCTCTTAAAAAACATTGATATTTTATTTCTAGTTTGTGATTTGCATAAATTTTTAGTATACAGACATATAAAATGTATGCAAGTATAGAAATTTACAAAATGAAAGTCAGAGTTTACAGTAACTTCTATTTCTTCTTAATCATTAGAATACAAGTACAATTGATATCCAGCAAAAGTTCCAATCTTTTAGAATTAGAGAGATTCTCATATTCAATCACCACAACCACAGATTTCCTCAGTCACCAGCTCTTAATCTAAATCACTGGTGAGGCATTGCTTGCTAACTTTTCAAATCCATATACAAAGCAGTTAATAGCGCCTACAATAATCATGCTATGTAGCAATGAGAAGCATATCTTTCCAGGCAGGTAGTAACTTGCAGGGTCAACAAGTGCTGAGGCTGGAGGATTATTTCAGGATTTGGTTCTTCTACCATGTGGACCCAAGATCAATCTCAAGTAATCATGTTTGGCGAGTGGCACATTTACCCATTGTACCATTTAACTGGACCCTCAAACAGTTATTACATGAATTAAAGCACAGTATGGTTCCATGGAGCTTTTTCTTCTCTGCTTAATCTTGGTTATCACTTACCCCTCTGCACTATTTAAAAATTTCCACTTGCCCCTAAATCAGATAGGGGACTAATATCCAATGTATATCTAAAGAACTCAAGAAGGTGGACTCCAGAAGATCAAATAACCCCATTAAAAATGGGGCTCAAAACTAAACAAAGAATTCTCACCTGAGGAATACCAAATGGCTGAGAAGCACCTGAAAAAAAATGCTCAACATCCTTAATCATCAGGGAAATGCAAATCAAAACAACACTGGAGAAAGAGGAACAATCCTCCATTG
Source organism: Mus musculus (assembly GCF_000001635.26). NCBI lineage: Eukaryota > Metazoa > Chordata > Mammalia > Rodentia > Muridae > Mus > Mus musculus. The sequence continues at coordinate 3,486,804 of NC_000080.6, read as the reverse complement.
TTGGTGGGATTGCAAGCTTGTACAGCCACTCTGGAAATCAGTCTGGTGGTTTCTCAGAAAATTGGACATAGTATTACAGGAGGATCCCGCAATACCTCTTCTGGGCATATATCCAGAAGATGTTCCAACTGGTAATAAGGACACATGCTCCACTATGTTCATAGCAGCCTTATTTATAATAGCCAGAATCTGGAAAGAACCCAGATGCCCTTCAACAGAGGAATGGATACAGAAAATGTGGTACATTTACACAATGGAGCACTACTCAGCTATTAAAAAGAATGAATTAATGAAATTCCTAGGCAAATGGATGGACCTAGAGGGCATCATCCTGAGTGAGGTAACCCAATCACAAAAGAACTCACATGATATGTACTCACTGATAAGTGGATATTAGCCCAGAAACTTAGAATACCCAAGATACAAGTTACAAATTGCAAAACACATGAAACTCAAGAAGAAGGAAGACAAAAGTGTGGATACTTTGCCCCTTCTTAGAATTGGGAACAACACACCCATGGAAGAAGTTACAAAGACAAAGTTTTGAGCTAAGACGAAAGGATGGATGATCTAGAGACTGCCATACCCGGCGATCCATCCCACAATCAGCCTCCAAACGGTGACATCATTGCATACACCAGCAAGATTTGCTGAAAGAACCCTGATATAGCTGTCTCTTGTGAGGCTATACCGGTGCCTGGCAAACACAGAAGTGGATGCTAAAAGTCAGCTATTGGATAGAACATAGGGCCCCCAATGGAGGAGCTAGAGAAAGTACCCAAGGAGCTGAAGGGTTCTGCAACCCTGTAGGTGGAACTGTTGTCTTAGTTAAGGTTTCATTGCTGTGAACAGACACCATGACCAAGGCAAGTCTTATAAAAAACAACATTTAATTGGGGCTGGCTTATGGGTTCAGAGGTTCAGTCCATTATCATCAAGGTGGGAGCATGGCAGTATCCAGGTAGGCATGGCGCAGGAGGAGCTGAGAGTTATATGTCTTCATCCAAAGGCTGCTAGTGGAAGACTAACCAGTAACCCCAGGGCTTGTGTGTCTAGCTGCATATGTAGCAGAAGATGGTCTAGTCAGCCATCACTGGGAAGAGAGACCCCTTGGTCTTGCAAACTTTATATGTCTCAGTACAGGGGAATGCCAGGGCCATGAAGTGGGATGGGGTGGGTATGGAAGTGGGGGTGGGGGACTTTTGGGATAGCAACTGAAATGTAAATGAAGAAAATACCTAATTAAAAAAATTTGGAAATGGAAAAAAAACAGAAAAAAGAAAAAGAAAAAGAAAATGTCTTGCAACATTACAAGGAATTGACACAAGTCTGTTCTGAGGGACATACAGTTACACATATGAGGCAAATGTCATTTTTGTATAATTTAATTGGGTTTTCTTCTTATATAGTCAGGAGGATTAGACATTCTGCTCCCTTCTTCCTTCAGTGCATCTTGGAGTTTCGACCCATAAGTTCTTGCACCCATAATTACATAACTTATCATAGACTCAGACTGTGGTGTTGTGAGGAAGCGAAGACATGTTACAGGCATATGAAACTCAGATGGGCTGTTGGGAGCAGCATCTGCCTGTACAGGTGTCAAGGCAGCTAAAATCAGAGCAATATGCAGGACAGCTAGCTTTAAGCTAAGGCACCAGTGTGGATGGAGTGGGCAGGGAAGGTGTGGAATGCTCAAGGTAAAGAATGACTTGGAACTAAAAGAGGGAGAATCAGAAGATCTGTGTGGAGATCGGGTACAGAGAGGTGGGGGCCTGATTGGGCAGATGTTAATGTCACTGTATGATGTTAACACTGTATACCCACTTGAATGAATAGGAAAATTTCATAATGTAATGGGAAAAAAATTTCCACTTGCAGGCTCCTCCCCATCTGCTTTCATAGAACATATATTCTGCCCTCCCACTTACCTTGAGATCTGTCTTTTTTTTTTCTTCTTCCCTTTTATAGTCCCATTACTGCTTTCTGGACTTTACAGGCCCTTCATATTAAACACATTTGTCTGGAACTCCATAGCTATGACCCACATGTAAGACAGAAGAGACACATGGATTCAAAGTATCCATTTTTCTTCCCAAATCTTCATTTGTTCTGCTGCTCATGTTCCCTAGACCTGAGCTGAGGTTCTAAGGCCTCCGAATCTCTGCAGCTGGTTGGAAGTTTGAACAGTGTTTCTTTTTCTCTTTTTCCTGCTTTTGCACTACTGCTTGTTTTGTTTTTCACACAGCTTCTCATTTAACTAGAAGAGGGGCTCTCAGATTCTGTCTCTGTCTCCCTGTTTCTCTCTCTGTCCCTCTCTATCTTGTCCTCTCCCACTGTGAGTGTGTGTGTGTGTGTGTGTGTGTGTGTGTGTGTGTGTGTGTGTGTGTGTGTGTGTGTGAGTTCCTATCCTCTCATCCTTTTATGTTCATAAAGACACAGTTCAGACCAGTTTAAGCACATAACTTGCTCTAAATTCCAGTGTGGCCTCAAGGTGTTATCTCTACAAGACACTACTTTAAATAAGAGTTGACATCCTCCTAAGGGAAATGATTTTGGGGGAAAAGCACAGAGATCTGAAGAAAATGCATTCCAAACTGTCCATGTGTTGACTCCTCTTTACAGCAACTCTCAAGGAGAAACATTGTATATAGTTTAGAAAGGATGTATGCTACAATATCCCAGAGTGGTTCCACTTGCTAGCTTCTTGCCTGACATTCTCATGTTCTTCTGATAGATAGTGTATCTAAAGCTAGCAACAGCACATTTTTAAGAACATAGGAATTGCCACAAATGGGTCTGTGCCAAGGTATTTGGCATTTCTTTGCTGGGTGTAGCACCATAGCAGTGATCTATATCATGTTCACCTCTGTGGCTGAAGGTTTAGTGTGAGTGAGTGTGAGTGTGAGTGAGTGAGTGAGTGTGTGTGTGTGTTTCCAGCTCATGTTGTTTCTACATAGCTCAGGCTGATATCTTACTTGCTACTACTCTGTCCTCAGCTCTGTAGCATTCCCCTGTACAGAGGCATATAAAGTTTGCAAGACCTATTGGCCTCTCTTTCCAGTGATGGCCAACTAGGCCATCTTCTGATATATATACAGCTAGACACACGAGCTCTGGGAGGTACTGGTTAGATCATATTGTTGTTCCACCTATAGGGTTGCAGACCTCTTTAGCTCCTTGTGTACTTTCTCTAGCTCCTCCACTGGGGGCCCTGTGATCCATCCAATATCTGACTGTGAGCATCCACTTCTGTGTTTGCTAGGCCCTGGCATAGCCTCACAAGGGACAGCTATATCAGGGTCTTTTCAGCAAAATCTTGCTAGTGTGTGCAATGGTGTCCGCGTTTGGAGGCTGATTATGGGATGGATCCCTGGGTAGGGATGTCTCTAGGTGGTCCGTCCTTTCATCTCAGCTCCAATCTTTGTCTCTGTAACTCATTCCATGGGTGTGTTGTTCCCAATTCTAAGAAGGAGCAAAGTGTCCACACTTTGGTCTTCAATCTTCTTGATTTTCATGTGTTTTGCAAATTGTATCTTATATCTTGGGTATTCTAAGTTTCTGGACTATTATCCACTTATTAATGAGTACATATCATGTGAGTTCTTTTGTGATTGGGTTACCTCACTCAGGATGATGCCCTCCAGGTCCATCCATTTGCCTAGGAATTTCATTAATTCATTCTTTTTAATACCTGAGTAGTACTCCATTGTGTAAATGTACCACATTTTCTGTATCCATTCCTCTGTTGAGGGGCATCTGGGTTCTTTCCAGCTTCTGGCTATTATAAATAAGGCTTCTATGAACATAGTGGAGCATGTGTCCTTCTTATAGGTTGGAATATCTTCTGGATAGATGCCCAGGAGAGGTATTGCGGGATACTCCGGTATACTATTTCCAATTTTCTGAGAAACCACCAGACTGATTTCCAGAGTGGTTGTACAAGCTTGCAATCCTACCAACAATGGAGGATTGTTCCTCTTTCTCCACATACTTGCCAGCATCTGCTGTTACCTGAATTTTTGATCTTAGCCATTCTGACTGGTGTGAGGTGGAATCTCAGGGTTGTTTTGATTTGCATTTCCCTGATGATTAAGGATGCTGAACATTTTTTCAGGTGCTTCTTAGCCATTCAGTATTCCTCAGGTGAGAATTCTTTGTTTAGTTTTGAGACCCATTTTTAATGAGGTTATTTGATTTTCTGGAGTCCACCTTCTTGAGTTCTTTATATATGTTGGATATTAGTCCCCTGTCTGATTTAGGATAGGTAAAGATTCTTTTCCAATCTGTTGGTGGCCTTTTTGTCTTATTGAGAGCCTGCCGTTCTTTATTACACCTTGATGGTACACACCTCTGCTTACTAGAATCTTTAGGAAATTAAGTGATAGGACTAATATAATGACATTGACAAGGTACACCATCTGGCAGTCACGGGAAACTCACTAATACAGGACTCATGCAGGCAATTTCAACTGCTCCAAAAACTTGACTGGTAGGTTGCCTTTGCAATACACCAGCTGGGTACTATCCTGTAACCCTCTATCCTTCTATTCTCTTTTGAGCAAAATAGAGTGACAAAGACAATAGTAGCAGACTAGCGCTCAAGCTAAGATGGATGCTATTGATAGACTTTCTCTGAGAGATAAACTTCACAGAATCAGCTGGAAACTGAAGGAAAGAGATTATTATTATTATTATTATTATTATTATTATTATTATTATTTTCTTTATTTACATTTCAAATGTTGTCCCCTTTCCTAGTTTCCTCTCTGTAAATAGAGGCATAGAGGAAGAAAGAGTTTTATTTAGCTGGTTTTCAGGTAATAAGTGTGGGGATAGGAACTCTCCACCTTAATCTCTACCCTGTCATCCAAACACTGTCCCTTTAACTATGTAAGAAAACCCATGTGTAGACCTCAAGAAATCAGAAATCAGGGGTTTGTGGTGTGGGGTACATGTTATATACCAATAGATCTTTTTAAATGGCCCAACAAACATTTGAGTGAAATAATAAAAATGTTACCATTTTGTGGGGTAGTGGGCTGTGCACAGACAGCCTGGTCTCCAGTCGAACAAAGGTCTGGAACCCCAGAGACTAGATGGATGGTGATTTCCACCTACATGGGACGGAAGGTGTTCCATCATGTCTCCTGGCCTTCTGGCTCCTGTCAAAGTTACCATCCCCACAGCCCCCACAGGAGAGGTGTGTGGCTATCAGTCACGTAGGAGCAGCACCAAGCCTTCCCACAAATGAGAGGTACCTGCTGTCGAACCCTGAATCACCCCAAAAACTGTATATAAATCCTATCCAGGGAATTAAAGGTGCTCGAGAACTACTCTGTCATCTGAGTGTTATGTTCCAAGAGCTGTAACATTTGGGAAGAGATCTTCTCTCCATCTGAGGTTCCACTGCACTCCTCACTCAATAGTCGGCTTCTCCTTGGCCCAGCCCAACCCAACTCAGTGCAAAGCAGCTCAGAGTTACTGAGTGACCTGGAAGGCATGGCAGAAACTTCATCTTTGCCTGCAATCACTTCCCTTGGCTGGAACCCTGGCATTAGGCCTGGCCAGAGATCTCCATGGAAAACCTCTGGTACCCAGACCCACATCATTGAGGATCACTTCTGGTGGACATGTTATATAGCAGCCTGAAGAAACAAGAGCCATAAATATACTTATTAACTAAATCCAATTCATGAAATGAAACCACCAGCAACAGGAGAATCAGAAGTGGAGAGGTAGGCCTACCCAAAGATTTCTCAGAGTCAATTGTTAAAGGACAAACAACTCTCGTTCTGTGTCCTTGTTCAGGAGTAGCCTCAATAAGAATGATCTAGCTCTATAAGCGGCATGTGGTGGCAAGATGCCTCACAGGAAATTCTCAGCTCCCAGGCATGGGTCATTGGGCTTCTTGCCTCACAGGCACAACAGCCGGCATCATGGGAAAATTAAGAGCCTCCCCAAGGATGACCCTTCCAAGCCTGTTCACCTCACAGCTTTTCTAGGCTACAAGGGTGCCATGACCCACATCGTCTGGGAAGTTGACAGGCCAGGATCTAAGGTGAACAAAAAAGAAGTTCTGGAGGCTGTGACCATTGTGGAAACCCCACCAATGGTGGTTGTGGGCATTGTAAGATATGTTGAAACCCCACGAGGCCTCTGGACCTTCATGACTATATTTGTTGAGCATATCAGTGATGAGTGTAAAAGGCAGTTCTATAAGAAGTGGCACAAATCTAAGAAGACGACTTTTACCAAGTACTGTGAGAAATGGCAGGATGACACAGGCAAGAAGCAGTTGGAAAATGACTTCAACAGCATGAAGAACTATTGCCAGGCCATTCGCATGATTGTTCACACTCAGATGAGTCTGCTTCCTCTGTGCCAGAAGGCACACTTGATGGAGATCCAGGTGAATGGAGGCACTGTGGCTGAGAATCAAGACTGGGCCCAAGAGAAGCTGGAGCAGCAGGTTCCTGTAAACCAGGTGTTGGGGCAGGATGGGATGATTGATGTCATCAGCGTGACAAAAGGCAAAGGATACAAAGGGGTGACCAGTTGTTGGCAGACAAAGAAACTACCCCAAAAGACCCATCGAGGTTTGCACAAAGTTGCCTGGATTAGAGCCTGGAACCCTGCCTGTGCAGCTTTCTCTATGGCTCGAGCTGGACAGAAAGGCTACCATCACTGAACAGAGATTATCAAGAAGATTTACAAGATTGGTCAAGGATGCCTCATTAAGGATGGTAAACTGATCAAGAACAATGCATCTACTGACTATGACCTGTCTGATAAGAGCATCAACCCACTGGGTGGCTTTGTCCATTATGGTGAGGTAACCAATGACTTCATCATGATCAAAGGCTGTGTGGTGGGGACCAAGAAGCGAGTGCTTACCCTTTTTAAGTCCTTACAGGTCCAGATCAAAAGTCAGGCCCTTGAGAAGATTGACCTGAAGTTCATTGACACCGCCTCCAAGTTTTGTCATGGTCATTTCCAGACCATGGAGGGGAATAAAGCATTCATGGGACCACTCAAGAAAGATATCATTGCCAAGGAGGAAGGTGATTGATTCCAGGATCACTTTGCACAGCTGGTGGGGTCTCAGCAATAAAATATTTCTAGAAAAAAAAAAAGAATGATTTAGGACTGGAGCCCATGCCTCCAGGGCATCAAGGTTGTGGTCTTTTTGGATCCATCTCTTGGGCTCTGGCTATCAGGGCTTATTCACCTGTTTCTGAGGTGTCCCATGCTCTCTTTGGCAACACAATTACACTTGGCTCTTTGATGACTGTGGCCATTTCCCCATGTAAATAATCTATATGATGCTGTATTTCTTCATAAACCTGCTTGGATTAAGCCAAATTAGTAAAAGATCTGAAGACACAGCTTCTATCTTCTCTATCCTTCTAAACTCCTGGCACCTCCCCATCAATAATTTGTCACTGATGTTGGATGTGCTGGTCCAGGTCAATCAGAAATAAAGAAAGGAAGGTTCAAAAACTCTCTGATGTCTCAGAAAGTGATGGCAGGTGGATGGCTTGCCAAAGCACTAATAATTATGCCTTCCTTAGAACTGCTACCACTGGGGTAGAAGCTGCAGTCTTCCTCCCTATATTGCCATGTAGAGAAAGTTGAGTTATAGTTGATTCCACTTCCCATGGCTAACTTAGTCACCATTCTACTGTTGTGAAGAGTCAGCATGGCCAAGGCAAGTCCTATGAAAGAATTTAATTGTGGGGTTGCTTACATTTTGGAGGATTAATCCCATAGTAAACATGGCAGAATGCATGATGTCAGGCTTGGTGCTGTATTTATCTGAAAACTGCATCCTAACAGAATGACCAGAGAGATGAAAAGGGACCAAAATGGGGTGTGAAAATCTCAAAGCCCACCTGCAGTGACACAATTCCTTCCAGAAGGTTGTATTTTTTCCACCAAGCCACACCACATAATCCTACTCTAATTGTCTCACTCCCTGAAGATTAAGCATATAGATACAGACACTTCTGTTGGGAATCTTTCTTCAAATCACCAAAATACCTTTGTTCGGAGTGCGGGAGAGATATAATCCTCAGTATAACCATCTAAACAGTGCCATGGATGGTGGTGTTTGGGGGGCATTGTTTTCTCAGTGAAATAGGAAAATTCTGATTACACATTTTTTTATGAGAAAGATGCTTTGGACAGTTGGGATGGCTCTTACTCTTTCGCATTCCTCAGACCTAACCTTAGTTCAGCTTCCAATTTACCTACTTCCCTTTACTATGACCATATCTGAGTCTCATTCCTTCCTTTTCCCCAGGGTGTACACTGGCATAGAGTCAAGAAATGAATTGATTATTCCAAGCGGCCTTCTCCAGGGGCCATAAGCAATCCTACTTGGTATTGTTATTCTCTCTCCTGACTGGCCAGATGTGCAAGCTTAGGAACCTTTTGGGAAACTCTATGTAGTAGCATACTATGATGACAAGCAATGTGATCAGAGGCCTATAGTTGCTTAGGCAGTGGGTACCAATGCCCTTTCTTTGCTCTGGTTTTAGGGATTGTAAGTTGTATCCTGGTACTCTGAGCCTCATGGATTTGGGAAGGGAAATTCTCCCTCAATGGAACGACTTCCATCCAAGACTGTTCTGCTCTTCATCTCCAGAAAGAAGCAAAGGACCTCAAATCTCAGCATGTACACCAGTAGGATCAGGCTGAACAGTTTCAAGCATTGTGTTTCAGTCCTCAGAGCCACCATACAAGGTACAGTCTGTTTTTTGAACAAATGGCACAATTGAGTCATGGTGAAGTCAACCTTGTGGATAAGAAGAAGGATTAACTCTGGCCCTTGGTAGAGCACTGATCTCGTATGATCAAGGCCCTGGATCTAACTATGGGAAATGAAAAAGAAATTTCAAACATAAAGACACACACAAACAATTTAGAACTACCAATGCAGCTACTTTCAACTTCCCTGTACCTTCCTGAAATGTTTCAAATGTAATATTGAAACTGAATATTTGTGGTGTCTTGAGTTCAAACATTCATTCATTGATTTAGGTTTCTGAGGAATGATGGGTACTCATCTAGTCTCAGTCCATTTAAGATTCACAAACATTGTCCCAGACAATGAGACCCATCTTTCTTCAGCATAGAGAAGATGAATCACTAGACTATGCACGTAGCAGTAAAGGGGCTTGATACAGCCAAACTTTGGCTCAGACCCTCTGGCCAGGCCCACTTGGATAATGTGCCTGCTTTTGCACAGTTGTCAGTCTTATCAGCAAGTGTCCTGTGAGCAAAAAAACCAAGAAGACTCCTCCAGTAAGAGTAAAAGATGCTTGTGACTGTCTGCAGTTAAGGTAGTAGAGTTCTCATAACTTGGGCCTTCATTTCTCCAGGCCCAGCTGTCCCCTGGCTTTGGCAGTGGCATATTGATGGGACTGTCTGTTCTAGAAAACACATGCTGGGATGTTAGAAAGGATGAGCTCTCAGCTTCCATAGTGATATCTCTTTTGGAGCCCTTACTTGAGGGCCTAGTACCAAATCAGGCCATATTCACAGATGGTTCTTTCTTTCCCACCACTGATAATCAGGCCTTTCTTTATTTTATTCATATTACTGTTGTTGATAGAGTCTCATGTTTCCCAGGCAGGCACAGAGTCATGATCCTTCTGCCCTATGTCCATGGTGTTGAAATAAGAGGCTTGTCACCACACCAGTAATCCAGCTGTCTCTTCTTTATTGGATGGTCTCTTCATTGATGCCCTTTCCTGCCTGTTGACACTTTAGGGACATTCCATGATGGTTAGCTGAATGAACAAATTAAGGGCAGAGGAAAATAGACTTGTTCACAGCTAACAGTAATGTAAGGAGCATGGAATAAGTGCCAAGTGATAGTGAGGTGTGCCACAGCTAACAGGGAAGGAAGAAGGGAAAGTCATTGTGTCCCTGCAGCTGGCACAACAGTGTCAATGCTCCTCCCTGCAGATCTCTGTCATTCAGAAAACATCAAAGTGGGGTGAGTATACTGTCATGGATAGATACAAGTTATACTCATGCGTTTGTAAGTAAAACCTTCCAGAACCTACAAAGCCTTTGTGGTCTCCTCTCTAGCAATATGCTGGCAGCTTCCCTTCACTCATTTTCTATCTTGAACCTGAAGGGAAGCTTGATTTCCCCATCGTTTAGCCAGGAATATCTATGTCACTAAACAATATATCGTTTAGAGTTACATGGTTGTGAAATTTGTTCTCAAAATAGTTATTGCATTTATTGATTTTTGCATGTATATATGTGCATGGGCAAGATTGTGCTATAGCATGTGTGTGGGGCCAAGGACAACATGCACTAGCAGGTTCTGTCATGCTACCACATCCATCCCTGGGATCAAACTCTAGCTGTCAATCCTGGCACACTCTGGACTCACTGAGTTACATTATCAACTCCCAGTTTGAAATTCTATGCATTTACTTCACTTTTGTGTTTAGATTTCATGTGTATATAACATGCTTGTTTGTTATAGAGTTTTACCTGTGTGGCTGCTCTGGTAACTGACTGCATCCTCCATTCTATTGTATAAGGAAAGCACAATTTATTTCGTAGTTCTCTAGTTGACAGTCATTTGAATTGTGTTCACCTTTGGTCACGAAAATGGTGTTTTCAATAAATCCTAGGCACACATTTCAAGAAAATATTGCTGGGTAAAGTTGTTGAGTTTAATTTTAGCATTAATGCCTCACTTTTCTGAATGAACTGTGTGTGCATCTGGGGATACTCAACTGTAGTTCAACTTAGTCCCTGGCATGGAACGCATCTGTTTCATCAGTTTAAGTTTAAAATAGAGCAGAATTACTTCACAGGAAGTAGATTCAACGTTACTTGCAACACCTAGTGCTAAATTAATGTTTTTTGAGTGATAGAAATCAAATAGCAAAATCTATCTATCTATCTATCTATCTATCTATCTATCTATCTATCTATATCTTGGTTCTGACCTCAACAACAAAGAAGCCCATGAACACAGGTCTCAAAGAAAACATGAATTCAGGTGTGAGTCCTGAACTGTTCTAGCACACTGGATGTCAAACACTGGCTCTTACCCACTGGAACTTCCTGTTGTTTATTAAACTTATTCTCATGATCCAAAACAGCAGAGAAAAGGAAACCAGAGGTAGGGAGCCAGAGATGAATGAGAACCCTCAATGGGCCTGGAGGAGTAAACTAACTCTCTAAAAATTTTCCAGGGGATATAGGCTCACATGCAACCCGCGGTGACATTTGTGTTTTCTTCAGAACAAGGATTTTTGATCCTGGGTTCCTGTTACTCCATGGAAGCCCAGAGCACACAATCAGTATTTTCAAGGAGGAAATCCAACATAAAGATGTCTGGATTACGGTTTACAAGGAATTCTGATATATCTCCAAGGTGAACACATAGGGCCATAGGCCAAGAGCAGCGAGGGTCAAAGTGGGGCTCCCTGGTCTCAGCACTGGCACTGCTTGGAACTTGTAAAAGGAAAATCATCCTGGTGACCCGAAGCCTAATTACCAAAATCCAGAGGGAAACATGCAAAAAAATGAAGGAAATTGGCACTGTCCCAGAGTCTAAGGCAGTAGACAAGAAAGGAGCAATGGTAAAATCTGTTCACAAACTTCGACAGACCAAGTGGCACCAGATCACTTCTGCTGTAGTCTGAGCAATCAGCACCAATGCTCATGATGATTAAGTATAAAGACTCACCATAAACTCACAATACCTAGCATATGACAGAAGCTAACACCTGTCAAGACCTCTTGAAATGTGTGCTGTGAGATCACACTCTAGTACCCTTATCCCCTGACTCCATGCGACAGGCTCTGCTTTTTATTTGGAGGAAGGGGATCAGAATACTTCCCACACAGTACATATACCTACTAACCAGGCATCAGTTCTGTCTCTTAGAAGAATATATAAAAATTAGTCTGGGGATGAGAATATGATTGAGGCACAACCTCTTGTGATCTGACAAATACTGGGGATGATGTTATGGTGTCAAAACAGAAAACAGAACTGGGCGTAATGCTTACATGTTCTTCAAATCACTGTTGCTATAATGATCCAGAATTGCATGCAGTTCATTCCTCTCATAGGTCATAATCTGAGGGTGAAATGGCAGTTTATCTGCCTTGTTCATCTCTGTATCCCGATCACTGGGGAAGAGCAGTGCAGATGATGCCTTCAAGATAGTCCTTTTAGGTAGAGTAGAGAAAAATAAGAGAGACCAGGAGAGACGATGCTAAGTCCCATGGAAAAGCCTGTGGAAAAGGAATGCATAAAACCTAAAGAAATGAAGGCAGGTCTACTCAGAAGAGGACAGGCCACAGAAGCAACAGAGCTTCTGGGACAGGGTCCTACAGGCCTACATCTGCAGCCAGGAGGTGGAGCTGACCCTCAGTCCTCCGAGCACCTTCCCTCCCAGAGGAGAGCTTGCCTCCAGGGAGTGCTTTAACCCCAGGACTCTCACCCGAGCTAGTATCTCGCCGGCAAGAATTCACTCGGACAACCAGATCCTTCTACGGCAAAGCTTTTATTGCTTCAACATAAGGAAGACCCCGAACCCAGAAAATGGTGCTGCTTATATAGCCCGCAGCGTGACGGTTCAGCACCTGATGTGGCGTGACAGCACCTGATTAGTTGCTCGCCCATCACCCCATTACTACGTCCCGAGATGGGCAGTGACTGGGCGTGAATTTACTCTTGCACTTGCGCATAAGGCTTGTTTACTAGTTAGGCTCAGTGGAAGCCGGCGCCATCTTATAATGGCGATTGCTAATGGCACGGCTCTCCACATTTCCCCCTTTTTATTTTATTAAAATTTGAGGCTGGTCTAGGCCTCTGCAGTCATGTCCATCTGCTGTGGTTACTGTCTTAGGTCATTCCTCCAATGTCACAGCCTTTCCTGTCATAGGTTAACCCTATCACCACCGGGTCCCATGTCTTAGGTTGGTCTGTACATGAGGAAAGTTGCCCATCTCTGGATAAGAAGTTAGACTCAGCCGGGCATGGTGGTGCACACTTTTAATCCCAGCACTGGAGAGGCAGAGGCAGGCCGATTTCTGAGTTGGAGGCCAGCCTGGTCTACAAATTGAGTTCCAGGACAGCCAGAGCTATATAGAAAAACCCTGTCTCGAAACCACCACCACCACCCCAAAAGAAGAAGTTAGACTCCAGAAAACCAAAGAACCCCATTAAAAAAGGGGTACAGAGCTAAACAATAATTCTCAACTGAGGAATACTGAATGGCTGAGACACCTAAAAAATGTTCAACATCCTTAATCATCAGGGAAATGCAAATCAAAACAACCGTAGATTCCACCTCAGGTCAGAATGGCTAAGATCAAAATTTCAGTTGACAGCAGATGCTGGCAAGGTTGTGGAGAAAGAGGAACACTCCTCCATTGTTGGTGGGATTGCAAGCTTGTACAACCACTCTGGAAATCAGTTTGGTAGTTCCTCAGAAAATTGGACATAGTACTACCAAAGGATCCAGCAATATTACTCCTGGGCATATACCCAGAAGACGCTCCAACTTGTAACAAGGTCACATGCTCCACTATGTTCATAGCAGCCTTATTTATAATATCCAGAAGCTGGAAAGAACCTAGATGTCCCTCAACAGAGTAATGGATATAGAAAATGTGGTACATTTACAAAGCTATTAAAAACAATGAATTTATGAAGTTCTTAGGCAAATGGATGGATCTGGAGGACATCTTCCTAAGTGTGGTAACCCAATCACAAAGAAACACACATGATATGTACTTACTGATAAGTGGATATTAGCCCAGATGCTCAGAGTACCCAAAATACAATTTGCAAAACACATGAAACTCAAGAAGAAGGAAGACCAAAGCTTGGATCCCCAATGAATGAGCTAGAGGAAGTATCCAAGGAGCTGAATGTGTTTGCAGCCCCATAGGAAGAACAACAATATGAACTAACCAGTAACCCCAGAGCTCCCTGGGACTAAACCACCAATCAAAGAAAGCTCACGGTGGGTCTCATGGCTCTAGCTGCATATGTAGCAGAGAATGGCCTAGTCGGTTATCAATGGGAGGAGAGGCCCTGGGTCCTGTGAAGGTTCTATGCCCCAGAATAGGGGAATGCCAGGGCAAAGAAGGAGGAAGGTTATCTTGGGGATCAGGGGCAGCGGGGGGGATAGGGGATTTTCAGAGGGGATACTAGGAAAGGGAATAACATTTGAAATTTAATAAAGAAAATATCTAATAATAAAAAAGAAGTTGCATAGTGGGGAAAAAACCCTAAAGAAACACCGAATGACCAGGGCAGCATGCTTCAAGCTGGAGCCTATAAGGCTGATTTCTTCCCAGGAACTCACAGCTACAGAGCCCCAAAACTAGAAGACATATCTCCAGACCATTTACTTCAGGAAGCTTGTCATCCATCCCTTGCTCAGGACTTTCTGTGCCAACCACAGAACTCTTGTTTCTTGCTGTTTTACTCTGAAAGCAAAGGCTGGATTCCTTCTGCCTCTCTCTGCTCTTGCTAGGCTCTCCATTCTCTCTCTGAAGCAGCTTGTTCAGTCTGGCCTACATATTTATGGGTAACCTTATGTGCAACAAACAAATGCCCCAGAATAGTTGATGGCATCACAACACTGTTGGCATCACAGAGGATGCTAAGGCTCTCCAGGATACAAGACAATGTCCAGTGAAGGAGCTGTTAGGGTCATCACCAGGAGCCTACACGTAGTTAGCTTTTCCACAATTTAACATACCTTTCCACAGGCCTTCCCCGAGACCCAGAAAAAGTCTTTAGCATCCCCTTCTACCAAAAAAGTGTGAAATCTCTGCTACATTAGAATCATGTCATTACTTCATGTGGGAAGGTGGACACTCACTTTTCCCACACAGCCCAGCTCTTGCCCTCCTTAATTCCTCTAATCAGGATGATGAGAAAAGTTGCTAGGAAGTTGGATCAGGATAATGCATATCAAAAGCCAGTCACCTGACATATACAAGGACAAAAGGAAGATCCTCAGGGCCCGTAAAATGTGTCAGGGTGGGGGGGCCTGTGTGTGACAAAGATGTGTCACATAAGATGGAGATTTCCCTCAAAGCTTCAACAGAATAAATTCCAATCGTTATGATGTTAGAAAAGGTGGGCTCAGGCAGTGACAGGTCAGGCTGGAGATACCTAAGGACTGGCAGACACAAGCTTAGCCCTCTGATACAAGGAGCAAACACTGGCAGAAAGAGTGATGGTCCAAACCTGCATTTGAATTTGAGGAAAGATGCCTGGCTAGGAAGAGGTCAGGCATTCAGAACTATAAAGTGTCATTGGCAGGTTTGATATCACACTGGTAGACAGTGTGATGTAAAGAGTTAGAACCTCTGGCTTTGACCAGGGGATTTTTTTCTCCTTGTCATTTGTGACAACAAAGCTCTTTATCATCTCCACTTTCCAATAGCTCTCTGGTTTATTAGAAACTTTTTAATCTATGGGGGAATTTAAGGTTCAATTTCCAAGCACTGCTAGAAGAGGCTCTTTCCATTCTGAGGTTCATAGTGAGGAAGATAAGAAAAAAAAAGGATGACGAGAATTTAGAATTGTTTGATACAGAGCCAGCAGGATGAATCCTCTGAAATGAACAAGCATCTGGAGAAGATTCTAGGACTATACACTCTTTGAGTGGGTGTTCAAAGGAAATCACATACATAGTGATGAGAATTTCCCCCAAATCCTCATCAGAACTCACTACAGCTTTGAGGATGTTAGTGAAGTTATGATAAGCTACTCATAGGTCTAGCTGGATCCATGTGAGTCCTGAATCAGCCCAAGTGATCCCTCAGCCATCAGAAGCAAACAATCCCAGGAAGAGTATGTTGGCCCATATGTTGAATCAAGGAGCTGAGGACAGAGTAGTAGCAAGTAAGATATCAGCCTGAGCTATGTAGAAACAACATGAGCTGGAAACACACACACACTCACTCACTCACTCACTCACACTCACACTCACTCACACTAAACCCTCAGCCACAGAGGTGAACATGATATAGATCACTGCTATGGTGCTACACCCAGCAAAGAAATGCCAAATGCCTTGGCACAGACCCATTTGTGGCAATTCCTATGTTCTTAAAAATGTGCTGTTGCTAGCTTTAGATACACTATCTATCAGAAGAACATGAGAATGTCAGGCAAGAAGCTAGCAAGTGGAACCACTCTGGGATATTGTAGCATACATCCTTTCTAAACTATATACAATGTTTCTCCTTGAGAGTTGCTGTAAAGAGGAGTCAACACATGGACAGTTTGGAATGCATTTTCTTCAGATCTCTGTGCTTTTCCCCCAAAATCATTTCCCTTAGGAGGATGTCAACTCTTATTTAAAGTAGTGTCTTGTAGAGATAACACCTTCAGGTCACACTGGAATTTAGAAGCAAGTTATGTGCTTAAACTGGTCTGAACCGTGTCTTTATGAACATAAAAGGATGAGAGGATAGGAACTCACACACACACACACACACACACACACACACACACACACACACACACACACAGTGGGAGAGGACAAGAAAGAGAGGGACAGAGAGAGAAGCAGGGAGACAGAGACAGAATCTGAGAGTCCCTCTTCTAGTTTAATGAGAAGCTGTGTGAAAAACAAAACAAGCAGTAGTGCAAAAGCAGGAAAAAGAGAAAAAGAAACACTGTTCAAACTTCCAACCAGCTGCAGAGATTCGGAGGCCTTAGAAACTCAGCTCAGGTCTAGGGAACATGAGCAGCGGAACAAATGAAGATTTGGGAAGAAAAATGGATACTTAGAATGGACAGAATGATTATGTGTCTCTTCTGTCTTACATGTAGGTCATAGCTATGGAGTTCCAGACAAATGTGTTTAATATGAAGGGCCTGTAAAGTCCAGAAAGCAGTAATGGGACTATGAAAGGGAAGAAAAAAAAAGAGACAGATCTCAAGGTAAGTGGGAGGGCAGAATATATGTTCTATGAAAGCAGATGGGGAGGAGCCTGCAAGTGGAAATTTTTTTCCCATTACATTATGAAATTTTCTTATTCATTCAAATGGGTACACAGTGTTAACATCATACAGTGACATTAACATCTGCCCAATCAGGCCCCCACCTCTCTGTACCCCTTCTCCACACAGATCTTCTGATTCTCCCTCTTTTAGTTCCAAGCCATTCTTTCCCTTGAGCATTCCACACCTTCCCTGCCCACTCCATCCACACTGGTGCCTCAGCTTAAAACTAGCTGTCCTGCATATTGCTCTGATTTTAGCTGCCTTGACACCTGTACAGGCAGGTGCTGCTCCCAACAGCCCATCTGAGTTTCATATGCCTGTAACATGTCTTTGCTTCCTCACAACACCACAGTCTGAGTCTATGATAATTTATGTAATTATGGGTGCAAGAACTTATGGGTCGAAACTCCAAGATGCACTGAAGGAAGAAGGGAGCAGAATGTCTAATCCTCCTGACTATATAAGAAGAAAACCCAATTAAATTATACAAAAATGACATTTGCCTCATATGTGTATGTCATATGTATGTCCCTCAGAACAGACTTGTGTCAATTCCTTGTAATGTTGCAAGATATTTTCTTTTTCTTTTTCTTTTTTCTGTTTTTTTTTCCATTTCCAAATTTTTTAATTAGGTATTTTCTTCATTTACATTTCAATTGCTATCCCAAAAGTCCCCCACCCCCACTTCCATACCCACCCCATCCCACTTCATGGCCCTGGCATTCCCCTGTACTGAGACATATAAAGTTTGCAAGACCAAGGGGTCTCTCTTCCCAGTGATGGCTGACTAGACCATCTTCTGCTACATATGCAGCTAGAGACACAAGCCCTGGGGTTACTGGTTAGTCTTCCACTAGCAGCCTTTGGATGAAGACATATAACTCTCAGCTCCTCCTGCGCCATGCCTAACTGGATACTGCCATGCTCCCACCTTGATGATAATGGACTGAACCTCTGAACCCATAAGCCAGCCCCAATTAAATGTTGTTTTTTATAAGACTTGCCTTGGTCATGGTGTCTGTTCACAGCAATGAAACCTTAACTAAGACAACAGTTCCACCTACAGGGTTGCAGACCCCTTCAGCTCCTTGGGTACTTTCTCTAGCTCCTCCATTGGGGGCCCTATGTTCTATCCAATAGCTGACATTTAGCATCCACTTCTGTGTTTGCCAGGCACCGGTATAGCCTTACAAGAGACAGCTATATCAGGGTTCTTTCAGCAAAATCTTGCTGGTGTATGCAATGGTGTCACCGTTTGGAGGCTGATTGTGGGATGGATCGCCGGGTATGGCAGTCTCTAGATGATCCATCCTTTCGTCTTAGCTCAAAACTTTGTCTTTGTAACTTCTTCCATGGGTGTGTTGTTCCCAATTCTAAGAAGGGGCAAAGTGTCCACACTTTGGTCTTCAATCTTCTTGATTTTCATGTGTTTTGCAAATTGTATCTTATATCTTGGGTATTCTAAGTTTCTGGACTATTATCCACTTATTAATGAGTACATATCATGTGAGTTCTTTTGTGATTGGGTTACCTCACTCAGGATGATGCCCTCCAGGTCCATCCATTTGCCTAGGAATTTCATTAATTCATTCTTTTTAATAGCTGAGTATGGTTCATTGTGTAAATGTACCACATTTTCTGTATCCATTCCTCTGTTGAAGGGCATCTGGGTTCCTTCCAGCTTCTGGCTATTATAAATAAGGCTGCTATGAACATAGTGGAGCATGTGTCCTTATTACCAGTTGGAACATCTTCTGGATATATGCCCAGGAGAGGTATTGCGGGATCCTCCAGTAATACTATGTCCAATTTTCTGAAAAACCACCAGACTGATTTCCAGAGTGGCTGTACAAGCTTGCAATCCCACCAACAATGGAGGATTGTTCCTCTTTCTCCACATCCTCGCCAGCATCTGCTGTTACATCAATTTTTGATCTTAGCCGTTCTGACTGGTGTGAGGTGGAATCTCAGGGTTGTTTTGATTTGCATTTCCCTGATGATTAAGGATGTTGAGCATTTTTTTTTCAGGTGCTTCTCAGCCATTTGGTATTCCTCAGGTGAGAATTCTTTGTTTAGTTTTGAGCCCCATTTTTAATGGGGTTATTTGATCTTCTGGAGTCCACCTTCTTGAGTTCTTTAGATATACATTGGATATTAGTCCCCTATCTGATTTAGGGGCAAGTGGAAATTTTTAAACAGTGCAGACGGGTAAGTGATAACCAAGACTAAGCAGAGAAGAAAAAGCTCCATGGAACCATACTGTGCTTTAATTCATGTAATAACTGTTTGAGGGTCCAGTTAAATGGTACAATGGGTAAATGTGCCACTCGCCAAACATGATTACTTGAGATTGATCTTGGGTCCACATGGTAGAAGAACCAAATCCTGAAATAATCCTCCAGCCTCAGCACTTGTTGACCCTGCAAGTTACTACCTGCCTGGAAAGATATGCTTCTCATTGCTACATAGCATGATTATTGTAGGCGCTATTAACTGCTTTGTATATGGATTTGAAAAGTTAGCAAGCAATGCCTCACCAGTGATTTAGATTAAGAGCTGGTGACTGAGGAAATCTGTGGTTGTGGTGATTGAATATGAGAATCTCTCTAATTCTAAAAGATTGGAACTTTTGCTGGATATCAATTGTACTTGTATTCTAATGATTAAGAAGAAATAGAAGTTACTGTAAACTCTGACTTTCATTTTGTAAATTTCTATACTTGCATACATTTTATATGTCTGTATACTAAAATTTATGCAAATCACAAACTAGAAATAAAATATCAATGTTTTTTAATGAGAATTCAGTTACAATCCCTTTGGGTTGCATTTTGCTCAAAGGCATAAGAATAAAAAGAAGGATGCAACTTTTAGAATAAGTATAACCTTCTCAAGCATAACCAGTATTAACCCATGAAGGCTGACATTCTCCTGTTGGAATAAGTGCTTTAACAGTGAGCTGCATCTTCAACTCTAAAATCTAATGCCATTTTCAACCACTATTAGCAAATTTATAGTACTTCAATAGAAATCCATACTAACCATATTAAGAAACACTAGCATCTCTCTTTTGATCAACAGCAAAGGGTTGTAAATTCTAATAATTATAGATGCAAAGTGACATGAAAACTAAAGGTGGATCCCTAGCACACTAATGCACATGTGTGCTTCATCTACAAGGACCAGTCTATAACTCTGGCTCCAAATACACAAGGTTCAGCTCCTTAAGAGCAACTGCAAATGTAGATTGTTGAAGAAGTTTCTGGAAGTTTGGCTAATGGTTTAATTTGTGGAAACAACTAAGTGAGATACAGTCTTGACTGCCTTCAGTCCGTTCTATCTGTTTCCAACTGGTTATGATACAAAGAAAGCATTTATTTAACTTTTTCTTTGTTAGTATCATATTTTTAGTAAAAAGCTAGAATACATGATGGGGTTAAAGCAACCTATGGAGTTATACTAGTTGTTAATGTATTTACTATTTATATTCAATTCTCTCAGATTTTTAAAAGAATAATTGATTCCACAATCAGTAAAGTTAAGTTCCTAACATATCTTACTGCCCCTATTACTGTTTGTCAACAGTGTGGCTCTCATTATGGAGCTCTGTCAGACTGATAATGTTTGGGTCCATGAAATTAATAGACATGCTGAGATAGGATACTACCTACATCAATTAAAAGAAAACAAAGCACACAAAATAATTATTTGATAATATTCTCATTGTCTTTCTGACCAAAGACCTGAATAAAAATACAGGATCTGCCAGGCGGTGGTGGTGCTCACCTTTAATCCCAGCACTTGGGAGGCAGAGACAGGCAAATTTCTGAGTTCGAGGTGAATTCCAGGTCAGCCAGGGCCATACAGAGAAACCCTGTCTCAAAAAACAAAACAAGCAAACAAACAAAACAAAAACAAAAACAAAAACAAAATACAGGATCTGGAAGTATTTGAGGGGCCAGGGTCCACTCATTAAATGACCACCCATTAGAAGATTTCAACAGCTCTTAGACATGTCAGGAAATGACTAAGAGCTATAAGGAAAAGTGTGTTGCACTCTAAAGCAAATATCTATGAATTGCGTTATTCATTTTAACTTGTCAAATTTAGGGTAGGGAATGACTGATAAAGGAGAGTTATGCAGAATGGTAGCGTTGCAACAAATAAGGCCTCATTAATAAAATCTCTACTCTTCCAAAGATGCCTTACGTAGCTGAGATCTGGGAGGTCACATACTACAATAACTGTGCTTTATATCTAGTTGTGTCAGAGCATGGAGGAATATTTTTGGGTGACTATTTAAATATAAATGTGTTCAGGCTGCATTAGACTTCATGAACTGCTTCTTTCACTTAGCATTGTTTTCAGGATTGATCCATGTTACAGATGTATCAATTCTTTGTCTACTATATTTTTTTATAACCTGCTGGGGGAAAGCCTTCAACAGTCTCACCCACCCATGAACCTTGTGAACCTTGTTAATTATGAACATGATAAGATAGTTCCATAGTCCCATAGATAATTTTAGACCCATTAGTAAACAGGTGGTAAAATATGTACATCTGCATATATAAAATGGATTTAAATGGAGTTACTCTATACTGACAAGAGAGTTTCTCACCCAAAAATTTATCTAGTAAAAATGTCCCATAGATACAATCCCTTCAAAAATATGGAATAATCCCATGGCTCATGGTTAGCCTCCAAAACTCAATGTTAAGGTCCTTTTGCTGAAGACATTATATCCTTGAGTCATAGGACATGGAGAACTCAATCTGGTACTAACCTGGAAGGTTCATCCCTGCCTGATAACATTCACAATATTAGGATATGGCCTTCATGCTAACAGTGAGAAAATAATCAACCATTTCCTCAACAGTGAACCCTGTGATTAACAATGTTCCTCAGCCAGCAAATCACGATCCCAAGTGAAATAGTAGTGTGAATGTTATGGGAGTAACCAACCCTTTCCACACTAGATTCAAAGTTCCACATTTATTTATGTTGATGTTGACTGGGCTAAATATGTATGTGTAGGACATAGCCCCTAGGGGAGATCTGGCTACTATTTGCCCACTGTAAATAAATAGTATTGTTTTCTAAGTTTCATTTCTAGACACATAAAATAGTATAGCTCTAGGTAATCATCAGAAAAGAGTCTCTGTCAGTCAAATCTGTTTTTCCCTTGGGCATATCTAGGCACCATTGTACCCCAGGCTTGACTGGAAAGAATGATGAGTAGCCAGTTAGGATACCAAGATCTTGGTTGGTGTAAGTGTGGGAGAAATAGTCTTCTCTTGAGACGGTTTTCAGTGAAACAGATCTCCTTAAATTGGAGTGAACATGTAGGTAGGGGCTTTCAGGGTAACTGCATTATTCTCCAGTGCAAATGTGCTGTGAATGTTTCATTTGCATGAAGAACTCCATGTGTTGGCTGGTCCTGTCATAATAGAGTGAAAGGAAGTTTAACCTGTAATCTAGTCACCAGAGTAAATGATTACCTCAAGGGTGGTGGAGGTAGGTGTTGTAAGTGAGCTGGAACATGCAGGCTCAGACAAGGAGGACACAATGCTCCTAGTGTTGTATTCAGGATAATATTTTCAGGGATTGGACATGTTTCAAACTCACTCTTGTGTCAGACTTTCTCTGTAAGTTGTACACCTTTCTGGTCCTATACTTCTCCTAACAGTGTATAACAGTTATTAGAGTCCTAAAAGACCACTTGATCAATGTACAGAGAATATGGGTCTGTGGAGTTCTCAGCTTACATGACCCGGCTATATCACAACCTCATACTACAAAGCGATGGAGTTATGGCAGAAAAAGGTAGAGGAAATTTTTGAGATGCAGAGGTAAGGATGTCCAAACCAAAACAGTATTTATCTGTTATGATAGGGTTGCTGCACACATTACTTCATAGCAATTGTACCTGCATGCCCAAAAGGTGAGCAAGATCTGGGCAATGAACATCTCAGCATTAACAAGGGAGAGGCTCATGCAGGACCATCCTTAGGTAAGGACTTGCTGGCAAATGGTGGCTGCTGAGGAGAAGAGAGCCAGTTTTCTTTGGGGATACATCCCTGAGAGGCTACTCATGCTCCAGTAGATTTTGCTAATTCTATCCATGCTAAGTGGGCTCTGTTATCTTCTTTAAAAATACATAGTGTGTAAAGGAATAGTGGTTACAGATAGGAATGAATTGAGGGAAGTAAAGTGTGGTGTTTTAGATAAAAATGTATTATGTGACTGTAAATAACATTTTGAAACATTAAAATAAATACAAAAGAAGTAGGCATGCTCTCCTCAACGATAAAGACAGAACAACAGACACAGAACTTAATGACTGTTGGAGCTATGAAGAATTACTAGGACCCAAAACTTCCCCAATTCAGGATTTCAGTACAATTTACCACCTGGTCCTAATTAGGATGAGATACCAGCTGATAGTGTGGAGTAATTCCAAGATGAGGTGGTTGGAATAGGCATGGCCTGCATGGACTTGTGTGTTTGAATGCTTGACCCATTGAGAATGGCTCTACTAAGAGGTGTGGTCTTGTTGCACTAGGTGTAGCCTTGTTAGAGGAAGTGTGTAACTGGAAGAGGGCTTCAAGGTCTGATATATGCTCAAGCCTGGTATAACCCAATCTCTTTCTGCTACTTGCAGATCAAAATTTAGAGCTCTCAGGTCCTCCAGCTCGATTTCTGCCTGCACACTGCCATGCTCCCCACCATGATGATAATGGACTAAACTTCTGCACTGTAAACCAGCCTCAATAAAATTTTTCTTTCTAAGAATTATTGTGGTCATGTGTCACTTGACAACAATGGAAATCCTAAGACAAGAGACAAGATTTAGGACATTGTCTTCAGTTTCTCATATTAAATTTGAAGTACCCAGTGGACTTGGAAGAAAAAACCAATTCGATAAATTAGGTGGGAGTGGCCATAATTGGAAAAAGTATATGCATCAAGAAAGTGACTCTTTGCAAAATACACTAAAAATACAAACCTACATAGAAGTTTGAACTACTTCATTGAAAACAAAAGAGCTAAAAATGTCCTGGTATCTATCCAGTTATCCAGTAATATAGGACTCTCCAATATAATCACATGCTGTTTCATAGTCACATGATTCACTTATTTGAATTATGGGAACCACTGCCCCTTTGGTTTATTACATTCAGTAAGCAAGGTCAAACATTGACTTTCTCTGCACTCAACTGCCCCTCCTTTCAACTTCCATGTCCTCTGCCCAACTCCTTATAACTGTACTCAAAACCCAGATATCCACCAACAAGTAGCCCACATGGAGGGAAGATTTGCTCGTGAGCAAGAAAGAATCTTGTCAGTTTACTGCCCAAGGCAGTGGTAAGCTTACTGAGTCCTCAGTTCTCCCTATGTGTAGGGAAATCTGTCATGAAAAAATGTTGTCAACTGTGTTGATCTAGGTTGTTATCCAAACAGATGACAACCAAATGCATAAGATTCCAACTCCAGTAGAGTGCTAAAGCAGAATGACTCCATCACACGCACAAGAGTAACATGTGGACGAAGATAATTTGTGTCAGAGATGACAACAGTCCCTCATTCCTCCCGTTACTCATTTGTTCCTCCATAAAGAAAATTACTGGAGACTCCGGTTTCACCGCTGGACTGAAATGTCCAGTCCTGAGAAAGTATTTGTAGAGGGCATGTTTGACCTCTTTGAAGAGCAGATGCTCCCAATGTTCAGCTACTTCTCCAGAAGGTCACAAGCAGAGATTGACTGAAAGAATCCATATTATAGTATCAGCCTAATGAGGAACTTACTTTTCTCCACAGGTCAGCAAGCCAAGACAGTGTATTTTATACCAACAGAGATTGATGATTCAGGGCAAAATATACCAATGCTTGAAAAAGCTCTATGTTTACCAGGCAATATGCACATTGCAGGTTGGAGCTACTAATCATTTGGCTGAGCTATTTCATATACTACCCTGAAGCTCAACAGCTATGTATGTATGTATGTTGCTGGATCAATGAACATCAGCTGAAAGACGTGTACAGATAGTACAATGCAAAATTATCCAGAGGCAGGGTGACACCCTATATACAAGGCAGAATTGTGGGCTCCCAGCCCCATTCATTATGATGAGATCCAGCTGAGTATAAAGGAAAACTATATGAGGATCACTTATGGATCATGTGACAGCAAAACTACTAGACAGAAACAGCAAACTGCACTCGGTCAGCATAGCTGGAGGTTGCTATTAATATTTTGACTGAAGCTTAGGATGTAGAAAGCATAACCCTGAGATGACTAAAGCTGTCATGACAATGATAATTTGAGTTATTGGGAAAATTATGACTTCCTGAATTTTGTGATAGCAGAAACAGATCATAAGGACCCTACAAATTATTTTCCATGCATTCCTGATTTCCAGCAGAGAGAACCATAACTGATGTTACAGGGTTTGTTTTAAAACTGAAGGTGATGGCGATTGATAAAATTTGGGGATGATAATGTGAAGCTTGTTTGATCAAGACAGGACATATTATCGTTCAAGATGTGTGGTCATAAATCATGAAGCATGAATTACTGTGAACATGTAGATGCTGACACATATCTGATAGATTTGTAGCTTGCTCTGCACTGTGGGTGGCAGAACAGAATTTATCCATGATATGAGTGTATCTTCCAAGACTGAGTGAGTTAAAGCCAATGCCACAGAGAGGATTCAATATTCCTACTTCATTCTTGATAAAGCCCTCAGTGAAGGAATGATGGTGACATTTTAGAATATCAGAGGGAAGATCTGAAAACAGTATATGAACTTCAAAAGAACATTGCAGAGACTTCACCTGACTCAGAATAGATTCTTTTTGTCTTCAGGTTTGCAATTTTTGTGACTTAGGGTTGGATTAGGTGATTACTTGAAAAAAGAGCTATGAGCTTCCTGGACAAAACATCAATGTTACATAGACTGCTAGAAATTGTGTGTTACTGTATTATTGGTGCATATCAAGATGAAGTTTCAGAACTTTTATCTATTGAGACCTGAAAATATTTGAGGTGGAGAAATTTTGTGGCCCAGGTAGACAGGGAAAGAAAGCAGATGCTAACCACAGTGTGTGTGTGTGTGTGTGTGTGTGTGTGTGTGTGTGTGTGTGATTTCCCCTATAGTTAAGGCTAAACCAGTCAGGGCATTGGAGAAATGATCCAGAGCTGCTGTGCAGAAAGATAGATTCTAAGAGGATTGTTCTGGCCAAAAAGTTCCTTTTCCAATGAAAGCAGTGATTCAGTGAGCTCATGTCCCTGGAGTTCCCTGACATCAGCAAGTTGCCATCATCAGAACCCCCTTAGCAAATGCTCTCAACAGAACATTCTTTGAATCAGTGGCCAAAGTGGTGTTCCCCTGACAGCCAGAAGACCAGGGTCACCAATCTGATCTGCTTGTAGAAGTCACTCTCTAACTGACTTGCAAACATCAGCAGCTTCATAGCTCTCCATGCAGCAACATTTCCTTTGAAACCTTCAAAACCACTACAAGAACAAACCTGAGAGCTGAGATTGACCTGAATTAATCTTGTGGTGAAAAAATAAATAGAGTGGTGTGCTTCCTCCATCTCTGGTCCACGAAGAGATCAGCAAGCATCTTTAAAAGTGAACATGCAATCCAAAATGAAACCCCAGGAAAGAAATCAGTAGAAACAATTTGTCCTTAGTTAGGAACTCTTTCTTGAATGACTGGAGGACTATTCTGGATGTTGGCTGGTCTATTTATTCAGCTGTGAAGATGCGATATTTAATGGCAGTAGTTGATAGATGAGAGGTGTCATTCAATGTTTCAAAAGATTTTTAATCTAAAAATTAAGAACATAGGCAAACCCAAGAATGAGGTGATATATCTTTTAAATTGATTCTTACTGTATCATAATGTCATGTGTTGGGTTGGTTATTTATTGTGGTGCATTGGTTGTGGCTGTGTATCTTGCCGTGGTATCTTTTTCAAATATAAAAGCTGAAAGACTTCTTCAGTACAATCTACAGCAACAAAAACCTCCAGAAAAGTGGCTGGAGACTCAGTGGTGGAGAATTTGCCTGCCCAACATGTACAAGGCCCCAGACTCTAGCCTCAGCAACACAAACAACATCAATAACAACAAGCCAACAACAAATGAACCATACAAACTACACAGCATTGGGCTGTAGAGAGAGACAGTTTGCTGTTACAGAAACGGTAGTTAACACCTCGGGTACCTATTACTGCCATGAGATCCAAAACACACAAAGATAATAATCAAAATATGTTTCTGAATACAATTTAATGTTTGTTATAATATTAACCGACAAGTAATATACAAATTTGGTAGATACCAGGGAAATCAATACATGTTCTTCTCTTTCCTTCCCTCTACCAAAAGAATTATGACAAGAGAGAGAGAGAGAGAGAGAGAGAGAGAGAGAGAGAGAGAGAGAGAGAGAACACATCAGCTTTTAGGTTTTCTTGTTTTTGCTTTTGTTTTTTCCATGTTCCTCTGGGTCAGGCCAACCTGAAACTCACTGTACGCTGAGGATGAATTTCTGCTTCCCACATGTCTACCTGTAGAGTTCTGAGATTACAGACACGAGTCACAACCTACCTTACACAGTGCTAGGGATTGAAACAAGGGCTTTGTATATACTAGCTAGGTAAACACTCCACCAACGGTACTACATCCCAACCTGTAAAATGCCACATTTTACAGAACGAAAAAGGAAAGGAAAGGAAAGGAAAGGAAAGGAAAGGAAAGGAAAGGAAAGGAAAGGAAAGGAAAGGAAAGGAAAGGAAAGGAAAGGAAAGAAAAGAAAAAAGAAAAAAAGAAAAGGCAGGTACATTTCTAGATAGTAGGCAACAACTTTATTACTAACCTGAGACAAGTGTTTGTTTCTTGTTTTATTACCAAAATTGTTGATCCGCAAGGAGAAAAAAAAAATTAAAGCTTAAAATAGCATGAAAAGTGAAGCCAGCTGACAATATTATGGAGAAGGAAGCATCTGGTTTGGACTCAGGAAAAAGCCCACTGTGGTAGAGCCCCCTTCTCGCCACACGCCAAGGGTCACCTTGGGTAAAGGAGAATTGGTTGCCTGGAGGAAGAAAAGTCCCAGGAGCTGTCTTCCTGCAGACTTCCAAGAGAACAGAAAGAAATGCCTGGATTCCAGTCCAGGCTAGATGAAATTAAGGCCTGTTCAGACCAAAGAAACCAAAATAAAGGAGGAGCATACAGCCCATAACAGCCATGGTTATTAGGGATGAGAGGCAACAGTGGTGTATTTCCTGTGCACACTCAGTGCTCCTCCTCCAGCACTTCTCTTTGAGGGAGATCATGTCGTGGTCTGTGCCATGTTCCGGTTTCTACTGGAGTTTACACACTTAGAGAAGAAGAAAAAAAAGTCCTGGTAAGCATTTGTCAATTCAACTGTCCCTCCCAGAACATCTTTATTCAGATGGACAAACCAACATGACATATCAGCTGAGATCATAACGTGCATCCCAAGTGTCATAGAGCACCTGAGCTTGGAATTGTTTCTCACCTTTTAAAAACTGCTAGAAACTGAACTGTCAACTACACATTATACTGGAGTTCTAAAAAAAACACCACATTTCTCCAGTTATGCGGGTATATTATATTGAGTAATAACATTGTAGCAATGTCTGAATGTGAATTCAAGAGAGATGTGTGCAACTTTGAAAACCATGTGGATTCCTTATGGGGTGCGAGCGTGCCCTGAACAGAAGTGAAGGCTATGATTGTTTCTCCAGTGCAGGAACCTCACAGGGTTCCTCTTGTCAATCCCCCTATCTGCAAATAACCAGAGACACCTTACAACACAAAAGCCCATGGGTACTTCATAGGTCCTAGAATCTGCAAGAGTTTGCTAAAGAAAAATATTCCCAAGGCCGAGCAATGAACCTTAAAAGTTATGGTCATGAAAAAAACAAAACAACACCCCTGTACATCTATGACTATTGTAGGGCACACATTCAAACACACATAATATTTGTGTTTATGCAATACAAGCATATTGTATTGCAGTGACCTGTTTAGTTTCCCGGTTAATACAAATATAAAAATCTCCCAGGAAACATTGGAGGCATAAAAAACAAATCTTGAAGGGGAAAGATACTTAGTGGGCATAGCATATAGGCAACACAGTCAGTGATATGCTTTCCACTCATAAACCGGTCTGGGATTCAGGGTTCTTGTCCTATTATCCAATCTGGCTCAGCAAGTTCCCAAGGCTGTGTAGAATAGGTTTGTTTCCCAGCCTAGGCTCACATGTTGTTGGTGGACCAGCCTCTTGTTGTTGCTCACTGTTTCAGACTTGTCCCAAAGTAAACAGTTTCTTCCAATAGGATCTCCCCTTTCCATCACCTGACTGACTTGTTGTCCAAAGGCATGAGCCCAGAGTAATAGGAACTGTCTATAACTAGGATCCAAAGGAACCATTTTCTCCCCAGAATGTGATTGTGCCAGGGCTATTTTGAGTAAGAAAAGGCTGACTAATTGAAGGGCAAAAGCTTGCATGGATTATCTCACACTGAGTTCATGGAAGGGCTGCACCACACAGGACCTTTTCATCCTTCAGCAGATGGACATCAGGATAGCTTCTCCTTCAGGGCTGCTCTGAGGACAACTACAACACTGAGTGCCCTAGACTCTATGGATATCTCCTCCTTGTTCTGGAAACACTGGGTCAAAAAAGACTTCTTTTCTACTTTCTGAACATGGCTTCTGACAGACATACCCAATTTTATACTACCAGAACTGTCTGAAGGTCCTCATTTCTCCCAACCCCCACTGAGGCTGATTTTAACTCTGAGAAAATGATGTTGAAGAACAGTCATGCTGAATGCTACACAGATAAGATAGTGTGAGTACTTTAGATTATCAAGACCCTCAATGGGCTCCTGTAACAGGCCTGGTTTGCTCCACTGCTATGGGAATTCTGCTGGATCCAAGTTCAGCTCCAAGCAACTCAATCTCTCAATGAGTAAAATCCAAGACAAACTACAAGGCAAAACTTCACTGAGTAGAGGTAGCAGGAAATGCAATGGTGGCAGGCAATGAGGAAAACAACCTGGAATGCTTAGAAGACACAGTGAGCCACCTGACCTCCCAGTGGTCCTTCACAATTCACCAAGAGCAGAAAAGGGACATAAACACATGGATTTTATAGAGCAACCTCCTCCTTACCTCCATATACCATATCCCTTACATTTGCTCTAATGATTTTAATGAGAATCAATAGCTTTGTCTCTAGTCAGCTAAAAATCTGACCCTACAACAATTTTTGTGTCCTTTTATTCTTGGATTTTATGTGAGCATGCAGAATAAATGGACTGCTGTATTTGATATTTCATAGGTGCAAGCTAAAACCTCAGAGTGAATTTCTCATTAAATTTGGCCTCTAGAGAGATGCATTTATGCACAATCACACACACACACACACACACACACACATTTGTATATACAAGCACACATATCACAAAATTACCTAGTATTTCACAAACACACAAATTTAATATAAACAAGCTCAGCCAAAGGTGGTCCAAACATACACAAACATACACACAAGACACACAAACATACACACATTATACTGGAGTTCTAAAAAACACCACATTTCCCCAGTTGTGCAGGTATATTTTACTTAGCAATAACATTGTAGCAATGTCTGAATATGAGTTCAAGAGAGATGTAAGCAACCTAGAAACCATGTGGATTCCTTATGGGGTGGGAGCGTGCCCTGAACTGAAGTGAAGGCTATGATGATTTCTCCAGTGCAGGAACCTCACAGGGTTCCTCTTGTCAATCCCTCTATCTGCAAATAACCAGAGACACCATACAACACAAAACCCATGGGTATTTCATAGGTTGCAGTATCTGCAAAACTTTGCTAAATAAAAATATTCACAAGGCCTGGCACTGAACCTTAAAAGTGATGGTCATGAAGAAACAGAAAAACACCCCTGTACATCTATGACTATTGTAGGTCACACCCTCAAACACACATAATATTTGTATTTATGCAATACAAGCATATTGTATTGCAGTGACCTGTTTAGTTTCCCGGTTAATACTAATATAAAAATCTCCCAGGACACTTTGGAGGCATAAAAACAAATCTTGAATGGGAAAGATACTTAGTGGGCATAGCATATAGGCAGCTCAATCAGTGATAGGCTTTCCACTCATAAACCGGTCTGGGATTCAGGGTTCTTGTCCTATTATCCAATCTGGCTCAGCAAGTTCCCAAGGCTGTGTAGAATAGGTTTGTTTCCCAGCCTAGGCTCACATGTTGGTGGTGGACCAGCCTCTTGTTCTTGCTCACTGTTTCAGACTTGTCCCAAAGTAAACAGTTTCTTCCAATAGGATCTCCCCTTTCCATCACCTGACTGACTTGGTGTCCAAAGGTATGAGCCCAGAGTAATAGGAACTGTCTATAACAGGATCCAAAGGAAACATATTCTCCCCAGAATGTGATTGTGTCAGGGCTATTTTGAGTAAGATAGGGCTCACTAGTTGAAGGACAAAAGTTTGCATGGATTATCTCACACTGAGTTCATGGAAGGGCTGCACCATTAGGACCTTTTCATTCTTCAGCAGATGGACATCAGGATAGCTTCTGCTTTCTGAACATGGCTTCTAAAACACATAACCAATTTTATACTACCAGAACTGTCTGAAGGTCCTCATTTCTCCCAACCCCCACTGAGGCTGATTTTAACTCTGAGAAAATGATGTTGAAGAACAGTCCCACTGAATGCTACACAGATAAGATAGTGTGAGTACTTTAGATTATCAAGACCCTCAATGGGCTCCTGTAACAGGCCTGGTTTGCTCCACAGCTATGGGAATTCTGCTGGATGCAAGTTCAGCTCCAAGCAACTCAATCTCTCAATGAGTAAAATCCAAGACAAACTACAAGGCAAAGCTTTACTGAGCAGAGGTAGCAGGAAATGTAATGGTGGCAGGCAATGAGGAAAACAACCTGGAATGCTTAGAAGACACAGTGAGCCACCTGACCTTCCAGTGGTCCTTCACAATTCACCAAGAGCAGAAAAGGGACATAAACACATGGATTTTATACAGCTATGTCCTCCTTACCTATATATACCATATCCCTTACATTTGCTCTAATGATTTCAATGAGAATTAATAGTTTTGTTTCTAGTCAGTTAAAAATTTGACCCTACAACATTTTTTATGTCTTTTTTTCTTGGGTGTTAGGTGAGCATGCAGAATAATTGGACTGCTGTATTTGATATTTCATAGGTGCAAACTAAAACCTCAGAGTGCATTTCTCATTAAATTTGGCCTCTAGAGATACACACAGCTGCACTTATGCACATTCACACACACACACACACATTTGTATATACAAGCACCCATATCACAAACACAAAATACAAGGGTATTACACAAACACACAACTTTAGTATAAACAAGCTCAGGCAAAGGTGGTCAAAACACACATAGACAAACACACACACCATACAAAAGAAACAAAAACATATACAGGACACAATACACACACAGAGACACACAAACTCAAATCAATGAAAATATTACTGTCGCCCAGCACATTTCCTGTTGCATGAGCACCTACTAGGACCTCTAATGTGTATGTGTATAAGGTTCTTAGACTCAGGCAGTCTTTGAGGCCCTCATCTGTAATTAACTCCTTTTCAGAAACTTTTTTCATGCAGATACTTTCTGGTCCTACAAGGAAGTTACAAGCTCGGCACAGATAACCTGGACAACACAATACCAAATTCCCAAGAAAGACATTCCTAAGAAAAGCCTCCAGCAAGCCCCATGTTGACTCTCTCAGTAGCCTTCACTATAACTACACTGGTTCCTTGGTAGCATCAGAGGAAGACAGTGACTTTTGGTCACTACCCAGGAACTTTTCAACCTAATATAGTTCATGTGATATTAAATCTTCCTCAATATCAGTCAGAAGAAAGCTGGTTGAATGACGTGCTGTGACATTTATGAAATGCAGCACTGTGCCAACTATGAGGAGGAAAGTATCCTGAAACAAAGTCATGCCCACGATATAGTTAGCAAAAATCATGTTAGCAGGGGGATGCATGGTAGGATTCTGTGCATGTTCATGATGGAGACAATAAGACAGACCCAAATCCCCCAGGGAGATAATTCTATGCAGGGAAAGTGAAGACATCTAACACTTATTTTTAACATAGCTGTATTGTTTATCAATTTGTTGAAATAAATAAGAGAGGGAGAGCTTCCTGATAGTGGCCAGGAGATGCAAAGACTACTGGACAGAACAAAACAGTAAATGTCACGTTTATTGAGAGACCAAGGCTCAAAGAAGTAATATAGAGAATGACTGGACAATTCAGATGTCATTGAATGGCCTCCCAACATACAAGAGAGAGACACAGGTCGGAAAAACCATGCACACACAAAAAGAAACACATAGACACACAGTCACAGACACACACACAAGCACACACAGAGTTGTTGACATAAAATCATAAGTGAGCAGAAAACAATGAGGTATCTGTTATGGTTCAGGACCAAGATAATTCAGACTATGCAGAGGAGATGTTTCAAGGGAGACCCAACGACTCTGCGATTATTTTAGAGGAATAAAAAGCACTAGAGAAGCCGGGTCATAGTGGCACACTACTTTAATCCCAGCACTTGGAAGGCAGAGGCAGGCAGATTTCAGAGTTCGAGGCCAGCCAGGTCTACAGAGTGAGTTCCAGGACAGCCAGTGTGAACAGAGAAACCCTGTCAGGGGGATGGGGGGGAGGAGGGAAACATCTAACAAAAAGCACTAGAGAACACTCTTCTTGGTAAGAATTGGGGGCATATATTAAGAAATTTTTTCATGAAGCCTCAGAAATCCCACACCAAACCTGAGCCTGTGAGAAGCCTTTCTATCATCTCTGGTCATCCAGACAACTCCAGATTCTAAGGCCCAGGAATGACCACTCCAACAGCACTCAAAGAAAATAGAACTGACAAGCTTCTACTCAGGCTCTCTCAATGTGAACCAAGATATATGAAGCCTGTAGAGACTATTTTGAGATAGAGGGGAAAGGGGTGAATGGAAGTGGCCAAAAGACAGTAATGAAATCCACTTATTTGTCAATTAAACTAGGCTGTCATCCCTGCAAACTATTTCCTACCTAGAATCTCACAAGATCCCTGTAAAGCAAATGTTCTACAGGCCTTTACTTCTTCCTTCAAAGCTCTTGCTATTCTCAACAAGGACTCCAACACAGCACCCTTCAAACTTAAGGCATGTGCTGTTGTGTTGTGATCAACCTATCTCCCTTAGTGATTATAGCAGAGCAGGAACATTTGCATGCCAAACATGCAGTTTCTTGAACCAGGCTACCTCCACCGAGAGCCATATAGATGATCACATAAACAAACACTTGGAGGAGACATAGGTGAGTGCCTGGAGAAGTTGGTGGACTGTGACATTGGATTTTCTATGTTTATGTTTAGACATGAGGGCAATCTGCCTCTGATACACATCATCCTACCTGCTGCTCCTTGGCACTTGAGGCACAGATGTTCTTGCTGGCCTCCTCACAGAACCTCTTTTCTTCCCCATGAGACAATTGCGTTCCAGCCTGCTCCACTAGCAGTTTTCTGTTCTCATTCAGTAATATCCTTACTTTTTCGCTGAGTTGAGTGCACTCACGGAGGAGGTGGTCCTCCTTA
Source organism: Mus musculus (assembly GCF_000001635.26). Lineage (NCBI taxonomy): Eukaryota > Metazoa > Chordata > Mammalia > Rodentia > Muridae > Mus > Mus musculus. The sequence continues at coordinate 3,452,042 of NC_000080.6, read as the reverse complement.
ATGCTGATCCACAAAGAAAAATTGGTGATTCCCAGCCAGATTCCATTGGCTTTTCACTCCTACAAGTCCCATGAACCCTGCAAGGGCCCTGATCCCCAGAAAGCCCGAGAAGAGTCCCCAATATACATAGCAGAACCAAACAAAGACAAGTCAAATCAAGATACCACCCATATTCCAGAGGATTCCACAACCTTCTGAAAACCCTGTCACCAAGAGTTTTCCCTATACATCACAGAAGATCCTCATGGTAGATTATAGGTCTGTGGTACCATAAAACCTTCATCAAGGGAGGGCTTATCCCCTCTGAGAGAGGTGAGACCACCAAACAGGTGTACACTCTTTCCATTTTTGTCGGGAATCCTAGATCTTTTAATTTGTGGTCAGAACCCTAAAGGTTCAGGGTTCCTGGATATTCCCAGCGTGGTGGAAAAGTTTTCTATGTAGAGGATCTTGAATTTGGAAGAATAAAGTTTGGAGGGTCTTGGACACTCTTCACACTTAGGACAACTGTGTCCAAGAGGTACAAATAAAAGACCCTTGCCTCAGGGCAGGGTTCCTGGATAAAAATAACAGATAGCATAGAACCAGAGTCCTTGCTTTTGTTCAAAGTCCTAAAAGGACAGAAGCATTCCCTGCCTAGTTCTGGGGGTTTCAGTAGTGTCACTGACTCACCTGTAGGAATAGTTATCTTCTATCAGTTCCTTGGAGTACTGCATGGAAACAATTATGGACTGGATCATTTCATTCATATCCAACATTGTCTTCTCATGTTGTGATTTAATGATGTTGAATTCAGTGTTCATCCTGTGTTAGGACATAGCCCAAGAAGCAAATAATCTGCTGAATTCAGGATTCAATAATCATGTGCAAACAGGCTGTATCATGGACTACCCAAACCAAGTACATGCCACATCCTGGCTCATTCAAACTGGGTCCCCTTGGTGCTAATTAAACTTACTATCCTGGACAGAGGACAGCAGAGCCAGGGGACCAAATGGAGCTAGCTGACCTTCAAGAGCTTCCTGGGCAAGCATGAAGGAATAGACTACTTCAATGACAATTTTCCACTACACTGTGCCACAGGCTTGGGTCCAGTAGATATTTGTAATGACTTTCCTCTTATTTTTAAGGCAGGGATTTTCATTCCTTAGGTCCTGTTGTTATTTGATTTCCCAGAGGACACAACTAGTATTTACAGGAGAAAGGCTTTATCACACCTCCTCTCCCAGGTGATTCCTGTGTGACACCAAGGAAACCAGGAGAAAACTTCCCTGATGATCACTTTGGGCCTCTATGGACTCAACACGAATAGGACCTACAAACTGTGCATCACACAAATCCTCAGACCCCATCAAAGGTCCCAGAACCCCAGTCCTGAACAAAACACACACAACTACGTTCACACACACAGACACAATTAGAATGCCAAATAAATCCTGTGAGGTGCCATCTCTCAGAATATAAGGAACAATACAGGCATTGCATTCACACACTGAGAGACAGTAAGTGTGAGCAGGTCCTTCCAACTGTTTACAGCAACAATCAGATTGCAAGCACCCCAAGGTCAAGTACAAAAGAAAATGATAATAAACACACAGCACCTTTTTTATCCAACAATTTAACACCTGTCAGGGCTACTTAATTGAATGATGAGAGATGACACAGTCCATTCATGGAAGGAAATTGGGTTAACAGATGGCACAATACAGTCAACAGGGCATAATTCCTACCTGTAGTTCAAATCCTCATATATGTAAAGTTCCAGGATTCCACCCATTTCCTCTATGTCATTGCTGATCTTCCTCATATCCAATTTCAGTTCTTCTAGTTCATTTATTTTTGATCTCTGCTTAGTGATTTTGGAATTTTGGGTTGAAGTATTTCTAGCAGACCCTGCAGATAGATAAACACAAAAGAATTTGCATACTTGATGGCCTAGGGGCAGGGGAGACTAAGCTATGTTCCTCTTCCTAACCACCATTGTCAGACATATGCCACACTCCCTGTTACAGGACCCGTTGCCTTGAAATCTATAAGCTGCCTCACACATAAAGATGTGGGGAACATTGTCAGGTCATATCAGATGGGATGCAGGGAAATCCTGAAGTTCATAGTGCTTAGCACTATCAAGCCCTAATTAATCATGTGTCTTCAAATCCAAAGTGTCTGAGTCCTCACCACATGACAAGACCAGGGGAGCATCCTTCTCTGTTCTTTTCATCAGAGACTCAAGTTACCGACAGTAATCTGGAAGATGAAGTGCTTCAACTAACTTCCATGAAAAGACACACTGTTATTCTCATAGTACCCACTCCTGGCATTCTTTGCCACTCAAAATGAAATTAAATAGCTCCCAGAAAAGTAGCTGCAGGTTTGTCAATTCCTGCCTCTGTCAAACTAATCATCAGAAATTCTTGACTCTTTGTCTGACATTGACAAAGTCCAAGGCTTCAGCTTCTAAGACCTACTCCTGGAAGGCCCAGCTCAAGCCTACCTCTACCAGGAAGTTCTCCAACTCTGCCCAGGACTCACTGTGCCTTCTCCAGAATGATTTCCTTCTTCCTTTTTCATGAGAAAGGATTCCCTCTTCCTTCTCTGTTGTTCTGATCTCTCCTTCATCGCCATTCTCTTTCTGACATAGCCTGAGCAGCCAGGAAAACATTCCTGCTGGTGAACCCAGAGTAAACAGAAGGGATGAACCACAGGCAGTTGCTGTCACCACAACACAGGTGACAACACAGAAGATTCTAGTTCTTTCCTAAATACAAGAGACTCTCCAGGAAGGCATTACTGATGATGTCACTAGCAACTGCCATGACCTAACAGCTAACTGGTTCTCCCCAGCTTGGTCCTTTTCTGGGGTGCCTCTCCTGGAGCCTCTCACGGTCCTGTGGGATCTCCTTTCAAAGCTGGAGAATTCTAACTACTTCATTAGATGTCATGTGCTTTTGAGGGGGAACGTTGGTTAGGACTCTGTCATGCTTAAGGGATGTTGTTAGCACCCAAATCTCTGGGGACTGTGGATGTAGTAGATGTTTCACAACAATAAATATACCACCTGAGTCAATTCATGTGACATACACTCCAATTTCCCAGGGTTTTCCTGTCTCACAGAGGCAAATATCTTTCTCATATATGTTTAACTGTATAAAACCTCGATAATATTTTCTCTTTTTTTTCCATTTTTATTAGGTATTTAGCTCATTTACATTTCCAATGTTATACCAAAAGTCCCCCATGCCCACCCACCCCCACTCCCCTACCCACCCACTCCCCCTTTTTGGCCCTGGCATTCCCCTGTACTGGGGCATATAAAGTTTGCCTGTCCAAAGGGCCTCTTTTTCTAGTGATGGCCGACTAGGTCATCTTTTGATACATATGCAGCTAGAGTCAAGAGCTCCAGGGTACTGGTTAGTTCATAATGTTGTTCCACCTATAGGGTTGCAGATCCCTTTAGCTCATTGGGTACTTTCTCTAGCTCCTCCATTGGGAGCCCTGTGATCCATCCATTAGCTGACTGTGAGCATCCACTTCTGTGTTTGCTAGGCCCCGGCATAGTCTCACAAGGGACAGCTTCATCTGGGTCCTTTCGATAAAATCTTGCTAGTGTATGCAATGGTGTCAGCGTTTGGATGCTGATTATGGGGTGGATCCCTGGATATGGCAGTCTCTACATGGACCATCCTTTCATCTCAGCTCCAAACTTTGTCTCTGTAACTCCTTCCATGGGTGTTTTGTTCCCACTTCTAAGGAGGGGCATAGTGTCCACACTTCAGTCTTCATTTTTCTTGAGTTTCATGTGTTTAGGAAATTGTATCTTATATCTTGGGTATTCTAAGTTTCTGGGCTAATATCCACTTACCAGTGAGTACATATTGTGTGAGTTCCTTTGTGAATGTGTTACCTCACTCAGTATGATGTCCTCCAGGTCCATCTGTTTGTCTAGGAATTTCATAAATTCATTCTTTTTAATAGCTGAGTAGTACTCCATTGGGTAAATGTACCGCATTTTCTGTATCCATTCCTCTGTTGAGGGGCATCTGGGTTATTTCCAGCTTCTGGCTATAATAAATAAGGCTGCTATGAACAGAGTGGAGCATGTGTCCTTCTTACCAGTTGGAACATCTTCTGGATATATGCCCAGGAGTGGTATTCTGGGATCCTCCAAGAGTACTATGTCCAATTTTCTAAGGAACTGCCAGACTGATGTCCAGAGTGGTTTTACAAGCTTGCAATCCCACCAACAATGGAGGAGTGTTCCTCTTTCTCCACATCCTTGCCAGCATCTGCTGTCACCAGAATTTTTGATCTTAGCCATTCTGACTGGTATGAAGTAGAATCTCAGGGTTGTTTTGATTTGCATTTCCCTGATGATTAAGGATGCTGAACATTTTTCAAGTGCTTCTCTGCCATTCGGTATTCCTCAGGTGACAATTCTTTGTTTAGCTCTGAGACCCACTTTTTAATGGGGTTATTGGATTTTCTGAAGTCCACCTTCTTGTGTTCTTTATACATATTGGTTATTAGTCCCCTATCTGATTTAGGATAGGTAAAGATCCTTTCCCAATTTGTTGGTGGCCTTTTTGTCTTATTGACGGTGTCTTTTGCTTTACAGAAGCTTTGCAGTTTCATGAGATCCCATTTGTCAATTCTCAATCTTACAGCACAAGCCATTCCTGTTCTATTCAGGAACTTTCCCCCCTGTGCCCATATCTTCTATGCTTTTCCCCACTTTCTCCTCTATAAGTTTCATGGTCTCTGGTTTTATGTGGAATTCCTTGATCCACTTAGATTTGCCCTTAGTACAAGGAGATAGGAATGGATCAATTTCCATTCTTCTACATGTTAACTGCCAGTAGTGCCAGCACCATTTTTTGAAAATGCTGTCTTTTCTCCACTGGATGGTTTTAGCTCCCTTGTCAAGGATCAAATGACCATAGGTGTGTGGGTTCATTTCTGTGTATTCAATTCTATTCCATTGGTCTACTTGTCTATCGTTATACCAAGACCATGCAATTTTTGATCACAATGCTCTGTAGTACAGCTTTAGGTCAGGCTAACAACAACAATTTTTAAAAAACCCTCTGAGGCCTGGAATTACAAGCTTGTACCAAATCTGGTCAACTTTTGTATGTATTTCCACCAGAGGTTCTTTTATCCTGGAGAACAGTTTTTGCTATCCTAGGTTTTTTGTAATTCCAGATGAATTTGCAGATTGCCCTTTCTAATTCATTGAAGAATTGAGTTGGAATTTTGAGGAAGATTGCATTGAATCTGTAGATTGCATTTGACAAGATAGCCATTTTTACTATATTGATCCTGCCAATCCATGAGCATAGAAGATCTTTCCATCTTCTGAGATCTTCTTTAATTTCTTTCTTCAGAGACTTGAAGTTCTTATCATACAAATCTTTTACTTCCTTAGAGTCACACCAAGGTATTTTCTATTGGATTTTACTCTTGTGAACAGTGTTGTTTCCGTAATTTCTTTCTCAGCCCATTTCAAAAGACCAAGTCAGAATCAGTGTCAATCTCTTACTTCCTGCAGATAAGGATGTTAGTTAGCTCTTAGCTGTTGCTCTAGCACTAGGCCTGCCTGTCTGCGGCCATACTTCCAACCATGATGACCTTGGACTCTATGAAACTCTAAGCAAGCCCTCAGTTAAAAGCTTCATTGTATCTTACCTTGTTTATAGTATTTCATCACAGTAATAGAACAGTGACTACCACAGGCAGGAAAGAGTTTCTCTCAGCTTACAGTTATAGACCATCATGAACTAAAGTCAGTGCAGGACGCCATGGTGGAGCCCTGCTTACAGGGTTGCTCCTCATGGCTTGTTCAGCCTGCTTCCTTACACCACAGGACCACCTGCCAAGGCAACCCACTTCTTGAAGTGGGCTTAGCCTTACCACATCAATCCTTAATCAAGAAAATGCCCCACAGAATTGCCTACAGGCCATTATGAGACAATTATCTCAAACACCTCATGAGGAAGCTACATCTTTTTTATATTTCTTTTGAGGAACTTCCATGTTGTTTTGCCTGTGGCTCCACCAATTTACATTCTTGCCTGGAGTGCACACAGCTATCCTTTGTGAGGCAGTGGACTGTGTCACCAGAGGACCATGACAACCGGTGACATTGCATAGAGTTTTCTATTGTGATGGGGTATCTAGCTAGGCTCTAAGTGATTAGCCAATGAGCTTCCCTCCAATTCTGTGAAAGATATTCAATCTCTGGTTCACCCAGAGTAAGACTTGTGCATTTTCATCTACCCTGAATAAAACAGTTTAGACAAGCAAGGATTGTCTTCTTCGTCAAGGACCTGAAGGGTGTGGGAGACAGTGGGCTGTGGGGGGATGGGGATGGCAGGGGGGAAGGCTTAGACACACAGAGCTGTGGTTAAGTCTCCTGTAGAGGACCCCTCTTCTAGCCCCTCCATAGCCCTGGCACTCACCTGGAGCTAAGCTGAATTCCCCACACTGGGTTCATCTAGGGCTACTGGCTCCTGTTCCCAACTACTTGAAGTTCTCAGTGGTATCTGCGTACACAAGAGGATTGGGACAACCATTTTCAACTCATCATGGTTCCCAGGAAATTCTGGGTGCACAGGACTCCCCCTCCCCCCAACCCTGTTGTTTTCAGCCAGAGAAACACAGGCTGGGCCCCTTGAGACTGTTTCAGCCTTCCCTGAGCAATGTGGCTCAGCACTCCAGGGGCTAGGAAGAAACACAGCCTAATATCCCTGAGTTTGCCTTCCCCAAGTGGCACATTGGTGGCATTCCTAACCCCCAGAGGGAAGGCAGAGACACAGAATGATGCCTTTACTGTATGCTGTCAGCAGGGCCTGATCTCTCTGCTCTGTTTTTGATATCTGTGCTCACAGGTATGGGGTATGAGGCAGAATGTCACTGTGGTTGATTTGCACTTCCTTGGTGCTTAGGGATAACAAACCCTTATCATAGAAATTAACATTTAGAGTCCTACTTGCTATCATGTGCCAACATACATCCTAATAGATTTAATAGTTGGTATGTTAAATGACTTTTTGTTTAATTGCAATTTCATTCTTAGATCTGCTATTGTGGCAATATTATAACCAAAGTAACTTGGGAAGGAAAGTTTATTTGACTTATACTTCCACATCACAGCTCATCATGGAAGGAATCTGGACAGGCACTCAAACAGTATAGAAATCTGGAGACAGGAGCTGATGCAGAGGCCACTGAGGAATGCTGCTTACTGGCTTGCTCCTTATGGCTTGCTCAACCTAATTTCTTATAGAACCTAGGACCACCAGGCAAGTAACGGCCCCACCCACAAAGGGCTGGGCCCACATCCATCAATCTAATTAAGAAAATGTCCTATAGGTGTACCAACAGCCTGATTTTGTGTTGGCATTTTCTCCATTGAGGTTCCCTCCTCTCAGATAACTTCAGCTGGTGCCAAGTTGACATTAAGTTAGCCAGCTGAGAATTGTTATGGCCAAAAGATACGTTTCCAATGAAAGCAGTGATTCAGTGAGTTCATGTCCCTGGAGTTCCCTGACATCAGCAAGTTGCCATCATCAGAACCCCCTTAGCAAATGCTCTCAACAGAACATTCTTTGAAACAGTGGACAAAGTGGTGTTCCCCTAACAGCCAGAAGACCAGGGCCACCAATCTGATCTGCTTGTAGAAGTCACTCCCTAACTCACTTGCAAACATCTGCATCTTCATAGCAATCCATGCAGCAACCTTTCCTTTGAAACCTTCAAAACCACTACAAGAACAAACCTGAGAGCTGAGATTGACCTGAATTAATCTTGTGGTGAAAAAATAAACAGAGTGGAGTACCTCCTCCATCTCTGGTCCACGAAGAGATCAGCAAGCAGCTTTAAAAGTGAACACACAATGCAAAATCAAACCTCAGGAAAGAAATCAGTTGAAACAATTTGTCCTTAGTCAGGAACTCTTTCTTGAATGACTGGAGGACTATTCCGGGTGTCGGCTGGTCCATTTCTCCAGCTGTGAATATGTGATATTTATTGGCAGTAGATGATAGATGAGAGGCTTCATTCAATGTTTCAAAAGATTTTAAATCTCACAGATGAGAACATAGGCAAACCCAAGGATGAGGTGATATATCTTTTAAATTGATTCTTACAACTACTGCATCATAATGTCGCTCTGTTGGGTTGGTTATTTATCTTAGTGCATTGGTTGTAGCTGTGTATCGTGCCGTGGTATCTTTTTCAAATATAAAAGATGAAAAACTTCTTCATTACAATCTACAGCTACAAAAACCTCCAGCAAAGTGGCTGGAGGCACAGTGGTGGAGCATTTGCCTGCCCAACATGTACAAGGCCCCAGACTCTAGCCTCAGCAACACAAACAACATCAATAACAACAAGCCAACAACAAATGTACCATACAAACTACACAGCATTGGGTTGTAGAGGGAGAGGGTAAACTTGAATAGTTTACTGTCACAAAAATGGTAGTTAAGCACCTCAGGTAACTATCACTGTCATGAGATCCAAAGCACACAAAGATAGTAATCAAAATATGGTTCTGAATACAATTTAATGTTTGTTATAATATTAACCAACAAGTAATATACAAATTTGGTAGATACCAGGGAACTCAATACATGTTCATCTCTTTCCTTCTCTCTACCAAAAGCATTAGGACAAATAGAGAGAGAGAGAGAGAGGGGGGGGGGGGGAGAGAAAAGACATCAGCTTTTTCCCCCCTTGTTCCTCTTGGTCAGGCCAACTTGAAGCTCACTGTACGCTGAGGATGAATTTCTGCTTCCCACATTTCTACCTGTAGAGTTCTGAGATTACAGACACGAGTCACCATACCTACACAGTGCTAGGAATTTAAACAAGGGCTTTGTATATACTAGCTAGGTAAACACTCCACCAACGGTGCTACATCCCAACCTGTAAAATGCCACATTTTACAGAAAAGAAAAGAAACAAACAGGAAAGGAAAGGAAAGGAAAGGAAAGGAAAGGAAAGGAAAGGAAAGGAAAGGAAAAGAAAAGAAAAGAACAGAAAAGAAAAGAGAAAAGGAAAGAAAAAAGAAAAGGCAGGTACATTTCTAGATAGTAGGCAACAACTTTATTACTAACCTGAGATAAGAGTTAGTATCTGGTTTTATTACCACAATTGTTGCTCCACAAGGAGAGAAAAAAAATTAAAGCTTAAAATAGTATGAAAAGTGAAGCTAGCTGACAATAGTATGGAGAAGGAAGTATCTGGTTTGGACTCAGGAAAAAGCCCACTCAGGTAGAGCCACCCTTCTCGCTGCACGCCAAGGGTCACCTTGGGTAAAGGAGACTTGGTTGGCTGGAGGAAGAAAAGGCCCAGGAGCTGTCTTCCTGCAGACTTCCAGGAGAACAGAAAGAAATGCCTGGGTCCAGTCCAGCTTTGGTGAGTTCTTGGAGAGGACCTTCATGCCTACAAAGGAAAAGGTGAAACCTGAAGATACAGCTCCAAGTGACAAGGCTTGCTCTGAGGCTATGATAGCTGATGAAGAATTATGTTCCTCTTAAGGCAATAAGAAAAGAACGGAAGAAGAATGAAGACTCAGATACTCACAAAAGACTACCGCTTGCTTTCTTCCTGCTTCATTCTGAATATTGTCCAAAGATCATGATTGAATCCCAGGGCTTGTCCACTGGGAATGTAGCAAGGAAATTGGGTGAGATGTGGTCTGAGCAGACAGCCCAAGATAGACCACCATGTGAAGAGAAGGCAGCTGAACTAAAGGAAGTATGAGCTAGGGGATATTGCATACCTTGAGTGTGCAGAGGTGATGAAAGATAGAAGGGCCCTGGTGGGCCAGGAGGCTCAAAGAAGAATGAATAGATGAAGAAGATGAGGAAGAGGAAAAGGAGGAGGAGAAGATGGAGGAGGAAGAAGAGAAGGATGATGTAGAAGAAGGAGGAGGAGGAGGAGGGGAGGGGGACAAGGAGAATAAGAAGAAATTGGAGGAGGAGAAGAAGAGGAAGGAGGAGAAAAAGAAGTGGGAGGAGGGAGGGGGGAAGGAGGAGGAGGAGGACGACGACAATGATGAGGATAATGGGGATGAGGAGGACGAGAAGGAGGAGGAAATGAGGCAGAGGAAAACCAAATGGTTAGTCTGCGATTCCCATGGAATTTGTGGAGGCCCGGTTACTATTTCATTACAAATGTGAAACTTAAGTACAGGTTAACACTGGCTTCTCTATAAATATCATACAGTTTTTTGTTTTGTATAGGATCCCTACCTACTTTAAGGCTCAGGAAACAGTATTGAAGAAGCTATGGAAAGAGTGAGTGTAAAAACCTGATGAATGGAGAAGAATACTGTGAGAGGCTGGCCTCTGAACACACCATGGCTGTTACACACACACGTTCACAGCAGCTGTGGTTACCTGTGCAAGCCCTTCACAAGATCCAGAGTGTTAAACTTTCCATTGTGGAGGGGGAGGGATTCTCAATACCCCATGCCCTTCCCTTACTGAGTTGCTAATGGCAACTGATAACTGCTAAAGGACAGAGAGCCACTTTCCTTTGAGAAAGGTGGCCATTGGCAGGTTTCCCACATCCCTGTGTATGACCCAGCAGGCATGCACGAATACAGGCAGCACCATTGGGACTTAGTGGGTGATTTTATAAAACAACATGAAGTTGGGAGGGATACAGGAGACTTGTTGAGGGAAGTGTGGTGATTCCAAAAGTATGGGAGACCTGTTGGGGGCAGGAGGTGATAGTGGTAATGCTAGAGGGAGTGAACAAGGAATGACTACAATTAAGATACATTGTATACATGTATGAATTTTTTTATTGTATGTTATCAGGATATAGCTCAGTAGTGGGTGCTTGCAGTGCTAACTTAATATTCACAAGGTCCTGAGTTCAATCCCTAGTACTGTGGTAGAGAAAGAAGTTTTTAATACAGTCTGTAGCTTCCCCTCCCCCCAGGGTTTGTTTATGTGTTCATTTGTTTGTTTGAAGCAGTTTCTCTGTCATCAAGCTAGGATTACACTCACACAGATTCCCCCTGCTCCTGCCTCCTTGGTGATGCAGTAATGGTTACTCCACCACCATCTGCAAGCTGGAGGTTTTTTGGAGGCTACTATATACTTAGATTTTTAAAGTTTTGATGTTGAGTGTTCATAAATACTTAGTAGTTTCTTTAATGTCTTGCATGTGGTAACACGGCCAACTTCATAGGCATTCATACTACTAGTATCTCCTTTTGAAGGATGTTTGTAATAAAATTGTGAACATTAAAATATAAAAAATATAACCAAAGACCATCATGAATAATGTACATACTAGTTTATAAACAGAAGTGAAAATGTGAGGTGTGACATCACCGCCTATCTTTGCATCCTCCACTCTTTCTCCTGGCTCTATTCCTCCTTTATGCAAGCTCATAGAAGTAAGAAAGGGAAGGAAGGAAGAAAGCAGGGAGGGAGGGAGGGAAAGAAAGGGGGGAGAGAGGGGTGGAGGGATGGATGGAGGGAGAGATGGAGGTAAATGGAAGGAGGGAAGGGAAAGGGGAAACCCACATACACTATAATAAAAAAAGAATTATTCAGAGGCTCATGTTATCAACACTGATCTCACAATAACATATTGTGAAACCGTCTAAAAATGCTTTCAAGCATTGTTATACAAGGGTCTCATCATTTCCCTCCGATCTTTAAAGCCACCAAGAACTGACAGACTTCCCTTGCATTCTAACATCCTGTTCAACCCAAAACATTTCAACTCTGTGGAAGTGAAAACGAAAAACAAAATAAAACACAACATAGCCCGAGTTCTACAAGAGAATCCAGTTTAAGGAAAAGGTAATTCAAAATCCCTGATACTTATTCAGTCTTTAGAAATCATTTGAAAGGGTGGGAAAGATCAGGGGTTCAAGGCCTTTGAGAGACATTGCCTCAAAAAGCCAAAGGAATAAAAACTACTTGCACCTTTGTGCCTATGTTACCCAGAACTAGTAGTGTCTCACTTGGATCCCCTGAGTGGCAGCAGTCACTCAGTTGAAATCTGAGTTTCTCTATGGGCCTTACAGGAGAGAGTGTCATCATGGTACCCTCTGGGGTTGTTATGGTGGATGTGAAGAGAACATCTACTTCCTCCCTCAGCAGTGCTGTGAGAATGTCCGGGAGATCACATGGTGTGCCCTTACTGAACGTCTTGCCTGATCAACATAACCTTCTTAGATCACAGTCGCCTGTCCATACTTTACCAAAACAAAGCCTGAGACAGACTGTGTAGAACAAAAAAAAAAAAAAAAAAAAAAAAAACAGTACACAGAATTAAACCCGGGAGAGAAATGGAGAAAGTGGGCAGAATGACACAGGCACACATTTACAAAGCACCTGCCTTGCTCTGGGAACAGACAGAGTCAGATATGATTGGCCAGAGCAGTGGTTCTCATCCTTCATAATTGTGACTCTTTAATACAGTTCCTCATGACCTGAACCATAAAATTATTTCCATTGCTACTTCTTAACTGTAATTTTGCTACCGTTATGAGTCTTAATGTAAATATCTGATATGCGGGGTATCCTGTACAGGGGTTGTGACCCACAGGCTGAGAAAGAACCACTGACATCGTGGTTGACAAAGCTGAGGCTTTCAGTGCATTCTAAACACGTGATATGCTAAACATTAAAATTGGGAAGCAGCAGAAACTCCATGCTTACAGAAGCATTATAAGATCCTCCTGTTTAAAAAAGATTTTAAAAGTGGTGATGTGTGGTACAGAAAATGTTCTCAAAAGAATGTGAAGGCCTTGCGGGTAAAACCACCATTCTAGAAGCTGAAATAAAGATGGTCACTATTTCTAAGCTCCCCTGGGCTAGCACCACCTCTCTGTCTCTCTGTCTCTCTCTGTCACTCTGTCTCTCTGTCTCTGTCTCTGTCTCTGTCTCTCTCTCTGTCTCTCTGTCTCTGTCGCTCTGTCTCTGTCTCTCTGTCTCTCTGTCTCTGTCTGTCTGTCTCTTTGTCTCTCTGTCTCTGTCTCTCTGTCTCTCTCTCTCTCTCTCACACACACACACACACACACACACACGTATGCACTTATTTCTCACTCTGGGGCTTTTTGTTTTACAGATGTGGGTGTTTTTTGGCTTATTTGGGTTATTTTTATAAGGAGACAGGTTCTGTTATGTTCTTCACACCTAATCCCTGACCTCAAACCATCCTCCTGCCTCAGTTTCCTGAGTAGCTGAATCTACAGCACACACCACCACGTTTGGGCATTTCAGACAGATGAGAGTACTTTTCTACCTAGTGCTTTCCTGACAAACGTTTTTTTTTTTTTTATTTTTGTTTCGATTTGCTTTTCTGAGATAGGGTTGAGCTTCATAGTCCTGACTGTGGATCAGGCAGACCTTGACATTGTTGGTGAACGTTTTTTTTTCCTAATGTGTAGTTTGCCAATTTGTCCTATTGGCTATGCCCTTTGTCTTATAGAAGCTTTTCAGTTTCTTGTGGCCCATTTATAAATTTTGATGTTAGAATATGAGCTATTGGACTTCTGTTTATGACATTTATCCACATTCCCATGTGTTTGAGGCTCTTTCCTGCTTTGTCTTCAGTTAGATTCAGTGAATCTGGTTTTATGTTGAGGTCTTTAATCCACCTGGCCTTGAGTATTGTGCCAGGTGACAAATATGGATCAACTTTCATTTTTCTACATACTTACTCCAATTTAGACCAGCGACATTTATTGAAGATGTTTCTTTTTGCATTGCATATTCATGACTTTGTCCATGATCAAGTGTTCATAAGTCTAGTTTAATTTCTCAGTCTTCAAATCATTTCTTTTTCCTTTTTAAATCACTTTAATCTTACATTTCAAATGTTAGCTATTTTTCTGGTTTCCTGCCTAAAACCCACTTATCTCATGCTCCTTCGAACTGCTTCAATGAGGGTGCTCCTCCAGGCACCCACACAGTGCTCTCTTGCTAGCCTAGCATTCCCCTACACTGGGGCATCAAGCCTTTAAAGGACCAAGGGCCTTTTCTCCCATTGATGTCCAACAAGGCTGTCATCTGGCACACATCTGCTTAGAGCCATGGGTCACTCCATGTGTGATTGGTGGTTTAGTCCCTGGGAGTTCTAGTGGATATGGTTGGTTGACATTGTTGTTCTTCCTATGGTTGTAACCCCCTATAGCTCATCCATTCCTTTCTCCAATTCTTCCACTGGGGACTCTATGCTCATTCCAAAGAGGGGCTGCAAAAATGTGCCTCTGTATTTGTCACTCTCAGGTGGAGCCTCTGAGGAGACAACTATAGCAGGCTCCTGTCTGAAAGCACTTATTGGCATCTTCCATGGTGTCTGGCCTTGGTGTCTGTATGTGGGATGGATCTCCAGGTGGGGAAGGCTCAGGATGGCTTTTGCTTCATTCTCTGCTCCACACCTTATCTCCACATTTCCTCCTGTGTTTGCTGGCCTAAAGGGTCCTGGATCCACCAACAAGGGGCTTACTCTATACAGGCTCAATTTTACTAAGAAACTGATTGTTGCAGAATCATACCATGGCACCAAGAAGGTCAATTACAGTAACTTAGGTCCAGCTGACCTGGTAGAGAACTGAAGACCTGAGCTATCTGGGGAAAGGAAGCAGCATGCATTGTTGCACAGCTCTCTCTGAGGCAACTGCTAGAAACTGCTAAAACTGGAATAGGGATGTTTGTTTGTTTGTTTGTTTATTATAAGGTAGAGTTTGTACATGCCTGTAATTCCAGCACTCAGAATGTTTTTTAAAAATTGTTGTAGTTAGTATTGCTGTTGTTTCTATTGGTTTTGTTTTGAACTCTCCCAGCTCTTTGCACTGGACCCAGAAAACTAAGCCCATGCTCTGTACAGTCCTATCATTCATGTTAATCAGTGATTTTATTCTTAGCAACCACTCCTCAGATGATCTCATTACTCACTTTCAAATAAGGAAAACAGTCATACAGACATTAGTTAACTTGTATGGTCTCACATAACCAACTCATCATGACTGTAGAGTGGCATCCCAATCTTTGGAATACCCCAGCTTCTATTTTGGAGATGACAGGCCTCTGTGGAAGACTCCATTAGCTGGCAGAGGACCTGGAATGGCTGCCACCTGAAGGCCAAGGCTGCCCCTCCAGGGTCTCTGAAGCTTGAGGCAGAACAGGAACACTTGGCCACAGCTGGTTCAGGTCTGTGTTTTGGATGAGACCTGAGACCTGGATGAACAGAATTCTCCCGAGTTCTAGTAAAGGTGAGAACAAACACTTAGACATGAGGAGAATATTAGATCTTTGGGATTTGTTAGTATTCCTGCTGTTTCTACTAATTTTAGTTTGAACTCTCCCAGCTATTTGCACTGGACCCAGAAAATTAAGCCCATACTCTGTACAGTCCTATCATTCATGTATTTATTGTAATCAACACAGTCATCAATAGTAAACTAAGTATATTGGTTCATGGTTATAGTCTACTCTACTAAAATAAATGATTTTGACTGATTAACAATTTCTAGTGACTGTGTGAGTACAGGAACACATAAGAAGATATTTAACTGAGAATTAGTAAGTAGTTGCCCCTTTTTCTTCATCCATACATAGTAATATGTAAAGACAGAGTTATTTTGAAAACAAGACCTCTGGGGGAAAAAAAACATTCCACGAGCACATATTCAGCAAAAGTTTAAAGTACAAACCTGAACAGAATTATGACAATGACATCTGGTCCCTACTCTTAGATCAGTCTGCTGACGAGACTTTGAAGGAGATTCAACATGAGCCTAGGGAATCACAGTTTGTGCATCTTCAGGAAGTCATTTCAAAAGATTTCACAGTAAAAGTGAAGTGCTTAAGAAAGCATGAAAATATTGTTTCCCCAAGGAAGAAATCCTACCTCACTTCTCTAAGGAAAAAGCAAGATTAAAGGTAATTCTAATTTTAAAATCAGTATATGTCATTTGAGTGCAAAGATGCATCTGTGGGCCCACATCTGCAGAGCTTAAGAATGTCTAGACAACAGGATCTCAGCATTGAACATGTCCTGCATCTTCTTCACACACTCAGTCCCAGCTGCATCCTTGTCCTTGATCATTAAAGCTATAAGGATACAGGTGTAAAATTCCGGGATCCTGTGACCCTGAGATTCTGGGTGTGTCGCAGTTCCTGGGAGACAAGTTGCCTGTGAGACTCTAAGATTCTTGTGTGACTAACTCCTGGGATTCTGGGATCCTGGGATTCTAAGATCCTGGTCATGATAGAGTGAGTGTGTGGAGTGGAGCCTCTTCTTTGGGCTGTGGGACTGTCCTCTGGGTTTGTACCCAAGGTAGACAAGTGCTAGAGTAAACATATGCAAGAAATGATGCGAGCAGTCCTGGGACAGGTGGTGAAAAACTAAAGTTATTTAGTCTCAGCATCCAGAGTAGAGTGGTAGAGGCTATGGCTCTTCTTGGTTGTTTGTCATCCTATTGAGCAGCCACCTCCTTATGTATTGTCCCTGATACAGATGTTGCATGAAAATCTATAGATGGCCAAGAATCTAAACTTGCTGATACTCAGTAAAATCTACAGTTGTTAGGTTTATCATCTTGTGATATTAGGATATTTGATCTCTTTGTCTATTTTTACTTGCTGTAAAAGGAGCCTAGGGGAGCTCCTCATAACTCTCTGTGAGTGCTCAGCATAGCACATTCCTGGTTTGGTAATGTTTTCAATTGCAGGGTTAATCTGACCCCTTACAAGAGGATTTGTAGAGTCATATAGCACTTAACTATAACAACCTTTCTAGGGGTCAACTGATTGCAGACTGATAACAGCCACGTTCCCCTTTTGGTCCTCTACTTAAGCTTGTCTTAAACTTGAAATATCCTAAAAGTTACTCTCAAGACTTATTGTCCCCAAATGACAGATGAGTCTGACTTGCTGTGTCCCTTTCAAGTCGGGTAACAACGATGATTTATAGGCTATGTAGTATATAAATTGCCTTGAATCTGCACTAGCTCCATTATGTTCATAGCAGCCTTAATTATGATAGCCAGTAGCTGGAAAGAACCAAGATTTCCATCAACAGAGGAATGGATACCGAAAATATGGTACATTTGTACAATGAAGAACTAGTCAGCTATTAAAAAGAATGAATTCATGAAATTTTTAGACAAATGGATGGATCTGTAGGATATCATCCTGAGTAAGGTAATCCAATCACAAAAGAACACATATGACATGTACTTGCTGATAAGAGGATATTAGCCCAGAACCTTGGAATACCCAAGATACAAAACGCAAAGCATACAAAACTCAAGAAAAAGGAAGACCAAAGTGAGGATACTTTGATCCTTATTAGAATGAGGAACAAAATAACCATGGAAGGAGTGACAGCAACATAATGTGAAGCAGAGACTGAAGGAATGACCATCCAGAGACTGCTTCACCTGGGGATCCATCCCATAAACAACCAGAAAAACCAGACACTACTACGGATGCCAACAAGAGATTGCTGACAGGAGCCTGATATAGCTGCCAACTGAGAGGTTCTGCCAGTGCCTGACAAATACAGAAGTACATGCTCACAGCCATCAATTGGTCAGAGCACAGGGTCCCCAGTGAAGGAGCTAGAGAGAGGACCTATGGAGCTGAAGGGTTTAGAGCCCCATAAGAGGAACAACAATATGAACTAACCAGTACCTCCAGAGATCACTTGGACTAAACCACCAAACAAAGAAAACACATGATGGATCTCATTGCTCTAGGTAAATGTATAGAGAAGGATGGCCTGGTTGGTCATCACCGGGAGGAGAGTCCTTGGTCCTATGAATGTTCTATGCCCCAGTAGAGGGGCATGCCTAGGACAGGAGGAAGGGAGTGGGTGAGTTGGTGAGCAGGGGTTGGTGTAGTAAACAGGGGATCTTCAGAGGGGAAACTAGGAAAGGGTTTAGCATTTGAAATGTAAGTAAAGAAAATATCAAATAAAAAAGACATTTGTTAGGATTTTATAGGATGATACCTAATTACAATCTTCATTATTTTTGAATGATGTTTTTTGGCAGACACAGGTGAATCATAAAGTAATAAAATGAACATTGAAGGACCCCCACAGAAACCTATCCCCCAAAAGATTGTGGAATTTATTATCTCTACTTGCAGTTTCCAGTGATTGTATATTTGAAGGAAAGCAGAAGCATACACTGCTGTGTTTTCTGACAGCTTTTTATTCCCTTAGACTATGCTTTGATTTAATGAGAGCTATTACAGAAATACTGATGTATTTGCCATTAATGCGTTCAACACCATCATCCACAGTATTTTCACAGTAGCTAAATATTTGACAGCAACGATGCAGCATGGGTAAGTTTTCCATCATTAAGTTCCTATCCAGGCAGTTGGACATACTCTCCATACTGAATGTATGAAGGACTTTGTAGTTCAGTCTGGCTCAGAAGAAACTATGGAGCCCAAGTCCCATGAAGAGTGCAGAGATCCATCTGGGTCTGATATCTGTGGGCTTTCATGATCACACCTGAAATAACAAGGCTCTTAGAGTGAAGACTTGGAGATCACTGTGTTAGTCATAAGAATAAATGCAATGTACTCAATTGTAACTGAAAGCTGACAGTCAATATGTACTGTGTATAACCTTATCAAAATATCAAATTACTTAAAAGAACAATAAATAACCAATAAATAACAAAACTTTGAATGAAAACAAGAAAAACCAAATACCTAAACTAATCAAAACTCAAACCAAAATCAAACCACAAAAATTGTGCAAAGCAAAATTCTTAGTGTGCTCATTTTGTAGCACAGCCTTACAGCCTGTGGCTGTCCTTGGCAACTTAGTAGAAAAGCAGTTCCTGGAGGTAGCAAACTTTGCAGGAGAAATTTAAGCAACACTCTCCTTTTGGAGTGTGGGTCTGAAGGATATGGCCTCCCAAGTCAAAGCAGAACACATGTTGTAAACTTGGATCCAAGGATTTACAATTTTGTTGACTGATCTCCATGTAATTATTGATGATGACCCATCAGGAAAAGAGAAATTTGCACTCAGATTCTTCCTGGATGCCCAGCAGCTCTTGATGTGTCTCAGCATTTCTCTGAGTCCCTTTAAATGTGCACTCTTCCTGGGCCAGAGGCTAGATGAAATTAAGGCCTGTTCATACCAAAGAAACAAAATAAAAGAGGAGCATACAGCCCATTACAGCCATGGTTATTAGGGATGAGAAGCAACAGTGGTGTATTTCCTGTGCACACTCAGTGCTCTTCCTCCAGCACTTCTCTTTGAGGGAGATCATGTCCTGGTCTGTGCCATGTTCTGCTTTCTGCTGGACTATTTCACACTTAGGGAAGAAAGAAACAAAGGCCGGTTAAGCATTTGTCAATTGAGCTGTCTCTCCCAGAACAGCTCTATTCAGCTGGACAAACCAACATGTCCTATCAGCTGAGATCATAACGTGCATCCCAAGTGTCATAGAGCACCTGATCTTGGAATTGTTTCTCACCTTTTAAAAACTGCTAGAATTGGAACTGTCAGCTACACATTATACTGGAGTTCTAAAAAACACCACATTTCCCCAGTTGTGCGGGTATATTATATTGAGTAATAACATTGTAGCAATGTTTGAATGTGAGTTCAAGAGAGATGTGTGCAACCTAGAAACCATGTGGATTCCTTATGGCGTAGGAGCGTGCCCTGAACTGAAGTGAAAGCTATGATTATTTCTCCAGTGCAGGAACCTCACAGGGTTCCTCTCCTCAATCCCTCTATCTGCAAATAACCAGAGACACCATACAACACAATACCCAGGGGTAATTCATGGTTCCTAGAATCTGCAAGAGTGTGCTAAATAAAAATATTACCAAGGCTGGGCAATGAACCTTAAAAGTGATGGTCATGAAGAAACAGAACAACACCCCTGTACATCTATGACTATTGCAGGGCATACTCTCAAACACACATAATATTTAGGTTTATGCAATACAAGCATATTGTATCGCAGTGACCTTTTTAGTTTCGCAGTTAATACAAATATAAAAATCTCCCAGGATACTTTGCAGGAATAAAAAACAAATCTTGAATGGGAAAGGTACTTAGTGGGCATAGTATATAGGCAGCGCAGTCAGTGATATGCTTTCCACTCATAAACCAGTCTGGGAATCAGGGTTCTTGTCCTATTATCCAATCTGGCTCAGCAAGTTCCCAAGGCTGTGTAGAATAGGTTTGTTTCCCAGCCTAGGCTCACATGTTGGTGGTAGACCAGCCTCTTGTTCTCGTTCCCTGTTTCAGACTTGTCCTAAAGTAATCAGTTTCTTCCAATAGGATCTCCCTTTTCTATCACCTAACTGACTTGGTGTCCAAAGGCATGAGCCCAGAGTAATAGGAACTGTCTATAACCAGGATCCAAAAGAAACGTTTTCTCCCCAGAATGTGACTGTGTCAGGGCTATTTTGAGTAGGATAAGGCTGACTAGTTGAAGGACAAATGCTTGCATGGATTATCTCACACTATGTTCATGGAAGGGCTGCACCACACAGGGCCTTTTCAAACTTCAGCAGATGGACATCAGGATAACTTCTCCCTTCGGGGCTGCTCTGAGGACCACTACAACCCTGAGCACCTAGACTCTGTGGATAACTCCTCCTTGTTCTGGAAGCACTGGGTCAAAGAGGACTTCTTTTCCACTTTCTGAACATGGCTTCTAACAGACATAACCAGTTTTATACTACCAGAACTGTGTGAAGGTCCTCATTTCTCCCAACCCCCACTGAGGCTGATTGAGACACAGGTCGGAAAAACCATGCATACACAAAAAGAAACACACAGACACACAGTCACAGACACACACACAAGCACACGCAGACTTATTCACATAGAATCATAACTGAGCAGAAAACAATGAGGTATCTGTTATGGTTCAGGACCAAGATAATTCAGACAATGCAGAGGTGGTGTTTCAAGGGAGACCCAAGGACTCTGCGATTATTTTAGAGGAAGAAAAAGCACGAGAGAAGCGGGGTCATAGTGGCACACTCCTTTAATCCCAGCACTTGGGAGGTAGAGGCAGGCAGATTTCTGAGTTTGAGGCAGGCCGGGTATACAGACTGAGTTCCAGGACAGCCAGTTTGAACAGAGAAACCCTGTCTGGGGGGAGGGGGGGAGGGAAACATCTAACAATGGTCCAATTTGGGGGCATATATTAAGAAATTTTTTCATGAAGCCTCAGAAATCACACACCAAACCTGAGCCTGTATGAAGCCTTTCTATCATCTCTGGTCATCCAGCCAACTCCAGACTCTAAGGCCCAGGAATGACCACTCCAACAGCACTCAAAGAAAATTGAACTGACAAGCTGCTACTCAGGCTCTCTCAGTGTGAACCAAGATATATGAAGCCTGAAGAGACCATTTTGAGATAGAGCAGAAAAGGGGGGAATAGAAAAGCCGCCAAAAGACAGTAATGAAATCCACTTATTTGTCAATTAAACCAGGCTGTCATCCCTGCAAACTATTTCCTACCTAGAATCTCACAAGTTCCCTGTAAAGCAAATGAGCTACAGGCCTTTACTTCTTCCCTCAAAGCTCTTGCTATACTCAAGAAGGGCTCCAACACAGCACCCTTCAAACTTAAGGAATATAGTGTTGTGATGTCTAATCAACCTATCTCCCTTAGTGATTATAGCAGAGCAGGAACATTTGCATTCCAAATATGCAGTTTCTTGAACCAGGCTACCTCCACAGAGAGCCCTGTAGATGATCACATAAACAAACACTTGGAGGAAACATAGGTGAGTGCCTGGAGAAGTTGGTGGACTATTACATTTGATTGTCTATGTTTATGTTTAGACATGAGGGCAATCTGCCTCTGATACACATCATCCTACCTGGTGTTCCTTGGCACTTGGGACACAGATGTTCTTGCTGGCCTCCTCAGAGAACCTCTTTTCTTCCCCACAGGACACTTGTGGCCAGCCTGATCCACCAGCAGCCTTCTGTTCTCATTCAGTAATATCCTTACATTTTCGTGGAGTTGAGTGCACTCACGGAGGAGGTGGTCCTCCTTAATGCTGATCCACAAAGAAAAATTGGTCATTCCCAGCCAGATTCCATTGGCTTGCCACTCCTACAAGTCCTATGATCCCTGCAAGGGCCCTGATTCCCAGACAGCCCCCAGAAGAGTCCACAGTTACATAGGAGCACCAAACAGAGGCAGGTCATATCAAGATACCAGCCATATTCCACAGGACTCATCAAACTTCTAAAAAACCTGACACCAAGAGTACACCATATACATGACAGAAGAGGAAATGTTCCTCATGGTTGATTATAGGTCTGTGGTACATTAAAACCTTCAGCAGGGAGAGGGCTTAGCCCCTCTGAGAGAGGTGAGACGACCAAACAGGTGTGCAATCTTTACATTTTTGTTGGGAATCCTAGATCTTTTAATCTGTGGTCAGAAACCCAGAGGTTCAGGGTTCCTGGATATTCCCAGCGTGGTGGAAAAGTTTTCTATGTAGAGGATCTTGAATTTGGAAGAATAAAGATTGGAGGGTCTTGGACACTCTTCACACTTAGGACACCTGTGTCCAAGAGGTACAAATCCAAGACCCTTGCCTCAGGGCAGGGTTCCTAAATAAAAAACAGATAGCATAGAACCAGAACCCTTGCTTTTGTTCAAAGTCCTAAAAGGACAGAAGCATTCCCTGCCTAGTTCTGGGGGTCTCATTTGTGTCACTGACTCACCTGTAGGAATAGTTATCTTCTATCAGTTCCTTGGAGTACTGCATGGAAACAATTATGGACTGGATCATTTTATTCATATCCAACATTGTCTTCTCATGTTGTGATTTAATGATGTTGAATTCAGTGTTCATCCTGTGGCATGGCCCAAGAAGCAAATAATATGCTGAATTAAGGAATCAATAATCATGTGCAAACAGGCTATATCATGTACTACCCAAGCCAACTGCATGCCACATCCTGGCTCATTCAAACTGGGTCCCCTAGGTGCTAATTAAACTTACTATCCTGGGCAGAGGACAGCAGAGCCAGGAGACCAAATGGAGCTAGCTGACCTTCAAGGGCTTCCCGGGCAAGCATATAGGAATAGAGTACTTCTATGACAATTTTACACTACACTGTGCCACAGGCAAGGGTCCAGTAGATATCTGTAATGACTTTCCTCTTATTTTTAAGGCAGGGATTCTCATTTCTTGGTTTCTGTTGTTCTGTGAATTCCCAGAAAACACAACTAGTATTTACAGGAGAAAGGCTTTATCACATCTCCTCCTCCAGGAGATTCCTGTGTGACAACAAGGAAACACCAGGAGCAAACTTCCCTGGTGATCACTTTGGACCTCTATGGACTCAACACTAACAGGACCTGCAAACTGTGCATCACACAAATCCTCAGACCCCATCAAAGGTCCCAGAGCCCCAGTCCTGAACAAAACACATGCAACTATGTTCACACACACAGACACAATTAGAATGCCAAATAAATCCAGACAGGTGCCATCTCTCAGAATATAATGAACAATATCAGAGTAAAGACTTGAAGCCTGCAGGCATTGCATTCACACACTGAGAGACAGTAAGTGTGAGCAGGACATTCTAGCTGTTCACAGCAACAATCAGAATGCAAAAACCCCAAGGTCAAGTACAAAAGAAGATGATTATAAACACACAGCACCTTGTTTATCCAACAATTAAACACCTGTCAGGGCTACTTAATTGAATGATGGGAGATGACGCACTCCATTCATGGAAGGAAATTGGGTTAACAGATGGCACAATACAGTCAACAGGGTACTGGGCATAATTCCTACCTGTAGTTCAAATCCTCATACATGTAAAGGTTCAGGATTCCACACATTTCCTCCATGTCATTGCTGATCTTCCTCATATCCAATTTCAGTTCTTCTAGTTCATTTATTTTTGATCTCTTCTTAGTCATTTTGGAATTTTGGGTTGAAGTATTTCTAGCAGACCCTGCAGATAGGTAAACACAAAAGAATTTGCATACTTGATGGCCCAGGGGCAGGGGAGACCATTCTGAGTCCCAAGAAGAAGATGGAGGGAGAGAAAAGATAAAGACAGTGAATTCCTAAAAGAGCAGAAAAGCTATCTTCCAGCTGGTTTGCTAAGCTATGTTCCTCTTCCTAACCACCATTGTCAGACATATGCCACACTCGCTGTTACAGGCCCGGTTGCCTTGAAATGTATAAGCTGCCTCAGACAAAGATATGGGGAACATTGTCAGGTCATATCAGATGGGACGCAGGGAAATCCTGAAGTTCATAGTGCTTAGCACTATCAAGCACTAATTAATCGTGTGTCTTCAAATCCAAAGTGTCTGAGTCCTCACCACATGACATGACCAGGGGAGCATCCTTCTCTGTTCTTTTCATCAGAGACTCAAGTTACCTACAGTAATCTGGAAGATGAAGTGCTTCAACTCCCTTCCATGAAAGGACACACTGTTATTCTCATAGTGCCCACTCCTGACATTTTTTGCCACTCAAAATGAAATTAAATAGCTCCCAGAAAAGTAGCTGCAGGTTTGTCAATTCCTGGCTCTGTCAAACTAATCATCAGAAATTCTTGACTCTTTGTCTGACATTGACAAAGTCCAAGGCTTCAGCTTGTAAGACCTACTCCTGGAAGGCCCAGCTCAAGCCTACCTCTACCAGGAATTTCCCCAACACTGCCCAGGACTCATGTGCCTTCTCCATAACCATTTCCTTCTTCCTTTTTCATGAGAAAGGATTCCCTCTTCCTTCTCTGTTGGTCTGGTCACTCCTTCATCGCCATTCTCTTTCTGAAATTGCCTGAGCAGCCAGGAAAACATTCCTGCTGGTGAACCCAGAGCAAACAGAAGGGATGAACCACAGGCAGTTGCTGTCACCACAACACAGGTGACAACACAGAAGATTCTAGTTCTATCCTAGATACAAGAGATTCTCCAAGGAAGGCATTACTGATGATGTCACTAGCAACTGCCATGACCTACCTGTTAACTAGTTCTGCCCAGCTTGGTCCTTTTCTGGGGTGCCTCTCCTGGAGCCTCTCATGGACCCGTGGGATCCCCTTTGGCAACCTCTCCTTCCAAAGCTGGAGAATTCTACTGCTTCATTAGATGTCATGTGCTTTTGAGGGGGAACGTTGGTTAGGACTCTGACATGCTTAAGAGATTTTGTTGGCACCCAAAACTCTAGGGACTGTGGATGTAGTAGATGTTTCACAACAGCAAATATACCAGCTGTGTCAATTCATGTGACATACACTCCAATTTCCCAGGGTTTTCCTGTCTCACAGAGGCAAATATCTTTCTCCTATAGGTTTAATTGTACAAAACATGGACAATATTTTCTAACGGTGTATTCCTTGACAGAGGGCATTTTTTCATATATATATACATGAGTTTCACAAAATCTCTGGTTTACAACCCTATCTTTTACAAACTTGCT
The DNA here is from genome assembly GCF_000001635.26 of Mus musculus. NCBI lineage: Eukaryota > Metazoa > Chordata > Mammalia > Rodentia > Muridae > Mus > Mus musculus. The sequence goes on along the minus strand of NC_000080.6, from coordinate 3,426,589 downwards.
GTCCCTTCTTCAAAACATTATCCTGCACATGCTCCCATTCTCAAATACAACCAGACAATTTAAGTGGGCAACAGAGAGTAGTGGTCATCCTGGACTGTACATTACTGCATTGTAGCCTCATAGCAATTACTTCTCCAATATCTGTCTTCCAGAATTGCTAAGTTGAGAAATGAGGGTGTTGCAGGTTGTAACGTCATACTGTACTCACAGCAAATATAATACTCAGAAGGTAGGGCTGGGAGTGCAATGACCTGAATTGAGATGAAACCTCAATTTTAATGTGTCTATAAGGTCAGGATCCTGTCCCTTTGGCATTATCATCTCTGGCTTTTGTGTTCTTATGCTGGCTTTGCTGAACCTGTGCCCCCTAACCTCACAGATTTAAGAGTGAAAAATCATGTATATCTTCTTTCAGAAAACATCTGAATTTCACTACCTTCTTGAGCCACACAATATCAATATGCAGAGCTCAAAAATCAGGGGGAGATAGGTGATGGCTTCAAAGATGAGGGCTTTTTCTTACAATTAGGGCGCATATTTTTTTCCAATGTGATTTTTCCTTTTCTCTTTCACTAAGGGTGGCTTGTGTGTTTGCTGGCCTAAAGGGTCCTGGTTCCAACAACATGGGGCTTACTCTATAGAGGCTCAATTTTACCAAGAAAAGGATTGTTGTAGAATCATGTCGTGACAGCAAGTAGTTCAACTACACTGTCTTAGGTCCAGCTGACCTGGTATAGGACTGACGACCTGAGCTATCTGAGGAAAGGAAGCAGCATGCAGTGTCACACAGCTCTCTCTGATGCAAACTGCTGGAATTGGAATAGGGATGTTTGTTTGTTTGTATGTTTGGTTGTTAATTATAAAAACAAAAAAAGTTAGCCACAGTTGGTACATGCCAGTAATCTCAGCACTCAAAAGGGTTTTAAACAATTGTTGTTGTTTGTATTCCTGTTGCTTTTATTGGTTTTGTTTTGAACTCTCCCAGCTATTTGCACTGGACCCAGAATATTAAGCCCATGCTCTGTACAGTCCTATCATTTATGTTAATCAGTGATTTTATTCTTAGCAACCACTCCTGAGATGATCTCATTACTCACTTTCAAATAAAGAAAACAGTCATACAGACATTAGTTAACTTGTACGGTCTCACGTAATCAACTCATCATGACTGTAGAGTGGCATCCCAATCTTTGAAATACCCAAGCTTCTATTTTTGAGATGTCAGGCATCTGTGGAAGACTCGATATCTGGTATGGTAGGGGACCTGGAATGGCTGCCACCTGAAGGCCAAAACTGCCCCTCCAGTGCCTCTGAAGCCTGAGGCAGAGGTCAGCCAACAACACAGGAACCCTTGGCCACAGCCAGTTCAGGACTGTACTTTGGATGAGCCCTGAGACCTGGATTAACAGAGGTTTCCAGAGTTCTGGTAAAAGTGAGCACAAACACTTCGACTTGAGGAGAATAATGGATCTATGGGACAAACATCTTTCTTTTTTATTTATCTTTGCTATGTTCCTAGTTTATGTCAATACCAAAGGCACCCTACTTTACAACATCTATTCTCTCTGGGTGTTAAAGTTATTGCCTGTGTATACACACTAGAGTTACTAGAACAATACATTCTGTCCAATTTTTTTAAATAATTAAATATTTTTTATTGATATCTTTTTATTTATTCACTTTACACTCTGCTTTCTGCCCCCTGACACCTATATTCTTTCCCCAATATTGCTGGCTGCTTCTTTTCTGAGGGAATATGTGGCAGCTATCTCAGGTCATCCCTTCTTCTACCAAAGCTAAGTGACCCTGTCCTGGAGAAAGGTGCTGAGGGTGCTGGGAATGAATGACTTCTGCTTGGCTTTCTTCTTGTTCCACTTGGCTGGCTTTGAGCAGTTCTTGCAGAACTGTCCTTGAACTTGGTACTTCATCCTGATGGTCCGTAAGAAGCACTGGTTTTATTAATTATTCTTGAGAGTATATTTCCATCAAACCGAATCCCATCAGTATACTAACAAAGACAAAGGAAATGAGATATGAGACATCTATTCCAGGAGTTTCCAATTGTTCTCAGACCAGCAGTAGAGAAGCCCACAAAGCTGGCAAAGGTAACTGAGGTCACACAGGGACCTGAGAGCATACTGCTGCTTTCCTAAAGAATGTTCTAGAGGATTATTATATCTAAACTCCCATAGATTCGTGTGCACTGGACACCAAAGGGCTCAACATACTTTGCTTTTGTCACTCAGCTTCTCCAAGTATTAGAAGTCCCCCAATTTAGAGGGATTTGAAGGTATAAATAAGTCCCAGTGGCTAGAGGTATCTCAAAAAATGTGTAAGAACAGAGAACTGCTTGAGAATCAGAAAGACAAGAGCAAAGTCATAGCCCAATAAGAAAATCTGAGTAACAAGCCATCAAGTGAAAACTGAAAGTAGCAGGCCATGCACCAGTAAGGTTGGTCCTTGGCTCTCAGGTAGATCTATCTGAAAATTTCTGAGGAACTCCATTTTGATTTCCAGAGTTGCCATAGCACTTTGCAGTCCCACCAGAAATGGAAGAATGTTCCTCTTTCTTCAAATTCTCACCAACATATGCTTTCACATGAGTTTTTTTGATCTTAGCATTCTTCACTGGAAAGTATAACGCTGGACACCACCTCAGGGTCATTTTGATATTCATTTACCTGAAAAAAAAGGACTTTGCACACTTCTTCAGTGCTTCTCAGCCATTCAAGATGCGTTGTTGTGAATGTTGTGTTTAGTTCTCTACCTCATTTTTAGATTGTGTTCTTAGCTCTTATGAAGGTTATCTACTTGAGTTCTTTATAACATAACAACAGAACCTGAGGAAATCCAAAACATCATCAGATCCTACTACAAAAGGCTATACTCAGGAAAACTGAAAACCTGTATGAAATAAACAACTTCCTAGACAGATACCAGATACCAAAGTTAAATCAGAATCAGATTAACGATGTAAACACTCTCATTTCCCTAAAGAAATAGAAGCAGTCATCAATAGTCTCCCAGCCCCAAAAAGTCCAGGACCTGACAGGTTTAGTGCAAAGTTCTAGCAGACCTTCGAAGAAGACCTGATTCCAACTCTCCTCAAACTATTCCACAAAATAGAAACAGAAGGCACTCTACCCAATTCTTTCTATGAAGCCACAATTACTCTGATACCTAAACCACACAAAGATCCAAGAAAGAAAGAGAACTTCAGACCAATTTCTCTTATGACCATGGATGCAAAAATACTTAATAAAATCCTCACAAACCGAATCCAAGAACACATCAAGACAATCATCCATCATGACCAAGTAGGCTGGATCCCAGGGATGCAGGGATGGTTTAATATACGCAAATCCATCAGCGTAAATCACAATATAAACCAAATCAAAGAAAAAAAAAAAAAACACATGATTATCTCATTAGATGCTGAAAAAGCATTTGACAAAATCCAATACCCATTCATGATAAAAGTCTTGGAAAGATCAGGAATTCAAGGCCCATACCTAAACATGACAAAAGCAATCTACAGAAAACCACCATCAAACTAAATGGAGAGAAGCTGGAAGCAATCTCACTAAAATCAGGAACTAGACAAGGATGCCCACTTTCTCCCTACCTCTTCAATATAGTACTTGAAGTCCTAGACAGAGCAATTGGACAACAAAGGAAGATCGAGGGGATACAAATTGGAAAGGAAGAAGTCAAACTATCACTATTTGCAGATGATATGATAGTATGTATAAGTGACCCTAATAATTCCACCAGAGAACTCCTAATCCTGAAAAACAGCTTCAGTGCAGTAGCTGGATATAAAATTAACTCAAACAAATGAATGCCCTTTCTCTACACACAGGATAAACGGGCTGAGAAAGAAATTAGGGAAACAACACCATTCACAAGAGTCACAAACAATATAAAATACCTTGGCGTGACTCTAACTAAGGAAGTGAAAGATCTGTATGATAAGAACTTCAAGTCTGTGAAGAAAGAAATTGAAGAACACAGAAGATGGAAAGATCCCCCATGCTCGTGGGTTGGCAGGATTGATATAGTCAAAATGGCTATCCTGATGAAAGCAATCTACAGATTCAAACTTCCAACTCAATTCTTCACTGAGTTAGAAAATGCAATTTGCAAATTCATCTGGAATAATAAAAAAAAACCTAAGATAGCAAAAACTATTCCCAACAATAAAAGAACCTCTGGGGGAATCACCATGCCTGAACTCAAGCTGTAGTACAGAGCACTTGTGCTAAAAACTGCATGGTACTGGTACAGCGACAGACAGGTAGATCAATGGAAAAGAATTGAAGACCCAGTAATGAATCCATACACCTATGGTCACTTGATCTTTGACAAGGGAGCTAAAACCATCCAGTGGGAAAAAGACAGCATTTTCACCAAATGGTGCTGCCACAACTGGCAGTTATGTAGAAGAATGCAAATTGATCCATTCTTATCTCCTTAAACAAGACTCAAGTCTAAGTGGATCAAAGTACTCCACATAAAACCAGAGACACTGAAACTTATAGAGGAGAAAGTGGGGAAAAGCCTCAAAGATATGGGCACAAGGAAAAAGTTCCTGAATAGAACAGCAATGGCTTGTGCTGTAAGATCGAGAATCGACAAATGGGACCTCACAAAATTGCAAAGCAAAAGACACTGCCTCTGGTGCATTCTGGGGGTCCAGTTTCCTGAGGCTGCCTGTTTACATTCTTTCTGCCAGACATCAGGACTTCAGTCATTTTCCCTCTACCAATACCAGATCAGGTTTCCCTCTCCCCACACCAACTGCCCCCTACCATGTTAGGGAGGGAGGGAAGGACCTGGGAGGGAAAGTGATCCTGTTTGTTTAAAAATGACTTTCATTATGATGTGTTAGACTTAGGACTAGCTCTGGATGCTGTATGCTGGCTCTTATGGGACTCTGTTACAGAACACTCCTCTGAAGTGCTCTAGGCATCCCTGCAGCAGAGGCTCTGCCTGGGTTCATCCAGCTACCTCCTAAATCTTCTCTATCCAGAGAACACTATTCACTAGAAATAGGCAGAAACTGCAGAGAGCCGGGTTCAAGGGTGGCAATCTCAGGTCTACAGGCAGTATTTCTCAATAAAAGTGTAGTTTCTTCCAACCATGGTTATGCACTCCTTTAAATCCCATCACTTAAAAGTTATAAACAGGAGGAACTCTGTGTGTTCAAAAACAGCAAGCTCATAACATATCAGAGAGTTTGGAATGGAGGAAGACACTCACTGAGTATCAAACATATTGTTTCCTGGACAGAAGGTCCTGAAGACTAGATCCATGTAAACTATGATGTGTTCTCTTTCTGGCTGTGACCATCAGGTTGTCCATGAGCAGAAAGAAGCCCACAAAAGTCACTCCACAGGATCCTCCCAGGCTTTGTTCCTACTTCATCTGAGAGACAACCAAGCAAGACCAGATTTTTTTTTTTTTATTGCTTGTTCTTCTTCTGCATGACCAGGTCCTTCTGCTCAGCAGTACTATAGCCTTTGCTCCAGACTATCCTGTTCCTGATAATTAGAGTATGTGTTCTTAGTGGAGGGGTATCAAAAAGCATGCACACACTGGAATAAAAATGCAAGTGTTTACAAAGGATACCAGTGGTTGATGATCAGCCAGGCAAGCAAAGCAGCCAGCTTCTGGGCGAAAGAGCAAACAGTATTTCAAGACAGAGGCTGAAAATGAAACCCAATGAGATCTTCTAGAAAATGAAGAAAATGCATGAAAAAGTGCATGAAAAAAAATACCACATGCCTATACTATACAAAAAAGAAAATATACACACACACAAAAACACACATATCCGCAGCCTATCCACCACACACAGAGTATGTAAATGAGAGCAAAATACCAAAAAAAAAGCACCTCGTGCTGCAAGAACACATTCGTTTAGTTATAGCATACCAGCAATTTGAGCGGTATCTTACACTATGCTAAACAAAAGGTGGAAGATACAATTGCTATGGTGAGCATGCTTTGCTTGGCCAGACTATGCTGAAGTGGTTGCATAAAATTTCCTCTTGCAATCTTAAATCTCTGACACCATGACCCTAGCTTGTCAGAATCCCTACCCACATCCATAGTCATCCAGTCAACAGGAGAATGCAATCTACAGAAAAGGAGAATACTCCAGCCTCATTGACAAAAAACATGGCTAACACTCTGCTAGTCAGAGTTCAGTCAGTGTGAGTCTGTCCTGGGCAGATTAAAAAGATTGTCTTGAAATGTAGACAGCAAAGATGAGAAATGCCACATGTCACCCCAAAAAAGATGACATCAAGAACTGCTCATTTGGCATTTGCAAAGGGATTCCCCCCACCCTTGCAAGCTGCTTCTCACATGTGAATTATATGACTGATGCCAAGCAAATAAGCCACAAGCCCTGACTTCACTCACTTAAAGCTCTGTGCACTGAACCCTGTAGGCGTGTGGTGTATTATTGAACTGTACTCATCTTTGGGCTGAAGTATTAAGCAGAGGAGGATTTGCTTGCTGATAATCCACTTTCTCACAAGAAGCTCATTCCCCAGAAATATTTGTGCTTGGACATAGACCTGAACAATTGGCTGTCATGAGGTATGTACTTAGATTGCTGTGTGGATGAGTAAGATGATGGATGAAAGCACAGGTAGGTGGATGAGCTCGTCTAGAAGTTACAAGGGCAGATGGAGCTAACCATTAGCCTGACAAAGCTGCCTGACTCTACCTGTTGTTCCTGACTCTGGAAGTCACTGGCCTCTTCCTATTGGTCCTTATGGAGCCCCTTTAAGTCCCACAAGTACTGCAGCACCAGTGCCTCATCTTCCAGCACTTTCTTATTCCTGTGCCTCCTCAGCATGTCTACCTTCTTCTTCAGCTGATTCAGTTCCATCAGAAGGTGGCTCTGCAGGTTTCTGCAAACACCCAATGCATACAAAGCCCCTGCTATCCTTTTCCTATTAACTTATAAGAAACACCATCAACCCCATCAGACCCTGGTTCTCAGGAAGACCTAGATAAGAACTCAGGACATCTAGGTGAGCTGCACTCAGAAAGCAAAAACTAGAGAACAGCAAATTCCAGAAACACTCATGCTACTTCCAAAAGTCCCAACACTAAGAGGGATCCATGTTTCCTAAAAAGAAGAAGTGGACTACAGTTGTCCCTACCTGTCCATCCTAATGGAGAAACATCACGAAGGAATGGGCAAAGGCACTATGAATTGGAAAGGAGAAACAAGGGGAATACTTGCTATATATGGGTCTGCTGGTAACTAGCTCTCTACAGATCCTGACTCAGCCCCGGGGGTCAAGAAGACCTCACATGATACAAATAGTTCTTCTGTCAAGACCAGGGTTTCTCAATTTACCAAATGCTGTGGATGCTTTAATGCAGTGACCTCCCAACTTAAGATTATTTTCATTGCTACTTGGGTACTATAATTTTTGTACTGTTATAAGCCATAATAGAAGTGTCTGAGATAAAGGATTGTCTGATACACAACCTCTGTGAAAGGGTCCTTTGACCTTTTTTTTTTAACCCCAAAAAGTGTTTCAACCCACAGGTTTACAACAGAAAAATCTAAAGGCTCCTGTGTGAAGTGGCAGAAAGCAAGAACCAGAGCTCGAGAGTCTCCTGTGCAGGATCAAAAGCAGAGATGGCAATTCTACAGCTCATGTGCTCCCAAGCAAGACAGACAGTTACCTATAGCAGCCTTTCTCTTTGCCAGGAATTCAAATGTCTCTGAGGCCTCAGTGTACACATTCTGTAAGCTCTGCAGGTCCAACATTACCTGCTTAGTCTCCACTTTCAATTTTTCATAGTAAGGATTTGATCTGTGGTTGGGCCTGGCCCCAAGAGCAAAGAGTCCCAAGAACACAGGCTTCAAGTGTCACCTGAATCCAGGATGGATTCTGAACTATCCAAGCTCACAGTATGTTACCTTCTACCTCCTATGTACTAGGATCATCTAAGCTTATTAATCTTGCTATCTTGTCCAAAGGTCTCCAGAGGCTGGGTGTCCAGGTGGTTAGAGTTCTGGTTGTTTGAGCTCCCGCATAGGCCTGGAGGGACAGACGAGGTCTCTAAACTCTCAGTAGTTTATGGCACAGGTGTGGGTATACAGAAACTATGAGGACATTTCTCCTTTTTTTTTTCTTTCAGAACAAGGACTCTTGATCTTTGGCCTAGTCCTATGAATTTGGCCAAACTATATAATCCACATTTCAGGGAGAATTACCCAGAATGAGGAGGTCATGGTTCATTCACCACAGAACTCAAATATTTCATCAAGTTGAACACATAATGCAAGTGCATTGTTGCTTGAAGTATGGTTTCCAGTCCTAAGCATTGGCATTGTCAGCAGACTGTAAGGCAGGCAATTCCTCAGGTCCTAGCACATACCCTTATGACCAGAATATAGAGAGAGTCACACACACACACACATGCATGCACACAGAATCAGGGTGTGTTTGCAGGGAGAATGAGAAAGTACAATTGAAATAGAATCCAGAGGAAATGCAGAGGACATTCTGTTTATAAGGCCCAAAATCTGAGAAGAGTATTAATGAGCCCAAGACCTTCCATCATGTATCAGGATGGACCAAATGGGACCAAGCTTTCCTGGTGATATAGCAAGCTTCAGCAAGCAACACCTGCCAGACAATTACAAAGCTTTGCAAACAAACAAACAACGAACTCAAGCAAGCAAACAATCAATCAAAACCTCACAGCAACTAATATCTCACTCAAACGGTCACATGTCAGTGCCTCTATCAATACATGCTGAGACATCACATCCTCTTCAATCCCTCAGTTGTAGGCTTTCATTTTCATATAAAAAAAATAGAATACCCTATGTCCGCAGCTCACTCCTGCTCTGACTTCAAGTTCAGCCTGTGAGAATGTTTAGCGAGAAAAGGTTGGGCACAGTGACACCCTGGAGTTACAGTCTCCCAGTACCATAAAATTTAATAAGAATAAATTGTAGGCCATACCATAGACCCAAGAAATTGACCATGATGTTTGACAGAATGAAAAATACCTCTTGTGCAAAGCTTTCTCACTGATGAAGATCAGGTGATCTTGTAGCTCATTTTTCCCACTGGTCATCGGCTGACTGATTAGACTTTCCACTTTCCTCACCCATCTTCTGAACAGGAGTGTTGGGGATGATGGTGGTACACCAGCAGCCCCTATGGGTAGATGAACACAAGTGAATATGCATACTGTCAAGGAACAGAGCATTGACAGAACACTGAGTCCTATACAGACATCTTACAAAACAGGAATCCATGTGACCCAGTCATTCCTCTTTCGCTTCACTTTGCACATGCATCATGTGACCAAGGACAGGATCCTCAGGCTTATTCATAGCTGCGTATGATTTAATTAGGCAGTACTGTCCATAAGCTTGTGGTATAGAAACCATCAGAAAATTATCATAGCCCACAAGCACCAAGATGGTGTGGAGATGCCCATATCTCCTGTCAGGTCACTCTAGAAACAAGACTATGGATGGAAAAACAGTGCAAGAGCACAACGAGTTCCCAGACTCACCAAGTCAGCTGCGTGAGAGCCCAGTGTGCCCAGAGTTGGCAAGAAAGCACCAGTCTCTACTCTGGCTCACTATTTTGACAGTCCAGTGGCTAGACTAGAGAACAAACTGATACCCACACCTGCTACCTATGTGGGCAACTTTTAGGGAACACTGTTCAGAGACGTTCTTCTGTGACATCTGAGAAATGAAAGGTCTTCCCTGGGAAGCCAATTTCTTTCCTTCTTAGGAGAGCTGGACAGACAGTTCACCTAATGGAGTCCCTGGGGTAAAGGACAGTGATGCCCAGCCCTGAGGTGCTGACATCTCACTCACAGTCCTCTGCCTGCTGCTGCTTTCACTTTTGTCCCGTTCAAACCCATTTCCCCTGTAAGAGCAGAAGCCTGAAACTCCCAGGACAACAGCTTTGGCCTTAAAACTTCATTGATCTGGGACAAACTAATGTCCTGTAATCATTGACAAATTCAGGATCCATGACAAGCAGGGAAGGCCAGAAGCTTCCCAGAGAGACTAACTACTGAGTCCCAATTCCTGAAGACCCAGAAACAGACTGTGGTCTCCTTCAGGAATTTTCCCATCTTCTGACCAATACTTATGGTGGCGCATTTTCAAGGACCATTTATTTCTTGATGCTTTGGTCTGAGGGTCAAGGGTCATCTTTCTTCCTCTCACTTGTGTCCATTCTTTCTCCTAAGTAGCATCCTTCCTCTAGCCAACATATCTATGGATGATTAGGAAAGGCAGTGCATAAAGTGGTCCAAGTGCAGTTGGTGTTGCCACAACACAGGTGACATCTCAAACCATGCCAGGCCTCTCCAGGATACAAAAGAATGTCTAGGGAAGGAACTGCTGATGTCATGGGGAGCTGACACTGCAACCATGCTAACTAGCTCTCCTCACAATTCATGCTGCACTTTCCAGGAGCCACTCCTAACACTGAAGGGAATCCTTTCAGTACCTCCTCCTTCCAAAGACCTCCATTAGATTGGTTGGAAACTCATTACTAATTCCCCCATGGGGAACTGATTGTTTATTTTCAAAAATTTCCCCAGGAATGTTTCATTTCTTTCTCAAAATTCCCCTATTCATCTAAATGTGAAATAAAATACTCCTGAAAATTCAGATTAGGATGAATATGGATGCAGAAGGAACACCTGCCTCAAGTACTGATGCTTGGAAGCACACCCAGGAAGAGCCTGCAGGGCCTTGAACTCACAGATATCTACTTGTCTCTGAGTACTCCCAAGTGCTGAAATTAAAGGCAGGCAGAACCAGGCCAGGCATTCCCATCACCTCCTTTCTCTCCCCTACTTCAACTTGTGTCCCAACATTTTCTTTGGTCCCTACCTCTAATAGAAAGCAGGGCAGAAGGTACTTGGATTCTAGCTAATGGCTCTTTTACTGTCATTCTCTTATGAAGCCTGGACCACATGTGTGCTGTTAGTCAATATGATCACATATAGCTTCAAACATTAAAATATACCCTTTGTTACAAGATCCAATCTTCTTGAAACTCAAACTGTGTTCACTGAAAAATACATCATAGATGGGAGAGTGGGGAAGAGAGAGAGAGAGAGAGAGAGCAAATTCTTGCATACATGTTGCCACATGCCATGATAACACAGTAATCCCATTTAGTCAAGTTTGTATGGTAAAATATTAAATTCCCTATATTTAAATTTTAAGAAAGTTTTTTGAAAAACCAACTCAGAACTGGAATCCCAGTGAAAACAGGTTTGCTTTCTTTGTTGTTCTTTCATTTTGTTTTAAGAGAGTATGGATTTATTTTGTCTCAGAGTATAAATATATCTTGGTGGGAAAGGCATGGAGCTGGGTCTCTAGTTGTGGTTGCCAGAGCATGTACCAGCTGCTTGTTCTGTGCCACCTACTAGGAAGCAATGGGGGGAGGGGACACACACAAAGCTTGAAAATGAGAGTCTCTGAGCACACAGAGTTGGGGCTTCAAAAAGCTGTGATTCTACTGCTTAGATCTGATATCTCTCTCTCTCTCTGTCTCTCTCTCTTACTCTCTCGCTCTCGCTCCACCCTCTCTCTCTGTGTGTCGGTGTGTCTGTGTGTGTCTGTGTGTGTGTGTGTTAGACAGACAGACAGACAGTGTGGCTTCTTAAAATTATATATAGACTAGCAATTAATGTTGTAAGTATAGCATGCCGCATGACGGTCATATCGATTCATTCTGAAGGAAACCAGAACTCACTTCATTCAGATTCTTGAGATCCCTGAATCAAAGTTAAAGACTCTGATTTTGGGGAATTTGATGATGCCTTATACTCTGCTGAAGCAAGAGCAGGGCATGCAGTTTCAGGCCTGCCTGGCCTATCGGGTAAATCCCACAGCAGCCTGTCCTACAGTGTGATGCTCTGTCCCAAACATAAACAACACAGATTCGGATGGACCCAGTGTTCCTTCAAAACATATTTAGATTAAATCGTCAACCCCATTGCACCCCATGCCAGAAAATTTAACATTTAAAGCTGTTTCCTCTACTACATTCTTGCTTTCTCTTGAATACACTCCTCTTTTAGTCGTTCAGGTAACACAACTTTCTTATGTAGTTATATAAAGCATTTGAAAAATCCTTAAATATTGTAGTCATTACACAAAGTTCTGAATAAAATCCCTCGTGAGAACTTTTTATGACACATACTTGGATAGATGTCAACCTTCAGCTATAAAGTAAGGTTCTTGGGGACAACGCTTGTCTGAGAGTTAACAGCTTGCCCAACAATCTCAGAACACGACAGGTGTTGGATAAGAATATGTGCTGAACTAATAAAATGCCTTAGCCACTTACATACGCCAAGTTTTGAAGAGTTCAACATTTAGCCACTGCTCCTGCTCCATCTCACATCTCTGTGAAGGTTTTAGCTTTAAACGTTCATGTTGCGAGACGAGTACTGAAGATTTTCTAGGAGAATAAGAAAGCACTCTGTTTCTTAGCACTTTGGAGAAGAAAGCCGGAGGTTCTCTAATTTTCTAACTGCGGTGAAGTCCTAGCATTCAGCACCCAAAAAGCACCACACATAACTTGGAGCTTCCCGCTGTACGTGGTGGAAGCTGATAAGATTTTATATAGTAAAGTTCAAAACAGGTCGCTGGATTTCATTCCCAATGATCTAAAATGTCAAGACTGAATTGTATGTTTAACCAAGAACACCTTACTCCCTAATAATGATCGCAATAGAACACGAGCAGATGGGCTACCTAACGTGCAAACTCACAAAAACAAACGCAGTGGCAGATGGATCAAAGTCGAAGGACACTCGTGAAAGGTCAGGAAGCAGGAGGCAGTAAATTGTACCCTGGCAAAAGGGCTGGAAGTCTAAGGGTAAGAAAAGAAGCAAGCCTGGCCCCTGACCTACAAGCTCTCAACAGGCAGAGGGCGCACCTGAGCAGACTCAGGAAGTCCCTGGGACAACTTCACTGGAACAGCACCTCAGCAGGGATGAAGCCAGAAATTTTAGACCAGGCTTTTGAGACGGTTCACAACGTCAATCAAAAACGAGTAAGAAATACATAGATAGGGTATGCAGGGCCAAAATTCATTGCCCACTCAAGATTACAAGGGTCTACGCAGGGCGGGGATTCCTGCGAGGAATCCCTGAATGGATGGATGGATAACAGAAGGTTCAGTTTGAGGTGCAAGAAATAAGTTAATGGATTTTAGGGAATAAATCCAAAGACCCCGACTCTCATCTTCTCACAGGCAACACTGAGCCCCAAAAGTGACTCAATCTGCGCGTGGCGTGTGCTGTGAGGTCCAGGGGAAAGCGAAGTTATCTGGGGCTGGATCCCTGGCCAGGTCCTTGACCCTCAGAACAGTTCAGGGCAGCCTAGGCTACCCGAGTCGGAGGCGTGGCTCTGGGCTTCTGGCAGCCGCGGGCCTTCCCAGGCGGCGGTCCTCGGGAACCTGCGTGCCCAGGTGACTGCCAGCGCGCGGTCAAGAGGTGAACCCCGTCTCCTCCTGGCCGCACCCGCTGACCGCGCAACCCAGCCCCCTCCAGTTCCCTGACCTCCATGCCACTCTAGGAAATAAAGTGCAAAGCTGAGAAAAGGATGAAGCGCGGAAATGGTCCTCTCCGGATCCAGAGGCCGACCAGACAAAGGCGCTTCGGGCGGGGAGCAAGGAGGAGCCAGGGCGCGGGAGGAAGCGCTGTCCCGGCTGGGAAGCAGCTGGGGACCTCATCCCGGACCGCTTCCGGAACGGAACCTGGCCGGGACGTCGAGGCGGGGAGCAAGGACAAGCGGGAGGGGTGGGCGCGGGCGCGGGCGCGGTACCCACCGGTTCCTCCCAGGCTGGGCTCTGGGATCCAAGCACGGGGCGCACGTGCTGCGGCTCCATCCTGCGGGCCCGCGCCCGCTGACCGATGGAGCGCAGGGACACGGCGCTCTCTGGCTTCGGACGCCTTCGCCACCCCCCCCCCCCCGCCCCCTCCGCGCAGGTCCCTTCCTCCACCACCACCTCCGCAGCCGCATGAGTGCAGCTCCATGGCGCGGTGGCGAGCACTGGGCTCCTCAAGCCTTTGCTGCCTCCCATGGCCCCAGAATCTGCCACCCCACCCCTCTCCTGTCTCTGCCTCCGACCCCCTCCCCTTTTCTCCCACCGTCTGCCCCTTCCCCAGCGACCCCTCCCGGCCGGCGGCCCGGGATGCATGTGACCCCCCCTGCCAGGCCATATATGGCGCCGAAAGGAAAGCAGCCACCAGGCGGTCACAGGCACCTGGCGGTGGTGCGGCTAAAAGAGGAAGCTTCACCAAGGACCCAGGCTCAACAGGAGCATTGGGGATGTCAGGGGCAAGTAGCTCAGGAGGGTTGAGCAGGACCTGGCCCCTTTCCTTCAGGCATTCCTTGCCTCGGGTGCCTGTAGCTCCAGGTGGTTGCCTCCTGAGCTGAGCCTGGAGCCAATTGCCCAGGACAGTACCTGGCTTCAACAGAGCAAGGTTGTGCTTTGCGCCCCTGAGCTGCTCCCAAGCACCTATTCTGGCAGCTGGGATGTCTGGCTGGGCTGGCTGGGGAGCCCTGCTTTTGTTCATTTTCTATGGCTGAAAGATTTTGTGAAAAGAAAACCAGCTAAGGAGCAGGTCTGTGGTTCCCTGTGAGCTCTCAACTCAAATTAGGGACAGGGGCAGTTCAGAGACAGCTCAAATGTCAACTGTCTCTCCTGCTGCTCTCTGGGAAAAAGAAAATGAAAATTGCAACTAGCAAGTTTTTCAATCATCTTTTCTGAAATCATCTTTACTAGCTGTGGAGACAGTTTCCATCTAGTTGCAAACAGAGGAGTGACTGCATTTGCATGGATCATTTCCTCTCTCATGGACTTCAGACTCCTGCATCTCCTGGCCCTTAGTCTGGTAGACAGATGCATTCACACGTTTTGAAACCGAAAATTCAAAACACGTACTTGATCCAGCATGCTCCCAAGTCATACTAACTTCCAAGGCTAATATTCCACTGGAGCTACACATATAAAGGTCACTAAGGATTGTGGAGAGAGCTAAGCCACTGGATGGTTTCCAGCCCTCACTTTCTGTGACTTGACTGACTAGATTTGCATTCCTGAATCTCTCCTTTAAAGGGGCCTTGGAATGTTGGGTCCTCTTTGTTTGTGACTATGCTTTGTTCAGTGGCCTCTTACCTGCTGCCTAAGTAGCCTGTCCTTCATTTACTTTGAATGAGGGTTAAGTGGGGTGAGTGAGCAGTCTACAAGTTCCTCCCTTGCTTTTAGTTAGCAGCCAGATGATAACTCACAGATCTCCATCATTCTGACCATGCTGCCTTTACCTCAGCACTGGGATCACAGATGAACACTGGGGCTCACTCAAACCCAGCCCTTCATTCCTCTAGGCCAACTGAGCTATCCCAGACCAGAAGTGAACTGCTGTTTTTCAAGCATGTTGTTACATTTTTTGACTTTTTTCACTTGGGTGTCTGTGTCTGTGTGTGGGTTTGTGCACAGCAGTGTGAATTCTCATGGAGGCCAGAAGCATCCAGTACCCCTAGAGCTGGAGTTAGGAGGCACCCAGTGTGGGTGCTCCAAAGCAAACTCCCTGCTTTCAGACTCCCAAACCCATCTGGCAGAATGAGCAACCCAACTCCAAAAAGTTGTGTTTCCTCTCTCTCTCTCTCTCTCTCTCTCTCTCTCTCTCTCTCTCTCTCTGTCCCTGTCTCTGTCTCAAACACACACATACGTTATTTTTTATAGAAAGAAAGACAGAAAGAAAAAAAGAAAGAAAGAAAGAAAGAAAGAAAGAAAGAAAGAAAGAAAGAAAGAAAGAAAGAAAGAAAGAAAGAAGGAAGGAAGGAAGGAAAGAAAGAAAAGACATTAAAACAAGAAAAGAAGAATGCAGCTTGCCCAGGGACCTGTGTATCTCCCAGAGCCAGGGTTATAATCCAGATTGCTTCATTAATGTGACTACATATACAGCTGTTTCTATGTTCTAAATGTTCGTATCTCCCCAGTTCCCGTTGAAGTCCTAACTTGCATGAGCACCTAAGGAAGGGGTCTGGTTATGATAGCAGATTCTGTATAAATGGAACTGGTGTCTTGTAGGTGGAGGGGCTGGAAAGATGGCTCAGTGACTAAGAACACTCAGTGTTCTTCCTGAGGACCCACGTTCAGTGCCCAGTAACCACCTTGGGCAGCTCACAGCTACCTGTAACACCAGTTCCAAAAGATCCAATACCCTCTTCTGGCCTCAGGTACCTGCATGAACATGGTGCCCAGATAGACAGGCAGGCACACACTCACATAAAACAATTCAAAACATAAAGCAAGAAACAGAATACCATCTCCATTGTCTTATAACATTAAATTCTGTCCTGTATAATAAAAGTGTTCTCTTTGCTCCTGAATGCACAGTATAACTAGTTCTGTTTTTCAACTCTTCCAAGTCATTGTGTTTTAAGGATGTCCTAAAAATACGGTTTGATCTCACTACTACCAGACCATCCTAAGAGCACTACTTTTAGCATGACTGTTTTCATTCATTGTGTGTATTAATCAGACTAAAGGGCTCTAGGAAAACCTTGCTGCCACTGCCCCTCCCCCTCACCTTATTTCCTTCTCAGGGAACAGTACACTTTAGGAGATTATGGGGTGTGTCCTCTGTTCCACATTACCATCCACCTCCTAAGGCTTTGCCCTCATACAGAGGAGGGAAGTGATACATAGTTTGGGGTGGGAGACAAAAAAAGCAAGGAGCAGCATTGCTTCACAGACCTCTACAGACAGTGGTGTGTGTGTGTGTGTGTGTGTGTGTGTGTGTGTGTCTGTGTGTGTGTCTGTGTGTGTGTGTGTCTGTGTGTGTGTCTGTGTGTGTGTCTGTGTGTGTCTGTGTGTGTGTCTGCATGTGTGTGTGTCTCTCTGTGTGTGTGTGTCTCTGTGTGTGTGTCTGTGTGTCTCTGTGTGTGTGTGTGTGTCTGTGTGTGTGTGTGTATGTGTGTGTCTGAGAATGTGCTTTTTACAGAGGAGGGAAGTGATATAGCGTCTCCTGTGGGAGACAAAAAAGGCAGGGAGGGGCATTGCTTCACAGAACTCTAGACACTGGTGTTTGTGTGTGTGTGTGTCTCTGTGTGTGTGTGTGTCTGTGTGTGTGTCTGTGTGTGTCTGTGTGTGTGTCTGAGAATGTACTTTTCAATTTCTTTCACCAAAGGCCTCTGAGTCTTGTATTTTTATTTCCTCCTATGCCTACATCAAAATTTCAATGTCTACAGAATTCTACATGGAAAGTGATTAACACCAACCCTTCATAACAACCTTTTGGCACCTCGGGCCAGCAATGAGATGTCTACTCTCAGTCCACTATGTTTCTGTCCATCAAGTTTTAATATTTTCATTTTGTGTTTGGACTAATGGTTTGAATCTAAGTGGATTTTAGTTTTAGGATTGTTTGTTTCTTCTTATGAAATTGATATTCATTTTACCCTGAAATATAAATCCTTCTCTAAATCTGAAAATGTTTTTTGTGTTTGGGGGGTGGATTTTTAATTAATCATTTTGTTTACATTTCAAATGATATCCCCCTTTAACTGTCCACAACCACCCCCACCCAACCCTCTTTCTCCTGCCTCCTCTTTGCCTATATGAGGGTGATCCCCCACTCCCCCAACCAGTCCCACCCTTCCTCTAGCATCCCCCTACATTGGGTCATCAAACCTGCACAGGACCAAGGGCCTCTCCTCCCACTAATGCCGAACAAGGTCATCCTCTGCTACATATGTATCTGGAGCCATGGATCCCTCCATGTATACTCTTTGGTTGATGGTTTAGTCTCTTGGAGCATGGGGTGGTCCAGTTAGTTGATATTGCTCTTCCTATGGGGATGCAACCCCCTTCAGCTCCTTCAGTCCTTCCCCTAGCTCTTTCACTGGTATCCTCATGCTCAGTTAGATGGTTGCCTATGAGTATCTGCATCTGTATTGGTCAGGGGACACTCATACCAGATTCCTGTCAGCAAGTGCTTCTTGGCATCAACAATAGTGTCTGGGTTTGGTGTCTCCAGATAACTAATATCAACAATCGGCAAATGGGACCTCAAAAAATTGCAAACATTTTGTATGGCAAAGAACCCTGTCAATGAAACAAAATGGCAACCAACAGATTGGGAAAAGATCTTTACCAATCCTATATACTATCAAAGGCTAATATCCAGTCTATACAAAGAACTCAAGAAGAACTCCAGAGAACCAAATAACCCTATTAAAATGGGGAACAGAGCTAAACAGAGATTGTCAACTGAGGAATACTGAATGACCATGAAGCACCTAAAGAAATGTTCAACATCCCTAGTCACCAGGGAAATGCAAACCACACAACCCTGAGATTCTACCTCACACCAGTCAGAATGGCTAAGATCAAAAATTCAGGTGACAGCAGATGCTGGCGAAGATACGGAGAAAGAGGAACACTCCTCCATTGCTGGTGGGACTGAAAGCTGGTCAAACCACTTCTGAAATCAATCTGGCGATTCCTCAGAAATTTGTAAATAGATCTACCTGAAGACCCAGCTATACCACTAATTGGCATGTACCCAAAACATACCCCAACATATAACCAGGACACATGTTCCACTATGTTTATAGCAGCCTTATTTATAATAGCCAGAAGCTGGAAACAACCCAGATGTCCCTCAAGAGAAGACTGAAAATGTTTTAAATTCAACTGTTACTTATCTTCATTCCTGTTCAATTTTCTCTATTTTGAGTTTCTATAACTAGATTTGACACAGAGATTTTATACTATCCTCCAAATCTCGATCTTTCTTTCACCATTCTCCTGTTTGGTGTTGTTGTTGTTGTTGTTGTTGTTGCTGGTGATGGTGATGGTGATGATGATTTGTTTTGTTTTGTTTTGTTTGTGTCTGTGTGTGTTTTGCTAGTCTTGGATACTTTTCTCTGAAATATTATCCAATTCCCTAATTTTGTTTGCAACAATGTTCAGTTGCCAGTGCTGATTTCTTGTCCTTTTGAGGTAAGGTTTTGCTATGTAGTTCTGGTGATTGGCCTACCAGTCTCTACAGAGATGGGACTGGCTTCAAACTTGTAGTAATCTCCCTGTCTCTGTTTAGCCTGCTTCTTAATTTCTTAATATGACCACTGTCTTCTCATTTATTAATCTCCTTAAAACTTTCATCTCATTCTTTTAAAAAGCTGTTAGGTCGTTTTTAATATACTTTGTTTTTTATTTATCTTTTAAACCTGTATGTGGGCATGGGTGGGTGGGCATGTATGTACAACAGGATCTTTCTACATAGCCCTGGCATCAGCAATAGTGTCTGGATTTGGTGTTATTTCTAGCTCATAACTCAAGGTGTAAATTCTACAAATGACCTTATTTTCCTGTTGTCCTCATCTCACCTAATTATTAAGAGAGAAAAAAAAAACTAAATGTCATTTTAAAATGAAAGACAGATTTTTTTAAAGCACAATATAGGGCTGGTGAGATGGCTCAGTGGGTAAAGGCATGGGCCACACAAGCCTAATGATGTCAGTTAAATAGATCACTAAATGCACATAAATGTGGAAGGAGAGAACTAAGGCTACAAAGTTGTCCCCTGACCCGCACATGTACAGAATAGCATGTTCTTCTGCACACACACACACATTACTAATAGTAAAAAAAATGTTATTATTAAAAATAAAAAACTGTTAAATATTTTAACTACCTAAAGCCCAATGTGTAAAAAGTGTACATATGATAAAATAAGAATTTTTGAATTGGTAGGTTATGTCTCAACATGGCTACTGGTTATTAATGTGCAACAGGATTCCATAATTGCATGTATTTTTTTCCTTCCTTTTGGCTAAAGTATGGTAAGATCATGTATTTTTTTCTCCGCACAGTTGTTGTTGCTTGTAAGAGAAGAAAATGATTAATAATTACAAATGATTCATCTAACAAAGAGATCAGTATAGAAAACTATGAAAAAGTATTCCATGACTGCTGGGTGAGGTTGTTAACGATGCAGAGAAAAGAACAAACCAACATGAGGTCTGCTTTCCACAGAGAGAGGATGAAACAATTGAGTCTAAAATAAATATAAATTGTGACAGATTTACTTGTAGTTCAAGAAATGGCACGTTCAGGGCAGGAGAGTCAGCTATAGGTTAAGAGCACTGGTTGTCTTCCAGGGGACCCAAGTTGGGTTCCTAGCACTCACACAATGGCTAACATTCATCTGCAACTCCAATTTCAGAGGATCTGACACCCTCTTCTGGCCTCTACGCATACAGCAAAGTCATGGTGCAAAGACATATACTGTGGGCAAAATGCTCATACACCTAAAATAAACTTGAAAATAAATACGTTTCCTTTTAAAGAAATAGAAAATATGAGGTTCCCTCCAAATGTGCAGGGGAAAAGCCAGGGGCAGCATGGGAAGCTAGTTCTTATGATCCCCCAAGAATACTTCTAGCAGAGCCCCTCTATACAGTGGTAGGACCCAGCACTTCAGATTCCAGCTTAGAGCTCCAAAGCCAAGACACCCAGTTGCCAAGAATCAACCCAGGTGCTCTCGGGATCAATAATTCTGTGATTATTCTCTTAGAATCAATTCTGGAGATTAATCACATAAGGAGCCTGAAGGCAGCTGTAGGTGACTCAGTAGCCAGCATGACATCTAGCAGGGAGGCAGGAATCCAGGAGACTAGAGAGGGCCTTTGAAACTTAAGGGCTGGGAAAGGCACTTCAGGAAAGTTCCCCAAGCAGTCCTGGGCTGCATAGTAATGGCAGTGGAAAAGGAAGACACAGCTCAACATTGACAACTGTCCCTTAGGGGGACTTCTACTCACTGAAAAATGAGACTCTTAACTTACACCACAAAAGAGAAATTCAGTACAAGTCTGTATGAACCATAAATGGAGTTTACTGAGAACGACTGT
The DNA here is from genome assembly GCF_000001635.26 of Mus musculus. Lineage (NCBI taxonomy): Eukaryota > Metazoa > Chordata > Mammalia > Rodentia > Muridae > Mus > Mus musculus. Next base: position 3,405,621 of record NC_000080.6, on the reverse strand, counting down.
GTGGGGGTTGGGGGGTGGTAGTTGTACATATCACGGGGCCGTCTTGGTTACTTTGCTACTGCTATGGAGAGAAAGCATGACCAAGGCAACGTATAGAAGAAGGCGTCTACAGGGGCTCCTGGGTGCAGAGTGCTAGTCCATGACTCTTATGGTGGGGAGCATGGCAGGAGACAGGTATCATACTGGAGTGGTAGCTGAGAGTTTACATCTGATCCACAGGCAGGAGACAGGGAATGCTATCGGCTTTTGAAACTCCTCCATTAGGCTACACCTCTTAATCCTTCCCAAATATATGGGGGCTATTTGCATTCAGACCTCCACAGTGCCCATGGACTGCTCAAGAGAGAAGTTATCAAAGTCACATCTAAGTGTCTTAACAATAAACTCTCTCTCTCTCTCTCTCCCTCTCTCTCTCTCTCTGAGAACACACACACACTGTATTGTTGATCTCACATCTACCCATTTCCCTGTAGCCAGACTACTCCCAAACTTGTTATGAAGCGGAAGACATTGACTTACCTGTCTCCATCTCCCTGAGTTCATGCTAGGGAAGTACTCTACCAACTGAACAAATGCTTATAAAACAAACTTTGGTTTTGTTTTGTTTTGTTTTGTTTTGTTTTGTTTTGTTTTGTTTTGTTTGGAAATAGCATGATGTAGCTCATGGTGGCCCTGGACTTGTAATTTTCACACCTTTCCTGAGTCTTTGGATATCAGTAATGTTCCATCACGTCTGACTTAAAGAACTTCTCTTTAGTACATGAGGTTACTGTTGTGTCCGGCCAGCAGATCACAACATGGGTTCTAGCCTGGAAAGGCATTTTGGAAACCTGGAAGAGAAGAGGGGCTAGGTGGCAAGATAAAGAAATGTAGCTAAGACAGTCATTCTGATCAAAGCTCAATTTTACTGTTCCACACGCAACTATAAAGCAGGGAAAGGGGCCCCCTATTCCCGCCAATTAATCTTGGGTTCCAATAGCAGAGTGACAATGTGCAGGGCTCCGAACAGCAAAGCAGCAGGTTCCAGCAGTGGGCATGGCAGAATGATTGAGCGAGAAGCTCCACCCCTGAGCAAGCAGGTTTCAGGCTGGGGGAGGGGAGACTACAGGTTACAAAGTGGTATGTCAGGTATGTTGTCTGTGTTTAAAGACAGATAAAAGATGCATAGACCAGAAAAGGTCAAAGGGATTCATAATGTACTTAGGTTACAGTGTCAGCGCCTGTTTGGTGTGCCTGTATACCTGTGTGTGGATGCATGTGTACAAATTTGTGTTCAAATTTGTGCTGAGGCAGGAGGACACCTCATATCCATCCAGAGACTTCACCTGGGGATCCATCCCATAAACAACCACAAAAACCAGACACTACAACAGATGCCAACAAGAGATTGCTGACAGGAGCCTGATATATCTGTCTACTGAGAGGCTCTGCCACTGCCTGACCAATACAGCAGTAGATGTTCACAGCCATCTATTGGTCAAAGCACAGGGTCCCCAGTGAAGGAGCTAGAGAAAGGAACTATGGAGCTGAAGGGTTTGCAGCCCCATAGAAGGAACAACAATATGAACTAACCAGTACCTCCAGAGATCCCTGGGACTAAACCACCAGCCAAAGAAAACACATGGTGAAACTCATGAATCTAGCTAAATATGTAGTAGAGGAAGGCCTGGTTGGTCATCACTGGGAGGAGATCCTTGGTCCTGTGAAGGTTCTGTGCCACAGTAAAGGGGAATGCCAGGGCCAGGAAGAGGGAGTGGGGAGGTTGGGAATCAGGGGTTGGGGGTAGGAAAAAGGGGATCTTCAGAGAGGAAACAAGGAAAGGGTTTAACATTTGAAATGTATGTAAAGAAAATATCAAATAAAAAAGCTTTTGTTAGGATTTTATAGGATGATACCTAATTGCAGTCTTCATCGTTTTTGAATGATGTCTTTTGGCAGACACAGGTGAATCATAAAGTAATAAAATGAATGTTGAAGGACCCGTAGAGAAACCTGTCCCCAAACAGATTGTGGAATTTATTATCTCTACTTGCAGTTACCAGTGATTTTATATTTGAAGGAAAGCTGAAGCATACACTGCTGTGTTTTCTGACAGCTTTTTATTCCCTTAGACTATGCTTTTAATTAATGACAGTTATTACAGAAATACTGATGTATTTGCCATTAATGTGTTCAATATCATCATCCACAGAATTTTCACAGTAGCTAAATATTTGACAACAAGGATGCAGCATGGGTAAGTTTTCCAACATTAAGTTCCTATCCAGAGAGTTGGACACAATCTCCACAATGAATTTATGATGGACTTTGTAGTGCAGTCTGGCTCAGAAGAAACTATGGAGCCCAGGTCCCGTGAAGAATGCAGAGATCCATCTGGGTCTGATATCTGTGGGATTTCATGATCACACCTGAAATAACAAGGTTTTTAAGAGTGAAGAGTTGGAGATCAAGGTGTTAGTCATAAGAATAAATGCAATGTACTCAAAAGTAACTAAAAGCTGACAGTCAATATGTACTGTATATAGCCTTATCAAAATATCAAATTAATTACAAGAACAAATAAACAACCAATTAATAACAAAACTTTGAATGAAAACAAGAAAAACCAAATCACTAAACTAATCAAAACTCAAACCAAAATCAAACCACAAAAATTGTGCAAAGCAAAATTCTTAGTCTGCACATTTTGTAGCACAGACTTATAGCCTGTGGCTGTCCTTGGCAACTAAGTAGAAAAGCAGTTCCTGCAGGTAAAAATCTTTGCAGGAGAAATTTAAGCAACATTCTCCTTTTGGATTGTGGGTCTGAAGGATATGGCCTCCCAAGTCAAAGCAGAACACAGGTTGTATACTTGGAGCCAAGGTTTTACAATTTTGTTGACTGATCTCCATGTAATTAGTCATGATGACCCATCAGGAAAAGATAAATTTGCACTCAGATTCTTCCTGGATGCCGAGCAGCTCTTAAAGTGTCTCAGCATTTCTCTTAATCCCTTTAAATGTGCACTCTTCCTGGGCCAGAGGCTAGATGAAATTAAAGCCTGTTCATACCAAAGAAACAAAATAAAGGAGGAGCATACAGCCCATTACAGCCATGGTTATTAGGGATGAGAGGCAACAGTGGTGTATTTCCTGTGCACACTCAGTGCTCTTCATCCAGCACTTCTCTTTGAGGGAGATCATGTCGTGGTCTGTGCCATGTTCTGCTTTCTGCTGGACTATTTCAGACTTAGGGAAGGAAGAAACAAAGGCCTGGTAAGCATTTGTTAATTGAGCTGTCTCTCCCAGAACAGCTCTATTCAGCTGGACAAACCAACATGACCTATCAGCTGAGATCATACCGTGCATCCCAAGTGTCATAGAACACCTGAGCTTGGAATTGTTTCTCACCTTTTAAAAACTGCTAGAATCAGAACTGTCAATGACACATTATACTGGAGTTTATAAAAAACACCACATTTCCCCAGTTGTGCGGGTATATTATATTGAGTAATAACAATTGAACAATGTCTGAATGTGAGTCCAAGAGAGATGTGTGCAACCTAGAAAACCATGTGGATTCCTTATGGGGTGCGAGCATGCCCTGAACTGAAGTGAAGGCTATGATTATTTCTCCAGTGCAGGAACCTCACAAGGTTCCTCTTGTCAATCCCTCTATCTCCAAATAACCAGAGACAACATACAACACAAAACCCCATGGGTACTTCATAGGTCCTAGAATCTGCAAGAGTTTGCTAAATAAAAATATTCCCAAGGCCGAGCAATGAACCTTAAAAGTGATGGTCATGAAAAAAACAGAACACCCCTGTACATCTATGACTATTGTAGGGCATACTCTCAAACACACCTATTTGTGTTTATGCAATAAAAGCATATTGTATTGCAGTGCCCCGTTTAGTTTCCCGGTTAATACAAATATAAAAATCTCCCAGGAAACTTTAGAGGCATAAAAAACCAAATCTTGAATGGGAAAGGTACTTAGTGGGCAAAGCATATAGGCAGCGCAGTCAGTGATATGCTTTCCACTCATAAACCGGTCTGGGAATCAGGGTTCTTGTCCTATTATCCAATCTGGCTCAGCAAGTTCCCAAGGCTGTGTAGAATAGGTTTGTTTCCCAGCCTAGACTCACATGTCGGTGGTGGACCAGCCTCTTGTTCTTGATCACTGTTTCAGACTTGTCTCAAAGTAAACAAATTCTTTCAATAGGATCTCCATTTTCCATCACCTAACTGACTTGGTGTCCAAAGGTATGAGCCCAGAGTTATAGGAACTGTCTATAACAGGATCCAAAGGAACCATTTTCTCCCCAGAATGTGATTGTCTCAGGGCTATTTTGAGTAAGAAAAGGCTGACTAGTTGAAGGACAAAAGCTTGCATGGATTATCTCACACTGAGTTCATGGAAGGGCTGCACCACACAGTACCATTTCATTCTTCAGCAAACAGACATCAGGATAACTTCTCCTTCAGGGCTGCTCTGAGGACCACTGCAACCCTGAATACCCTAGACTCTGTGGATACCTCCTACTTGTTCTGGAAGGACTGGGTCAATGAGGACTTCTTTTCTACTTTCAGAACATGGCTTCTAACAGACATAACCAATTTTATACTACCAGAACTGTCTGAAGGTCCTCATTTCTCCCAACCCCAACTGAGGCTGATTTTAACTCTGAGAAAATGATGTTGAAGAACAGTCCCTCTGAATGCTACACAGATAAGATAGTGTGAGTACTTTAGATTATCAAGACCCTCAATGGGCTCCTGAAGCAGGCCTGGTTTGCTCCACAGCTATGGGAATTCTGCTGGATGCAAGTTCAGCTCCAAGCAACTCAATCTCTCAATGAGTAAAATCCAAGACAAAGTACAAGGCAAAGCTTTACTGAGCAGAGATAGCAGGAAATGTAATGGTGGCAGGCAATGAGGAAAACAACCTGGAATGCTTAGAAGACACAGTGAGCCACCTGACCTTCCAGTGGTCCTTCACAGTTCACCAAGAGCAGAAAAGGGTCATAAACACAACGATTTTATACAGCAATGTCCTCCTTACCTCCATATACCATATCCCTTACATTTGCTCTAAAGATTTCAATGAGAATCAATAGTTTTGTCTCTAGTCAGTTAAAAATCTGACCCTACAAGAATTCTTGTGTCCTTTTATTCTTGGGTGTTAGGTGAGCATGCAGAATAATTGGACTGCTGTATTTGATATTTCATAGGTGCAAACTCAAACCTCAGAGTGTATTTCTCATTAAATTTGACCTCTAGAGACACACACAGCTGCATTTATGCACAATCACACACACACACACACACACACACACACACACACACACATTTGTATATACAAGCACCCATATCACAAACACAAAATTACCTAGTATTACACTAATACACAACTTTAGTATAAACAAGCTCAGCCAAACGTGGTCCAAACACACACAGACAAACACACACACCACACACAAGGAACAAAAACATACACACCACACAATACACACAGAGACACACAAACACAAATCAATGAAAATATTACTGTCGCCCAGCAAAGTTCCTGTTGCATGAGCAGCTACTGGGATCTCTGATGTATATGTGTATAAGGTTCTTAGACTCAGGCAGTCTTTGCGGCCCTCATCTGTAATTAACTCCTCTTCAAAAAAATTTTTATGCAGATGCTTTCTGGTCCTACCAGGAAGTTACAAGCTCTGCACAGATAACCTGGACAACACAATACCAAATTCCCAAGAAAGAGATTCCTAAGAAAAGCCCCCAGCAAGCCCCATGTTGACTCTCTCGGTCCCCTCACTATACCTACACTGGTTCCTTGGTAGCATCAGAGGAAGACAGTGACTTTTGGTCACTACCCAGGAACTTTTCAACCTATTACAGTTGATGTGATATTAAATCTTCCTCAATATCAGTCAGAAAAAAAGCTGCTGAAATAACATGCTGTGACATTTATGAAATGCAGCACTGTGCCAACTATGAGGAGGAATCTATCCTGAAACAAAGCCACGCCCACGATATAGTTAGCAAAAGCCATGTTAGCAGAGGGATGCACGGTAGGATTCTATGCATGTTCATGGTGGAGCCAATAAGACAAACCCAAATCTCCTAGGGAGATAACTCTATGCAGGGAAAGTGAAGAAATCTAACACTTATTTTTAAAATAGCTGTATTGTTTATTAATTTGATGAAATAAATGAGAGAGGGGGTGCTACCTGATAGTGAACAGGAGATGCAAAGACTACTGGACAGAACAAAACAGGAAATGTCACTTTTATTGAGAGACCAATGCTCAAAGAAGTAATATAGAGAATAACTGGACAACTCAGATGTCACTGAATGGCCTCCCAACATACCGAGAGAGACACAGGTCAAGAAAACAATGCATACACAAAAAGAAACACACAGACATACTGTCAGAGACAAAGACACACACAGAAGCACACACAGACTGATTCACATAAAATCATAACTGACCAGAAAACAATGAGGTATCTGTTATGGTTCAGGACCAAGATAATTCAGACTATGCAGAGGAGATGTTTCAAGGGAGACCCAACGACTCTGCGATTATTTTAGAGGAATAAAATGCCCTAGAGAAGCCAGGTCATAGTGGCTCAATACTTTAATCCCAGCACTTGGGAGGCAGAGGCAGGCAGATTTCTGAATTCAAAAACAGCCAGGTCTACAGAGTGAGTTCCATGACAGCAGGTGCTTCACAGAGAATCCCTGTCACAGGGGACAGAAAAAAAAAAAACATCTAACAAAAATCACTAGAGAACACTCTTCTTGGTCAGAATTGGGGGCATATATTAAGAAATTTTTTCATGAAGCCTCAGAAATCACACACCAAACCTGAGCCTGTGAGAAGCCTCTCTGTCATCTCTGGTCATCCAGACAACTCCAGACTCTAAGGCTCAGGAATGACCACTCCAACATCACTCAAAGAAAATGGGACTGACAATATGCTACTCAGGACCTCTCAGTGTGAACCAAGATATATGAAGCCTGTAGAGACTATTTTGAGATAGAGGGGAAAGGGGTGAATGGAAGTGGCCAAAAGACAGCTATGAAATCCACTTATTTGTCAATTACACAAGGCTGTCATCCCTGCAAACTATTTCCTACCTAGAATCTCACAAGATCCCTGTAAAGCAAATGAGCTACAGGCCTTTACTTCTTCCTTCAAAGCTCTTGCTATTCTCAACAAGGGCTCCAACACAGCACCCTTCAAACTTAAGGCATATAGTGTTGTGATGTCTAATCAACCTATCTCCCTTAGTGATTCTAGCAGAGCAGGAACATTTGCATGCCAAACATGCAGTTTCTTGAACCAGGCTACCTCCACAGAGAGCCCTGTAGATGATAACATAAACAAACACTTGGAGGAGACATAGGTGAGTGCCTGGAGAAGTTGGTGGACTGTGACATTGGATTGTCTATGTTTATGTTTAGACATGAGGGCAATCTGCCTCTGATACACATCATCCTACCTGCTGCTCCTTGGCACTTGAGGCACAGATGTTCTTGCTGGCCTCCTCACAGAACCTCTTTTCTTCCCCATGGGACACTTGCGTTCCAGCCTGCTCCACCAGCAGCTTTCTGTTCTCATTCAGTAATATCCTCACTTTTTCCTTTAGTTGAGTGCACTCACGGAGGCGGTGTTTCTGCTTGATGCTGATCCACAAAGAAAAATTGGTGATTCCCAGCCAGATTCCATTGGCTTTCCACTCCTACAAGTCCCATGGTCTCACTAGGGCCCTGAACCCCTGACAGTCCCAGAAGAGTCTACAGTATATGTAGCAGCACCAAACAGAGGCAGGTCAAATCAAGATACCAGCCATATTCCACAGGACTCAACAAACTTCTGAAAGCCCTGACACCAAGAGTGCACCCTATACATCACAGAAGAGGAAATGTTCTTCATGGTTGATTATAGGTCTGTGGGACCATAAAACCTTCAGCAGGGAGAGGGCTTATCTCCTCTGAGAGAGGTGAGCTGACCCAACAAGTGTACACTCTTTCCATTTTTGTCGGGAATCCTAGATCTTTTAATCTGTGGTCAGAACCCTAGAGGTTCAGGGTTCCTGGATATTCCCAGCGTGGTGGAAAAGTTTTCTATATAGAGGGCCTTGAATTTGGAAGAATAAAGATTGGAGGGTCTTGGACACTCTTCACACTTAGGACAACTGAGTCCAAGAGGTACAAATCCAAGACCCTTGCCTCAGGGCAGTGTTCCTAAATAAAAAAACAGATAACATAGAACCAGAGCCCTTGCATTTGTTCAAAGTCCTAAAAGGACAGAAGCATTCCCTGCCTAGTTCTGGGGGTCTCAGTTGTGTCACTGACTCACCTGTAGGAATAGTTATCTTTTAACAGTTCCTCGGAGAACTTCATGGAAATAATTATGGACTGGGTCATTTTATCCATATCCAACATTGTCTTCTCATGTTGTGATTTAATGATGTTGAATTCAGTGTTCATCCTGTGTTAGGTCATGGCCCAAGAAGCAAATAATCTGCTGAATTGAGGATTCAATAATCATGTGCAAACAGGCTGTATCATGGACTACCCAAGCCAATTGCATGCCACATCCTAGTTCCTTAAAACTGGGTCCCCTAGGTGCTAATTAAACTTACTATCCTGGGCAGAGGACAGCAGAGCCAGGGGACCAAATGGAGCTAGCTGACCTTCAATGGCTTCCCGGGCAAGCATGTAGGAATAGAGTACTTCTATGACAATTTTACACTAAACTGTGCCACAGGCATGGGTCCAGTAGATATCTGTAATGACTTTCCTCTTATTTTTAAGGCAGGGATTCTCATTCCTTGGTTCCTGTTGTTATGTGAATTCCCAGAGGACACAACTAGTATTTACAGGAGAAAGGCTTTATCACATCTCCTCCCCCAGGAGATTCCTGTGTGACAACAAGGAAACACCAGGAGCAAACTTCCCTGGTGATCACTTTGGACCTCTATGAACAAACACTAAAAGGACCTGCAAACTGTGCATCACACAAATCCTCAGACCCCATCAAAGGTCCCAGAGCCTCAGTCCTGAACAAAACATACACAGCTAAGTTCACACACATAGACACAATTAGAATGCCAAATAAATCCAGGGAGGTGCCATCTCTCAGAATATAATGAACAATATCAGAGTAAACGTGTGATAGCCTGCAGGTATTGCATTCACACACTGAGAGACAGTAAGTGTGAGCAGGTCCTTCCAGCTGTTGACAGCAACAATCAGATTGCAAGCACCCCAAGGTCAAGTACAAAAGATGATAATAAACACACAGCACCTTGTTTATCCAACAATTAAACACCTGTCAGGGCTACTTAATTGAATGATGAGAGATGACACAGTCCATTCATGGAAGGAAATTGGGTTAACAGATGGCACAATACAGGCAACAGGGTACTGGGCATAATTCCTACCTGTAGTTCAAATCCTCATACATGTAAAGGTTCAGGATTCCACACATTTCCTCCATGTCATTGCTGATCTTCCTCATATCTAATTTCAGTTCTTCTAGTTCATTTATTTTTGATCTCTTCTTAGTCATTTTGGAATTTTGGGTTGAAGTATTTCTAGCAGACCCTGCAGATAGGTAAACACAAAAGAATTTGCATACTTGATGGCCCAGGAGAGGGGAGACCATTCTGAGTCCCAAGAAGAAGACTGAGGGAGAGAAAAGGTAAAGACAGGGTGAATCCCTAAAAGAGCAGAAAAGCTATCTTCCAGCTGGTTTGCTAAGCTATGTCCTCTTCCTAACCACCATTGTCAGACATATGCCACACTCCCTATTACAGGACCCCTTGCCCTGAAATCTATAATTTGCCTCAGACGTAAAGATATGGGGAACATTGTCAGGTCATATCAGATGTGTTGCAGGGAAATCCTGGATTTCATAGTGCTTAGCACTATCAAGCACTAATTAATAGTGTGTCTTCAAATCCAATGTGTCTGAATCCTCACCACATGACATGACCAGGGGAGCATCCTTCTCTGTTCTTTTCATCAGATACTCAAGTTACCTACAGTAATCTGGAAGGTGAAGTGCTTCAACTCCCTTCCATGAAAGGAATAACACACTGATATTCCCATAGTGCCCACTCCTGGCATTCTTTGCCACTCAAATTGAAATTAAATAGCTCCCAGAAAAGTAGCTGCAGGTTTGTCAATTCCTGGCTCTGTCAAACTAATCATCAGAAATTCTTGACTCTTTGACATTGGCAAAGTCCAAGGCTTCAGCTTGTAAGACCTACTCCTGGACGGCCCAGCTCAAGCCTACCTCTACCAGGAAGTTCCCCACTCTGCCCAGGACTCACTGTGCCTTCTCAAGAATGACTTCCTTCTTCCTTTTTCATGAGAAAGGATTCCCTCTTCCTTCTCCGTTGGTCTGGTCTCTCCTTCATCGCCATTCTCTTTCTGACATAGCCTGAGCAGCCAGGAAAACATTCCTGCTGGTAATCCCAGAGCAAACAGAAGGTATGAACCACAGGCAGTTGCTGTCACCACAACACAGGTGACAACACAGAAGATTCTAGTTCTATCCTAGATACAAGAGATTCTCCAAGGAAGGCATTACTGATGATATCACTAGCAACTGCCATGACCTACCTGCTAACTAGTTCTCCCCAACTTGGTCCTTTTCTGGGGTGCCTCTCCTGGAGCCTCTCATGGACCCGTGGGATCCCCTTTGGCAACCTATCCTTCCAAAGCTGGAGAATTCTAACTGCTTTATTAGATGTCATGTGCTTTTGAGGAGGAACGTTGGTTAGGACTCTGACATGCTTAAGAGATTTTGTTAGCCCCAAATCTCTAGGGACTGTGGATGTAGTAGATTTTTCTCAAAAATAAATATGCCACCTGAGTCAATTCATATGACATATACTCCAATTTCCCAGGGATTTCCTGTATCACAAGGCAAATATCTTTCTCCTATACATTTAATTGTATAAAACCTGGATGATATTTTCTAACGGTGCATTCCTTGATAGTGGTTATTCTTGTCATTCTTTCCATACATAAATACATACATATATATGTATATATATATCTATGTGTTTCACAAAATCTCTGGTTTACAATGCTATCTTTTATAAGGAAAACTCCCTATTCTTTCAAACATAGGGGATCAACTACAGGGCAAATATAAATGGTAAACTTGCTGTCCCATCTTCAAAACATTATCTTGCACATGGTCCTGTTCTCAAATACAACCAGACAATTTAAGTGGGCATCAGAGAGCAAAGGTCATCCCGGACTTTACATTACTACATTTTAGCCTCATTGCAATAACTTCTCCAATATCTGTCTTCCGGAATGGAGAAGTTGAGCAATAAGGATGTTGCTGGTTGTACCGTGATACTGTACTCACAGCAAGTATAAGACTCAGGAGGTAGGACAGGGAGTGCAATGGCCTGAGTTGAGATGAAACCTCAATTTTAATGTGTCTATAAGTTATCATCTCTGGCTTCTGTGTTCTTATGCTGGGTCTGCTGAATCTGTGCTATAATGCCCGCTAACCTCACAGATAAAGAGTGAAAAACTATGTATGTCTTCATTGGGAAACCATCTGAATTTCACTCCCTTCTTGAGCCAAACAATATCAATATGCAGAGCTCAAAAATCAAGGGGAGATAGGTGATAGATTCAAAGTTGAGGTCTTTTTCTTCCAATTTTCCTTTTCTCTTTCACTGAGGGTGGCTTATGTGTTTGCTGGCCTAACGGGGCCTGGATCCAACAACAAGGGGCTCACTGTATACAGGATCAATTTTACCAAGAAAAGGATTGTTGCAGAATCATGGCATGGCACCAGCTTTAGCTCCAGCTGACCTGGTATAGGACAGAAGACCTGAGCTATCTGGGGAAAGGAAGCAGCATGCAGTGTCACACAGCTCTCTCTGATGCAACTGCTAGAACTAGAATAGGGATGTTTGTTTGTTTGTTTGTTATACATACACAAAAAAGTAGGGTAGAGTTGGTACATGCCTGTAATCCCAGCACTCAGAAGGTTTTTAAACAATTGTTTTTGTTAGTATTCCTGTTGTTTCTATTGGTTTTGTTTTGAACTTTCCCAGCTATTTGCACTTGACCCAGAAAATTAAGCCCATACTCTGTACAGTCCTATCACTCATTTTAATCAGTGATTTTACTCTTAGCACCCACTCCTCAGATGATCTCATTACTCACTTTCAAATAAGGAAAATAGTCATACAGACATTAGTTAACTTGTATGATCTCATGTAACCAATTCATCGTGACTGTAGAGTGGCATCCCAAACTTTGGAAATACCCAAGCTTCTATTTTTGAGTTGACAGGCCTCTGTGGAAGACTCATTATCTGGTATGGTAGAGGACCTGAAATGGCTGCCACCTAAAGGCCAAGACTGCCCCTCCAGTGCCTCTGAAGCCTGAGGCAGAGGTCAGCCAACAACACAGGAACACTTGGTTGGCCACATCAGGTTCAGGACTGTACTTTGGATGAGCCCTGAGACCTGGATGAACAGAGGTCTCTTGAATTCTTGTGAAGGTGAGCACGAACACTTAGACTTGGGTAGAATAATGGATCTTTTGGATGCAAGTCTTTCTTTTTTATTTATCTTTGCTATGTTCATATTTTATGTCAATAAAAAAGGTACCCTACTTTACAACTTCTAGTCTCTCTGTGTGTTAAAGTGATTGCCAGTGTATACACACTAGAGTTACTAGAACAATACATTTTGTCACATTTTGTTAAATAATTAAATATTTTTGTATTAATATCTTTTTACTAATTCACTTTACACTCTGTTTTTTTGCCCCCTGACACCCATATTCTTTCCCCAATATTGCTGGCTGCTTCTTTTCTGAAGGAATATGGGGCAGCTATCTCAGGTCATCCCTTCTCCTACCAAAGCTAAGTGACCCTGTCCTGGAGAAAGGTGCTGCAGGTGCTGGTAATGAATGACTTCTGCTTGGCTTTCTTCTTGCTCCACTTGGCTGGCTTTGAGCAGTTCTTGCAGAACTGTCCTTGAACTTGGTACTTCATCCTGATGGTCCATATGAAGCACTTGTTTTATTAATGTTCTTGAGAGTATTTTTCCTTCAAACCTACTCCCACTAGTATACTAACAATGACAAAGGAAATGAGATATGAGACATCTATTCCAGGAGTTTCCAATTGTTCTCAGACCAGCAGTAGAGAAACCCACAAAGCTGGCAAAGGTAAGTGAGGTCACACAGGTACCTTAGAGCATACTGCTGTTTTCCTGCTGCTTTCCTAAGGAATGTTCTAGAGGATTATCATATCTAGACTCCCATAGATTCGTGTGCACTGGACACCAAAGGGCTCAACATACTTTGCTTTTGTCACTCAGCTTCCTCAAGTATAAAAAGTCCCCCAATTTAGAGGGATTTGAAGGTATAAATAAGTCCCAGTGGATAGAGGTTCCTCAAAAAATGTGTAAGAACAAAGAACTGCTTTAGAATCAGAGAGACCAAATGCTTACCAAGAGCAAAATCATAGCTCAATAAATAAGAAAATCTGAGTAATAAGCCATCAAGTGAAAACTGAAAGTTGCAGGCCATTCACCAGTAAGGTTGGTACATGGCCTTCAGGTAGATCTATGTGGGAATTTCTGAGGAACCTCCATATTGATTTCCATAGTTGTCATAGCAGTTTGCAGTCCTACCAGAAATGGAAGAATGTTCCTGTTTCTTTAAATTCTGACCATGTGTTTTCACAGAAGTTTTTGATCTTGGCATTCTTCACTAGAAAGTATACTCCTGGACACCAACCTCAGGGTCATTTTGGTTTTATTCCCTGAAGATTAAGGATGTTGCAGACTTCTTCAGTGCTCTCAGCCATTCAAGATTCATTGTGAATTTTTTGTGTAGTTCTATACCCCATTTTTAGATGGTGTACTTAGCTCTTATGGTGGTTAGCTACTTGAATTCTTTATATATTTTGTATATTAGCTGTGCATTGGATGGGGAGTTGGTAAACATTATTTCCGAATATATAGCTTGCCAATTTGTCCTATTGACTATGCCCTTTGTCTTACAGAAGCTTTTCAGTTTCTTGTGGCCCATTTATAAATTTTGATGTTAGAACCTGAGATATTGGAGTTCATTTATGATATTTATCCCCATTCCCATGAGTTTGAGGCTCTTTCCTGCTTTCTCTTCCATTAGATTCAGTGGGGATTTGGCTGCACTGATGAATCTGCCTTTAGTTTTAGCATCAATAGCTGCTTGGCTGGACTTTTTGGTCCTTGAGTTCATAAGCCTTCTGCTTTGGTGTGGAAATTCTGGAGTTGCTTGAGACCATTCTGATCATCACCCCTAAAAGAGAGAGAAGCCTTGCATATTATCAGGTTTATTCTGGCCAAAATGCAGAAGAGTATATTTCTCTTGTCCTATTTTGAAAGGACAGCTGACTATCTCTCTGATGCTTATTTTCTGGATGGAAAGACTTCCTATGCAATAGGTCTGCAGTGTCAAAGACATATAGGTTAAAATACTCATAGATGTTTTTTGTTTCACCAGGCAACCAAGGCATACTATGCTTTCTCTTCTCTCTTCTGTCTTCTCTCTCCTCTCTAATTTCTCCTCTCTCCTCCCTTCTCCCTTCTCCCTTCTTCCCTTCTCCCTTCCCTTATTCTCATTCTCTCTCTCTCTCTCTCTCTCTCTCTCTCTCTCTCTCTCTCCCCCTCCCTCCCTCCCTCCCTCCCTCCCTCCCTCCCTCTCTCTCTCTCTCTCTCTCTCTCTCTCTCTCTCTCTCTCTCTTTCTTCCTCTATCTCCCTTTCTCCCTCTCTCCTGATGGAGCCTAAACTTTGATGGCCTGATTTCTCCTATTCAGAGAGAAAATCAAAAGATTCCTTGGAGATTCCTGTGGAGAAAAGGGATTTTCTGGGACTTTCTGCCATTCTCTCTGTGAGGGAGTGAAATTAAGTTAATTAGATACATTTGGATACATATTAATTTATTTAGCGTTATTCTGGCTAAGTCTTGAGCCTAAAGGAGATACTTGCTAGCATAGTAAGTTTCTTGGTTTTCTTTGTTGCTAGCTTTGGAATATAGTCCAGTGTTAGTGAATATAGGCATAATTTAAATTTTAGCCCAAAAAGTATTTGGGGAATTGGGTGCGGTGCTGCACACCTGTATTCACAACAACTAGGTGAGGAAAGAGGGCCCAGATTGGGGAGCCAGCATAAGCTACATATTGAGATTCTGGATCCAGAGACAGAAGAAAAAAATGGGGCCTGGGATGTAGATCTGGGACAGAGCATATGCCAGTGCAAGGCTTGCCCTAGCATCACTAAAGTAAATAAGTAAGTAGAATCAAAGTGTTTTGCTGTTGAGAATGAGCGATTAGAAGATATTTAGCAAAGCAGTCCTTAATCTTGGGTGGGAGTGGGTAGCAGATAGGTAGTTAGAATTCGAGCTCAGTTTAAAAATGTGGGAGTATTTACAAAATACCTTAAGTGGAGAGAGGCTTGACTATACGTCATTGCCTAAAATTGGTTTTTATTTTCAAATGGTTCTGTACCTGTTGGCATTAACTGATGGCAGTATACCAGTTAATAGTCCAGAATTAATGGACACTTAGAAAGAGAAGTGTTTCAAAGCAAAAAGGCCACAATACAAGCTAGAGGTTGTACAGTTCCCCTTTCTGCCTGGATGGTGAGTCTTTGCCCTTGTGGGCTAGGACCACAGAAGTTCCTGTAATCGACAGCACTGTTGCTCACGGAATGTTTTGTTATCCGCGTAACAACTAAGAAAATTGACCCAGGGCAAATGTTTTGAATGTTAAGTTCTGACTACGGAACACATAGTGATTGCGGAATCGGTTCCATATTGCTGCCAGGGCAGCCTTCCAGTCTGTGCTGGTTCCATCTGTAGTCCTTTGCTTCTGGACTGATCAGGAACATGAGCCCTGCACCATGGCTTCTCAAGTACCCACTCATGGTTTTCAAGATATGACACATAACTCTTAAGTTCTATCACAATTGAAGGTAAAACCTTAGAACATGGGATTAGACACTTTAAGTGTCTCATGATTCTGCTTGTGAGCAATTGATTAGTTCAAAATACCTGTAAGTAGTAATAGAGTGTTCATAAAGTTTTAATCAGCTTTGGCTTATGTCTCTTGTACTTTGGGGGTGAGGGTATGGCACCTTATTAAGAAGAAAACTGACTGGGGGTTCAGCTTTACTCCTTTCTGTATAACC
The DNA here is from genome assembly GCF_000001635.26 of Mus musculus. Taxonomy (NCBI): domain Eukaryota; kingdom Metazoa; phylum Chordata; class Mammalia; order Rodentia; family Muridae; genus Mus; species Mus musculus. The sequence continues at coordinate 3,389,395 of NC_000080.6, read as the reverse complement.
CTGACTGTAGCATCTATACACTGTACGGCCAAGACTCTTTCTTGCTTTTGTTTGTTTGTTTGTTTGTTTGTTTGTTTGTTTGTTTGAAACAAGATCTTGCTGTGTAGCCCTTGCGGGCCTGTTACAATGTAGGCCAGACTGGCTTCCAGCTCTTGGGAGCACTCATATCTTAAACTCCAACATGCAAGCTTTCAACAAGATTAGTGATATGTTCTACATGGAAGTTTTATTGTATAGCCCAGGCTGGCTTCACATTTCAGAGGCTTGCTGGCATCTGCCTCTGGAATTCTGCAACCAAAGGTGTGCACTACAATGGCTGACCAATGAAGATCTCAAAGTAACAGTAATAAAAGGGAATTCGTGAGCAGCATGGGAGAAATTATTTGAAAATCTAAAACACTAAAGAAAGTCAAGGAACTTTTTATAAACCAAATGAGACAATATGCCATGTATTTGAAATGGTAGTAGCCATTTAGAGAAATAGAGTTTGATGCTGGAGACCTGCCATAAATGCCAAGTCAGATTGGGCCTGAGGTGTGCTAGGGGACTCCCTCAAGACAAAGAAACAAACTGAACAAAGAAAAGGCAAGTGCATGTCCCTTAGGTCAGAGAACCACTGTGAAAGCTTTTAACTAGGAGAAGCAGTTAGTAGGTCAGAAACTATTTTAAATTGGGGATTCCTTGAAAGTTTCTCAGAAGCAATGGGCTTCCACCAGGCTTTTCCCCTGAGCTGCCTTTAGTGGGAAATGAGGCAGCTTTCCTTTCTTTGCCTACACAGTATTTTCAGCCATCCTGGGTTTCCTCTACAGCTGCAGATGCTGTTGAGTTGCAGTCATTTACTTAGCAGGAACCAGCTTAGACTGGCTTTGCTTTTCAAAGTTACAGGCCTTAGGAGCTGGCTACTGAATTCTGTGTTGATCAGAGTGGGCTGCAAGGCTAGGTTTTTATAAGTAATGGATACCTGAACTTTGAGGAATTAATTGCCTGGCTCCTGGATGTGAAGCTGTGCAATGTGTCTCTAAGCAATCAGCATCCTTTCAAAGAGTAAGAAATGGAACCCGTCTTCTTCCCCAAATAGGCATGGGCCTTAGACCACCTTTCACTTCAGTCACCCTTGACTGGATTCTGGGAAATGTTGCTATATAAAACCTGAAAGTTTAATGTGTAGGTTGAAATACAGGATAGCTGCCAAAGTGACCTTTCACTATATAGAGTGTGGGGAAGAGAACATTAGAATCATAATCACATTTTGGTCCCAGCTTGTGCCCTCTGTCTTCTTTACATTAAAAGGAAAAGTCTGAACTGTGGTAAGCCTTTTACTAGGGGTCTTTGTCTTGACTTGTCTGTGAACAAATAGTCAGACTAAGACAAAGGTCAATAAAAGGGCATTGTTTTGTTTTTGGCCGTGTATGGGCTTTCTGTACTCTAGGCACTGATCTGGATCTCCGACCAAGGCCATTTAATGCTATTGTTTCTTAGAAAGTTATCGGCAGTGTGTACTTGTAGGTACAAAAGTTCATATTATAGGGCCAGAAGGACTTTTGAAGTCCATTTTACCCCATGTTTTCCCTAGCTAAAGAGAATAACTGAAGCACAAGAGAGGCTGTCTCTGTGTTTGAGAAACATGGCAGCACTCTCTTGCTGAATGACCTGAAGGGATTTCACGTTTTCAGTGTAGTTAAAATCTCTTAGAGCTGGCAGCTGATCATAGCTGGGCTTAAGGTTGCACCTGAAACCTGAAAGAATCAAAACCCCAAATCTTAATTTCCAGGAATTTTCAAGGTCAAGGCTAAGTGACAAACTAGGGGAGGAACCTGAAGGGCTAAAAGAATTGATCTACTGAAGAGAGCACCCCCCCCCCAAGTCGGTAGGGACTTCACCATTGGAAAATCACTAACAGCACTGTGAAGGTTTCTAAGGTGGACAGCAGGAAGCCTGTCCTTTTCCTACCCTCTCCCTCAGCCCCTCTTCCCCCACCTGTGTAGGATTTTGAGGTCGAATGTGCATTGTGCACTGCTGCTGCAAGGTAGCTCTTCCCTGTGGCTGTGCTGAAGCAGCTGGCCAGGGAAGCCTGGGAGCTGAGGCTCCAGCCTGTGGATTCTCTTTCCTCAGACTTTAGTCTGGACCAGGGAGTGGTGTTCTCTCCTGTGGATGTGTGTATATATATTCTTTGCTTTATACTTTGTTCACGTAGTTCGGTGCATTCTTCCAGGCATTCTGGATGGGCGCTTTAGCCTAGACATTTATTTCGGCATATTGTCATCTTGGGCTGCATGCATGTCCTCTCTTGTTTCTGAGTCCTCACCATGCCCTTCCCAGCTTCCTGTTAGCCAAAGGGAATCGCTCTTTCTGAACCAAAAGCTCTCAGAGCAGAGCTGAACCTCCCAGAAAATGCTCTTCTCTACCTAATGCGCCAGATGGGGGTGGGCCCGAAGCTAAACAGCACTGTAGAGGTGGCCTAAAGGCCCCGAACCCCCAGTCAGAGGTGGGGAGGCAAGGTCCTAGCAATGTTGCTGAGTGAGGGTCCATGAGACCGAGTTCTTCTCCAGGGCAGAGGGAACATTTAATTAGCTGGAGTTGTACTTTGTGGTCCGAGTATGTGGAGGGATTCGGGGTTCAGAGTGCACCCCAGAACATAGGAGATAGCTCCATGTCCCCCTTTCCCTCAGGAGCCTTCTCCTCACTCCTGCTGCCTAGAACAAGGGGAGGAGGATCTCCACTGCCTGACCTGCTGCTTCATGCCCCTTCCTATCTCTACTCTATTCCCTCTGAGCCCTCCAGACCCTAGGAGGAGTGAGAGGGAGGTCCTTCGAGGCGTATCTCGACATCTGTCTTCTCATTCTGGTGCTGGTCATATCCTGGGTCAGCAACACCAGAACATCCCAAGGCTGGGTGCCCAGGCGTGAAGTGCACAGAGGACCCAAGAGGTCTAGACAGGGGAGGCTTGTGATCCAGGGTCCCGGGTCCAGGGTGCTGCGCGGAGGGGATCGCGGAAGATGGTGCTAGCTAGGGGCAGGGCTCAGACTTTCGGGCAGAGCCCAGCAGCTGACCACAGCCCCTGGGGCACTGCTGTGTCCCTGCAGGAATCAGAGAGGATGCCTGGGCCTGCAGCCAGCACCACCCTCAGGGCTTCGCAGGAGGAGCTGTCCCTGAGGCCAGTGTGGTTTGCCCCACTGCTGCAGGACCTGGAAAGGATTCATCCTACAGTGAATTGGAACAGGAGGGGCCCCAGAAGCTGATCCATAAAGTGTCCACCTCTGAACAGATGGGGACCAAGGTAAGGCTCGGCCGTGGACCTGTGAGAGGGCTGTGGGCAGAGGGAATGCTCTGGGAGATCCCTGGAAGTGGTATCCAGAAGAGTGGTGCAGGGGGGGCGGGGGTGGGGCGACCTGGATGGGGCGTGGCCTGGCGCAGAGGACTGGAAGGTGCTCTAGGGATTCCTGAGGTGGGTTTAAGAGATATCTAGGGTGTGTTCTGGAACACTTGTCTAGCCATCACAGCAAGCATCTTGAAGCACGGTTAGAGCCGGGTGGCGAGATCCCACCTAGGAAACTTAAAGGGAGTTTGGTTGTTCACCCATGAGCTGCATGCTATGGAAGCCCTGCTGGATGCTGTATTCTGCCAGCCACTGTGCTTTCCCACCCACAGCAAGCTGAGCAGCTTGAGACTCTCAGTCAGTTTCCCTGGTGTGCTGTGCCCACAGGCTGCCCAGGCTTCTGTGTTGCAGGTTCCCTCAAAGTGTAGGGCTCAGACATCCATGGTGGTTCATCACAAATTAATTTCTTTAGGGTATTTCAGGGTGTGGTAGTGCTTTTGTGGCATTTTTGTGCTGATTAGTCTCAAAGTTGAGCTTTCCTTTAATAATGAAGGCAGAGGCTACTGGATGTTAAGGGACTTAGATATTCTAAAGTTCTTCTTAGTTTAGAAGTCTTCAACACCTAGACTGTCGTTGGTGGAGGAGTTAAAGCAAGATTTTGAGGAGGGAAATGATTAAATTAGTGGATGTTCCCTCTAGTAACAGATTTGCAAAAGCAATTCATCCACACTCATTTCATGACAATTAACTGCCTAAGGCTTATGGGAGTCTTACATGGAAACAATTTGGATTAGTGTTTGTTTGAGCATGTGCTGGCATGTAAAATTCAGTAGATGTATACATGACAATGACTTCAGTTACCAGAGTCAAAGGTTGCTTCAGCCATGTTTACTCAGACATCTTGGAACTACTGTTTAATGGAGACGGATTTGAAGTTCATAGCATTTGTAATTTTTCTGAATTTCGATTTTTTGAAAACTAAAGCTAACCATACATTTAACTTGTGAAAAATTATTCAAAACAAAACAAAACAAAAACAAAAATAAACAAACCAAAAGACCCAAAACCCTGGCCGGACAGTGGTGGCACAAGCCTTTAATTCCAGCACTCCTGAGGCAGAGGCAGGTAGATTTCTGAGTTCAAGACTGATCTACAAAGGTTGTTCCAAGACAGCCAGGACTATGCAGAGAAACCCTGTGTCATAAAAAACAAAACAAAACAAAACGAACAAACAAACCTGAAAAAGTGAGTTAAAGAGAAAAATGGCAGGTTTCAAATTTGGCACATCATATACTTATATGCTTATATACTTATACTTATATACTTATATGCAATGGTCAAAATTCCATGCCTATTAATATCAATATCGGCAAGTAAGATTCATGCCATTTGAAAAAAAATTAGGGATGGCATAAATTGAACTGAGGAAGTAAGATTGAACAAAAAATTTGATAGAGGGCACTATTAAGTTGTTGGCTTAATGAACATGAAAGATTGTAATGTTTAATTTTTGGATAAAGCATGTTTATGACGGCTACAATAAATCTAAGAAAATGTTTTTGTTTGTTTGTTTTTGTTTTGTTGTTGTTGTGGTTTTTCGAGACAGCGTTTCTCTGTATAGCCCTGGCTGTCCAGGAACTCACTTTGTAGACCAGGCTCTCCTCAAACTCAGAAATCTGCCTGCCTCTGACACCTGAGTGCTGGGATTAAAGGTGTTTGGGTTTGTTGTTGTTGTTTTTTTGTTTTTTGTTTTTTTTTTTTGGACTTTCTGAGAAACATTTGCCACGATTATGGCTAATTATCAAGTTTTGGAATACTGCTTCTGATATTCATATCAGAATATCAGGAAATCTGCATTTTATACTGGCTCATATGTCAGTATTTATAAAAAATGGTTTTGTGTTCAAACATCTGAAGTCACAGTAATAAGTTGCTAAGACTAATGGGCCTCTGCCTCATGGCCCACCTCCTGCAGTCCAGGCTGTAACTTGTGCTGTTGTGCCCATCATGGTGGCTCTTAGCTCACATACTGCTCCTGAGAGGAGAAGGTGAGGTCTGTGGAGGAGGTAATTTAAGTAGAGCTACTAAAGGTAACAGTGGGTTCCTAGTCTTTGGGAATTATCCAGGTAAGAAGAGAAACACCCTTAGGAGAATGAAGATATTTCCTCATCTTCTCCCTAGGAGTATAAGGTGAGAGAGGCTTGAATAGAGGCACAGGCCCCAGATTTGGCTAAGGCTTAGTTGGTTTTGAGGCCACACTAACAGTGTTTTCTCAGTCATCCTGAAGATACATCAAGACCCTCTAAGTATGATGGATTAGGATTACTAATAGTGCGTTTAGTTCTGCATTCACACACTTATACATACTACATGCTTACATATAGATGTGCAAATGTGCTCCTGATCGAGTTGTGTAGTTAGGTGTATGGCCCACAGGTGAGTGTGTTGTTCATAGAACTTGAAAATATTTGAGGGGAGGAGCAAGGACTCGGACTGTAAGGTGCTTGCTGTGTAAGTGGAGGAACTGAGGCACATCCCCAATACTCATGTGTCTTTGTTGCCTTTTTGTTGCTGTGATAAAAATACCTTGACCAGGAGAGCTTATAGAAGATTGTTTTGGGGCTTTTACTTCCAAAAGCATAAGAGGTCATCCTGGTGGGGAGGCATGGCTGCATGAGGCAGGCATAGCAGTAGAAGCAGGAAGCTGCAGCATGATGCACTGAAGGCCTGGAACAGAGAGAGCCAACTGAGAGCAGTGTGAAGCTTTAAATTCCCAGACCCTGCCCCCCCCAAGTGAGGTACTTCCTCCAGAAAGAAACTCCTAATTCCTTCCCAAATAATGCCACTGACTGAGGACCAAGTGTTTACATTCCATAGACTGGGGGCATGCTTGTGTGGAGTGGGGGTAGGGAGGGGTCAGGGATGGGGGCAGTCATTCTTATTCAGACCCCTCTACCACATTTGATAAAAGACAGGTGCTGGGGAGGCATTCACAGGAGGATCCCCATGAGTTGTTGGCCAAGCCAATCAGAGATTCAGGTTTAAGGATCAACCTTGTCCAAAAATTAAAGAGCAAAGTGACTAAAGAAGACAGCTGCAGGTCATAGTGATGCCAGCCTTTAATCTCAGCACTTGGGAGGCAGAGGCAGGTGGATTTCTGAGTTTGAGGCCAGCCTGGTCTACAAAGTAAGTTCCAGGAAAGGCAGGGCTACACAGAGAAATCCTGTCTCAGAAGAAGAAGAAGAAGAAGAAGAAGAAGAAGAAGAAGAAGAAGAAGAAGAAGAAGAAGAAGAGGAGGAGGAGGAGGAGGAGGAGGAGGAGGAGGAGGAGGAGGAGGAGGAGGAGGAGGAGGAGGAGGAGGAGGAGGAGGAAGAAGAAGAAGAAGACAGCTGACCATGACCTCATCGAATATGTGCTTGTGACGTGCACGCGCGTGCACACACACACACAAATATCTTTCCATGAATGACTGCATAGTTATGAAATACTTGCAATGTGAATATTATCATTAGAACAAGCCCACTGACTTTAGTTCCCATTGAAGATCCCCGGGGTCATTCCCCTGTTTGGCAGGCAGTGAACAGTGCAGAACAGTTTGGGCTGGGGAGGCAGCTCACTGGTAGACTGCTTTGCTAGCATGCATGAAGCTCTGGATTTAGTTCCCAGTATTGCATAGAAACAAGGTGCAGTGTCACTCACCTGGAATTCTAATGCTCAGGGCATAGAGGCAGGGGATAAGTGCTTCAAGACTATCCTCATTTACAAAGGGAGTCCCAGGCCAGCCTGGGCTACATCAAACTCTGTCTCAAAACCAAACTAACAAAAGGCCAGTGTTTAAGTAATTAACCTTGTTTGAAATACTTTTTGTAAATATTTCATGATACACTAAAGTATTTGCATACTAAAATGGACATTGCTTTACTTGAGACATTTGAAAAGTGTCTAGGCATTTTCTTAATTGAAAACATTGTACAAGCTGGCAATGGGTATTTTAATTATACTGCTCAGAAGGCTGAGGCAAGAGGATGGTAAATTTGACTATAGTCTGGCCTATCTTGTAAGGCCCTATCTCAAAACAACAATAAGACATGTATGTAGCAAGAAATACTGTCTTAGTTAGGGTTTCATTTCTATGAAGAGACACCTTGACCAAGGCAACAGAGGGAGAGCATTTAATTGGGGCTGGCTTACAGGTTCAGAGGTTCAGTCCATTATCATCAAGGCTGGAGCATGGCAGTGTCCAGGCAGGCATGGTATAGGAATATTTGAGAATTCCACATCTTGTTCCAAAGTCAAGCAGGAGAAGACTAGCATCCAGGCAGCTAGGAGGAGAGTCTACAAGCCCACCCCCACACTGTCACACTTCTTCCAATAAGGCCACGCCTTCTTTAACAAGGCCACACCTCCTAATAGTGCCACTCCCTGGGCCAAGCATATTCAAACCCACACATACTAACAATACAAGAGGCTACAGGAAAGGATTCTAGCCATGAGAGAAATCCCATCTTCCACTGATCTCTGGTTTCCTCTCAGAGGCAATCGTAAGTGATGTTTTCTTGCGGTGCTTCCAGAAAATCTCTATGCACTTACAAGTGTTATATATTATTTATGTACAACATACACGTAAGAATATATATATATATATATATATATATATATATATATATATATATATGTATATATATGTGTGTGTGTGTGTGTGTGTCTGTATGTATGTATATATACACACATATAAACACAGACGCATATATATATATGCATTTATACATTTTTTAAGATAACCAAATAACATGGTATATACCTGTAGTCCCAGCACCAGGGAAACTGATGCAGGAGGATTGCCTAAAGATCAAGGCTAACTTGGGTGACATAGTGAGACCCTCTCTCAAAAAATAGACATTTAGAAAATATCACTGTCTATTTTTATATTCGTAGATATTTCTACACACACACAATGTGTATATATTCTGTTTAAAAACTGCTAGTAGGACTATTCCCTAATGGCTTTCTGTATATTTACTTCCTTCTTTTTAGTGATAGTAGGCCATTCAGATGAGCTGTGCTAAATTGCTTTCAGCAGTTCAAAGTTGGCAAAGTGTAGACAGTTTCATTTGGTTGAAATAACACGGTATGAGATCATTTAATTAATCATTTTAGTGGGAGGAAATTGGTGGTTTTAGGACAGTACACTAATCTCACCATTTTGGGGGGCGGGGTAGTGTATAGGACAACTTTTAATGTAAAGAATAGGATGTGTGTGTGTGTGTGTGTGTGAGAGAGGGGGAGGGAGAGAGAAAGACACGGAGGAGGGAGAGGGAGGGAGGGAGAGAGAGAGACAGAGACAGAGAAACAGAGAGAGAGAGAGACAGAGACAGAGAAACACAGAGACAGACAGACAGACAGACAGACAGACAGACAGACAGGCAGAGAAAAAGAAGTGTGCTGGCCAGCCGGCCACCATCCGGACCAGAGGACAGGTGTCCGCCTGGCTTGGGAGGCGGCCCCAGCCTCAGCAGCAGCAGTCGCCATCTTGGTTCCGGGACGCAGCAGAACTTAGGAAATTAGTCTGAACAGGTGAGAGGGTGCAGCAGAGAACCGGACAGCTTCTGGGACAGGCAGAAGCACAGAGCCGCTGAGGCAGCACCCTTGGCGGGCCGCAGACAGCCGGCCACCATCCGGACCAGAGGACAGGTGTCCGACTGGCTTGGGAGGCGGCCTCAGCCTCAGCAGCAGCGGTCGCCATCTTGATTCCGGGACTCCCTGGAACTTAGGAATTTAGTCTGCACAGGTGAGAGTCTGCACCACAGAAGCTGACAGCTTCTGGGAACTGCCAAAGCAACACAGCTTCTGAGAAAGTCCCTGTTTTGGGCCTTCTTCTTAGGCCAGCAGGAGGTCCAAAAACAAGATATCTGCGCACCTTCCCTGTAAGAGAGCTTGCCAGCAGAGAGTGCTCTGAGCACTGAAACTCAGAGGAGAGAATCTGTCTCCCAGGTCTGCTGATAGATGGTAACAGAATCACCAGAAGAACAATCTCTAAACAGAGTCAACTATAACTACTAACTCCAGAGATTACCAGATGGCGAAAGGTAAACGTAGGAATCTTACTAACAGGAACCAAGACCACTCACCATCATCAGAACCCAGCACTCCCACTTCGTCCAGTCCAGGACACCCCAACACACCTGAAAACCTAGACCTAGATTTAAAAGCATATCTCATGATGATGGCAGAGGACACCAAGAAGGACTTTAATAAATCACTTAAAGAAATACAGGAGAACACTGCTAAAGAGTTACAAGTCCTTAGAGAAAAACAGGAAAACACAATCAAACAGGTTGAAGTCCTTACAGAAAAAGAGGAAAAAACATACAAACAGGTGATGGAAATGAACAAAACCATACTAGACCTAAAAAGGGAAGTAGACACAATAAAGAAAACTCAAAGTGAGGCAACACTGGAGATAGAAACCCTAGGAAAGAAATCTGGAACCATAGATTTGAGCATCAGCAACAGAATACAAGAGATGGAAGAGAGAATCTCAGGTGTAGAAGATTCCATAGAGAACATCGGCACAACAATCAAAGAAAATGGAAAATGCAAAAAGATCCTAACTCAAAATATCCAGGAAATCCAGGACACAATAAGAAGACCAAACCTACGGGTAATAGGAGTGGATGAGAATGAAGATTTTCAACTCAAAGGACCAGCAAACATCTTCAACAAAATTATTGAAGAAAACTTCCCAAATCTAAAGAAAGAGATGCCTATGAACATACAAGAAGCCTACAGAACTCCAAATAGACTGGACCAGAAAAGAAATTCCTCCTGACACATAATAATCAGAACAACAAATGCACTAAATAAAGATAGAATACTAAAAGCAGTAAGGGAAAAAGGTCAAGTAACATATAAAGGCAAGCCTATCAGAATTTACACCAGATATTTCACCAGAGACTATGAAAGCCAGAAGAGCCCGGACAGATGTTATACAGACACTAAGAGAACACAAATTCCAGCCCAGGCTACTATACCCAGCCAAACTCTCAATTACCATAGATGGAGAAACCAAAGTATTCCACGACAAAACTAAATTCACCCATTATCTCTCTATGAATCCAGCCCTTCAAAGGATAGTAACAGAAAAAACCAATACAAGGACGGGAACCACGCCCTAGAAAAAACAAGAAGATAATCCCTCAACAAACCTAAAAGAAGACAGCCACAAGAACAGAATGCCAACTTTAACAACAAAAATAACAGGAAGCAACAATTACTTTTCCTTAATATCTCTTAACATCAATGGTCTCAACTCCCCAATAAAAAGACATAGACTAACAAACTGGCTACACAAACAAGACCCGATATTTTGCTGCTTACAGGAAACTCATCTCAGAGAAAAAGATAGACACTACCTCAGAATGAAAGGCTGAAAAACAATTTTCCAAGCAAATGGTATGAAGAAACAAGCTGGAGTAGCCATCCTAATATCTGATAAGATTGACTTCGAACCCAAAGTCATCAAAAAAGACAAGGAGGGGCACTTCGTTCTCATCAAAGGTAAAATCCTCCAAGAGGAACTCTCAATTCTGAATATCTATGCTCCAAATACAAGGGCAGCCACATTCATTAAAGAAACTTTAGTAAAGCTCAAAGCACACATTGCACCTCACACAATAATAGTGGGAGACTTCAACACACCACTTTCACCAATGGACAGATCATGGAAACAGAAACTAAACAGGGACACACTGAAACTAACAGAAGTGATGAAACAAATGGATCTGACAGATATCTACAGAACATTTTATCCTAAAACAAAAGGATATACCTTCTTCTCAGCACCTCATGGTACCTTCTCCAAAATTGACCACATAATAGGTCACAAAACAGGCCTCAACAGATTCAAAAATATTGAAATTGTCCCATGTATCCTATCAGATCACCATGGTCTAAGGCTGATCTTCAATAACAAAAAAAATAATAGAAAGCCAACACTCACCTGGAAACTGAACAACACTCTTCTCAATGATACCTTGGTCAAGGAAGGAATAAAGAAAGAAATTAAAGACTTTTTAGAGTTTAATGAAAATGAAGCCACAACGTACCCAAACCTTTGGGACACAATGAAAGCATTTCTAAGAGGGAAACTCATAGCTCTGAGTGCCTCCAAGAAGAAACGGGAGAGAGCACATACTAGCAGCTTGACAACAAATCTAAAAGCTCTAGAAAAAAAGGAAGCAAATTCACCCAAGAGGAGTAGACGGCAGGAAATAATCAAACTCAGGGGTGAAATCAACCAAGTGGAAACAAGAAGAACTATTCAAAGAATTAACCAAACGAGGAGTTGGTTCTTTGAGAAAATCAACAAGATAGATAAACCATTAGCTAGACTCACTAGAGGGCACAGGGACAAAATCCTAATTAACAAAATCAGAACTGAAAAGGGAGACATAACAACAGATCCTGAAGAAATCCAAAACACCATCAGATCCTTCTACAAAAGGCTATACTCAACAAAACTGGAAAACCTGGACGAAATGGACAAATTTCTGGACAGATACCAGGTACCAAAGTTGAATCAGGATCAAGTTGACCTTCTAAACAGTCCCATATCCCCTAAAGAAATAGAAGCAGTTATAAATAGTGTCCCAGCTAAAAAAAGCCCAGGACCAGACGGGTTTAGTGCAGAGTTCTATCAGACCATCAAAGAAGATCTAATTCCAGTTCTGCACAAACTTTTTCACAAGATAGAAGTAGAAGGTACTCTACCCAACTCATTTTATGAAGCCACTATTACTCTGATACCTAAACCACAGAAAGATCCAACAAAGATAGAGAACTTCAGGCCAATTTCTCTTATGAATATCGATGCAAAAATCCTCAATAAAATTCTCGCTAACCGAATCCAAGAACACATTAAAGCAATCATCCATCCTGACCAAGTAGGTTTTATTCCAGGGATGCAGGGATGGTTTAATATACGAAAATCCATCAATGTAATCCATTATATAAACAAACTCAAAGACAAAAACCACATGATCATCTCGTTAGATGCAGAAAAAGCATTTGACAAGATCCAACACCCATTCATGATAAAAGTTCTCGAAAGATCGGGAATTCAAGGCCCATACCTAAACATGTTAAAAGCAATCTACAGCAAACCAGTAGCCAACATCAAAGTAAATGGAGAGAAGCTGGAAGCAATCCCACTAAAATCAGGGACTAGACAAGGCTGCCCACTTTCTCCCTACCTTTTCAACATAGTACTTGAAGTATTAGCCGGAGCAATCTGACAACAAAAGGAGATCAAGGGGATACAAATTGGAAAAGAGGAAGTCAAAATATCGCTTTTTGCAGATGATATGATAGTATATATAAGTGACCCCAAAAATTCCACCAGAGAACTCCTAAACCTGATAAACAGCTTTGGTGAAGTAGCTGGATATAAAATAAACTCAAACAAGTCAATGGCCTTTCTTTATACAAAGAATAAACAGACTGAGAAAGAAATTAGGGAAACAACACCCTTCTCAATAGTCACAAATCATATAAAATATCTCGGCGTGACTCTAACTAAGGAAGTGAAAGATCTGTATGATAAAAACTTCAAGTCTCTGAAGAAAGAAATTAAAGAAGATCTCAGAAGATGGAAAGATCTCCCATGCTCATGGATTGGCAGGATCAATATTGTAAAAATGGCTATCTTGCCAAAAGCAATCTACAGATTCAATGCAATCCCCATCAAAATTCCAACTCAATTTTTCAACGAATTAGAAGGAGCAATTTGCAAATTCATCTGGAATAACAAAAAACCTAGGATAGCAAAAACTCTTCTTAAGGATAAAAGAACCTCTGGTGGAATCACCGTGCCTGACCTAAAGCTTTACTACAGAGCAATTGTGGTAAAAACTGCATGGTACTGGTATAGAGACAGACAAGTAAACCAATGGAATAGAATTGAAGCCCCAGAAATGAACCCACACACCTATGGTCACTTGATCTTCAACAAGGGAGCTAAAACCATCCAGTGGAAGAAAGACAACATTTTCAACAAATGGTGCTGGCACAACTGGTTGTTATCATGTAGAAGAATGCGAATATATCCATACTTATCTCCTTGTACTAAGGTCAAATCTAAATGGATCAAAGAACTTCACATAAAACCAGAGACACTGAAACTTATAGAGGAGAAAGTGGGGAAAAGCCTTGAAGATATGGGCAAAGGGGAAAAATTCCTGAACAGAACAGCAATGGCTTGTGCTGTAAGATCAAGAATTGACAAATGGGACCTAATGAAACTCCAAAGTTTCTGCAAGGCAAAAGACACCGTCAATAAGACAAAGAGACCACCAACAGATTGGGAAAGGATCTTTACCTATCCTAAATCAGATAGGGGACTAATATCCAACATATATAAAGAACTCAAGAAGGTGGACTTCAGAAAATCAAATAACCCCATTAAAAAATGGGGCTCAGAACTGAACAAAGAATTCTCACCTGAGGAATACCGAATGGCAGAGAAGCACCTGAAAAAATGTTCAACATCCTTAATCATCAGGGAAATGCAAATCAAAACAACCCTGAGATTCCACCTCACACCAGTCAGAATGGCTAAGATCAAAAATTCAGGTGACAGCAGATGCTGGCGAGGATGTGGAGAAAGAGGAACACTCCTCCATTGTTGGTGGGATTGCAGGCTTGTACAACCACTCTGGAAATCCGTCTGGCGGTTCCTCAGAAAATTGGACATAGTACTACCGGAGGATCCAGCAATACCTCTCCTGGGCATATATCCAGAAGATGCCCCAACTGGTAAGAAGGACACATGCTCCACTATGTTCATAGCAGCCTTATTTATAATAGCCAGAAGCTGGAAAGAACCCAGATGCCCCTCAACAGAGGAATGGATACAGAAAATGTGGTACATCTACACAATGGAGTACTACTCAGCTATTAAAAAGAATGAATTTATGAAATTCCTAGCCAAATGGATGGACCTGGAGGGCATCATCCTGAGTGAGGTAACACATTCACAAAGGAACTCACACAATATGTACTCACTGATAAGTGGATATTAGCCCAAAACCTAGGATACCCAAGATATAAGATACAATTTCCTAAACACATGAAACTCAAGAAAAATGAAGACTGAAGTGTGGACACTATGCCCCTCCTTAGAAGTGGGAACAAAACACCCTTGGAAGGAGTTACAGAGACAAAGTTTGGAGCTGAGATGAAAGGATGGACCATGTAATTTCTGACTTATCCAGGAATCCACCCCATAATCAGCATCCAAACCCTGACACCATTACATACACTAGCAAGATTTTATCGAAAGGACCCAGATGTAGCTGTCTCTTGTGAGACTATGCCGGGGCCTAGCAAACACAGAAGTGGATGCCCACAGTCAGCTAATGGATGGATCACAGGGCTCCCAATGGAGGAGCTAGAGAAAGAACCCAAGGAGCTAAAGGGATCTGCAACCCTATAGGTGGATCAACATTATGAACTAACCAGTACCCCGGAGCTCTTGACTCTAGCTGCATATGTATCAAAAGATGGCCCAGTCGACCATCACTGGAAAGAGAGGCCCATTGGACACACAAACTTTATATGCCCCAGAACAGGGGAACGCCAGGGCCAAAAAGGGGGAGTGGGCGGGTAGGGGAGTGGGGGTGGGTGGGTATGGGGGACTTTTGGTATAGCATTGGAAATGTAAATGAGCTAAATACCTAATAAAAAATGGAAAAAAAAACTTCAAGTCTCTGAAGAAAGAAATTAAAGAAGATCTCAGAAGATGGAAGGATCTCCCATTCTCATGGATTGGCAGGATCAACATTGTAAAAATGGCTATCTTGCCAAAAGCAATCTACAGATTCAATGCAATCCCCATCAAAATTCCAACTCAATTCTTCAATGAATTAGAAGGAGCAATTTGCAAATTCATCTGGAATAACAAAAAACCTAGGATAGCAAAAACTCTTCTCAAGGATAAAAGAACCTCTGGTGGAATCACCGTGCCTGACCTAAAGCTTTACTACAGAGCAATTGTGATAAAAACTGCATGGTACTGTTATAGAGACAGACAAGTAGACCAATGGAATAGAATTGAAGACCCAGAAATGAACCCACACACCTATGGTCACTTGATCTTCGACAAGGGAGCTAAAACCATCCAGTGGAAGAAAGACAGCATTTTCAACAATTGGTGCTGGCACAACTGGTTGTTATCATGTAGAAGAATGCAAATCGATCCATACGTATCTCCTTGTACTAAGGTCAAATCTAAGTGGATCAAGGAACTTCACATAAAACCAGAGACACTGAAACTTATAGAGGAGAAAGTGGGGAAAAGCCTTGAAGATATGGGCAAAGGGGAAAAATTCCTGAACAGAACAGCAATGGCTTGTGCTGTAAGATGGAGAATTGACAAATGGGACCTAATGAAACTCCAAAGTTTCTGCAAGGCAAAAGACACCGTCAATAAGACAAAAAGACCACCAACAGATTGGGAAAGGATCTTTACCTATCCTAAATCAGATAGGGGACTAATATCCAACATATATAAAGAACTCAAGAAGGTGGACTTCAGAAAATCAAATAACCCCATTAAAAAATGGGGCTCAGAACTGAACAAAGAATTCTCACCTGAGGAATACCCAATGGCAGAGAAGCACCTGAAAAAATGCTCAACATCCTTAATCATCAGGGAAATGCAAATCAAAACAACCCTGAGATTCCACCTCACACCAGTCAGAATGGCTAAGATCAAAAATTCAGGTGACAGCAGATGCTGGCGTGGATGTGGAGAAAGAGGAACACTCCTCCATTGTTGGTGGGATTGCAGGCTTGTACAACCACTCTGGAAATCAGTCTGGCAGTTCCTCAGAAAATTGGACATAGTACTACCGGAGGATCCAGCAATACCTCTCCTGGGCATATATCCAGAATATGCCCCAACTGGTAAGAAGGACACATGCTCCACTATGTTCATAGCAATAGCCAGAAGCTGGAAAGAACCCAGATGCCCCTCAACAGAGGAATGGATACAGAAAATGTGGTACATCTACACAATGGAGTACTACTCAGCTATTAAAAAGAATGAATTTATGAAATTCCTAGCCAAATGGATGGACCTGGAGGGCATCATCCTGAGTGAGGTAACACATTCACAAAGGAACTCACACAATATGTACTCACTGATAAGTGGATATTAGCCCAAATCCTAGGATACCCAAGATATAAGATACAATTTCCTAAACACATGAAACTCAAGAAAATGAAGACTGAAGTGTGGACACTATGCCCCTCCTTAGAAGTGGGAACAAAACACCCTTGGAAGGAGTTACAGAGACAAACTTTGGAGCTGAGATGAAAGGATGGACCATGTAGAGACTGCCATATCCAGGGATCCACCCCATAATCAGCATCCAAACGCTGACACCATTGCATACACTAGCAAGATTTTATCGAAAGGACCCAGATGTAGCTGTCTCTTGTGAGACTATGCCGGGGCCTAGCAAACACAGAAGTGGATGCTCACAGTCAGCTAATGGATGGATCACAGGGCTCCCAATGGAGGAGCTAGAGAAAGTACCCAAGGAGCTAAAGGGATCTGCAACCCTATAGGTGGAACAACATTATGAACTAACCAGTACCCCGGAGCTCTTGACTCTAGATGCATATGTATCAAAAGATGGCCTAGTCGGCCATCACTGGAAAGAGAGGCCCATTGGACACGCAAAATTTATATGCCCCAGTACAGGGGAACGCCAGGGCCAAAAAGGGGGAGTGGGTGGGTAGGGGAGTGGGGGTGGGTGGGTATGGGGGACTTTTGGTATAGCATTGGAAATGTAAATGAGCTAAATACCTAATAAAAAATTAAAAAAAAAAAGAAGTGTGCTGGCACTGCCCCAGCTCAGGGCTAAGACTGTTCTTTGAAGGGCATGTAGTTTGACAGTGATCTCCTGTATATTAGTGCCCTCCTCACCTCCATCTTTTTTGATGTCTTTGGTCCATTTTGTTCATCTTCCTATTGACTAGGTACATTTTTTTCCTCTTTACTCATTCTCTGTTTTTCACTTGTATCTTTCCTCCTGTCAGCTGAGTAGGACTTCAGGTAGTTACATTTACGTTGCTATGTGATAAGCAAGATGATTTTGTGTCCAACTTAATTTCCCAAAGGCAAAAAAAAATCTGCAGGCTTGAAAGAGATGTTGGCTTGAAAAAGGCAACTGGGAGCAGTAAGGTTTCCATTCTTGGTTTGCCTCTTTACCCTTCTGTATGTTCCCTGTGAGGTGGAGTCCCCTTTAGACTCAGTGCTGTAGGTATTTCATATGCATTTCGTAGATATCAATGGTCTGAAAGGACATTGCTATAAACTCTGAATGTGAATAAGTCTGTTTGCGCCTTTTGTTGGCCTGTGAGTACAGTAATCTTTCATTATGCCTCAATGGCTGGAGATTGTTGCTCTACTTTCAAGCTGGCATAGTTAATGGTTGGTCATACGGTGGTACACTCGGATGAGAACTGTCTCCATGACTTTCAGCCATTGAATTATCTCAGCCTGCCTGGCAGCGGTGATGCATGCCTTTAATCCCAGCACTTGAGAGGCAGAGGCAGGCAGATTTCTGACTTCGAGGCCAGCCTGGTCTACAGAGTGAGCTCCAGGACAGCCAGGGCTACATAGAGAATCCCTGTCTCAGAAAAAAAAAACCAAAATACCAAAAAAAACACCCAAACAAACAAACAAAAAGAAAAAACAAACAAACAAAACCCCCCAAAACAACAATAAAACAATTATCTCAGCCAAGGTCAGAAATCTTTGTGTGTCAAAAATGTCTCCTGAGTAAGATATGGATTTCTTATTTTGTTTGACATTCATGTATATTCATTGTTAATTCTGAATGGCTTTAAATTGTTCTCTAAATTTGGCAAAAGTGTGCTAAACACAGAACACAGTCAGCTGATGAGTACCTTGCTTTTAATTAATCATGAATGTAGCTTTAGAGTGAGGCAATTTTGACTTCTGTTTTTCTTTCCTTTATGAGATATAGTTTAGGCAATTAAAAGATTATTATCTGATATGCTTGTGTACAACTTAAATCCCACCACTTGGGAGGCAGAGGCAGGTGGATCTCTCTGAGGTTGTAGCCATCCTGCTTTATGTTGTAAGTTCCCCGGACATCCAGGGTTACACTGACAGACCTTGTCTCAAAAAAACAGAACAAAATAAAAAACCCACCACCCCCAAAACTAATAAACGGACAAACAAACAAAGCAACATTCTACCACCGTGGATTATTATTAATTTTTTAATCATGATTTCTCCAGGGAGGAGACAATAGGGCATTTGGTCACTGACTTTCAAATTGTAAATCATTTTGTCTTGGGAGGTCATGGGAGTTTCTACCTAGTGTTTTAAACAGAAACAATAAACTACAAGGTATCATTAAGAATCTCCAGCCTCTGTTTTGTGTGGAAATATTGGGATCTAGGTCCAAATAAGATGAGAAGGGAGAAGTAAGACCAAAGGTTTCCAGACAAGTTGGAGGCCAAGAGGAACATCTGCAATCATCTGGGGCAGAACTCTGCCTACTTTCCTAAAGATCAAGTGCCAAAGATGACTACCTTTGGGGCTATTAGGATTCCCTCAGAATGGCTCATCTCTGAGAATGATGGTCCAGGGAAAAAGGTAGAAGAGGGTTGGAGTGATGTTTGTCAGAGGGTTCAAAATTTCTGTCAGACTGATTAAGTAAGGTCTGGAGTATAGAAAAAGTTGATTTTGACATAAACTATGTACAAAGCAAAGATAAAAAAAAAAAAGAAAGACTTGCATCCCAAAGGTCCATCATTCTCCTCGAGTCTAAGTGTTTGTGCTCACCTTTACCAGAACTCTGGAGACCTGTGTTCATCCAGGTCTCAGGGCTCATCCAAAACACAGACCTGAACCAGCTGTGGCCAAGTGTTCCTGTGTTGTTGGCTGAACTCTGCCTCAACTTCAGAGACACTGGAGGGGCAGCCTTGGCCTTCAAGCGCCAGACATTCCAGGTCCTCTGCCAGCTAATAGAGTCTTCCACAGAGGCCTGTCATCTCAAAAATAGAAGCTTGGGTATTCCAAAGATTGGGATGCCACTCTATAGTCATGATGAGTTGGTTACGTGAGTCCATACAAGTTAACTAATGTTTGTATGACTGTTTTCCTTATTTGAAAGTGAGTAATGAGATCATCTGAGGAGTGATTGCTAAGAATAAAATCACTGATTAACATGAATGATAGGTCTGTACAGAGCATGGGCTTAATTTTCTGGGTCCAGTGCAAATAGCTGGGAGAGTTCAAAACAAATCCAATAGAATCAACAGGAATACTAACAACAACAATTTTTTAAAAACCTGAGTGCTGGAATCACAGGCATGTACCAACTCTGGCTAACTTTTGTATGCTTTTATAATAAACAAAAAAACAAACAAACAAACAAACATCCCTATTCCAGTTCTAGCAGTTGCCTCAGAGAGAGCTGTGTGACACTGCATGCTGCTTCCTTTCCCCAGATAGCTCAGGAGATCTTTTCCATCTTCTATGATCTTCTGCAATTTCTTTCTTCAGAGACTTGAAGTTCTCTTTTTTTCCCTTTTTTTATTTGTGATTTTCTTCATTTACATTTCCAATGCTATCCCAAAAGTCCCCCATATCCTCCCCCTACCACTCCCCTACTCACTCACTCCCACTTTTTGGCCCTGGTGTTCCCCTGTACTGAGGCATATAAAGTTTGCAAGAACAAGGGGCCTCGTCTTCCACTGATGGCCAACTAAGCCATCTTCAGATACATACTCAGACTGAGACATGAGCTCCGGCAGAGGGGGGGGATTGGGGAGGAGTGTACTGGTTAGTTCATATTTTGTTCCACCTATAGGGTTGCAGATCCCTTTAGCTCCTTGGGTACTTTCTCTAGCTCCTCCATTGGTGGCCATGTGATCCATCCAATAGCTGACTGTGAGCATCCACTTCTATGGCAGTTTCTAGATGATACATCCTTTCTTCTCAACTCCAAATTTTGTCTCTGTAACTCTTTCCTGGGTGTTTTGTTCCCAATTATAAGAAGGGGCAAAGTGTCCACACTTCGGTCTTAGTTCTTCTTGAGTTTCTTGTGTTTTGCAAATTGTATCTCATATCTTGGGTATTCTAAGTTTCTGGGATAATATCCACTTACCAGTGAGTACATATCATGTGAATTCTTTTGTGATTGGGTTACCTCACTCAGTATGATGCCCTCCAGGTCCATCCATTTGGCTAGGAATTTCATAAATTCATTCTTTTTAATAGCTGAGTAGTACTCCATTGTGTAAATGTACCACATTTTCTGTATCCATTCCTCTGTTGAGGGGCATCTGGGTTATTTCCAGCTTCTGGCTATAATAAATAAGGCTGCTATGAACATAGTGGAGCATGTGTCCTTCTTACCAGTTGGAACATCTTCTGGATATATGCCCAGGAGTGGTATTCTGGGATCCTCCAGTAGTCCTATGTCCAATTTTCTGAGGAACTGCCAGACTGATTTCCAGAGTGGTTGTACAAGCTTGCAATCCCACCAACAACGGAGAAATGTTCCTTTTTCTCCACATCCTTGCCAGCATCTGCTGTCACCAGAATTTTTGATCTTAGCCATTCTGACTGGTGTGAAGTGGAATCTCAGGGTTGTTTTGATTTGCATTTCCCTGATGATTAAGAATGCTGAACATTTTTCAAGTGCTTCTCTGACATTCGGTATTCCTCAGGTGACAATTCTTTGTTTAGCTCTGAGCCCCACTTTTTAATGGTGTTATTGGATTTTCTGAAGTCCACCTTCTTGTGTTCTTTATACATATTGGTTATTAGTCCCCTATCCGATTTGGGATAGGTAAATATCCTTTCCCAACCTATTGGTGGCCTTTTTGTCTTATTGACGGTGTCTTTTGCTTTACAGAAGCTTTGCAGTTTCATGAGGTCCCATTTGTCCATTCTCAATCTTACAGCACAAGCCATTCCTGTTCTATTCAGGAACTTTCCCCCTGTGCCCATATCTTCTATGCTTTTCCCCACTTTCTCCTCTATAAGTTTCAGTGTCTCTGGTTTTATGTGGAATTCCTTGATCCACTTAGATTTGACCTTAGTACAAGGAGATAGGAATGGATCAATTCCCATTCTTCTACATGTTAGCCGCCAGTAGTGCCAGCACCATTTTTTGAAAATGCTGTCTTTTCTCCACTGGATGGTTTTAGCTCCCTTGTCAAGGATCAAATGACCATAGGTGTGTGGGTTCATTTCTGTGTATTCAATTTTATTCCATTGGTCTACTTGTCTATCGTTATACCAAGACCATGCAATTTTTGATCACAATGCTCTGTAGTACAGCTTTAGGTCAGGCTAACAACAACAATTTTAAAAACCTTCTGAGGGCTGGAATTACAAGCTTGTACCAAATCTGGTCAACTTTTGTATGTATTTCCACCAGAGGTTCTTTTATCCTGGAGAACAGTTTTTGCTATCCTAGGTTTTTTGTAATTCCAGATGAATTTGCAGATTGCCCTTTCTAATTCATTGAAGAATTGAGTTGGAATTTTGATGAAGATTGCATTGAATCTGTAGATTGCATTTGACAAGATAGCCATTTTTACTATATTGATCCTGCCAATCCATGAGCATAGAAGATCTTTCCATCTTCTGAGATCTTCTTTAATTTCTTTCTTCAGAGACTTGAAGTTCTTATCATACAGATCTTTTACTTCCTTAGTTAGAGTCACACCAAGGTATTTTCTATTGGTTTTTACTCTTGTGAACAGTGTTGTTTCCCTAACTTCTTTCTCAGCCCATTTCAAAAGACCAAGTCAGAATCAGTGTCAATCTCTTTCTCCCTGAAGATCAGGATGTTAGTTAGCTCTTAGCTGTTGCTCTAGCACTAGGCCTGCCTGTCTGCGGCCATACTTCCAACCATGATGACCTTGGACTATATGAAACTCTAAGCAAGCCCTCAGTTAAAAGCTTCATTGTATCTTACATTGTTTGTAGTATTTCATCACAGTAATAGAACAGTGACTACCACAGGCAGGAAAGAGTTTCTCTCAGCTTACAGTTATAGACCATCATGAACTGAAGTCAGTGCAGGACGCCATGGTGGAGCCCTGCTTACAAGCTTGCTCCTCATGGCTTGTTCAGCCTGCTTCCTTACACCACAGGACCACCTGCCAAGGCAACCCACTTCTTGCAGTGGGCTTAGCCTTACCACATCAATCCTTAATCAAGAAAATGCCTGACAGACTTGCCTACAGGCCAATATTAGACAATTATTTCAAACACCTCATGAGGAAGTTACATCTTTTTTATATTTCTTTTCAGGAACTTCCATGTTGTTTTGCCTGTGGCTCCACCAATTTACATTCTTGCCTGGAGTGCACACAGATATCCTTTGTGAGGCAGTGGACTGTGTCACCAGAGGACCATGACAACCGGTGACATTGCATAGAGTTTTCTATTGTGATGGGGTATCTAGCTAGGCTCTAAGTGATTAGCCAATGAGCTTCCCTCCAATTCTGTGAAAGATATTCAATCTCTGGTTCACCCAGAGTAAGACTTGTGCATTTTCATCTACCCTGAATAAAACAGTTTAGACAAGCAAGGACTGTCTTCTTCATCAAAGACCTGAAGGGTGTGGGGGACAGTGGGCTGTGGGGGGATGGGGATGGCGGGGGTAAGGCTTAGACACACAGAGCTGTGGTTAAGTCTCCTGTAGAGGACCCCTCTTCTAGCCCCTCCATAGTCCTGGCACTCACCTGGAGCTAAGCTGAATTCCCCACACTGGGTTCATATATGGCTACTGGCTCCTGTTCCCAACTACTTGAAGTTCCCAGTGGTATCTGCATACACAAGCGGATTGGGACCACCATTTTCAACTCATCATGGTTCCCAGGAGCTTCTGGGTGCATAGGACTCCCCCTCCCCCCAACCCTGCTGTTTTCAGCCAGAGAAACACAGGCTGGGCCCCCTATCTGAGACTGTTTCAGCCTTCCCTGAGCAATGTGGCTCAGCACCCCAGGGGCTAGGAAGAAACACAGCCTAATATCCCTGAGTTTTGCCTTCCCCAAGTGGCACGTTGGTGGCATTCCTGACCCCCAGAGGGAAGGCAGAGACACAGAATGATGCCTTTACTGTATGCTGTCAGCAGGGCCTGATCTCTCTGCTCTGTTTTTGATATCTGTGCTCACAGGTATGGGGTATGAGGCAGAATGTCACTGTGGTTGATTTGCACTTCCTTGGTGCTTAGGAATAACAAACCCTTATCATAGAAATTAACATTTAGAGTCCTACTTGCTATCACGTGCCAACATACATCCTAATAGATTTATTAGTTGGTATGTTAAATGACTTTTTTTAATAGGAATTTCTTTCTTAGAGCTGCTATTGTGGCAATATCATAACCAAAGTAACTTGGGAAGGAAAGTTTATTTGACTTATACTTCCACAATACAGCTCATCATGGAAGGAATCTGGACAGGAACTCAAACAGTATAGAAATCTGGAGACAGGAGCTGATGAAGAGGCCACTGAGGAATGCTGCTTACTGGCTTGCTCCTTATGGCTTGCTCAACCTAATTTCTTATAGAACCTAGGACCACCAGGCAAGTGACGGCCCCACCCACAATGGGCTGGGCCCACATCCATCAATCTAATTAAGAAAATGTCCTATAGGTGTACCAACAGCATGATTTTGTGTTGGCATTTTCTCCATTGAGGTTCCCTCCTCTCAGATAACTTCAGCTGGTGCCAAGTTGACATTAAGTTAGCCAGCAGAGAATTGTTATGGCCAAAAGTTACTTTTCCAATGAAAGCAGTGATTCAGTGAGCTCGTGTCCCTGGAGTTCCCTGACATCAGCAAGTTGCCATCATCAGAACCCCCTTAGCAAATGCTCTCAACAGAACATTCTTTGAATCAGTGGCCAAAGTGGTGTTCCCCTAACAGCCAGAAGACCAGGACCACCAATCTGATCTGCTTGTAGAAGTCACTCTCTAACTCACTTGCAAACATCTGCAGCTTCATAGCAATCCATGCAGCAACCTTTCCTTTGAAACCTTCAAAACCACTACAAGAACAAACCTGAGAGCTGAGATTGACCTGAATTAATCTTGTGGTGAAAAAATAAACAGAGAGTAGTACTTCCTCCTTCTCTGGTCCACGAAGAGATCAGCAAGCCGCTTTGAAAGTGAACATACAATGCAAAATCAAACCTTAGGAAAGAAATCAGTTGAAACAATTTGTCCTTAGTCAGGAACTCTTTCTTGAATGACTGGAGGACTTTTCCGGATGTCGGCTGGTCCATTTCTCCAGCTGTGAATATGTGATATTTAATGGCAGTAGATGATAGATGAGAGGCTTCATTCAATGTTTCAAAAGATTTTAAATCTCACAGATGAGAACATAGGCAAACCCAAGGATGAGGTGATATATCTTTTAAATTGATTCTTACAACTACTGCATCATAATGTCACTCTGTTGGGTTGGTTATTTATCTTAGTGCACTGGTTGTAGCTGTGTATCGTGCCGTGGTATCTTTTTCAAATATAAAAGATGAAAAACTTCTTCATTACAATCTACAGCTACAAAAACCTCCAGCAAAGTGGCTGGAGGCTCAGTGGTGGAGCATTTGCCTGCCGAACATGTCCAAGGCCCCAGACTCTAGCATCAGCAACACAAACAACATCAATAACAACAAGCCAACAACAAATGAACCATACAAACTACACACTGTTGGGCTGTAGAGGGAGAGAGTAAACTTAAATAATTTACTGTCACAGAAACGGTAGTTAAGCACCTCAGGTAACTATCACTGTCGTGAGATCCAAAGCACACAAAGATAATAATCAACATATGGTTCTGAATACAATTTAATGTTTGCTATAATATTAACCGACAAGTAATACACAAATTTGGTAGATACCAGGGAACTTAATACATGTTCATCTCTTTCCTTCTCTCTACCAAAAGAATTATGAAAGAGAGAAAGAGAGAGAGAGAGAGAGAGAGAGAGAGAGAGAGAGAGAGAGAGAGAGAGAGAGAGAGAGAGAGAAAAGACATCAGCTTTTTTCCCCTGAGTTCTTCTGGGTCAGGCCAACTTGAAACTCACTGTATGCTGAGGATGAATTTCTGCTTCCCACATGTCTACCTGTAGAGTTCTGAGGATTACAGACACGAGTCACCATACCTACACAGTGCTAGGAATTTAAACAAGGGCTTTGTATATACTAGCTAGGTAAACACTCCACCAACGGTGATACATCCCAACCTGTAATATGCCACATTTTACAGAAAAGAAAAGAAACGAAAAGGAAAGGAAAGGAAAGGAAAGGAAAGGAAAGGAAAGGAAAGGAAAGGAAAGGAAAGGAAAGAGAAAAGGAAAGAAAAAAGAAAAGGCAGGTACATTTCTAGATAGTAGGCAACAACTTTATTACTAACCTGAGATAAGAGTTGGTATCTGGTTTTATTACCACAATTGTTGCTCCACAAGGAGAGAAAAATAATTAAAGCTTAAAATAATATGAAAAGTGAAGCCAGCTGACAATCGTATGGAGAAGGAAGCATCTGGTTTGGACTCAGGAAAAAGCCCACTCAGATAGAGCCCCCCTTCTCCCCGCACGCCATGGGTCACCTTGGGTGAAGGAGACTGGGTTGGCTGGAGGAAGAAAAGGCCCAGGAGCTGTCTTCCTGCAGACTTCCAAGAGAACAGAAAGAAATGCCTGGATTCCAGTCAGCTTTGCTGAGTTCTTGGAGAGGACCTTCATGCCTACAAAGGAAAAGGTGAAACCTGAAGATACAGCTCCAAGTGACAAGGCTTGCTCTGAGGCTATGATAGCTGATGAAGAATTATGTTCCTCTTAAGGCAATAAGAAAGGACCTGAAGAAAAATGAAGACTTAGGTACTCACAAAAGACTACCGCTTGCTTTCTTCCTGCTTCATTCTGAATATTGTCCAAAGATCAAGAGTGAATCACCGGGCTTGTCCACTGGGAATGTAGCAAGGAAATTGGGTGAGATGTGGTCTGAGCAGACAGCCCAAGATAGACCACCATGTGAAGAGAAGGCAGCTGAACTAAAGGAAGAATGAGATACAGGATATTGCATGCCTTGAGAGGGCAGAGGTGATGCAAGATACAAGGGCCCTAGTGGGCCAGGAGGCTCAAGGAAGAATGAAAAGATGAAGAAGGGGAGGAATAGGAGAAGGAGAGGAGAAGATGGAGGAGGAAGAGGAAAAGGAGGATGTAGAAGAAGAAGGAGGAGGAGGATGCTAAAGAGAGGGGAGGAGGAAGAGGAGGAGCAGGAGGAGGAGGAGAAAATGAGGCAGAGGAAAACCAAATGGTTAGTCTGCGATTCCCATGGAACTTGTGGAGGCCCAGTTACTTATTTCATTACAAATGTGAACCTTAAGTACGGCTTAACACTGGCTTCTGTATAAATATCATGCAGTTTTTTGTTTTGTAGAGGATCCCTACCTACTTCAAGGCTCAGGAAACAGTATTGAAGAAGCTATGGAAAGAGTGAGTGTAAAAACCTGATGAATGGTGAGGAATACTGTGAGAGGCTGGCCTCTGAACACACCATGGCTGTTACACACACACATTCACAGCAGCTGTGTTTACCCATGCAAGCCCTTCACAAGATCCAGAGAGTTAAACTTTCCATTGTGGAGGGGGAGGGATTCTCAATACCCCAACCCCATCCCTTGCTGAGTTGCTAATGGCAACTGATAAAAGCTAAAGGACAGAGAGCCACTTTTCTTTGAGAAAGGTGGCCATTGGCAGGTTTCCCACGCCCCTTTGTATGCCCAGCAGGCATGCACGAATACAGGCAGCACCAGTTGGAGTTAGTGGGTGATTTTATTAAACAACATGAAGTTGGGAGGGATACAGGAGACTTGTTGAGGGAAGGGTGTTGATCAAAGCATATGGAAGACAGGCTAGGGGCAGGAGGTGATGGTGGTAAGGCTAGAGGGAGTAACCAAGGAATGACTACAACTAAGATACATTGTATACACGTATGAATGGATTTTATTGAATGTTATCAGGATGTAGCTCAGTAGTGGGTGCTTGCAGTGCTAACTTAATATTCACAAGGTCCTGAGTTCAATCCCTAGTACTGTGGTAGAGAAAGAAGTTTTCAATACAGTCTGTAGCTCCCCCTCCCCCCAGGGTTTGTTTATGTGTTCATTTGTTTGTTTGAAGCAGTTTCTCTGTCATCAAGCTAGGCTTACGCTCACACAGATCCCCCTGCTCCTGCCTCCTTGGTGATGCATTAATGGTTACTCCACCACCATCTGCAAGCTGGAGGTTTTTTGGAGGCTACTATATACTTAGATTTTTAAAGTTTTGATGTTGATTGTTCATAAATACTTAGTAGTTTCTTTAATGACTTGGATGTGGTAACATGGCCAACTTCATAGGCATTCATACTACTAGTATCTCCTTTATAAGGATGTTTGTAATAAAATTGTGAACATTAAAATATAAAAAATATAACTAGAGACCATCATGAATAATGTACATACTAGTTTATAAACACAAGGTAAAATGTGAGGTGTGACATCACTGCTTTTCTTTGCATCCTCCACTCTTTCTCCTTGCTCTGTTCCTCCTTTATATAACCTCATAGAAGTAAGGAAGGGAAGAAAGGAAGGAGGGAGGGATGGAGAGGGGGAAAGAGGGAGTGAGAGAGGGGTGGAGGGGTGGATGGAGGAAGAGATGGAAGTAAATGGAGGAGGGAAGGGAAAGAGGAAACCCACAAACACTGTAATAACAAAAGAATTATTCAGGGGCTCATGGTATCAACACTGTTCTCACAATAATGTATTCATTGTGAAACCATCTAAACATGTTTTCAAACATTGTTATACAATAGTCTCATCATTTCCCTCCAATCTTTAAAGCCACTAAGAACTGATAGACCTCCCTTGCATTCTAACATACTGTTCAACCCAAAACATTCCAAATCTGTGGAAGTGAAAACGAAAAACAAAATAAAACACAACATAGCCCGAGTTCTGCAAGAGAACCCAGTTTAAGGAAAAGGTAATTCAAAATTCCTGATACTTATTCAGTCTTCAGAAATCAATTGAAAGGGTGGGAAGGATCAGGGGTTCAAGGCCTTTGAGAGACATTGCCTCAAAAAGCCAAAGGAATAAAAACTACTTGCACCTTTGTGCCTATGTTACCCAGAACTAATAGTGTCTCACTTGGATCCCCTGAGTGGCAGCTGTCACTCAGTTGAAATCTGAGTTTCTCTATGGGCCTTACAGGAGAGAGTGTCATCATGGTACCCCTGGGGTTGTTATGGTGGATGTGAAGAGAACATCTACTTCATCCCTCAGCAGTGCTGTGAGAATGTCAGGGAGACCACATGGTGTGCCCTTACTGAACGTATTGCCTGATCAACATAACCTTCTTAGATAACAGTCGCCTGTCCATACTTTACCAAAACAAAGCCTGAGACAGAGTGTGAAGAACATAAGAAAAAGAACAGTACACAAAATTAAACCCAGGAGAGAAATGGAGAAAGTGGGCAGAATGACACAGGCACACATTTACAAAGCACCTGCCTTGCTCTGGAAACAGACCGAGTCAGATATGATTGGCCAGAGCAGTGGTTCTCCTCCTTCATAATTGTGACTCTTTAATACAGTTCCTCATGGCCTGAACCATAAAATTATTTCCATTGCTACTTCTTAACTGTAATTTTGCTACCGTTATGAGTCTTAATGTAAATATCTGATATGCAGGGTATCCTGTACAGGGGTTGTGACCCACAGGTTGAGAAAGAACCACTGACATTGTGGTTGACAAAGCTGAGGCTTTCAGTGCATTCTAAACACGTGATATGCAAAACATTAAAATTATGAAGCTGCAGAAACTCCATGCTTACAGAGGCATTATAAGATCCTCCTCTTTAAAAAAGATTTTAAAAGTGGTGATGTGTGGTACAGAAAATGTTCTCAAAAGAATGTGATGGCCGTGGGGGTAAAACTACCATTCTAGGAGCTGAAATAAAGATGGTCACTATTTCTAAGCTCCCCTGGGCTAGCACCACCTCTCTGTCTCTGTCTCTCTCTCTGTCTCTGTCTGTCTCTGTCTATCTCTCTCTCTCTCTCTGTCACACACACACACACACACACATACCTATGCACTTATTTCTCAATCTGGGGCTTTTTGTTACAGATGTGGGTGTTTTTTGGGTTATTTGGGTTATTTTTATAAGGAGACAGGGTCTGTTATGTTCTTCCCACCTAATCCCTGACCTCAAACCATCCTCCTGCCTCAGTTTCCTGAGTAGCTGAATCTACAGCACACACCACCACGTTTGGGCATTTCAGACAGATGAGAGTACTTTTCTACCTAGTGCTTTCTTGACAAACGTTTATTTTTATTTTTGTTTAGCTTTGCTTTTCTGAGATAGGGTTGAGCTTCATAGTCCTGACTTTGGATCAGGCAGACCTTGACATTGTTGGTGAACGTTTTTTTCCTAATGTGTAGTTTGCCAATTTGTCCTATTGGCTATGCCCTTTGTCTTATAGAAGCTTTTCAGTTTCTTGTGGCCCATTTATAAATTTTGATGTTAGAGTCTGAGCTATTGGACTTCTGTTTATGACATTTATCCCCATTCCCATGAGTTTGACGGTCTTTCCTGCTTTCTCTTCAGTTAGATTCAGTGAATCTGGTTTTATGTTGAGTTCTTTAATTCACCTGGCCTTGAGTATTGTGCCAGGTGACAAATATGCATCTACTTTCATTTTTCTACATACTTACTCCAAGTTAGACCAGCGACATTTATTGAAGATGTTTCTTTTTGCATTGCATATTCATGACTTTGTCCATGATCAAGTGTCCATCAGTCTAGTTTAATTTCTCGGTCTTCAAATCATTTCTTTTTCTATTTTAAAACACTTTAATCTTACATTTCAAATGTTAGCTATTTTTCCGGTTTTCTGCCTAAAACCCACTTACCTCATGCCCCTTCGAACTGCTTCTATGAGGGTGCTCCACCACACAGTGCTCTCTTGCTAGCCTAGCATTCCTATACACCGGGGCATGGAGCTTTTAAAGGACCAAGGGCCTTTCCTCCCATTGATGTCCAACAAGGCTGTCATCTGGCACACATGTGCCTAGAGCCATGGGCCAGTCCATGTGTGATTGGTGGTTTAGTCCCTGGGATATCTAGGGGATATGGTTGGTTGATATTGTTGTTCTTCCTATGGTTGCAACCCCCTATAGCTCATTCAGTCCTTTCTCCAACTCTTCCACTGGGGACTCTATGCTCATTCCAAAGAGGGGCTGCAAAAATGTGCCTTGGTATTTGTCACTCTCAGGTGGAGCCTCTGAGTAGACAACTGTAGCAGGCTCCTCTCAGAAAGCACTTATTGGCATCTTCCATAGTGTCTGGCCTTGGTGTCTGTATGTGGGATGGATCTCCAGGTGGGGAAGGCTCAGGATGGCTTTAGCTTCATTCTCTGCTCCACACCTTATCTCCACATTTCCTCCTGTGTTTGCTGGCCTAAAGGGTCCTGGATCCACCAACAAGGGGCTTACTCTATAGAGGCTCAATTTTACCAAGAAAAGGATTGTTGCAGAATCATACCATGGAACCAAGAAGTTCAACTACAGTATCTTAGGTCCAGCAGACCTGGTAGAGAACTGAAGACCTGAGCTATCTGGGGAAAGGAAGCAGTATGCAGTGTCACACAGCTCTCTCTGAGGCAACTGTTAGGACTGGAATAGGGATGTTTGTTTGTTTATTTGTTTGTTTGTTTGTTTGTTTATTATAAGGCAGAGTTGGTACATGCCTGCAATCCTAGCACTCAGAAGGTTTTTAAAAAGTTGTTGTAGTTAGTATTCCTGATGTTTCTATTGGTTTTGTTTTGAAATCTCCCAGCTCTTTGCACTGGAGGCAGAAAATTAAGCCCATGCTCTGTACAGTCCTATCATTCATGTTAATCAGTGATTTTATTCTTAGCAACCACTCCTCAGATGATCTCATTACTCACTTTCAAATAAGGAAAACAGTCATACAGACATTAGTTAACTTGTATGATCTCATGTAACCAACTCATCATGACTGTAGAGTGGCATCCCAATCTTTGGAATACCCAAGCTTCTATTTTTGAGATGACAGACCTCTGTGGAAGACTCCATTAGCTGACAGAGGACCTGGAATGGCTGCCACCTGAAGGCCAAGCCTTCCCTTCCAGGGTCTCTGAAGCCTGAGGCAGAGGTCAGCCAATAACACAGGAAAACTTGGCCACAGCTGGTTCAGGTCTGTATTTTGGGTGAGACCTGAGACCTGGATGAACAGAGGTCTCCTGAGTTCTGGTAAAGGTGAGCACAAACACTTAGACTTGAGGAGAATATTGGATCTTTGGGATTTGTTAGTATTCCTGCTGTTTCTACTAATTTTAGTTTGAACTCTCCCAGCTATTTGCACTGGACCCAGAAAATTAAGCCCATACTCTGTACAGTCCTATCATTCATGTATTTATTGTAATCAACACAGTCATCAATAGTAAACTAAGTATATTGGTTCATGGTTATAGTCTACTCTACTAAAATAAATGATTTGGACTGATTAACAATTTCTAGTGATTGTGTGAGTACAGGAACACATAAGAAGATATTTAACTGAGAATTAGTAAGTAGTTGCCCCTTTTTCTTAATCCATACATTGTAATATGTAAAGACAGAGTTATTTTGAAAACAAGACCTCTGGAAAAAAAACTTTCTGTGAGCACATATTCAGCAAAAGTTTAAAGTACAAACCTGAACAGAATTATGACAATGACATCTGGTCCCTACTCTTAGATCAGTCTGCTGACAAGACTTTGAAGGATATTCAACATGAGCCTAGGGAATCACAGTTTGTGCATCTTCAGGAAGTCATTTCAAAAGATTTCAAAGTAAAACTGAAGTGCTTAAGAAAGCATGGAAAAATTGTTTCCCCAAGGAAGAAATCCTACCTCACTTCTCTAAGGAAATAGCAAGATTGAAGGTAATTCTAATTTTTAAATCAATATATGTCCTTTGAGTGCAAAGATGCATCTGTGAGCCCACATCTGCAGAGCTTAAGAATGTCTAGACAACAGGATCTCAGCGTTGAACATGTCCTGCATCTTCTTCACACCCTCAGTCCCAGCTGCATCCTTGTCCTTGATCATTAAAGCTATAAGGATACAGGTGTAAAATTCCGGGATCCTGTGACCCTGAGATTCTGGGTGTGTCACAGTTCCTGAGAGACAAGTTGCCTGTGAGACTCTAAGATTCTTGTGTGACTAACTCCTGGGATTCTGGGATCCTGGGATTCTAAGATCCTGGTCATGATAGAGTGAGTGTGTGGAGTGGAGCCTCTTCTTTGGGCTGTGGGACTGTCCTCTGGGTTTGTACCCAAGGTAGACAAGTGCTAGAGTAAACATATGCAAGAAATGATGCGAGCAGTCCTGGGACAGGTGGTGAAAAACTAAAGTTATTTAGTCTCAGCATCCAGAGTAGAGTGGTAGAGGCTATGGCTCTTCTTGGTTGTTTGTCATGCTATTGAGCAGCCACCTCCTTATGTATTGTCCCTGATACAGATGTTGCATGAAAATCTATAGATGGCCAAGAATCTAAACTTGCTGATACTCAGTAAAATCTACAGTTGTTAGGTTTATCATCTTGTGATATTAGGATATTTGATCTCTTTGTCTATTTTTACTTGCTGTAAAAGGAGCCTAGGGGAGCTCCTCATAACTCTCTGTGAGTGCTCAGCATAGCACATTCCTGGTTTGGTAATGTTTTCAATTGCAGGGTTAATCTGACCCCTTACAAGAGGATTTGTAGAGTCATATAGCACTTAACTATAACAACCTTTCTAGGGGTCAACTGATTGCAGACTGATAACAGCCACGTTCCCCTTTTGGTCCTCTACTTAAGCTTGTCTTAAACTTGAAATATCCTAAAAGTTACTCTCAAGACTTATTGTCCCCAAATGACAGATGAGTCTGACTTGCTGTGTCCCTTTCAAGTCGGGTAACAACGATGATTTATAGGCTATGTAGTATATAAATTGCCTTGAATCTGCACTAGCTCCATTATGTTCATAGCAGCCTTAATTATGATAGCCAGTAGCTGGAAAGAACCAAGATTTCCATCAACAGAGGAATGGATACATAAAATACGGTACATTTGTACAATGAAGAACTAGTCAGCTATTAAAAAGAATGAATTCGTGATATTTTTAGACAAATGGATGGATCTGTAGGATATCATCCTGAGTAAGGTAATCCAATCACAAAAGAACACATATGACATGTACTTGCTGATAAGGGGATATTAGCCCAGAACCTTGGAATACCCAAGATACAAATAGCAAAGCATACAAAACTCAAGAAAAAGGAAGACCAAAGTGAGGATACTTTGATCCTTATTAGAATGAGGAACAAAATACCCATGAAAGGAGTGACAGCAACATAATGTGAAGCAGAGACTGAAGGAATGACCATCCAGAGACTGCTTCACCTGGGGATCCATCTCATAAACAACCAGAAAAACCAGACACTACTACGGATGCCAACAAGAGATTGCTGACAAGAGCCTGATATAGCTGCCAACTGAGAGGTTCTGCCAGTGCCTGACAAATACAGAAGTACATGCTCACAGCCATCAAATGGTCAGAGCACAGGGTCCCCAGTGAAGGAGCTAGAGAGAGGACCTATGGAGCTGAAGGGTTTAGAGCCCCATAAGAGGAACAACAATATGAACTAACCAGTACCTCCAGAGATCACTTGGACTAAACCACCAAACAAAGAAAACACATGATGGAACTCATTGCTCTAGGTAAATGTGTAGAGGAGGATGGCCTGGTTGGTCATCACTGGGAGGAGAGTCCTTGGTCCTATGAATGTTCTATGCCCCAGTAGAGGAGCATGCGAAGGCCAGGATGAAGGGAGTGGGTGGGTTGGGGAGCAGGGGTTGGTGTAGTAAACAGGGGATCTTCAGAGGGGAAACTAGGAAAGGGTTTAGCATTTGAAATGTAAGTAAAGAAAATATCAAATAAAAAAGACATTTGTTAGGATTTTATAGGATGATACCTAATTACAATCTTCATTGTTTTTGAATGATGATTTTGGCAGACACAGGTGAATCATAAAGTAATAAAATGAACATTGAAGGACCCCCACAGAAACCACTTGCAATTACCAGTGATTGTATATTTGAAGGAACGCAGAAGCATACACTGCTGTGTTTTCTGACAGCTTTTTATTCCCTTAGACTATGCTTTGATTTAATGAGAGCTATTACAGAAATACTGATGTATTTGCCATTAATGCGTTCAACACCATCATCCACAGGATTTTCACAGTAGCTAAATATTTGACAGCAACGATGCAGCATGGGTAAGTTTTCCATCATTAAGTTCCTATCCAGACAGTTGGACAAACTCTCCATACTGAATGTATGAAGGACTTTGTAGTTAAGTCCGGCTCAGAAGAAACTATGGAGCCCAAGTCCCATGAAGAGTGCAGAGATCCATCTGGGTCTGATATCTGTGGGCTTTCATGATCACACCTGAAATAACAAGGCTCTTAGAGTGAAGAGTTGGAGATCACTGTGTTAGTCGTAAGAATAAATGCAATGTACTCAATTGTAACTGAAAGCTGACAGTCAATATGTACTGTGTATAACCTTATCAAAATATCAAATGAATTAAAAGAACAATAAATAACCAATAAATAACAAAACTTTGAATGAAAACAAGAAAAAACAAATAACTAAACTAATCAAAACTCAAACCAAAATCAAACCACAAAAATTGTGCAAAGCAAAATTCTTAGTCTGCTCATTTTGTAGCACAGGCTTACAGCCTGTGGGTGTCCTTGGCAACTTAGTAGAAAAGTAGTTCCTGGAGGTAACAAACTTTGCAGGAGAAATTTAAGCAACATTCTCCTTTTGGAGTGTGGGTCTGAAGGATATGGCCTCCCAAGTCAAAGCAGAACACATGTTGTAGACTTGGATCCAAGGTTTTACAATTTTGTTGACTGATCTCCATGTAATTATTGATGATGACCCATCAGGAAAAGATAAATTTGCACTCAGATTCTTCCTGGATGCCCAGCAGCTCTTGATGTGTCTCAGCATTTCTCTGAGTCCCTTTAAATGTGCACTCTTCCTGGGCCAGAGGCTAGATGAAATTAAGGCCTGTTCATACCAAAGAAACAAAATAAAAGAGGAGCATACAGCCCATTACAGCCATGGTTATTAGGGATGAGAGGCAACAGTGGTGTATTTCCTGTGCACATTCAGTGCTCTTCCTCCAGCACTTCTCTTTGAGGGAGATCATGTCGTGGTCTGTGCCATGTTCTGCTTTCTGCTGGACTATATCACACTTAGGGAAGAAAGAAACAAAGGCCAGTTAAGCATTTGTAAATTGAGCTGTCTCTCCCAGAACAGCTCTATTCAGCTGGACAAACCAACATGTCCTATCAGCTAAGATCATAACGTGCATCCCAAGTGCCATAGAGCACCTGAGCTTGGAATTCTTTCTCACCTATTAAAAACTGCTAGAATTTCATGTGTTTAGCAAATTATATTTTATATCTTGGATATCCTAGGTTTGGGGCTAATATCCACTTATCAGTGAGTACATATTGTGTGAGTTTCTTTGTGAATGTGTTACCTCACTCAGGATGATGTCCTCCAGGTCCATCCATTTGGCTAGGAATTTCATAAATTTAATCTTTTTAATAGCTGAGTAGTACTCCATTGTGTAGATGTACCACATTTTCTGTATCCATTCCTCTGTTGAGGGGCATCTAGGTTCTTTCCAGCTTCTGGCTATTATAAATAAGGCTGCTATGAACACAGTGGAGCATGTGTCCTAAACACATGAAACTGAAGAAGAATGAAGACTGAAGTGTGAACACTATGCCCCTCCTTAGATTTAGGAACAAAACACCCATGGAAGGAGTTACAGAGACAAAGTTTGGAGCTGAGATGAAAGGATGGACCATGTAGAGACTGCCATATCCAGGGATCCACCCCATAATCAGCATCCAAACGCTGACACCATTGCATACACTAGCAAGATTTTATTGAAAGGACCCAGATGTAGCTGTCTCTTGTGAGACTATGCCAGGGCCTAGCAAACACAGAAGTGGATGCTCACAGTCAGCTAATGGATGGATCATAGGGCTCCCAATGGAGGAGCTAGAGAAAGTAGCCAAGGAGCTAAAGGGATCTGCAGCCCTATAGGTGGAACAACATTATGAACTAACCAGTACCCCGGAGCTCTTGACTCTAGCTGCATATATATCAAAAGATGGCCTAGTTGGCCATCACTGGAAAGAGAGGCCCATTGGACTTGCAAACTTTATATACCCCAGTACAGGGGAACACCAGGGCCAAAAAGGGGGAGTAGGTGGGCAGGGGAGTGGGGGTGGGTGGATATGGGGGACTTTTGGTATAGCATTGGAAATGTAAATGAGCTAAATACCTAATAAAAAATGGAAAAAAAAAACTGCTAGAAACTGAACTGTCAACTACACATTATACTGGAGTTCTAAAAAACACCACATTTCCCCAGTTGTGCGGGTACATTATATTGAGTAATAACATTGTAGCAATGTTTGAATGTGAGTTCAAGAGAGATGTGTGCTACCTAGAAACCATGTGGATTCCTTATGGGGTGGGAGCATGCCCTGAACTGAAGTGAAGGCTATGATTATTTCTCCAGTCAGGAACCTCACAGGGTTCCTCTTGTCAATCTTCTATCTGCAAATAACCAGAGACACCATACAACACAATACCCATGGGTAATTCATGGTTCCTAGAATCTGCAAGAGTGTGCTAAATAAAAATATTCCCAAGGCTGGGCAATGAACCTTAAAAGTGATGGTCATGAAGAAACAGAACAACACCCCTGTACATCTATGACTATTGCAGGGCATACTCTCAAACACACATAATATTTGTGTTTATGCAATACAAGCATATTGTTTTGCAGTGACCTTTTTAGTTTCGTGGTTAATACAAATATAAAAATCTCCCAGGATACTTTGCAGGAATAAAAAAACAAATCTTGAATGGGAAAGGTACTTAGTGGGCATAGCATATAGGCAGCGCAATCAGTGATATGCTTTCCACTCATAAAACGGTCTGGGAATCAGGGTTCTTGTCCTATTATCCAATCTGGCTCAGCAAGTTCCCAAGGCTGTGTAGAATAGGTTTGTTTCCCAGCCTAGGCTCACATGTTGGTGGTGGACCAGGCTCTTGTTCTTGTTCCCTGTTTCAGACTTGTCCTAAAGTAAACAATTTCTTCCAATAGGATCTCCCTTTTCCATCACCTAACTGACTTGGTGTCCAAAGGCATGAGCCCAAAGTAATAGGAACTGTCTACAACCAGGATCCAAAAGAAACGTTTTCTCCCCAGAATGTGACTGTGTCAGGGCTATTTTGAGTAGGATAAGGCTGACTAGTTGAAGGACAAAAGCTTGCATGGATTATCTCACACTGAGTTCATGGAAGGGCTGCACCACACAGGGCCTTTTCATCCTTCAGCAGATGGACATCAGGATAGCTTCTCCTTCAGGGATGCTCTGAGGACCACTATAACCCTGAGCACCCTAGACTCTGTGGATAACTCCTCCTTGTTCTGGAAGCACTGGGTCAAAGTGGACTTCTTTTCCACTTTCTGAACATGGCTTCTAACAGACATAACCAGTTTTATACTACCAGAACTGTCTGAAGGTCCTCATTTCTCTCAGCCCCCACTGAGGCTGATTGAGACACAGGTCGGAAAAACCATGCATACACAAAAAGAAACACACAGACACACAGTCACAGACACACACACAAGCACACGCAGACTTATTCACATAAAATCATAACTGAGCAGAAAACAATGAGGTATCTGTTATGGTTCAGGACCAAGATAATTCAGACTATGCAGAGGTAATGTTTCAAGGGAGACCCAAGGACTCTGCGATTATTTTAGAGGAAGAAAAAGCACGAGAGAAGCGGGGTCATAGTGGCACACTCCTTTAATCCCAGCACTTGGGAGGCAGAGGCAGGCAGATTTCTGAGTTTGAGGCCAGCCGGGTATACAGAGTGAGTTCCAGGACAGCCAGTTTGAACAGAGAAACCCTGTCTGGGGGGAGGGGGGGAGGGAAACATCTAACAATGGTCCAATTTGGGGGCATATATTAAGAAATTTTTTCATGAAGCCTCAGAAATCACACACCAAACCTGAGCCTGTGTGAAGCCTTTCTATCATCTCTGGTCATCCAGCCAACTCCAGACTCTAAGGCCCAGGAATGACCACTCCAACAGCACTCAAAGAAAATTGAACTGACAAGCTGCTACTCAGGCTCTCTCAGTGTGAACCAAGATATATGAAGCCTGAAGAGACCATTTTGAGATAGAGCAGAAAAGGGGGAAATAGAAAAGCCGCCAAAAGACAGTAATGAAATCCACTTATTTGTCAATTAAACTAGGCTGTCATCCCTGCAAACTATTTCCTACCTAGAATCTCACAAGTTCCCTGTAAAGCAAATGAGCTACAGGCCTTTACTTCTTCCCTCAAAGCTCTTGCTATTCTCAAGAAGGGCTCCAACACAGCACCCTTCAAACTTAAGGCATATAGTGTTGTGATGTCTAATCAACCTATCTCCCTTAGTGATTATAGCAGAGCAGGAACATTTGCATTCCAAATATGCAGTTTCTTGAACCAGGCTACCTCCACAGAGAGCCCTGTAGATGATCACATAAACAAACACTTGGAGGAGACATAGGTGAGTGCCTGGAGAAGTTGGTGGACTATTA
Source organism: Mus musculus (assembly GCF_000001635.26). Classification (NCBI taxonomy): domain Eukaryota; kingdom Metazoa; phylum Chordata; class Mammalia; order Rodentia; family Muridae; genus Mus; species Mus musculus. The sequence continues at coordinate 3,350,222 of NC_000080.6, read as the reverse complement.
CATTTGATTGTCTATGTTTATGTTTAGACATGAGGGCAATCTGCCTCTGATACACATCATCCTACCTGGTGTTCCTTGGCACTTGGGACACAGATGTTCTTGCTGGCCTCCTCAGAGAACCTCTTTTCTTCCCCACAGGACACTTGTGGCCAGCCTGCTCCACCAGCAGCCTTCTGTTCTCATTCAGTAATATCCTTACGTTTTCGTGGAGTTGAGTGCACTCACGGAGGAGGTGGTCCTCCTTAATGCTGATCCACAAAGAAAAATTGGTGATTCCCAGCCAGATTCCATTGGCTTGCCACTCCTACAAGTCCTATGATCCCTGCAAGGGCCCTGATTCCCAGACAGCCCCCAGAAGAGTCCACAGTTACATAGGAGCACCAAACAGAGGCAGGTCATATCAAGATACCAGCCATATTCCATAGGACTCAACAAACTTCTAAAAACCCTGACACCAAGAGTACACCATATACATGACAGAAGAGGAAATGTTCCTCATGGTTGATTATAGGTCTGTGGTACCATAAAACCTTCAGCAGGGAGAGGGCTTAGCCCCTCTGAGAGAGGTGAGACGACCAAACAGGTGTGCAATCTTTACATTTTTGTTGGGAATCCTAGATCTTTTAATCTGTGGTCAGAAACCCAGAGGTTCAGGGTTCCTGGATATTCCCAGCGTGGTGGAAAAGTTTTCTATGTAGAGGATCTTGAATTTGGAAGAATAAAGATTGGAGGGTCTTGGACACTCTTCACACTTAGGACACCTGTGTCCAAGAGGTACAAATCCAAGACCCTTGCCTCAGGGCAGGGTTCCTAAATAAAAAACAGATAGCATAGAACCAGAACCCTTGCTTTTGTTCAAAGTCCTAAAAGGACAGAAGCATTCCCTGCCTAGTTCTGGGGGTCTCATTTGTGTCACTGACTCACCTGTAGGAATAGTTATCTTCTATCAGTTCCTTGGAGTACTGCATGGAACCAATTATGGACTGGATCATTTTATTCATATCCAACATTGTCTTCTCATGTTGTGATTTAATGATGTTGAATTCAGTGTTCATCCTGTGGCATGGCCCAAGAAGCAAATAATATGCTGAATTAAGGAATCAATAATCATGTGCAAACAGGCTATATCATGTACTACCCAAGCCAACTGCATGCCACATCCTGGCTCATTCAAACTGGGTCCCCTAGGTGCTAATTAAACTTACTATCCTGGGCAGAGGACAGCAGAGCCAGGAGACCAAATGGAGCTAGCTGACCTTCAAGGGCTTCCCAGGCAAGCATGTAGGAATAGAGTACTTCTATGACAATTTTACACTACACTGTGCCACAGGCAAGGGTCCAGTAGATATCTGTAATGACTTTCCTCTTATTTTTAAGGCAGGGATTCTCATTCCTTGGTTCCTGTTGTTATGTGAATTCCCAGAGGACACAACTAGTATTTACAGGAGAAAGGCTTTATCACATCTCCTCCAGGAGATTCCTGTGTGACAACAAGGAAACACCAGGAGCAAACTTCCCTGGTGATCACTTTGGACCTCTATGGACTCAACACTAACAGGACCTGCAAACTGTGCATCACACAAATCCTCAGACCCCATCAAAGGTCCCAGAGCCCCAGTCCTGAACAAAACACACGCAACTATGTTCACACACACAAACACAATTAGAATGCCAAATAAATCCAGACAGGTGCCATCTCTCAGAATATAATGAACAATATCAGAGTAAAGCCTTGAAGCCTGCAGGCATTGCATTCACACACTGAGAGACAGTAAGTGTGAGCAGGACAGTCTAGCTGTTCACAGCAACAATCAGAATGCAAAAACCCCAAGGTCAAGTACAAAAGAAGATGATAATAAACACACAGCACCTTGTTTATCCAACAATTAAACACCTGTCAGGGCTACTTAATTGAATGATGGGAGATGACGCACTCCATTCATGGAAGGAAATTGGGTTAACAGATGGCACAATACAGTCAACAGGGTACTGGGCATAATTCCTACCTGTAGTTCAAATCCTCATACATGTAAAGGTTCAGGATTCCACACATTTCCTCCATGTCATTGCTGATCTTCCTCATATCCAATTTCAGTTCTTCTAGTTCATTTCTTTTGGATCTCTTCTTAGTCATTTTGGAATTTTGGGTTGAAGTATTTCTAGCAGACCCTGCAGATAGGTAAACACAAAAGAATTTGCATACTTGATGGCCCAGGGGCAGGGGAGACCATTCTGAGTCCCAAGAAGAAGATGGAGGGAGAGAAAAGATAAAGACAGTGAATTCCTAAAAGAGCAGAAAAGCTATCTTCCAGCTGGTTTGCTAAGCTATGTTCCTCTTCCTAACCACCATTGTCAGACATATGCCACACTCCCTGTTACAGGCCCGGTTGCCTTGAAATGTATAAGCTGCCTCAGACATAAAGATATGGGGAACATTGTCAGGTCATATCAGATGGGACGCAGGGAAATCCTGAAGTTCATAGTGCTTAGCACTATCAAGCACTAATTAATCGTGTGTCTTCAAATCCAAAGTGTCTGAGTCCTCACCACATGACATGACCAGGGGAGCATCCTTCTCTGTTCTTTTCATCAGAGACTCAAGTTACCTACAGTAATCTGGAAGATGAAGTGCTTCAACTCCCTTCCATGAAAGGACACACTGTTATTCTCATAGTGCCCACTCCTGACATTTTTTGCTACTCAAAATGAAATTAAATAGATCCCAGAAAAGTAGCTGCAGGTTTGTCAATTCCTGGCTCTGTCAAACTCATCATCAGAAATTCTTGACTCTTTGTCTGACATTGACAAAGTCCAAGGCTTCATCTTGTAAGACCTAATCCTGGAAGGCCCAGCTCAAGCCTACCTCTAACAGGAAGTTCCCCAACTCTGCCCAGGACTCACTGTGCCTTCTCCATAACCATTTCCTTCTTCCTTTTTCATGAGGAAGGATTCCCTCTTCCTTCTCTGTTGGTCTGCTCTCTCCTTCATCGCCATTCTCTTTCTGAAATAGCCTGAGCAGCCAGGAAAACATTCCTGCTGGTAATCCCAGAGCAAACAGAAGGGATGAACCACAGGCAGTTGCTGTCACCACAACACAGGTGACAACACAGAAGATTCTAGTTCTATCCTAGATACAAGAGATTCTCCAAGGAAGGCATTACTGATGATGTCACTAGCAACTGCCATGACCTACCTGTTAACTAGTTCTGCCCAGCTTGGTCCTTTTCTGGGGTGCCTCTCCTGGAGCCTCTCATGGACCCGTGGGATCCCCTTTGGCAACCTCTCCTTCCAAAGCTGGAGAATTCTACTGCTTCATTAGATGTCATGTGCTTTTGAGGGGGAACGTTGGTTAGGACTCTGACATGCTTAAGAGATTTTGTTGGCACCCAAAACTCTAGGGACTGTGGATGTAGTAGATGTTTCACAACAGCAAATATACCAGCTGTGTCAATTCATGTGACATACACTCCAATTTCCCAGGGTTTTCCTGTCTCACAGAGGCAAATATCTTTCTCCTATAGGTTTAATTGTACAAAACATGGACAATATTTTCTAACGGTGTATTCCTTGACAGAGGGCATTTTTTCATATATATATACATGAGTTTCACAAAATCTCTGGTTTACAACCCTATCTTTTACAAACTTGCTGTCCCTTCTTCAAAACATTATCCTGCACATGCTCCCATTCTCAAATACAACCAGACAATTTAAGTGGGCAACAGAGAGTAGTGGTCATCCTGGACTGTACATTACTGCATTGTAGCCTCATAGCAATTACTTCTCCAATATCTGTCTTCCAGAATTGCTAAGTTGAGAAATGAGGGTGTTGCAGGTTGTAACGTCATACTGTACTCACAGCAAATATAATACTCAGAAGGTAGGGCTGGGAGTGCAATGACCTGAATTGAGATGAAACCTCAATTTTAATGTGTCTATAAGGTCAGGATGCTGTCCCTTTGGCATTATCATCTCTGGCTTTTGTGTTCTTATGCTGGCTTTGCTGAACCTGTGCCACCTAACCTCACAGATTTAAGAGTGAAAAATCATGTATATCTTCTTTCAGAAAACATCTGAATTTCACTACCTTCTTGAGCCACACAATATCAATATTCAGAGCTCAAAAATCAGGGGGAGATAGGTGATGGCTTCAAAGATGAGGGCTTTTTCTTACAATTAGGGCGCATATTTTTTTCCAATGTGATTTTTCCTTTTCTCTTTCACTAAGGGTGGCTTGTGTGTTTGCTGGCCTAAAGGGTCCTGGTTCCAACAACATGGGGCTTACTCTATAGAGGCTCAATTTTACCAAGAAAAGGATTGTTGTAGAATCATGTCGTGACAGCAAGTAGTTCAACTACACTGTCTTAGGTCCAGCTGACCTGGTATAGGACTGACGACCTGAGCTATCTGAGGAAAGGAAGCAGCATGCAGTGTCACACAGCTCTCTCTGATGCAAACTGCTGGAATTGGAATAGGGATGTTTGTTTGTTTGTATGTTTGGTTGTTAATTATAAAAACAAAAAAAGTTAGCCACAGTTGGTACATGCCAGTAATCTCAGCACTCAAAAGGGTTTTAAACAATTGTTGTTGTTTGTATTCCTGTTGCTTTTATTGGTTTTGTTTTGAACTCTCCCAGCTATTTGCACTGGACCCAGAATATTAAGCCCATGCTCTGTACAGTCCTATCATTTATGTTAATCAGTGATTTTATTCTTAGCAACCACTCCTGAGATGATCTCATTACTCACTTTCAAATAAAGAAAACAGTCATACAGACATTAGTTAACTTGTATGGTCTCACGTAATCAACTCATCATGACTGTAGAGTGCCATTCCAATCTTTGAAATACCCAAGCTTCTATTTTTGAGATGTCAGGCATCTGTGGAAGACTCGCTATCTGGTATGGTAGGGGACCTGGAATGGCTGCCACCTGAAGGCCAAAACTGCCCCTCCAGTGCCTCTGAAGCCTGAGGCAGAGGTCAGCCAACAACACAGGAACCCTTGGCCACAGCCAGTTCAGGACTGTACTTTGGATGAGCCCTGAGACCTGGATTAACAGAGGTTTCCAGAGTTCTGGTAAAAGTGAGCACAAACACTTCGACTTGAGGAGAATAATGGATCTATGGGACAAACATCTTTCTTTTTTATTTATCTTTGCTATGTTCCTAGTTTATGTCAATACCAAAGGCACCCTACTTTACAACATCTATTCTCTCTGGGTGTTAAAGTTATTGCCTGTGTATACACACTAGAGTTACTAGAACAATACATTCTGTCCAATTTTTTTAAATAATTAAATATTTTTTATTGATATCTTTTTATTTATTCACTTTACACTCTGCTTTCTGCCCCCTGACACCTATATTCTTTCCCCAATATTGCTGGCTGCTTCTTTTCTGAGGGAATATGTGGCAGCTATCTCAGGTCATCCCTTCTTCTACCAAAGCTGAGTGACCCTGTCCTGGAGAAAGGTGCTGAGGGTGCTGGGAATGAATGACTTCTGCTTGGCTTTCTTCTTGTTCCACTTGGCTGTCTTTGAGCAGTTCTTGCAGAACTGTCCTTGAACTTGGTACTTCATCCTGATGGTCCGTAAGAAGCACTGGTTTTATTAATTATTCTTGAGATTATATTTCCATCAAACCGAATCCCATCAGTATACTAACAAAGACAAAGGAAATGAGATATGAGACATCTATTCCAGGAGTTTCCAATTGTTCTCAGACCAGCAGTAGAGAAGCCCACAAAGCTGGCAAAGGTAACTGAGGTCACACAGGGACCTGAGAGCATACTGCTGCTTTCCTAAAGAATGTTCTAGAGGATTATTATATCTAAACTCCCATAGATTCGTGTGCACTAGACACCAAAGGGCTCAACATACTTTGCTTTTGTCACTCAGCTTCTCCAAGTATTAGAAGTCCCCCAATTTAGAGGGATTTGAAGGTATAAATAAATCCCAGTGGCTAGAGGTACCTCAAAACAATGTGTAAGAACAGAGAACTGCTTGAGAATCAGAAAGACAAGAGCAAAGTCATAGCCCAATAAGAAAATCTGAGTAACAAGCCATCAAGTGAAAACTGAAAGTAGCAGGCCATGCACCAGTAAGGTTGGTCCTTGGCTCTCAGGTAGATCTATCTGAAAATTTCTGAGGAACTCCATTTTGATTTCCAGAGTTGCCATAGCACTTTGCAGTCCCACCAGAAATGGAAGAATGTTCCTCTTTCTTCAAATTCTCACCAACATATGCTTTCACATGAGTTTTTTTGATCTTAGCATTCTTCACTGGAAAGTATAACGCTGGACACCACCTCAGGGTCATTTTGATATTCATTTACCTGAAAAAAAAAGGACGTTGCACACTTCTTCAGTGCTTCTCAGCCATTCAAGATGAGTTGTTGTGAATGTTGTGTTTAGTTCTCTACCTCATTTTTAGATTGTGTTCTTAGCTCTTATGAAGGTTATCTACTTGAGTTCTTTATAACATAACAACAGAACCTGAGGAAATCCAAAACATCATCAGATCCTACTACAAAAGGCTATACTCAGGAAAACTGAAAACCTGTATGAAATAAACAACTTCCTAGACAGATACCAGATACCAAAGTTAAATCAGAATCAGATTAACGATGTAAACACTCTCATTTCCCTAAAGAAATAGAAGCAGTCATCAATAGTCTCCCAGCCCCAAAAAGTCCAGGACCTGACGGGTTTAGTGCAAAGTTCTAGCAGACCTTCGAAGAAGACCTGATTCCAACTCTCCTTAAACTATTCCACAAAATAGAAACAGAAGGCACTCTACCCAATTCTTTCTATGAAGCCACAATTACTCTGATACCTAAACCACACAAAGATCCAAGAAAGAAAGAGAACTTTAGACCAATTTCTCTTATGACCATGGATGCAAAAATACTTAATAAAATCCTCACAAACCGAATCCAAGAACACATCAAGACAATCATCCATCATGACCAAGTAGGCTGGATCCCAGGGATGCAGGGATGGTTTAATATACGCAAATCCATCAGCGTAATTCACAATATAAACCAAATCAAAGAAAAAAACGCATGATTATCTCATTAGATGCTGAGAAAGCATTTGACAAAATCCAATACCCATTCATGATAAATGTCTTGGAAAGATCAGGAATTCAAGGCCCATACCTAAACATGACAAAAGCAATCTACAGAAAACCACCATCAAACTAAATGGAGAGAAGCTGGAAGCAATCTCACTAAAATCAGGAACTAGACAAGGATGCCCACTTTCTCCCTACCTATTCAATATAGTACTTGAAGTCCTAGACAGAGCAATTCGACAACAAAGGAAGATCGAGGGGATACAAATTGGAAAGGAAGAAGTCAAACTATCACTATTTGCAGATGATATGATAGTATGTATAAGTGACCCTAATAATTCCACCAGAGAACTCCTAATCCTGATAAACAGCTTCAGTGCAGTAGCTGGATATAAAATTAACTCAAACAAATGAATGCCCTTTCTCTACACACAGGATAAACGGGCTGAGAAAGAAATTAGGGAAACAACACCATTCACAAGAGTCACAAACAATATAAAATACCTTGGCGTGACTCTAACTAAGGAAGTAAAAGATCTGTATGATAAGAACTTCAAGTCTGTGAAGAAAGAAATTGAAGAACACAGAAGATGGAAAGATCCCCCATGCTCGTGGGTTGGCAGGATTGATATAGTCAAAATGGCTATCCTGATGAAAGCAATCTACAGATTCAAACTTCCAACTCAATTCTTCACTGAGTTAGAAAATGCAATTTGCAAATTCATCTGGAATAATAAAAAAAAACCTAAGATAGCAAAAACTATTCCCAACAATAAAAGAACCTCTGGGGGAATCACCATGCCTGAACTCAAGCTGTAGTACAGAGCACTTGTGCTAAAAACTGCATGGTACTAGTACAGCGACAGACAGGTAGATCAATGGAAAAGAATTGAAGACCCAGTAATGAATCCATACACCTATGGTCACTTGATCTTTGACAAGGGAGCTAAAACCATCCAGTGGGAAAAAGACAGCATTTTCACCAAATGGTGCTGCCACAACTGGCAGTTATGTAGAAGAATGCAAATTGATCCATTCTTATCTCCTTAAACAAGACTTAAGTCTAAGTGGATCAAAGTACTCCACAAAGAGACACTGAAACTTATAGAGGAGAAAGTGGGGAAAAGCCTCAAAGATATGGGCACAAGGAAAAAGTTCCTGAATAGAACAGCAATGGCTTGTGCTGTAAGATCGAGAATCGACAAATGGGACCTCACAAAATTGCAAAGCAAAAGACACTGCCTCTGGTGCATTCTGGGGGTCCAGTTTCCTGAGGCTGCCTGTTTACATTCTTTCTGCCAGACATCAGGACTTCAGTCATTTTCCCTCTACCAATACCAGATCAGGTTTCCCTCTCCCCACACCAACTGCCCCCTACCATGTTAGGGAGGGAGGGAAGGACCTGGGAGGGAAAGTGATCCTGTTTGTTTAAAAATGACTTTCATTATGATGTGTTAGACTTAGGACTAGCTCTGGATGCTGTATGCTGGCTCTTATGGGACTCTGTTACAGAACACTCCTCTGAAGTGCTCTAGGCATCCCTGCAGCAGAGGCTCTGCCTGGGTTCATCCAGCTACCTCCTAAATCTTCTCTATCCAGAGAACACTATTCACTAGAAATAGGCAGAAACTGCAGAGACCTGGGTTCAAGGGTGGCAATCTCAGGTCTACAGGCAGTATTTCTCAATAAAAGTGTAGTTTCTTCCAACCATGGTTATGCACTCCTTTAAATCCCATCACTTAAAAGTTATAAACAGGAGGATCTCTGTGTGTTCAAAAACAGCAAGCTCATAACATATCAGAGAGTTTGGAATGGAGGAAGACACTCACTGAGTATCAAACATAATGTTTCCTGGACAGAAGGTCCTGAAGACTAGATCCATGTAAACTCTGATGTGTTCTCTTTCTGGCTGTGACCATCAGGTTGTCCATGAGCAGAAAGAAGCCCACAAAAGTCACTCCACAGGATCCTCCCAGGCTTTGTTCCTACTTCATCTGAGAGACAACCAAGCAAGACCAGATTTTTTTTTTATTGCTTGTTCTTCTTCTGCATGACCAGGTCCTTCTGCTCAGCAGTACTATAGCCTTTGCTCCAGACTATCCTGTTCCTGATAATTAGAGTATGTGTTCTTAGTGGAGGGGTATAAAAAAGCATGCACACACTGGAATAAAAATGCAAGTGTTTACAAAGGATACCAGTGGTTGATGATCAGCCAGGCAAGCAAAGCAGCCAGCTTCTGGGGGAAAGAGCAAACAGTATTTCAAGACAGAGGCTGAAAATGAAACCCAATGAGATCTTCTAGAAAATGAAGAAAATGCATGAAAAAGTGCATGAAAAAAAACCCACATGCCTATACTATACAAAAAAGAAAATATACACACACACAAAAACACACATATCCGCAGCCTATCCACCACACACAGAGTATGTAAATGAGAGCAAAATACCAAAAAAAAAGCACCTCGTGCTGCAAGAACACATTCGTTTAGTTATAGCATACCAGCAATTTGAGCGGTATCTTACACTATGCTAAACAAAAGGTGGAAGATACAATTGCTATGGTGAGCATGCTTTGCTTGGCCAGACTATGCTGAAGTGGTTGCATAAAATTTCCTCTTGCAATCTTAAATCTCTGACACCATGTCCCTAGCTTGTCAGAATCCCTACCCACATCCATAGTCATCCAGTCAACAGGAGAATGCAATCTACAGAAAAGGAGAATACTCCAGCCTCATTGACAAAAAACATGGCTAACACTCTGCTAGTCAGAGTTCAGTCAGTGTGAGTCTGTCCTGGGCAGATTAAAAAGATTGTCTTGAAATGTAGACAGCAAAGATGAGAAATGCCACATGTCACCCCAAAAAAGATGACATCAAGAACTGCTCATTTGGCATTTGCAAAGGGATTCCCCCCACCCTTGCAAGCTGCTTCTCACATGTGAATTATATGACTGATGCCAAGCAAATAAGCCACAAGCCCTGACTTCACTCACTTAAAGCTCTGTGCACTGAACCCTGTAGGCGTGTGGTGTATTATTGAACTGTACTCATCTTTGGGCTGAAGTATTAAGCAGAGGAGGATTTGCTTGCTGATAATCCACTTTCTCACAAGAAGCTCATTCCCCAGAAATATTTGTGCTTGGACATAGACCTGAACAATTGGCTGTCATGAGGTATGTACTTAGATTGCTGTGTGGATGAGTAAGATGATGGATGAAAGCACAGGTAGGTGGATGAGCTCGTCTAGAAGTTACAAGGGCAGATGGAGCTAACCATTAGCCTGACAAAGCTGCCTGTCTCTACCTGTTGTTCCTGACTCTGGAAGTCACTGGCCTCTTCCTATTGGTCCTTATGGAGCCCCTTTAAGTCCCACAAGTACTGCAGCACCAGTGCCTCATCTTCCAGCACTTTCTTATTCCTGTGCCTCCTCAGCATGTCTACCTTCTTCTTCAGCTGATTCAGTTCCATCAGAAGGTGGCTCTGCAGGTTTCTGCAAACACCCAATGCATACAAAGCCCCTGCTATCCTTTTCCTATTAACTTATAAGAAACACCATCAACCCCATCAGATCCTGGTTCTCAGGAAGACCTAGATAAGAACTCAGGACATCTAGGTGAGCTGCACTCAGAAAGCAAAAACTAGAGAACAGCAAATTCCAGAAACACTCATGCTACTTCCAAAAGTCCCAACACTAAGAGGGATCCATGTTTCCTAAAAAGAAGAAGTGGACTACAGTTGTCCCTACCTGTCCATCCTAATGGAGAAACATCACGAAGGAATGGGCAAAGGCACTATGAATTGGAAAGGAGAAACAAGGGGAACACTTGCTATATATGGGTCTGCTGGTAACTAGCTCTCTACAGATCCTGACTCAGCCCCGGGGGTCAAGAAGACCTCACATGATACAAATAGTTCTTCTGTCAAGACCAGGGTTTCTCAATTTACCAAATGCTGTGGATGCTTTAATGCAGTGACCTCCCAACTTAAGATTATTTTCATTGCTACTTGGGTACTATAATTTTTGTACTGTTATAAGCCATAATAGAAGTGTCTGAGATAAAGGATTGTCTGATACACAACCTCTGTGAAAGGGTCCTTTGACCTTTTTTTTTTACCCCAAAAAGTGTTTCAACCCACAGGTTTACAACAGAAAAATCTAAAGGCTCCTGTGTGAAGTGGCAGAAAGCAAGAACCAGAGCTCGAGAGTCTCCTGTGCAGGATCAAAAGCAGAGATGGCAATTCTACAGCTCATGTACTCCCAAGCAAGACAGACAGTTACCTATAGCAGCCTTTCTCTTTGCCAGGAATTCAAATGTCTCTGAGGCCTCAGTGTACACATTCTGTAAGCTCTGCAGGTCCAACATTACCTGCTTAGTCTCCACTTTCAATTTTTCATAGTAAGGATTTGATCTGTGGTTGGGCCTGGCCCCAAGAGCAAAGAGTCCCAAGAACACAGGCTTCAAGTGTCACCTGAATCCAGGATGGATTCTGAACTATCCAAGCTCACAGTATGTTACCTTCTACCTCCTATGTACTAGGATCATCTAAGCTTATTAATCTTGCTATCTTGTCCAAAGGTCTCCAGAGGCTGGGTGTCCAGGTGGTTAGAGTTCTGGTTGTTTGAGCTCCCGCATAGGCCTGGAGGGACAGACGAGGTCTCTAAACTCTCAGTAGTTTATGGCACAGGTGTGGGTATACAGAAACTATGAGGACATTTCTCCTTTTTTTTTTCTTTCAGAACAAGGACTCTTGATCTTTGGCCTAGTCCTATGAATTTGGCCAAACTATATAATCCACATTTCAGGGAGAATTACCCAGAATGAGGAGGTCATGGTGAATTCACCACAGAACTCAAATATTTCATCAAGTTGAACACATAATGCAAGTGCATTGTTGCTTGAAGTATGGTTTCCAGTCCTAAGCATTGGCATTGTCAGCAGACTGTAAGGCAGGCAATTCCTCAGGTCCTACCACATACCCTTATGACCAGAATATAGAGAGAGTCACACACACACACACACATGCATGCACACAGAATCAGGGTGTGTTTGCAGGGAGAATGAGAAAGTACAATTGAAATAGAATCCAGAGGAAATGCAGAGGACATTCTGTTTATAAGGCCCAAAATCTGAGAAGAGTATTAATGAGCCCAAGACCTTCCATCATGTATCAGGATGGACCAAATCGGACCAAGCTTTCCTGGTGATATAGCAAGCTTCAGCAAGCAACACCTGCCAGACAATTACAAAGCTTTGCAAACAAACAAACAACGAACTCAAGCAAGCAAACAATCAATCAAAACCTCACAGCAACTAATATCTCACTCAAACGGTCACATGTCAGTGCCTCTATCAATACATGCTGAGACATCACATCCTCTTCAATCCCTGAGTGGTAGGCTTTCATTTTCATATAAAAAAAATAGAATACCCTATGTCCGCAGCTCACTCCTGCTCTGACTTCAAGTTCAGCCTGTGAGAATGTTTAGCGAGAAAAGGTTGGGCACAGTGACACCCTGGAGTTACAGTCTCCCAGTACCATAAAATTTAATAAGAATAAATTGTAGGCCATACCATAGACCCAAGAAATTGACCATGATGTTTGACAGAATGAAAAATACCTCTTGTGCAAAGCTTTCTCACTGATGAAGATCAGGTGATCTTGTAGCTCATTTTTCCCACTGGTCATCGGCTGACTGATTAGACTTTCCACTTTCCTCACCCATCTTCTGAACAGGAGTGTTGGGGATGATGGTGGTACACCAGCAGCCCCTATGGGTAGATGAACACAAGTGAATATGCATACTGTCAAGGAACAGAGCATTGACAGAACACTGAGTCCTATACAGACATCTTACAAAACAGGAATCCATGTGACCCAGTCATTCCTCTTTCGCTTCACTTTGCACATGCATCATGTGACCAAGGACAGGATCCTCAGGCTTATTCATAGCTGCGTATGATTTAATTAGGCAGTACTGTCCATAAGCTTGTGGTATAGAAACCATCAGAAAATTATCATAGCCCACAAGCACCAAGATGGTGTGGAGATGCCCATATCTCCTGTCAGGTCACTCTAGAAACAAGACTATGGATGGAAAAACAGTGCAAGAGCACAACGAGTTCCCAGACTCACCAAGTCAGCTGCGTGAGAGCCCAGTGTGCCCAGAGTTGGCAAGAAAGCACCAGTCTCTACTCTGGCTCACTATTTTGACAGTCCAGTGGCTAGACTAGAGAACAAACTGATACCCACACCTGCTACCTATGTGGGCAACTTTTAGGGAACACTGTTCAGAGACGTTCTTCTGTGACATCTGAGAAATGAAAGGTCTTCCCTGGGAAGCCAATTTCTTTCCTTCTTAGGAGAGCTGGACAGACAGTTCACCTAATGGAGTCCCTGGGGTAAAGGACAGTGATGCCCAGCCCTGAGGTGCTGACATCTCACTCACAGTCCTCTGCCTGCTGCTGCTTTCACTTTTGTCCCGTTCAAACCCATTTCCCCTGTAAGAGCAGAAGCCTGAAACTCCCAGGACAACAGCTTTGGCCTTAAAACTTCATTGATCTGGGACAAACTAATGTCCTGTAATCATTGACAAATTCAGGATCCATGACAAGCAGGGAAGGCCAGAAGCTTCCCAGAGAGACTAACTACTGAGTCCCAATTCCTGAAGACCCAGAAACAGACTGTGGTCTCCTTCAGGAATTTTCCCATCTTCTGACCAATACTTATGGTGGCGCATTTTCAAGGACCATTTATTTCTTGATGCTTTGGTCTGAGGGTCAAGGGTCATCTTTCTTCCTCTCACTTGTGTCCATTCTTTCTCCTAAGTAGCATCCTTCCTCTAGCCAACATATCTATGGATGATTAGGAAAGGCAGTGCATAAAGTGGTCCAAGTGCAGTTGGTGTTGCCACAACACAGGTGACATCTCAAACCATGCCAGGCCTCTCCAGGATACAAAAGAATGTCTAGGGAAGGAACTGCTGATGTCATGGGGAGCTGACACTGCAACCATGCTAACTATCTCTCCTCACAATTCATGCTGCACTTTCCAGGAGCCACTCCTAACACTGAAGGGAATCCTTTCAGTACCTCCTCCTTCCAAAGACCTCCATTAGATTGGTTGGAAACTCATTACTAATTCCCCCATGGGGAACTGATTGTTTATTTTCAAAAATTTCCCCAGGAATGTTTCATTTCTTTCTCAAAATTCCCCTATTCATCTAAATGTGAAATAAAATACTCCTGAAAATTCAGATTAGGATGAATATGGATGCAGAAGGAACACCTGCCTCAAGTACTGATGCTTGGAAGCACACCCAGGAAGAGCCTGCAGGGCCTTGAACTCACAGATATCTACTTGTCTCTGAGTACTCCCAAGTGCTGAAATTAAAGGCAGGCAGAACCAGGCCAGGCATTCCCATCACCTCCTTTCTCTCCCCTACTTCAACTTGTGTCCCAACATTTTCTTTGGTCCCTACCTCTAATAGAAAGCAGGGCAGAAGGTACTTGGATTCTAGCTAATGGCTCTTTTACTGTCATTCTCTTATGAAGCCTGGACCACATGTGTGCTGTTAGTCAATATGATCACATATAGCTTCAAACATTAAAATATACCCTTTGTTACAAGATCCAATCTTCTTGAAACTCAAACTGTGTTCACTGAAAAATACATCATAGATGGGAGAGTGGGGAAGAGAGAGAGAGAGAGAGAGCAAATTCTTGCATACATGTTGCCACATGCCATGATAACACAGTAATCCCATTTAGTCAAGTTTGTATGGTAAAATATTAAATTCCCTATATTTAAATTTTAAGAAAGTTTTTTGAAAAACCAACTCAGAACTGGAATCCCAGTGAAAACAGGTTTGCTTTCTTTGTTGTTCTTTCATTTTGTTTTAAGAGAGTATGGATTTATTTTGTCTCAGAGTATAAATATATCTTGGTGGGAAAGGCATGGAGCTGGGTCTCTAGTTGTGGTTGCCAGAGCATGTACCAGCTGCTTGTTCTGTGCCACCTACTAGGAAGCAATGGGGGGAGGGGACACACACAAAGCTTGAAAATGAGAGTCTCTGAGCACACAGAGTTGGGGCTTCAAAAAGCTGTGATTCTACTGCTTAGATCTGATATCTCTCTCTCTCTGTGTCTCTCTCTCTTACTCTCTCGCTCTCGCTCCCCCCTCTCTCTCTGTGTGTCGGTGTGTCTGTGTGTGTCTGTGTGTGTGTGTGTGTTAGACAGACAGACAGACAGTGTGGCTTCTTAAAATTATATATAGACTAGCAATTAATGTTCTAAGTATAGCATGCCGCATGACGGTCATATCGATTCATTCTGAAGGAAACCAGAACTCACTTCATTCAGATTCTTGAGATCCCTGAATCAAAGTTAAAGACTCTGATTTTGGGGAATTTGATGATGCCTTGTACTCTGCTGAAGCAAGAGCAGGGCATGCAGTTTCAGGCCTGCCTGGCCTACCGGGTAAATCCCACAGCAGCCTGTCCTACAGTGTGATGCTCTGTCCCAAACATAAACAACACAGATTCGGATGGACCCAGTGTTCCTTCAAAACATATTTAGATTAAATCGTCAACCCCATTGCACCCCATGCCAGAAAATTTAACATTTAAAGCTGTTTCCTCTACTACATTCTTGCTTTCTCTTGAATACACTCCTCTTTTAGTCATTCAGGTAACACAACTTTCTTATGTAGTTATATAAAGCATTTGAAAAATCCTTAAATATTGTAGTCATTACACAAAGTTCTGAATAAAATCCCTCGTGAGAACTTTTTATGACACATACTTGGATAGATGTCAACCTTCAGCTATAAAGTAAGGTTCTTGGGGACAACGCTTGTCTGAGAGTTAACAGCTTGCCCAACAATCTCAGAACACGACAGGTGTTGGATAAGAATATGTGCTGAACTAATAAAATGCCTTAGCCACTTACATACGCCAAGTTTTGAAGAGTTCAACATTTAGCCACTGCTCCTGCTCCATCTCACATCTCTGTGAAGGTTTTAGCTTTAAACGTTCATGTTGCGAGACGAGTACTGAAGATTTTCTAGGAGAATAAGAAAGCACTCTGTTTCTTAGCACTTTGGAGAAGAAAGCCGGAGGTTCTCTAATTTTCTAACTGCGGTGAAGTCCTAGCATTCAGCACCCAAAAAGCACCACACATAACTTGGAGCTTCCCACTGTACGTGGTGGAAGCTGATAAGATTTTATATAGTAAAGTTCAAAACAGGTCGCTGGATTTCATTCCCAATGATCTAAAATGTCAAGACTGAATTGTATGTTTAACCAAGAACACCTTACTCCCTAATAATGATCGCAATAGAACACGAGCAGATGGGCTACCTAACGTGCAAACTCACAAAAACAAACGCAGTGGCAGATGGATCAAAGTCGAAGGACACTTGTGAAAGGTCAGGAAGCAGGAGGCAGTAAATTGTACCCTGGCAAAATGGCTGGAAGTCTAAGGGTAGGAAAAGAAGAAGCAAGCCTGGCCCCTGACCTACAAGCTCTCAACAGGCAGAGGGCGCACCTGAGCAGACTCAGGAAGTCCCTGGGACAACTTCACTGGAACAGCACCTCAGCAGGGATGAACCCAGAAATTTTAGACCAGGCTTTTGAGACAGTTCACAACGTCAATCAAAAACGAGTAAGAAATACATAGATAGGGTATGCAGGGCCAAAATTCATTGCCCACTCAAGATTACAAGGGTCTACGCAGGGCGGGGATTCCTGCGAGGAATCCCTGAATGGATGGTTGGATAACAGAAGGTTCAGTTTGAGGTGCAAGAAATAAGTTAATGGATTTTAGGGAATAAATCCAAAGACCCCGACTCGCATCTTCTCACACGCAACACTGAGCCCCAAAAGTGACTCAATCTTCGCGTGGCGTGTGCTGTGAGGTCCAGGCGAAAGCGAAGTTATCTGGGGCTGGATCCCTGGCCAGGTCCTTGACCCTCGGAACAGTTCAGGGCAGCCTAGGCTACCCGAGTCGGAGGCGTGGCTCTGGGCTTCTGGCAGCCGCGGGCCTTCCCAGGCGGCGGTCCTCAGGAACCTGAGTGCCCAGGTGACTGCCAGCGCATGGTCAAGAGGTGAACCCCCATCTCCTCCTGGCCGCACCCACTGACCGCGCAACCCAGCCCCCTCCACTTCCCTGGCCTCCATGCCACTCTAGGAAATAAAGTGCAAAGCTGAGAAAAGGATGAAGCGCGGAAATGGTCCTCTCCGGATCCAGAGGCCGACCAGACAAAGGCGCTTCGGGCTGGGAGCAAGGAGGAGCCAGGGCGCGGGAGGAAGAGCTGTCCCGGCTGGGAAGCAGCTGGGGACCTCATCCCGGACCGCTTCCTGAACCGAACCTGGCCGGGAGGGGGAGGCGGGGAGCAAGGACAAGCGGGAGGGGTGTGCGCGGGCGCGGGCGCGGTACCCACCGGTTCCTCCCAGGCTGGGCTCTGGGATCCAAGCACGGGGCGCACGTGCTGCGGCTCCATCCTGCCGGCCCGCGCCCGCTGACCGAAGGAGCGCAGGGACACGGTGCTCTCTGGCTTGGGACGCGTTCGCCCCCCCCCCCCCCCGCCCCCCGCGCGGGTCCCTCCCTCCACCACCACCTCCGCAGCCGCATGAGTGCAGCTCCATGGCGCGGTGGCGAGCGCTGGGCTCCTCGAGCCTTTGCTGCCTCCCATGGCCCCAGAATCTGCCACCCCACCCCTCTCCTGTCTCTGCCTCCGACCCCCTCCCCTTTTCTCCCGCCGTCTGCCCCTTCCCCAGCGACCCCTCCCGGCCGGCGGCCCGGGATGCATGTGACCCCCCCTGCCAGGCCATATATGGCGCTGAAAGGAAAGCAGCCACCAGGCGGTCACAGGCACCTGGCGGTGGTGCAGCTAAAAGAGGAAGCTTCACCAAGGACCCAGGCTCAACAGGAGCATGGGGATGTCAGGGGCAAGTAGCTCAAGAGGGGTGAGCAGGACCTGGCCCCTTTCCTTCAGGCATTCCTTGCCTCGGGTGCCTGTAGCTCCAGGTGGTTGCCTCCTGAGCTGAGCCTGGAGCCAATTGCCCAGGACAGTACCTGGCTTCAACAGAGCAAGGCTGTGCTTTGCGCCCCTGAGCTGCTCCCAAGCACCTATTCTGGCAGCTGGGATGTCTGGCTGGGCTGGCTGGGGAGCCCTGCTTTTGTTCATTTTCTATGGCTGAAAGATTTTGTGAAAAGAGAACCAGCTAAGGAGCAGGTCTGTGGTTCCCTGTGAGCTCTCAACTCAAATTAGGGACAGGGGCAGTTCAGAGACAGCTCAAATGTCAACTGTCTCTCCTGCTGCTCTCTGGGAAAAAGAAAATGAAAATTGCAACTAGCAAGTTTTTCAATCATCTTTTCTGAAATCATCTTTACTGGCAGTGGAGACAGTTTCCATCTAGTTGCAAACAGAGGAGTGACTGCGTTTGCATGGATCATTTCCTCTCTCATGGACTTCAGACTCCTGCATCTCCTGGCCCTTAGTCTGGTAGACAGATGCATTCACACGTTTTGAAACCGAGAATTCAAAACACATACTTGATCCAGCATGCTCCCACGTCATACTAACTTCCAAGGCTAATATTCCACTGGAGCTACACCTATAAAGGTCACTAAGGATTGTGGAGAGAGCTAAGCCACTGGATGGTTTCCAACTCTCACTTTCTGTGACTTGACTGACTAGATTTGCATTCCTGAATCTCTCCTTTAAAGGGCCTTGGAATGTTGGGTCTTCTTTGTTTGTGACTATGCTTTGTTCAGTGGCCTCTTACCTGCTGCCTAAGTAGCCTGTCCTTCATTTACTTTGAATGAGGGTTAAGTGGGGTGAGTGAGCAGTCTACAAGTTCCTCCCTTGCTTTTAGTTAGCAGCCAGATGATAACTCACAGATCTCCATCATTCTGACCATGCTGCCTTTACCTCAGCACTGGGATCACAGATGAACACTGGGGCTCACTCAAACCCAGCCCTTCATTCCTCTAGGCCAACTGAGCTATCCCAGACCAGAAGCGAACTGCTGTTTTTCAAGCATGTTGTTACATTTTTTGACTTTTCTTTTTCACTTGGGTGTCTGTGTCTGTGTGTGGGTTTGTGCACAGCAGTGTGAATTCTCATGGAGGCCAGAAGCATCCAGTACCCCTAGAGCTGGAGTTAGGAGGCACCCAGTGTGGGTGCTCCAAAGCAAACTCCCTGCTTTCAGACTCCCAAACCCATCTGGCAGAATGAGCAACCCAACTCCAAAAAGTTGTTCTCTCTCTCTCTCTCTCTCTCTCTCTCTCTCTCTCTCTCTCTCTCTGTCCCTGTCTCTGTCTCAATCACACACATACGTTATTTTTTATACTGAAAGAAAGAAAGAAAGAAAGAAAGAAAGAAAGAAAGGAAGGAAGAAAGAAAGAAAGAAAGAAAGAAAGAAGGAAAAAAAGAAAAGCATTAAAACTGGAAAAGAAGAATGCAGCTTGCCCAGGGACCTGTGTAACTCCCAGAGCCAGGGTTATAATCCAGATTGCTTCATTAATGTGACTACATATACAGCTGTTTCTATGTTCTAAATGTTCGTATCTCCCCAGTTCCCGTTGAAGTCCTAACTTGCATGAGCACCTAAGGAAGGGGTCTGGTTATGATAGCAGATTCTGTATAAATGGAACTGGTGTCTTGTAGGTGGAGGGGCTGGAGAGATGGCTCAGTGACTAAGAACACTCAGTGTTCTTCCTGAGGACCCACGTTCAGTGTCCAGTACCCACCTTGGGCAGCTCACAGCTACCTGTAACACCAGTTCCAAAAGATCCAATACCCTCTTCTGGCCTCAGGTACCTGCATGAACATGGTGCCCAGATAGACAGGCAGGCACACACTCACATAAAACAATTCAAAACATAAAGCAAGAAACAGAATACCATCTCCATTGTCTTATAACATTAAATTCTGTCCTGTATAATAAAAGTGTTCTCTTTGCTCCTGAATGCACAGTATAACTAGTTCTGTTTTTCAACTCTTCCAAGTCATTGTGTTTTAAGGATGTCCTAAAAATACGGTTTGATCTCACTACTACCAGACCATCCTAAGAGCACTACTTTTAGCATGACTGTTTTCATTCATTGTGTGTATTAATCAGACTAAAGGGCTCTAGGAAAGCCTTGCTGCCACCGCCCCTCCCCCTCACCTTATTTCCTTCTCAGGGAACAGTACACTTTAGGAGATTGTGGGGTGTGTCCTCTGTTCCACATTACCATCCACCTCCTGAGGCTTTGCCCTCATACAGAGGAGGGAAGTGATACAGAGTTTGGGGTGGGAGACAAAAAAAAGCAAGGAGGAGCATTGCTTCACAGACCTCTACAGACAGTGGTGTGTGTGTGTGTGTGTGTGTGTGTCTGTGTCTGTGTCTATGTGTGTGTCTGTGTGTGTCTGTGTGTGTGTCTGCATGTGTGTGTGTCTCTCTGTGTGTGTGTGTCTCTGTGTGTGTGTCTGTGTGTCTCTGTGTGTGTGTGTATGTGTGTGTCTGAGAATGTGCTTTTTACAGAGGAGGGAAGTGATATAGCGTCTCCTGTGGGAGACAAAAAAGGCAGGGAGGGGCATTGCTTCACAGAACTCTAGACACTGGTGTCTGTGTGTGTGTGTGTCTCTGTGTGTGTGTGTGTGTCTCTGTGTGTGTGTGTATATCTGTGTGTGTGTGTGTGTCTGTGTGTGTCTGTGTGTGTGTCTGAGAATGTGCTTTTCAATTTCTTTCACCAAAGGCCTCTGAGTCTTGTATTTTTATTTCCTCCTATGCCTACATCAAAATTTCAATGTCTACAGAATTCTACATGGAAAGTGATTAACACCAACCCTTCATAACAACCTTTTGGCACCTCGGGCCAGGATTGAGATGTCTACTCTCAGTCCACTATGTTTCTGTCCATCAAGTTTTAATATTTTCATTTTGTGTTTGGACTAATGGTTTGAATCTAAGTGGATTTTAGTTTTAGGATTGTTTGTTTCTTCTTATGAAATTGATATTCATTTTACCCTGAAATATAAATCCTTCTCTAAATCTGAAAATGTTTTTTGGGTTTGGGGGGTGGATTTTTAATTAATCATTTTATTTGTTTACATTTCAAATGATATCCCCCTTTAACTGTCCACAACCACCCCCACCCAACCCTCTTTCTCCTGCCTCCTCTTTGCCTATATGAGGGTGATCCCCAATCCCCCACCTACTCCCACCCTTCCTTTAGCATCCCCCTACACTGGGTCATCAAACCTGCACAGGACCAAGGGCCTCTCCTCCCACTAATGCCGAACAAGGTCATCCTCTGCTACATATGTATCTGGAGCCATGGATCCCTCCTTGTATACTCTTTGGTTGATGGTTTAGTCTCTTGGAGCATGGGGTGGTCCAGTTAGTTGATATTGCTCTTCCTATGGGGATGCAACCCCCTTCAGCTCCTTCAGTCCTTCCCCTAGCTCTTTCACTGGTATCCTCATGCTCAGTTAGATGGTTGCCTATGAGTATCTGCATCTGTATTGGTCAGGGGACACTCATACCAGATTCCTGTCAGCAAGTGCTTCTTGGCATCAACAATAGTGTCTGGGTTTGGTGTCTCCAGATAACTAATATCAACAATCGGCAAATGGGACCTCAAAAAATTGCAAACATTTTGTATGGCAAAGAACCCTGTCAATGAAACAAAATGGCAACCAACAGATTGGGAAAAGATCTTTACCAATCCTATATACTATCAAAGGCTAATATCCAGTCTATACAAAGAACTCAAGAAGAACTCCAGAGAACCAAATAACCCTATTAAAATGGGGAACAGAGCTAAACAGAGATTGTCAACTGAGGAATACTGAATGACCATGAAGCACCTAAAGAAATGTTCAACATCCCTAGTCACCAGGGAAATGCAAACCAAACAACCCTGAGATTCTACCTCACACCAGTCAGAATGGCTAAGATCAAAAATTCAGGTGACAGCAGATGCTGGCGAAGATACGGAGAAAGAGGAACACTCCTCCATTGCTGGTGGGACTGAAAGCTGGTCAAACCACTTCTGAAATCAATCTGGCGATTCCTCAGAAATTTGTAAATAGATCTACCTGAAGACCCAGCTATACCACTAATTGACATGTACCCAAAACATACGCCAACATATAACCAGGACACATGCTCCACTATGTTTATAGCAGCCTTATTTATAATAGCCAGAAGCTGGAAACAACCCAGATGTCCCTCAAGAGAAGACTGAAAATGTTTTAAATTCAACTGTTACTTATCTTCATTCCTGTTCCATGCAATTTTCTCTATTTTGAGTTTCTATAACTAGATTTGACACAGAGATTTTATACTATCCTCCAAATCTCGATCTTTCTTTCACCGTTCTCCTCTTTGGTGGTGGTGGTGTTGTTGTTGCTGGTGATGGTGATGGTGACGATGATTTGTTTTGTTTTGTTTTGTTTGTGTCTGTGTGTGTTTTGCTAGTCTTGGATACTTTTCTCTGAAATATTATCCAATTCCCTAATTTTGTTTGCAACAATGTTCAGTTGCCAGTGCTGATTTCTTGTCCTTTTGAGGTAAGGTTTTGCTATGTAGTTCTGGTGATTGGCCTACCAGTCTCTACAGAGATGGGACTGGCTTCAAACTTGTAGTAATCTTCCTGTCTCTGTTTAGCCTGCTTCTTAATTTCTTAATATGACCACTGTCTTCTCATTTGTTAATCTCCTTACAACTTTCATCTCATTCTTTTACAAAGCTGTTAGGTCTTTTTTAATATACTTTGTTTTTTATTTATCTTTTAAACCTGTATGTGGGCATGGGTGGGCGGGCATGTATGTATAACAGGATCTTTCTACATAGCCCTTGCATCAGCAACAGTGTCTGGGTTTGGTGTTATTTCTAGCTCATAACTCAAGGTGTAAATTCTACAAATGACCTTATTTTCCTGTTGTCCACATCTCACCTAATTATTAAGAGAGAAAAAAAAAACTAAATGTCATTTTAAAATGAAAGACAGATTTTTTTAAAGCACAATATAGGGCTGGTGAGATGGCTCAGTGGGTAAAGGCATGGGCCACACAAGCCTAATGATGTCAGTTAAATAGATCACTAAATGCACATAAATGTGGAAAGAGAGAACTAAGGCTACAAAGTTATCCCCTGACCCGCACATGTACAGGATAGCATGTTCTTCTGCACACACACACACATTACTAATAGTAAAAAAAATGTTATTATTAAAAATAAAAAACTGTTAAATATTTTAACTACCTAAAGCCCAATGTGTAAAAAGTGTACATATGATAAAATAAGAATTTTTGAATTGGTAGGTTATGTCTCAACATGGCTACTGGTTATTAATGTGCAACAGGATTCCATAATTGCATGTATTTTTTTCCTTCCTTTTGGCTAAAGTATGGTAAGATCATGTATTTTTTTCTCCGCAAAGTTGTTGTTGCTTGTAAGAGAAGAAAATGATTAATAATTACAAATGATTCATCTAACAAAGAGATCAGTATAGAAAACTATGAAAAAGTATTCCATGACTGCTGGGTGAGGTTGTTAACGATGCAGAAAAAAGAACAAACCAACATGAGGTCTGCTTTCCACAGAGAGAGGATGAAACAATTGAGTCTAAAATAAATATAAATTGTGACAGATTTAGTTGTAGTTCAAGAAATGGCACGTTCAGGGCAGGAGAGTCAGCTATAGGTTAAGAGCATTGGCTGTCTTCCAGGGGACCCAAATTGGGTTCCTAGCACTCACACAATGGCTAACATTCATCTGCAACTCCAATTTCAGAGGATCTGACACCCTCTCCTGGCCTCTACGCATACAGCACATTCATGGTACAAAGACATATACTGTGGGCAAAATGCTCATATACCTAAAATAAACTTGAAAATAAATACGTTTTCTTTTAAAGAAATAGAAAATATGAGGTTCCCTCCAAATGTGCAGGGGAAAAGCCAGGGGCAGCATGGGAAGCTAGTTCTTATGATCCCCCGAGAATACTTCTAGCAGAGCCCCTCTATACAGTTGTAGGACCCAGCCACTTCAGATTCCAGCTTAGAGCTCCAAAGCCAAGACAGGCAGTTGCCAAGAATCAACCCAGGTGCTCTCGGGATCAATAATTCTGTGATTATTCTCTCGGAATCAATTCTGGAGATTAATCACATAAGGAGCCTGAAGGCAGCTGTAGGTGACTCAGTAGCCAGCATGACATCTAGCAGGGAGGCAGGAATCCAGGAGACTAGAGAGGGCCTTTGAAACTTAAGGGCTGGGGAAGGCACTTCAGGAAAGGTCCCCAAGCAGTCCTGGGCTGCATAGTAATGGCAGTGGAAAAGGAAGACACAGCTCAACATTGGCAACTGTCCCTTAGGGGGACTTCTACTCACTGAAAAATGAGACTCTTAACTTACACCACAAAAGAGAAATTCAGTACAAGTCTGTACGAAACATAAATGGAGTTTACTGAGAACAACTGTGTGGGGGTTGGGGGGGTGGTAGTTGTACATATCACGGGGCCGTCTTGGTTACTTTGCTACTGCTATGGAGAGAAAGCATGACCAAGGCAACGTATAGAAGAAGGCGTCTACAGGGGCTCCTGGGTGCAGAGTGCTAGTCCATGACTCTTATGGTGGGGAGCATGGCAGCAGACAGGTATCATACTGGAGTGGTAGCTGAGAGTTTACATCTGATCCACAGGCAGGAGACAGGGAATGCTATGGGCTTTTGAAACTCCTCCATTAGGCTACACCTCTTAATCCTTCCCAAATATATGGGGGCTATTCGCATTCAGACCGCCACAGTGCCCATGGACTGCTCAAGAGAGAAGTTATCAAAGTCACATCTAAGTGTCTTAACAATAAACTCTCTTTCTCTGTCTCTCCCTCTCTCTCTCTCTCTCTCTCTGAGAACACACACACACTGTATTGTTGATCTCACACCTACCCATTTCCCTGTAGCCAGACTACTCCCAAACTTGTTATGAAGCGGAAAACATTGACTTACCTGTCTCCATCCCCCTGAGTTCATGCTAGGGAAGTACTCTACCAACTGAACAAATGCTTATAAAACAAACTTTGGTTTTGTTTTGTTTTGTTTTGTTTTGTTTTGTTTTGTTTTGTTTGGAAATAGCATGATGTAGCTCATGGTGGCCCTGGACTTGTACTTTTCACACCTTTCCTGAGTCTTGGGATATCAGTAATGTTCCATCACGTCTGACTTAAAGAACTTCTCTTTAGTACATGAGGTTACTGTTGTGTCCGGCCAGCAGATGACAACATGGGTTCTAGCCTGGAAAGGCATTTTGGAAACCTGGAAGAGAAGAGGGGCTAGGTGGCAAGATAAAGAAATGTAGCTAAGACAGTCATTCTGATCAAAGCTCAATTTTACTGTTCCACATGCAACTATAAAGCAGGGAAAGGGGGCCCCTATTCCCGGAAATTAATCTTGGGTTCCAATAGCAGAGTGACAATGTGCAGGGCTCCAAACAGCAAAGAAGCAGGTTCCAGCAGTGGGCATGGCAGAATGATTGAGCGAGAAGCTCCACCCCTGAGCAAGCAGGTTTCAGGCTGGGGGAGGGGAGACTACAGGTTACAAAGTGGTATGTCAGGTATGTTGTCTGTGTTTAAAGACAGATAAAAGATGCATAGACCAGAAAAGGTCAAAGGGATTCATAATGTACTTAGGTTACAGTGTCAGCGCCTGTTTGGTGTGCCTGTATACCTGTGTGTGGATGCATGTGTACAAATTTGTGTTCAAATTAGTGCTGAGGCAGGAGGACACCTCATATCCATCCAGAGACTTCACCTGGGGATCCATCCCATAAACAACCACAAAAACCAGACACTACAACAGATGCCAACAAGAGATTGCTGACAGGAGCCTGATATATCTGTCTACTGAGAGGCTCTGCCACTGCCTGACCAATACAGCAGTAGATGTTCACAGCCATCTATTGGTCAAAGCACAGGGTCCCCAGTGAAGGAGCTAGAGAAAGGAACTATGGAGCTGAAGGGTTTGCAGCCCCATAGAAGGAACAACAATATGAACTAACCAGTACCTCCAGAGATCCCTGGGACTAAACCACCAGCCAAAGAAAACACATGGTGAAACTCATGGATCTAGCTAAATATGTAGTAGAGGAAGGCCTGGTTGGTCATCACTGGGAGGAGATCCTTGGTCCTGTGAAGGTTCTGTGCCCCAGTAAAGGGGAATGCCAGGGCTAGGAAGAGGGAGTGGGTAGGTTGGGAAGCAGGGGTTGGGGGTAGGAAAAAGGGGATCTTCAGAGAGGAAACAAGAAAAGGGTTTAACATTTGAAATGTATGTAAAGAAAATATCAAATAAAAAAGCTTTTGTTAGGATTTTATAGGATGATACCTAATTGCAGTCTTCATCGTTTTTGAATGATGTCTTTTGGCAGACACAGGTGAATCATAAAGTAATAAAATGAATGTTGAAGGACCCGTAGAGAAACCTGTCCCCAAACAGATTGTGGAATTTATTATCTCTACTTGCAGTTACCAGTGATTTTATATTTGAAGGAAAGCTGAAGCATACACTGCTGTGTTTTCTGACAGCTTTTTATTCCCTTAGACTATGCTTTTAATTAATGAGAGTTATTACAGAAATACTGATGTATTTGCCATTAATGTGTGCAACATCATCATCCACAGAATTTTCACAGTAGCTAAATATTTGACAACAAGGATGCAGCATGGGTAAGTTTTCCAACATTAAGTTCCTATCCAGAGAGTTGGACACACTCTCCACAATGAATTTATGATGGACTTTGTAGTGCAGTCTGGCTCAGAAGAAACTATGGAGCCCAGGTCCCGTGAAGAATGCAGAGATCCATCTGGGTCTGATATCTGTGGGATTTCATGATCACACCTGAAATAACAAGGTTTTTAAGAGTGAAGAGTTGGAGATCAAGGTGTTAGTCATAAGAATAAATGCAATGTACTCAATTGTAACTAAAAGCTGACAGTCAATATGTACTGTATATAGCCTTATCAAAATATCAAATTAATTACAAGAACAAATAAACAACCAATTAATAACAAAACTTTGAATGAAAACAAGAAAAACCAAATAACTAAACTAATCAAAACTCAAACCAAAATCAAACCAAAAAATTGTGCAAAGCAAAATTCTTAGTCTGCTTATTTTGTAGCACAGACTTATAGCCTGTGGCTGTCCTTGGCAACTAAGTAGAAAAGCAGTTCCTGCAGGTAAAAATCTTTGCAGGAGAAATTTAAGCAACACTCTCCTTTTGGAGTGTGGGTCTGAAGGATATGGCCTCCCAAGTCAAAGCAGAACACAGGTTGTAGACTTGGACCCAAGGTTTTACAATTTTGTTGACTGATCTCCATGTAATTAGTCATGATGACCCATCAGGAAAAGATAAATTTGCACTCAGATTCTTCCTGGATGCCCAGCAGCTCTTAATGTGTCTCAGCATTTCTCTTAATCCCTTTAAATGTGCACTCTTCCTGGGCCAGAGGCTAGATGAAATTAAGGCCTGTTCATACCCAAGAAACCAAAATAAAGGAGGAGCATACAGCCCATTACAGCCATGGTTATTAGGGATGAGAGGCAACAGTGGTGTATTTCCTGTGCACACACAGTGCTCCTCCTCCAGCACTTCTCTTTGAGGGAGATCATGTCGTGGTCTGTGCCATGTTCTGCTTTCTGCTGGACTATTTCAGACTTAGGGAAGGAAGAAACAAAGGCCTGGTAAGCATTTGTCAATTCAGCTGTCCCTCCCAGAACAGCTCTATTCAGCTGGACAAACCAACATGACCTATGAGCTGAGATCATACCGTGCATCCCAAGTGTCATAGAACACCTGAGCTTGGAATTGTTTCTCACCTTTTAAAAACTGCTAGAATCAGTACTGTCAATGACACATTATACTGGAGTTTTAAAAAAACACCACATTTCCCCAGTTGTGCGGGTATATTATATTGAGTAATAACAATTGAACAATGTCTGAATGTGAGTCCAAGAGAGATGTGTGCAACCTAGAAAACCATGTAGATTCCTTATGGGGTGTGAGCATGCCCTGAACTGAAGTGAAGGCTATGATTATTTCTCCAGTGCAGGAACCTCACAAGGTTCCACTTGTCAATCCCTCTATCTCCAAATAACCAGAGACAACATACAACATAAAACCCCATGGGTAATTCATAGGTCCTAGAATCTGTAAGAGTTTGCTAAATAAAAATATTCCCAAGGCCGAGCAATGAACCTTAAAAGTGATGGTCATGAAAAAAACACAACACCCCTGTACATCTATGACTATTGTAGGGCACACTCTCAAACACACCTATTTGTGTTTATGCAATACAAGCATATTGTATTGCAGTGCCCCATTTAGTTTCCGGGTTAATACAAATATAAAAATCTCCCAGGAAACTTTAGAGGCATAAAAAACCAAATCTTGAATGGGAAAGGTACTTAGTGGGCAAAGCATATAGGCAGCACAGTCAGTGATATGCTTTCCACTCATAAACCAGTCTGGGAATCAGGGTTCTTGTCCTATTATCCAATCTGGCTCAGCAAGTTCCCAAGGCTGTGTAGAATAGGTTTGTTTCCCAGCCTATGCTCACATGTTGGTGGTGGACCAGCCTCTTGTTCTTGCTCACTGTTTCAGACTTGTCCCAAAGTAAACAATTTCTTTCAATAGGATCTCCATTTTCCATCACCTAACTGACTTGGTGTCCAAAGGTATGAGCCCAGAGTAATAGGAACTGTCTATAACAGGATCCAAAGGAACCATTTTCTCCCCAGAATGTGATTGTGTCAGGGCTATTTTGAGTAAGAAAAGGCTGACTAGTTGAAGGACAAAAGCTTGCATGGATTATCTCACACTGAGTTCATGGAAGGGCTGCACCACACAGTACCGTTTCATTCTTCAGCAAATGGACATCAGGATAACTTCTCCTTCAGGGCTGCTCTGAGGACCACTACAGCCCTGAATACCCTAGAATCTGTGGATACCTCCTACTTGTTCTGGAAGAACTGGGTCAATGAGGACTTCTTTTCTACTTTCAGAACATGGCTTCTAACAGACATAACCAATTTTATACTACCAGAACCGTCTGAAGGTCCTCATTTCTCCCAACCCCAACTGAGGCTGATTTTAACTCTGAGAAAATGATGTTGAAGAACAGTCCTGCTGAATGCTACACAGATAAGATAGTGTGAGTACTTTAGATTATCAAGACCCTCAATGGGCTCCTGAAGCAGGCCTGGTTTGCTCCACAGCTATGGGAATTCTGCTGGATGCAAGTTCAGCTCCAAGCAACTCAATCTCTCAATGAGTAAAATCCAAGACAAACTACAAGGCAAAGCTTTACTGAGCAGAGGTAGCAGGAAATGTAATGGTGGCAGGCAATGAGGAAAACAACCTGGAATGCTTAGAAGACACAGTGAGCCACCTGACCTCCCAGTGGTCCTTCACAATTCACCAAGAGCAGAAAAAGGTCATAAACACAACGATTTTATACAGCAATGTCCTCCTTACCTCCATATACCATATCCCTTACATTTGCTCTAAAGATTTCAATGAGAATCAATAGTTTTGTCTCTAGTCAGTTAAAAATCTGACCCTACAAGAATTCTTGTGTCCTTTTATTCTTGGGTGTTAGGTGAGCATGAAGAATAATTGAAGTGCTGTATTTGATATTTCATAGGTGCAAACTCAAACCTCAGAGTGTATTTCTCATTAAATTTGACCTCTAGAGACACACACAGGTGCATTCATGCACAATTACTCACACACACACACACACACACACACACACACACACACACACACACACACATTTGTATATACAAGCACCCATATCACAAACACAAAATTACCTAGTATTACACTAATACACAACTTTAGTATAAACAAGCTCAGCCAAACGTGGTCCAAACACACACAGACAAACACACACACCACACACAAGGAACAAAAACATACACACCACACAATACACACATAGAGATACACAAACACAAATCAATGAAAATATTACTGTCGCCCAGCACATTTCCTGTTGCATGAGCAGCTACTGGGACCTCTGATGTGTATGAGTATAAGGTTCTTAGACTCAGGCAGTCTTTGTGGCCTCATCTGTAATTAACTCCTCTTCAAAATTTTTTTTATGCAGATGCTTTCTGATCCTACCAGGAAGTTACAAGCTCTGCACAGTTAACCTGGACAACACAATACCAAATTCCCAAGAAATAGATTCCTAAGAAAAGCCTCCAGCAAGCCCCATGTTGACTCTCTCAGTAGCCTTCCCTACAACTACACTGGTTCCTTGGTAGCATCAGAGGAAGACAGTGACTTTTGGTCACTACCCAGGAACTTTTCAACCTATTACAGTTCATGTGATATTAAATCTTCCTCAATATCAGTAGGAAGAAAGCTGGTGAAATAACGTGCTGTGACATTTATGAAATGCAGCACTGTGCCAACTATGAAGAGGAATCTATCCTGAAACAAAGCCATGCCCACAATATAGTTACAAAAACCATGTTAGCAGAGGGATGCACGGTAGGATTCTATGCATGTTCATGGTGGAGCCAATAAGACAAACCCAAATCTCCCAGGGAGATAAATCTATGCAGGGAAAGTGAAGGAATCTAACACTTATTTTTAAAATAGCTGTGTTTATCAATTTGTTGAAATAAATGAAAGAGGGGGTGCTACCTGATAGTGAACAGGAGATGCAAAGACTACTGGACAGAACAAAACAGGAAATGTCACTTTTATTGAGAGACCAATGCTCAAAGAAGTAATATAGAGAATAACTGCACAACTCAGATGTCACTGAATGGCCTCCCAACATACTGAGAGAGACACAGGTCACGAAAACAATGCATACACAAAAAGAAACACACAGACACACTGTCACAGACACAGACACACACAGAAGCACACACAGACTGATTCACATAAAATCATAACTGAGCACAAAATAATGAGGTATCTGTTATGGTTCAGGACCAAGATAATTCAGACTATGCACAGGAGATGTTTCAAGGGAGACCCAACGACTCTGTGATTACTTTAGAGGGATAGAAAGCCCTGGAGAAGCCAGGTCATAGTGGCACACTACTTTAATCCCAGCACTTGGGAAGCAGAGGCAGGCAGATTTCTGAATTCAAGGACAGCCTGGTCTACAGAGTGAGTTCCAGGACAGCAGGTGCTGCACAGAGAATCCCTGTCACAGGGGACAGAAAAAAAAAAAAAAACATCTAACAAAAATCACTAGAGAACACTCTTCTTGGTCAGAATTGGGGGCATATATTAAGAAATTTTTTCATGAAGCCTCAGAAATCTCACACCAAACCTGAGCCTGTGAGAAGCCTCTCTGTCATCTCTGGTCATCCAGACAACTCCAGACTCTCAGGCCCAGGAATGACCACTCCAACAGCACTCAAAGAAAATGGGACTGACAATATGCTACTCAGGACCTCTCAGTGTGAACCAAGATATATGAAGCCTGCAGAGACCATTTTGAGATAGAGGGGAAAGGGGGGAATAGAGAAGCCACCAAAAGACAGCAATGAAATCCACTTATTTGTCAATTACACAAGGCTGTCATCCCTGCAAACTATTTCCTACCTAGAATCTCACAAGATCCCTGTAAAGCAAATGAGCTACAGGCCTTTACTTCTTCCTTCAAAGCTCTTGCTATTCTCAACAAGGGCTCCAACACAGCATCCTTCAAACTTAAGGCATGTAGTGTTGTGATGTGTAAACAACCTATCACCCTTATTGATTCTAGCAGAGCAGGAACATTTGCATGCCAAACATGCAGTTTCTTGAACCAAGCTACCTCCACAGAGAGCCCTGTAGATGATCACATAAACAAACACTTGGAGGAGACATAGGTGAGTGCCTGGAGAAGTTGGTGGACTGTTGCATTGGATTGTCTATGTTTATGTTTAGACATGAGGGCAATCTGCCTCTGATACACATCATCCTACCTGCTGCTCCTTGGCACTTGAGGCACAGATGTTCTTGCTGGCCTCCTCACAGAACCTCTTTTCTTCCCCACGGGACACTTGCATTCCAGCCTACTCCAACAGCACCTTTCTGTTCTCATTCGGTAATATCCTCACTTTTTCCTTTAGTTGAGTGCACTCACGGAGGTGGTGTTTCTGCTTGATGCTGATCCACAAAAAAAAAAAATTGGTGATTCCCAGCCAGATTCCATTGGCTTGCCACTACTACAAGTCCCATGGTCCCACAAGGGCCCTGAACCCCAGACTGTCCCAGAAGAGTCTACAGTATACATAGCAGCAGCAAACAGAGGCAGGTCAAATCAAGATACCGCCCATGTTCCACAGGACTCAACAAACTTCTGAAAGCCCTGACACCAAGAGTGCACCCTATACATCACAGAAGAGGAAATGTTCTTCATGGTTGATTATAGGTCTGTGGTACCATAAAACCTTCAGCAGGGAGAGGGCTTATCTCCTCTGAGAGAGTTGAGCTGACCCAACAAGTGTACACTCTTTCCATTTTTGTCTGGAATCCTAGATCTTTTAATCTGTGGTCAGAACCCTAGAGGTTCAGGGTTCCTGGATATTCCCAGCGTGGTGGAAAAGTTTTTATGTAGAGGTCCTTGAATTTGGAAGAATAAAGATTGGAGGGTCTTGGACACTTTTCACACTTAGGACAACTGAGTCCAAGAGGTACAAATCCAAGACCCTTGCCTCAGGGCAGGGTTCCTAAATAAAAAAAAGATAACATAGAACCAGAGCCCTTGCGTTTTTTCAAAGTCCTAAAAGGACAGAAGCATTTCCTACCTAGTTCTGGGGGTCTCAGTTGTGTCACTGACTCACCTGTAGGAATAGTTATCTTTTAACAGTTCCTCGGAGAACTTCATGGAAGCAATTATGGACTGGGTCATTTTATCCATATCCAACATTGTCTTCTCATGTTGTGATTTAATGATGTTGAATTCAGTGTTCATCCTGTGTTAGGTCATGGCCCAAGAAGCAAATAATCTGCTGAATTGAGGATTCAATAATCATGTGCAAACAGGCTGTATCATGGACTACCCAAGCCAATTGCATGCCACATCCTAGTTCCTTAAAACTGGGTCCCCTTGGTGCTAATTAAACTTACTATCCTGGGCAGAGGACAGCAGAGCAAGGAGACCTAATGGAGCTAGCTGACCTTCAAGAGCTTCCTGGGCAAGCCTGAAGGAATAGATTACTTCTATGACAATTTTCCAATACACTGTGCCACAGGCAAGGGTCCTATAGGTATCTGTAATGACTTTCCTCTTATTTTTAAGGCAG
This sequence comes from Mus musculus, assembly GCF_000001635.26. NCBI lineage: Eukaryota > Metazoa > Chordata > Mammalia > Rodentia > Muridae > Mus > Mus musculus. The sequence continues at coordinate 3,316,840 of NC_000080.6, read as the reverse complement.
GGATTCTCATTCCTTGGTTCCTGTTGTTATGTGAATTCCCAGAGGACACAACTATTATTTACAGGTGAAAGGCTTTATCACACCTCCTCCCCGAGGAGATTCCTGTGTGACAACCAGGAAACACCAGGAGCAAACTTCCCTGGTGATCACTTTGGACCTCTATGGACTCACACCAACAGGACCTGCAAACTGTGCATCACACAAATCCTCAGACCCCATCAAAGGTCCCAGAGCCTCAGTCCTGAACAAAACACACACAGCTAAGTTCACACACATAGACACAATTAGAATGCCAATAAATCCAGGGAGGTGCCATCGCTCAGAATATGATGAACAATATCAGAGTAAAGGTGTGATAGCCTGCAGGCATTGCATTCACACACTGAGAGGCAGCAAGTGTGAGCAGGTCCTTCCAGCTGTTGACAGCAACAATCAGATTGCAAGCAACCCAAGGTCAAGTACAAAAGAAGTTGATAATAAACACACAGCACCTTGTTTATCCAACAATTAAACACCTGTCAGTGCAACTTAACTGAATGATGGGAGATGACACACTCCATTCATGGAAGGAAATTGGGTTAACAGATGGCACAATACAGGCAACAGGGTACTGGGCATAATTCCTACCTGTAGTTCAAATTCTCATACATGTAAACGTTCAGGATTCCACACATTTCCTCCATGTCATTGCTGATCTTCCTCATATCCAATTTCAATTCTCTAACTTTATTTATATTTGATATCTGATTAGTGATGTTGGAATTTTGGGTTGAAGTATTTCTAGCAGACCCTGCAGATAGATAAACACAAATGAATTTGCATACTTGATGGCCCAGGAGAGGGGAGACCATTCTGAGTCCCAAGAAGAAGACTGAGGGAGAGAAAAGGTAAAGACAGGGTGAATCCATAAAAGAGCAGAAAAGCTATCTTCCAGCTGGTTTGCTAAGCTATGTCCTCTTCCTAATCACCACTGTCAGACATATGCCACACTCCCTATTACAGGACCCCTTGCCCTGAAATCTATAATTTGCCTCAGACAAAAAGATATGGGGAACATTGTCAGGTCATATCAGATGTGTTTCAGGGAAATCCTGAAGTTCATAGTGCTTAGCACTATCAAGCTCTAATTAATCGAGTGTCTTCAAATCCAAAGTGTCTGAGTCCTCACCACATGACATGACCAGGGAAGCATCCTTCTCTGTTCTTTTCATCAGAGACTCAAGTTACCTACAGTAATCTGGAAGATGAAGTGTTTCAACTCCCTTCCATGAAAGGAATAAAACACTGATATTCCCATAGTGCCCACTCCTGGCATTCTTTGCCACTCAAATTGAAATTAAATAGCTCCCAGAAAAGTAGCTGCAGGTTTGTCAATTCCTGGCTCTGTCAAACTAATCATCAGAAATTCTTGACTCTTTGACATTGGCAAAGTCCAAGGCTTCAGCTTGTAAGACCTACTCCTGGAAGGCCCAGCTCAAGCCTACCTCTACCAGGAAGATCCCCAACTCTGCCCAGGACTCACTGTGCCTTCTCCAGAATGACTTCCTTCTTCCTTTTTCATGAGAAAGGATTCCCTCCTCCTTCTTTGTTGGTCTGGTGTCTCCTTCATCGCCATTCTCTTTCTGACATAGCCTGAGCAGCCAGGAAAACATTCCTGCTGGTGATCCCAGAGCAAACAGAAGAGATGAACCACAGGCAGTTGCTGTCACCACAACACAGGTGACAACACAGAAGATTCTAGTTCTCTCCTAGATACAAGAGATTCTCCAAGGAAGGCATTACTGATGATGTCACTAGCAACTTCCATGATCTACCTGCTAACTAGTTCTCCCCAACTTGGTCCTTTTCTGGGGTGCCTCTCCTGGAGCCTCTCATGGACCCGTGTGATCCCCTTTGGCAACCTCTCCTTCCAAAGCTGGAGAATTCTAACTGCTTCATTAGATGTCATGTGCTTTTGAGGGGGAACGTTGGTTAGGACTCTGACATGCTTAAGAGATTTTGTTAGCCCCAAATCTCTAGGGACTGAGGATGTAGTAGATTTTTCTCAACAATAAATATGCCACCTGAGTCAATTCATATGATATATACTCCAATTTCCCAGGGATTTCCTGTATCACAGAGGCAAATATCTTTCTCCTATACGTTTAATTGTATAAAACCTGGATGATATTTGCTAATGGTGCATTCCTTGATAGTGGTCATTCTTTTCATTCTTTCCATACATAAATACATACATATATATGTATGTATATATATATATATATATATATATATATATATATATATATATACACACACACACACACACACACACACACACACACACACACACACACACACACACACATGTATATATATATATCCATGTGCTTCACAAAATCTCTGGTTTACAATGCTATCTTTTATAAGGAACACTCCCTATTCTTTCAAACATAGGGGATCAACTACAGGGCAAATATAAATGGTAAACTTGCTGTCCTATCTTCAAAACATTATCTTGCACATGGTCCTGTTCTCAAATACAACCAGACAATTTAAGTGGGCATCATAGAGCAAAGGTCATCCTGGACTGTACATTACTACATTGTAGCCTCATAGCCATGACTTCTGCAATATCTGTCTTCCTAAATTGCAAAGTTGTGCAATAAGGATGTTGCGGGTTGTACCATGATGCTGTACTCACAGCAAATATAAGACTCAGGGGGATGGATGATTGCTTTAATGTGTTCTTGGATTCGGTTAGCGAGAATTTTATTGAGTATTTTTGCATCAATATTAGTAAGAGAAATTGGTCTGAAGTTCTCTATCTTTGTTGGATCTTTCTGTGGTTTAGGTATCAGAGTAATTGTGGCTTCATAAAATGAGTTGGGTAGAGTACCTTCTACTTCTATTTTGTGAAATAGTTTGTGCAGAACTGGAATTAGATCTTCTTTGAAGGTCTGATAGAACTCTGCACTAAACCCGTCTGGTCCTGGGCATTTTTTGGCTGGGAGACTATTAATAACTGCTTATATTTCTTTAGGGGATATGGAACTGTTTAGATCGTTAACTTGATCCTGATTTAACTTTGGTATCTGGTATCTGTCCAGAAATTTGTCCATTTCGTCCAGGTTTTCCAGTTTTGTTGAGTATAGCCTTTTTTAGAAGCATCTGATGGTGTTTTCGATTTCTTCAGGATCTGTAGTTATGTCTCCCTCCTCCATTGCTGGTGGGATTGCAAGCTTGTACAACCACTCTGGAAATCAGTCTGGCGGTTCCTCAGAAAATTGGACATAGTAATACCAGAAGATCCCGTAATACCTCTCCTGGGCATATATCCAGAAGATGTCCCAACTGGTAAGAAGGACACATGTACCACTATGTTCATAGCAGCTTTATTTATAATAGCCAGAAGCTGGAAAGGACCCAGATGCCCCTCAACAGAGGAATGGATACAAAAAATGTGGTACATCTACACAATGGAGTACTACTCAGCTATTAAAAAGAATGAATTTATGAAATTCCTAGGCAAATGGTTGGACCTGGAGGGCATCATCCTGAGTGAGGTAACACAATCACAATAGAACTCAAATAATATGTACTCACTGATAAGTGGATATTAGCCCTGAAACTTAATATATTGAGATATAAGGTACAATTTGCAAAACACATGAAACTGAAGAAGAACGAAGACCAAAGTGTGTACACTTTGCCCCTTCTTAGAATTGATAACAATCACCCATGGAAGGAGTTACAGAGACAAAGTTTGGAGCTGAGACAAAAGGGTGGACCATCAAGAGACTGCCATATCCAGGGATCCATCCCATAATTAGCCTCCAAATGATGACACCATTGCATACACTAGCAAGCATTTAGTGCAAGGACCATGATATAGCCGTCTCTTGTGAGACTAGGCTGGGGCCTAACAAACACAGAAGTGGATGCTCACAGTCAACTATTGGATGGATCACAGGGCCCCCAATGGAGGAGCTAGAGAAAGTACCCAAGGAGCTAAAGGGATCTGCAACCCTATAGGTAGAACAACATTATGAACTAACCAGTACCCCGGAGCTCTTGTCTCTAGCTGCATACGTATCAAAAGATGGCCTAGTCAACCATCACTGGAAAGAGAGGCCCGCTGGACAGGCAAACTCTATATGCCCCAGTACAGGGGAACACCAGGGCCAAAAAATGGGAATGGGTGGGTAGGGGAGGTGGGGGTGTGGGAGGCTTTTGGGATAGCATTGGAAATGTAATTGAGGAAAATATGTAATAAAAAAAATTTAAAAAAAAGACTCAGAGGGTAGGGCTGGGAGTGCAATGACCTGAGTTAAGATGAAACCTCAATTTTAATGTGTCTATAAGTTCAGGATGCTTTCCCTTTGGCATTATCATCTCTGGCTTCTGTGTTCTTATGCTGGCTTTGCTGAACCTGTGCTATAATACCCCCTAACCTCACAGATAAAGAGTGAAAAATCATGTATGTCTTCTTTGGGAAAACATCTGAATTTCACTACCTTCTTGAGCCACACAATATCAATATGCAGAGCTCAAAAATCAGGGGAAGATAGGTGATGGCTTCAAAGATGAGGGCTTTTTCTTCCAATGATGGCACATATTGTTGCAATGTGATTTTTCCTTTTCTCTTTCACTAAGGGTGGCTTGTGTGTTTGCTGGCCTAAAGTATCCTGGATCCAACAACAAGGGGCTTACTCTATACAGGCTCAGTTTTACCAAGAAAAGGATTGTTGCAGAATCATACCATGGCAGTAAGAAGGTTAACTACACTGTCTTAGGTCCAGCTGACCTGGTAGAGAACTGAAGACCTGACCTATCTGGGGAAAGGAAGCAGCATGCAGTGTCACACAGCTCTCTCTGAGGCAACTGCTAGAACTGGAATAGGGATGTTTGTTTGTTTATTATAAATACATACAAACCTTAGCCAGAGTTGGTACATAACTGTAATCCCAGCACTAAGAAGGTTTTTTAAAAATTGTTGTTGTTAATATTCCTGTTGTTTCTATTGGTTTTGTTTTGAACTCTCCCAGCTCTTTGCACTGGAAGCAGAAAATTAAGCCCATGCTCTGTAGAGTCCTATCATTCACGTTAATCAGTGATTTTATTCTTAGCAACCACTCCTCAGCTGATCTCATTACTCACTTTCAAATAAGGAAAACAGTCATACAGACATTAGTTAACTTCTATGGTCTCACGTAACCAACTCATCATGACTGTAGAGTGGCATCCCAATCTTTGGAATACCCAAGCTTCTATTTTTGAGATGACAGGCCTCTGTGGAAGACTCCATTAGCTGACAGAGGACCTGGAATGGCTGCCACCTGAAGGCCAGGGCTGCCCCTCCAGTGTCTCTGAAGCTTGAGGCAGAACAGGAACACTTGGCCACAGCTGGTTCAGGTCTGTGCTTTGGATGAGACCTGAGACCTGGATGAACAGAGGTCTCTAGAATTCTGGTGAAGGTGACCACAAACACTTAGACTTGAGGAGAATAATAGATCTTTGGGATGAACATCTTTCTTTTTTATTTATGTTTGCAACGTGCATACTTTATGTCAATAACAAAGGCACCCTAGTTTACAACATCTAGTCTATCTGGGTGTTAAACTGATTGCCTGTGTATACACTAGAATTACTATAACAATACATTTTGTGCCATTTTGTTAAATAATTAAATATTTTTGTATTAATATCTATTTACTTATTCACTTTACACTCTGCTTACTGCCCCGTGACACCCATAATCTTTCCCCAATATTCCTGGCCCCTTCTTTTCTGAGGGAATATGGGACAGCTATCTCAGGTCATCCCTTCTCCTACCAAAACTAAGTGACCCTGTCCTGGAGAAAGGTGCTGAGGGTGCTGGGAATGAATGACTTCTGCTTGGCTTTCTTCTTGCTCCACTTGGCTGGCTTTGACCAGTTCGTGCAGAACTTTCCTTGAACTTGGTACTTCATCCTGATGGTCCATAAAAAGCACTGGTTTGATTAAGGTTTGAGAGTATATTTCCATCAAACCTACTCCCACTAGTATACTAACAATGACAAAGGAAATTAGATATGAGACATCTATTCCAGGAGTTTCCAATTGTTCTCAGACCAGCAGTAGAAAAGCCGACAAAGCTGACAAAGGTGAGGTCACACAGGGACCTGAGAGCATACTGCTGCTTTCCTAAAGAATGTTCTAGAGGATTAGCATATCTAGACTCCCATAGATTCGTGTGCACTGGACACCAAAGGGCTCAACATACTTTGCTTTTGTCACTCAGCTTCTCCAAGTATTAGAAGTCCCCCAATTTAGAGGGATTTGAAGGTATAAATAAGTCCCAGTGGCTAGAGGTATCTCAAAAAATGTGTAAGAACAGAGAACTGCTTGAGAATCAGAAAGACAAGAGCAAAGTCATAGCCCAATAAGAAAATCTGAGTAACAAGCCATCAAGTGAAAACTGAAAGTAGCAGGCCATGCACCAGTAAGGTTGGTCCTTGTCTCTCAGGTAGATCAATCTGAAAATTTCTGAGGAACTCCATATTGGTTTCCAGAGTTGCCATAGCACTTTGCAGTCCCACCAGAAATGGAAGAATGTTCCTCTTTCTTCAAATTCTCACCAACATATGCTTTCACATGAGTTTTTTTGATCTTAGCATTCTTCACTGGAAAGTATACCGCTGGAAACCAGCCTCAGGGTCATTTTGGTTTTCATTTCTCTGAAGACAAAGGACGTTGCACACTTCTTCAGTGCTTCTCAGCCATTCAAGATGAGTTGTTGTGAATGTTGTGTTTAGTTCTCTACCACATTTTTAGATTGTGTTCTTAGCTCTTATGGTGGTTATCTACTTGAGTTCTTTATATATTTTGGATATTAGTGCTCCACTGGATGGGGGGTTAGTGAACATTTTTCTCCCAATATGTAGTTTGTCAATCTGTCCTACTGGCTATGCCCTTTGTCTTATAGAAGCTTTTCAGTTCCTTGTGGCCCATTTATAAACTTTGATGTTAGAGTCTGAGCTATTGGAGTTCCCGTTTATAACATTTAACCCCATTCCCATAAGTTTGAGGCTCTTTCCTGCTTTCTCTTCAGTTAGATTCAGTGAATCTGGTTTTATGTTGAGATCTTTAATCAACCTGGACTTGAGTATTGTGCCAGGTGACAAATATGCATCTACTTTCTTTTTTCTACATACTTACTCCCAGTTAGACCAGCGACATTTATTTTAGGTGTTTCTTTTTTCTATTGTATATTTTTTAATTTGGCGAAGATCAAGTGTCCATAAGTATAGTTTAATTTCTGGGTCTTCATTTTTTTTTTCTATTTTAAAACACTTTAATCTTACATTTCAAATGTTAGCCATTTTTTCTGGTTACCTGCCTAGAACCCACTTATCTCATGCCCCTTCCACCTGCTTCTATGAGGGTGCTCCTAGAGGATGACTCGTGTGCTACAAAGGGCCTGGCTGGAGAAGTGACCCAAGCCCTTGGAAGAGCCCAGAAGATCGTGAGTTGGATCCCAGACATTGGACGGTTGGAGATTGACTTTTGCTTTTGATTGTGACTGTGCCCTGATATTTTCCTCTTGAAGGAAGAAACTGTTTTAGTGGAGCCCACAGTTGAGACTTTTAATTGTAAAAAGACTTTGAATTTTAAAAGAGATGAATATTTTAAAGAGATTGAAATTTTAAGAATATGTAAAGACTGTGGGACTTTTAAAGATATTTAGAACACAGTGTTCTCTTACTACCCTGACATTCCCCTACACTGGGGCATCAAGCCTTTAAAGGACCAAGGGCCTTTCCTCTCATTGATGTCCAACAAGGACGTCATCTGGCACAATGTGCCTAGAGCCATGGGTCACTCCATGTGTGATTGGTGGTTTAGTCCCTGGGAGTTCTAGGGGATATGGTTGGTTGATATTGTTGTTCTTCCTATGGTTGCAACCCCCTATAGCTCATTCAGTCCTTTCTCCAACTCTTCCACTGGGGACTCTATATTCAATCCAAAGAGTGGCTGCAAAAATGTGCCTTATTATTTGTCACTCTCATGTGGAGCCTCTGAGGAGACACCTATAGCAGGATCCTGTCAGAAAGCACTTATTGTCATCTTCCATATTGTCTGGGTTTGGTGTCTATATGTGGGATGGATCTCCAGGTGGGGAAGGCTCAGGATGGCTTTTGCTTCATTCTCTGCTCTACACCTTGTCTCCACATTTCCTCCTGTGACTATTATGTTCATCCTTCTTTTTTTTTTTTTTTTGACTTTCAATATTGTCTGCTATGTTTATATGCCTGGCTCTTTCTTGTTTTTTAACCTTTTTATCATATGTCCTGGGAGATTCAGACTAATGGAGCCCATATCTGTTCATAAGCCCAGGCATATATAAATGACCTTCCCAGGTGTTCTCCGTTTCCTTGTTAGCATTTCCTTCAAGAATAGGGAGTAAAAGCCAGGGAGTCAAAGCAAAGGCATAGAGAGGGATTGTGAATTGTGATGCTCAGATTTCTAAAGCAGGGAATATACAAAGCCTAAAAGAGAAATAAGGGAAAGCTTATCTATCCTTAGAATGCAGGTGGGGGACACATACAGAAGTAGAGGACAGCAGGGTTTCAGGAAGTATCTTGTTATTACCATATTAGGACTCTTTGGGTATCAAACAGAAACCCAAAGCAAACTAACTTAAGCAGAAAGAGGGGATTATTTATACAAGACACAAGGTATCATAGAATACAGGGGCAGAAATGCAGTTGAAGGGTCAGCAATTAAAGGGATGACTGGAGCCACTGGGAACTGGGAGGCTTCCATGATGAGCCATTGCTTCTCCTGCCATTTGTATTTCCTGGGAAGAGTGAATTTCTCAGCTGATTGGTGCATATGACAGATACCAGATGGCCACCCTCAGCTCCCAAGGTAACAGAAAGACTTGGCCATGTTTTTTCCAGTTTCACCGCCTTAGTCTGACATCTCTGGTTAGGAAGAATAAGACATCTCTAACTTTAATCACCTGTGATCAAAATCAAGCTTCAGCATAAAATCCTGATTTCTAGGAATTAAGAATAAAAAAGTAGCCAGGAACTGTTGTAAGCTAGGGTGATCGTTGAAAGTGGCCACTCTTAATGTTACAATCCGGAATCTAGAGGTAAGAGGGGGAAAAATCCAAGGCCAGGAACATGAAGAAACTGATTGGTACTTAACTGGTTAGACTCATAAATTGACCCCACATAACAATTTCAAGTTTGCTTATTTCTCTCAAATATTTCTAGTATACCTTTTCAATGGATTCCCCTTCTTGCTCTAGTAATGTGTTGTGGAAATTCCTACTTACCTGGTCATTCTGGGCTCCTCACTGGGAACATCCCACTCCATTCCACATCCCTTTTTTGCCTATGAAAATTATATTCATTCATTAAAGGTTAGCTTAACCCTTCATCTGTTTATTAATCTTTTTGTATTCCTACCAAATTTGCTAATTTAACTTTTATTAAATAAACTTTTCCAAACAGACTATATGGTCCTTTAGGTCAAAGACAGTGTTTGTGTCCTTTGTGATTTTTGAAAATTCTAAGTATGAATGTAATTAGTTAAATATAACTGCAGTAATCAGAGAACATTCAAACGCCAGATGAAAAGGAGTAGGAGAGATGGGGTCTAAGTAAAATGGTGTGCTATGGTGTGACAGTAGGAGAGGTGGGTCTAAGTCAGATGGTGTGCTATAGTGTGACAGTAGGAGAGGTGGGCCTAAGTCAAATGGTGTGCTATGGTGTGACAGTAGGAGAAGTGGGCATAAGTAAGATGGTGTGCTATTGTGTGACAGTAGGAGAGGTGGGTCTAAGTCAGATGGTGTGCTATGGTGTGACAGTAGGAGAGGTGGGTCTAAGTCAGATGGTGTGCTATGGTGTGACAGTAGGAGAGGTGGGTCTAAGTCAGATGGTGTGCTATGGTGTGACAGTAGGAGAGGTGGGTCTAAGTCAGATGGTGTGCTATGGTGTGACAGTAGGAGAGGTGGGTCTAAGTCAGATGGTGTGCTATGGTGTGACAGTAGGAGAGGTGGGTCTAAGTCAGATGGTGTGCTATGGTGTGACAGTAGGAGAGGTGGGTCTAAGTCAGATGGTGTGCTATGGTGTGACAGTAGGAGAGGTGGGTCTAAGTCAGATGGTGTGCTATGGTGTGACAGTAGGAGAGGTGGGTCTAAGTCAGATGGTGTGCTATGGTGTGACAGTAGGAGAGGTGGGTCTAAGTCAGATGGTGTGCTATGGTGTGACAGTAGGAGAGGTGGGTCTAAGTCAGATGGTGTGTGATGATGTGACAGTAGAAGAGGTGGGTCTAAGTAAGATGGTGTGTTATGGTGTGACAGTAGGAGAGGTGGGTCCAAGTCAGATGGTGTGCTATGGTGTGACAGTAAGAGAGGTGGGTCTAAGTCAGATGTTGTGGGATGGTGTGATTATAAGTAAACACCATTTGCAGTGTACCTTTTAAAACAATTCGAAAATTATAAAAGACTGGCTGATTTTAATAATTGAAGAATACATTAATTAGGGAGTCAGGTCTGAACATTTCTAATTTCTATCATCTTTCTGATGATAGACCCTTACCACATAGGAAATGAACTTCAGAGAATGCTGTACTGAAAAATGAACTAGTTTAAAACAGGTTTAAGGGGAGCCTGAGCTGCATAGCAAGATCCAGAGGCTGGGGAGGGGAGGCAGGAGACAGAGACAGAGAGACAGAAAGAGAGAAGGATAGACAGAGACAGCGACACACATAGAGAGAGAGACAGAGTCAAAGAGACAGAGAGACATTCAAGAAGTAAACTAGTTAAATATGCATGGTGCTAGGGAATGGACACATAGCCTCGGTTTAGGGCGTTGTAAATATTTTTTCTAGCATTTGAATTTAATAGCTTTAAAGTCCCTTCTTCAAAATGTATGTTCAATTTTATTAGGAAGAATAAGGTAAACTCCTCTTTGTGGGTCAATTGAGAATATTTCCATAGATGATAAAATCAATAAAACATACAACAGCCTTATAGACATTCAAGTATGGCCAGCTTTAATTTATTGTACTTGCTGGAAATGAAGCAAAAGCTTTTCAATTAAATTCTGGTCTGCATTGAGATGAGTGAGAAACTTCTATTTGAGGAAGGCTGATAAAATATTTAAGAACTCAGTAACTATTGGTCCAGCACCACGTATATACTTATCCCTATGCATTTTACATTGCCACTGGGGAAGCACCATACACTAAGCATCTAAATTTGAAAGCCTAAAACATTTACAAATCCAAAACTTGCTAAGCACCAAGACAGTGCCACCAGGAGAAACTTCCACACTTGACCTCAATTGAAGGGTCATAGTAAAAGCATAAGCTCATTAAAAATCCTGTAAATCATTAATTTCAGGCTATATTCATGAGGTGTGAAATATAAATGAATTTTGTGTTTTGACTTGTGTCTTAGCCACACACACACACCATTTTTCATTAAAAAAAGTTTTTAAAGCAAGGTGGTCCAATATTTTGAGATTCTCAATTTGTACCTTTTACAAAAGTTTAGAAGTTTTAAATCCCGAGAAATTAAACTTTTGAAATAGCCCAGTTATCAGTGAAAGCAGAGTCTTCCTTACACACATACACACACACACACACACACACACACACACACACACACACACACACACACACAGGACTGTTAACTAAGCCTGGTGGTGTAAGCTTGTAATATCAACTACACAAAAGACTGAAGCAGCGCTGGGTAACTGCCTTAATGCAGGCAAACCAGCTGAGGACATGACATCATGACTGATAACCTTTAGTGCACAGGCAACTTCACATATGCGGAGGCCATGACAACCTGTCAGGGTGTATTTCTTTGCTTGATGGCTCCTATGGATTCTGAGGCATCAATTTGAAGATGGAGCTCAATTTCAGGATGTAATGAAGATGGAACTGTAGCTCTTCATTCCATGTCAGCTTGACAGGCGGTCTAGCTTCTATCTTCATAGACAGCTGTCTCTTTTGCAACTTCTCAGAGACATCAAGGCATCTGTCTGCTTACAATAGTTTCTCATTATTTCAGAGCCGATGGTTGTAGTCCAGTGGCTGTCTAGAGTCTCCCTCTCCTCACTCCTTGCTTTGAGTTTGGTGAGGTGAGCCGTGACCTGGATTTCAGCAGTTATCAGTCTGGGAAGATCAATGCTACTGTCAGAGTAGAGAATGAGAAAGTTCAGTTACTGTTCTTGCCACACAAGCTTGAAGACCTGGGTTTGAGCCTCACCCCAGATGTGACGGTGTGCACTTGTGATTCTAGCACACAGGAGACAAGCAGATCCTTGGAGCTTACTGGTCAGCCACCCTGGCTAACAGAAGAGCTCCAGACCAATAAGAACCCACTTTACAAACAAAGCAGGGGCTAAGCGATGCCTTGGCCTTAGCACTAAGAATACTTGCTGCTCTTACAAGAGATCAGAGCTCAGTTCCCAGCACCCAGGTCAAGCAACCCACAGCTACCGGTGACTCCAGCTCTGGGAATTTGGCACCTTGTCTTGGTCTCTTTGGGTATCCACACTCATGTGGCACACACACATACACACACACACACACACACATCCATAAATCTAAAACTGTGTTTTTCAAATGATGACATTCTTTCTTCTGTAAAGTTATTTCTGTCCTGGAGACATGTCAGTTGACAAGTCACAAGTACAGTGACAAGAGCTTGGCCTTCCACCTTCAAATGCTTTAATGTCTATTTTCTGCTACTCAGGATATTCTTCTCCATGGATATAGTGTAATGATCAGAGTCAATAGTGGTACACATTTCCATTCTAATAGTGAGACCCCATTTAAATGTGAAAAATGACCCCAATCATAATTTCTTTAGCAAAAGGACCTGATTGAAAATCCTGTCTTGCACTTAGCTGTCCTGTGTGACACAGCTTCTCTCGAGACCTTGACACATTTTTAAGATTGTGGTACCTTTATTTTATGCAAGGTCACTCAGTTTGGGCTCATCTGACATTTCTTTCCTTTCACTATGTGGTCCTTGCGGATCAAACTCAGGGCGTGAGGCATGGCAACAAAGATATTTACCCACTGAACGTTTTGCTGTCCCCCTTATCTGATATTTTGTTCTGATTAAATTCTAGTTAGAAAACCTTGACCACATAGAGTGTTGCTTTGTTGCCCAGCTCCAAGTGGGACTTGATTTTGAGTTGCCACTTACTATTGACATTAACTTTGATTATTGACTAAGGTGACATCCTCACAGTTTCTCCATGAGAAGTAATTCTTTTTCCCTTTGCAGTTCTTCAGTATCTTGAAATTTGGGAAAGGTAGATCAAGATTGTGTGACTCTTTTCTTACTCATAAAACATCCTGGTTTGTTTGTTTGTTCTTAATATATTTAATTATGTTGCTATGGACTCAGGTGTCCCCACTTAATCAATAGTTTATAATCTTGGTTAATTTATTATTTATTTTACATGTACAGGTATTTTGCCTGCATGTCTTTCTGTACACCATGTGTGTGCCTGGCACTCATGGAGGGCAGAGAGGGTACCAGATCCTCTATAAGCAGCACTGTGGGTTCTGGGAATTGAACCCAGGTCTGCAGGAAGAACAGCCATGCTTTTAACCACTCGACCATTTCTCTCTCCAGCTCCTGTCATCTGTTATTTTGATCTTAAATTAGCACAGGCTAAAAGCTGGTTACTCTGTCCTTTGGGTGTGAATCCCTCATTCCTTTGAGCATTTGCCTAGTTTGGAGTAAAAGCAGGCTCTCCTCTTATTTCTTTCTCAGCCCTGAAGTCATCCTTTCCTCCAGGGAGCCCTGGTTCCTTAGAGAATGGTATTTAAGAACCAAGATCTATCTGGCTGTGCAATATGGTCATTGCTCACAGGTCCTCTCCCTGAACAGAGCTAGAAAATGCATGTACATGTTCACATATACACATACAGATATAAATTCACACACATACAGACATAGTTTAAAAAAAAAAAAACAGAGGTGAAGTATATGTGAATATAACCACACATTTATACCCAAACCACCAAGTCCTATTCTATAATGTAGGGTTAGTATCATTTTTTTTCATCTCCACATTTATAACCTCCCCCATCTCCCTTCATCCCTTTCCCCTGCATGGAACTGAGTTTCCACTCCACACCTCCCCTTCTCTACAGAAGATGTCTTGCACATCCTTCGTATCTCTCTTGATCATATTTTCTTTTTCCTCTGTGTTTTTTTGATCATATAGAGAATATTTGTAATAGCTTCTTTGGAAAAATCCCTATCCACAAATTCTATTCTTATTAGGTTAGCCTGGGCAACATAAGACGACCCTTTCTCACAAATAAATGTTTGCCCTTCAGTCGGCAGCAGTGTATGTAACACAGTTTAAAAACATTCCATTACTATCCATTATTAATTGTGACATCACCAGTAGTCCCTTTAGGGGACAATCTCTTGTATTCAGGAGAACCCTAGAATCACCTGTGATGTCACCAGTGTTGTGGTGACACCAGCAGCCTATGGAGAATCCCTTTAGAGCCTATTATTTTTGCAAGCAGGCATGTTGTTCAGGCTGCTTAGGCTATTTTGAAGTGAGAATGGAAAACAAGGAGAGGCCATATCAAGACAGAAGGAGGCTGACCTTCTATCATGCTGTAGAACAACAAGAAAGCAATGGTCCTGGGGAAGGTCCAGTGAGTCCTGGGCAGGGTTTGGGGAGCTTCCTGGAGGAGGAAAGCTTATGCTGGTCCTTCCAGGAGTAGGACTTATGATTTGAACCTCAGTCTTCCTAAATGGCAGACCCAGACTCAATAATTTCTGCAGATCAATTTGGCAGAGAGCCGGGAATTGACATGTGTCAATCTGCTTTCCTCAGAGCTCTTTACTTTCATACTGAGTGGGCCTGGAGGAGTCTCTGTGAGAATAACAGAGTGTTGCTGTCAGGATAGTGTTGAAGCACTTCATCCTAAGCATATTCTGTAGGATACATGAGTATGTGATGCCAAGAGCAAAGAGGAATACTCTCCTGGTCATGTCAGACAGACCTCACCACGTTCTCAGACACTTTGGTCTTGAACAAACATGATTAGGGCTTGGGTGCTAATCAGTATGGATTCCAAGAATTCCCTGCATCACATCAAACATGAGCTAACAATGTCCTTCAATTCTTCTTGCCTGGGCCAGCTGATACATTTCAGAGCCAGGGAGATGGCAGTAGGGTGTGAGGCATATGTCTACCTATGGTGCTTGGGAACAGGGACATAGCTGAGGAGCCCAGCTTGAAGATAACTTTCCTGCTCTTTCAGGGATTCATTAGTGTCTCTAGCAACACTTCTTCCTCAGATTTCTATTTGGGACTAAGCATGGTTTCTCCTGGCCCTGTGCCATCATCTATGCAAGTTTACTAGTGTTTATCTAAATACAGGATCTACTGGAAGGCATAATCCCAACCCTCCACCATCTCTAAGGAGGAGGAGAGGTTGAAGAGGTTGGAGAATCTGACAATCTCCAGAAGATGACAAATGGGAGGGATGAACTCTGGGGAATCCTGGCCCATTACACTAACAAGGATTTGAACAACAACAGGTAGTCATTATGCCCAGTTCTTTGCTATCTTGGGCCCTCTCTGTTAACCCAAGATTTCCTCACATCACAGGAGACTACAACTCCAGAGTGTTCTCATGCCCAAAATCATTTTCCTGATTACATCTTAGATACAGAACTTGAAGTTCAGATAGGAGTGAGATGGGGTCACAGGCTCTTTTGATTCCCCCAAAAGTAAACCAGAGCCTGTGGCCTGAATCACAGTCTGGGAATAAGGGTAGAAGTGTGTGAGCTCTCATCCTGCATTTTAAGAAGCCTGGACATGTGTTGGCTTATGGAAATTACTAGGTGCTGTGTGCTTATGGCAAATCACTTTTGTAACTGACCTGGAAGTACTTTGGTTCTAATTGGTCCTGTCAACAGCTGGAGAGTTCTGGTCCCACGTGCTGCCTCTCAGTGTGACAGGATTTCTGCAGGTCACTGCTTTTCTCTGATTTTGCTCATTGTACTCTGAATTGTATTTATTTGGCATTCTAAGTGTGTGTGTGTGTGTGTGTGTGTGTGTGTGTGTGTGTGTGTGTGTTTACCTTACAATCCATGGAGTCTCTGGCCTTGATTTGGCCTGAGGATTGGCCTGAATCAATTTTCAGGTCATGATACTGATGAGGACAAGGAGCCTTCCATTTTAGCAGCACAGCACATGACCTCTGTGCTCACCTTGGGTGCACGTTGGAAACTCCTAGTATGTGTTTTTATAAAGCCTTTCACTGTAGATATTATGTCCTTTGGGGATTTATGTAGCAATAGAACCAATGATTGACAATTCCTTGTCTAAAAACAGGAGAAGGGTCATCACAGGTTTAAGGTGGACCCAGGCCTGTGGCACAGGCTCCTGGAAAGTTCTTGGAGAGCTCATCCATTCCTTCAAGTCCCCTCAGGGAGCTAAAGCAGGTCAGCTCTCTTCTTTTACTTCCCTAGCTCTACTGGCCCCAGGCCAAGAGTAATAATTTTAATAATCACCAAGAGGAACCAGTACCAAGGAGCAGGATGTGGCATATGTGGGCTGAGGTAGTCCACGATTCAGCTTGAACTGACATGATCCTTGTAGCCTCAGTTCAAGGGATTATTTGCTCCTTGGGCCATGCCATCCCACAGGATCAACTTTGAGGCCTTCATGCTCGAGATGCAACACCAACAGGTGATAGCCAACCTGCAGAAAATATCCCAGGACATCAGTGAGGCTTCTATGTGATGCTCCATGGCCAATATGAATTGTTGTCTGAGGCTGTCTGGGGGTCAGGGCTCATGATGGGAGGATGGTCCTTGGGAGGAGTGGGAGGAAGGTGCTGCCTGGGAGTCACAATTTTTTGTTTGTGGCTCAGCATCAGGCACTGCCACCTCCTGAGTGAATCTAACCACCTTCAGCACAAAGTCAGGAGAACAGGCAGCTTCTAGGGGAGCAGATTGCATTGGAAAAATGCTCCAAAGAAACAAAGAGGCTGTGTAAAGACAGCAGCCTGAATATCTATGACCTATGTACCAAGCAGCAGCAGGTAGGATGAATGAAGCATCAGGGGCAGGTTGCAGTCATATCTAAGCATAAACACAGTCAAGCCTAGGCCACCATCCTGCACCTTATCCAAGATCTCTCCTATGGCTCACCCAGTAGTTCATTTCTGTGATCATTTACAAGACTTTCTGTGGTGTTAGCCTCTTGCAAGAAGCTGAAGGATAGTCCAGGTCACCTTGGGCACGGAGTCGGTGAACACCCCCAAGATCCCCTAGAGGACTCTCCACACAATCTTAGGACCACTGGTGAGTGGAACACAACTTCTGTTCCGATCCAATCGCCTGGGACCTGAGAAAACATTAGAGAAGCAGGAAACCCGGCCTGACCAGGGTCACAAGTCCCTTCCAGTAGGTGCCAGGACTTGGTCACCTGGGCGCAGAGTTGGCAGACACCCCCAAGGTCCCTAGAAGACAGACTCTGAGAAAGGACCCCGTTTTGGGCTCCAGACATCTGGACACCTTCCCTGACAGAGGAGAGGTGTCTGCCCTGCCCTGGAGGGCTTTGCTGGAGCACCTGGGGGAGCCATCTTGGTTCCCGGATCCCTCTGAGACTAGTCTGTGCAGATGAGAGTGTGAACTACAGAAGCAACACAGCTTCTGGAACAAGTCCTGTTTCCGGCCTTCATCTTCTGCCAAGAAGGAGGTCTGAATGCCAGATATCTGTGCACCTTCCCTGTAAGAGGAGAGCTTGCCTGCAGAGAGCGCTATGACCACTGAAACTCAGAGGAGAGAATTAGTCTCCCAGGTCTGCTGATAGAGGATAAAAGAATCTCGAGAGGAACAATCTCCAACCAGAGACAACTATAACAACTAACTCCAGAGACTACCAGATGGCGAAAGGCAAACGTAAGAATCTTACTAACAGAAACCAAGACCACTCACCATCTTTAGAACCCAGCACTCTAACCTCGCCCAGTCCTGGGCACCACAACACACCCGAAAAGCTAGACCCAGATTTAAAAGCATATCTCATGATGATGGTAGAGGACATCAAGAAGGACTTTTATAACTCACTTAAAGAAATACAGGAGAACACTGCTAAAGAGTTACAAGTCCTGAAAGAAAAAGAGGAAAACACATCCAAACAGGTGATGGAAATGAACAAAACCATACTAGACCAAAAAAGGGAAGTGAACACAATGAAGAAAACCCAAGGAGAGGCAAAGCTGGAGATAGAAACCCTAGGAAAGAAATCTGGAACCATAGATGCAAGCATCAGCAACGGAATACAAGAGATGGAAGAGAGAATCTCAGGTGCAGAAGATTCTATAGAGAACATCAGCACAACAAAGACAATGCAAAATGCAAAAAGATCCTAACTTAAAACATCCAGGAAATTCAGGACACAATGAGAAGACCAAACCTACAGATAATAGGAGTAGATGAGAATGAAGATTTTCAACTTAAAGGACCAGCAAATATCTTCAACAAAATTATAGAAGAAAACTTCCCAAACCTAAAGAAAGAGATGCCCAAATAGACTGGACCAGAAAAGAAATTCCTCCCAACACATAATAATCAGAACAGAAAATGCACTAAATATAAAATATTAAAAGCAGTAAGGGAAAATGGTCAAGTAATATATAAAGGCAGGCCTATCAGAATTACACCAGACTTTTCACCAGAGACTATGAAAGCCAGAAGATCCTGGACAGATGTTATACAGACACTAAGAGAACACAAATGCCAGCCCAGGCTACTATACACAGACAAACTTTCAATTACCATAGATGGAGAAACCAAAGTATTCCACGACAAAACCAAATTCACACATTATCTTTCCACGAATCCAGTTCTTCAAAGTATAATAACAGAAAAATAAACAATACAAGGATGGAAACCAAGCCCTAGAAAAAGCAAGAAAGGAATCCTTCAACAAACCTAAAAGAAGACAGCCACAAGAACAGAATGCCAACTTGAACAACAAAAATAATAGGAAGCAACGATTACTTTTCCTTAATATCTCTTAATATCAATGGACTCTATTCCCCAATAAAAAGACAGACTAACAGACTGGCTACACAAACAGGACCCAACATTTTGCTAACAGGAAACCCATCTCAGGGATAAAGACAGACACTACCTCAGAATGAAAGGCTGGAAAACAATTTTCCATGCAAATAGTCTAAAGAAACAAGCTTGAGTAGCCATTCCTATATAAATAAAATCGACTTCCACCCGAAAGTTATCAAAAAAGACAAGGAGGGACACTTCATACTCATCAAAGGTAAAATCTTCCAAGAGGAACTCTCAATTCTGAATATCTATGCTCCAAATGCAAGGGCAGCCACATTCATTAAAAAAAAAAAAACTTTAGTAAAGCTCAAAGCACACATTGCACCTCACACAATAATAGTGGGAGACTTCAACACACCACTTTCACCAATGGACGGATCGTGGAAACAGAAACTAAACAGGGACACACTGAAACTAACAGAAGTGATGAAACAAATGGATTTAACAGATATCTATAGAACATTTTATCCTAAAACAAAAGGATATACCTTCTTCTAAGCACCCCATGGGACCTTCTCCAAAATTGACCATATAATTGGTCACAAAACAGGCCTCAACAGATACAAAAATATTGAAATTGTCCTATGCATCCTATCAGATCACCATAGACTAAGGCTGATCTTCAATAACAACATAAATAATAGAAAGCCAACATTGATGTGGAAACTGAGCAACACTCTTCTCAATGACACCTTGGTCAAGGAAGGAATAAAGAAAGAAATTAAAGACTTTTTAGAGTTTAATGAAAATAAAGCAACAACATACCCAAACTTATGGGACACAATGAAAGCATTTCTAAGAGGAAAACTCATAGCACTGAGTGCCTCCAAAAAGAAACTAGAAAGAGCACACACAAGCAGCTTGACAACACACCTAAAAGCTCTAGATCAAAAGGAAGCAAATTCAACCGAGAGGAATAGACAGCAGGAAATAATCAAACTCAGGGGAGAAATCAACCAAGTGGAAACAAGAAGAACTATTGAAAGAATCAACCAAACGAGGAGCTGGTTCTTTAAGAAAATCAACAAGATAGATAAACCCTTAGCCAGACTCACTAGAGGGCACAGGTACAGCAACCTAATTAACAAAATCAGAAATGAAAAGGGAGACATAACAACAGATCCTGAAGAAATCCAAAACACCATCAGATCCTTCTACAAAAGGCTATACTCAACAAAACTGGAAAACCTGGATGAAATGGACAAATTTCTAGACAGATATCAGGTACTAAAGTTAAATCAGGATCAGGTTAATGATCTAAAAAGTCCTATATCCCCTAAAGAAATAGAAGCAGTCATTAATAATCTCCCAACCAAAAAAAAAGCCCAGGACCAGATGGGTTTAGTGCAGAGTTCTATCAGACCTTCAAAGAAGATCTAATTTCAGTTCTTCACAAACTACTCCACAAAATAGAAGCAGAAGGTACTCTACCCAACTCATTCTATGAAGGCACAATTACTCTGATACCTAAACCACAGAAAGACCCCACAAAAATAGAGAACTTCAGACCAATTTCCCTTATGAATGCAAAAATCCTCAATAAAATTCTAGCTAACTGAATCCAAGAACACATCAAAACAATCATCCATCCTTACCAAGTAGGTTTCATTCCGGGGATGCAGGGATGGTTTAATATGCGTAAATCCATCAATATAATCCACTATATAAACAAACTGAAAGACAAAAACCACATGATCATCTCTTTAGATTCAGAGAAAGCATTTGACAAAATCCAACACCCATTCATGATAAAAGTCTTGGAAAGAACAGCAATTCAAGACCCATACCTAAACATGATAAAAGCAATCTACAACAGGCCAGTAGCCAACTTCAAAGTAAATGGTGAGAAGCTGGAAGCATTCCCACTAAAATCAGGGACTAGACAAGGCTGCCCACTTTCTCCCTACCTATTCAACATTGTACTTGAAGTCCTAGCCAGAGCAGTTCGACAACAAAAGGAAATCAAGAGAATACAAATTGGAAAGGAAGAAATCAAAATATCACTTTTTGCAGATGATATGATAGTGTATATATAAGTGACCCTAAAAATTCCACCAGAGAACTCCTAAACCTGATAACCAGCTTCAGTGAAGTAGCTGGATATAAAATTAACTCAAGCAAGTCAATTGCCTTTCTCTACACAAAGGATAAACAGGCTGAGAAAGAAAATAGGGAAACAACACCCTTCTCAATAGTCACAAATAATATAAAATACCTTGGTGTGACTCTAACTAAGGAAGTAAAAGATCTGTATGATAAGAACTTCAAGTCTCAGAAGAAAGAAATTAAAGAAGATCTCAGAAGTTGGCAAGATCTCCCATGCTCATGGGTTGGCAGGATCAATATAGTAAAAATGGCTATCTTGCCAAAAGCAATCTACATATTCCATGCAATCCCCATCAAAATTCCAACTCAATTCTTCAATGAATTAGAAAGGGCAATCTGCAAATTCATCTGGAATAACAAAAAACCTAGAATAGCAAAAACTCTTCTCAAGGATAAAAGAACCTCTGGTGGAATCACCATGCCTGATCTAAAGCTGTACTACAGAGTAATTGTGATGAAAACTGCATGTTACTGGTATAGCAACAGACAAGTAGACCAATGGAATAGAATTGAAGACCCAGAAATGAACCCACACACCTATGGTCACTTGATCTTTGACAAGGGAGCTAAAACCATCCAGTGGAAAAAAGACAGCATTTTCAACAATTGGTGCTGGCACAACTGGCGGTTAACATGTAGAAGAATGCAAATTGATCCATTCCTAACTCCTTGTACTAAGGTCAAATCTAAGTGGATCAAGGAACTCCACATAAAACCAGAGACAGTGAAACTTATAGAGGAGAAAGTGGGGAAAAGCCTCGAAGATATGGGCACAGGGGGAAAATTCCTGAATAGAACAGCAATGGCTTGTGCTGTAAGATTGAGAATCAACAAATGGGAACTCATAAAATTGCAAAGCTTTTGTAAGGCAAAAGATGCCGTCAATAAGACAAAAAGGCTACCAACAGATTGGGAAAGGATCTTTACCTATCCTAAATCAGATAGGGAACTAATAACCAATATATATAAAGAACACAAGAAGGTGGACTCCAGAAAATCAATGGAGGAGCTAGAGAAAGTATCCAAGGAGCTAAAGAGATCTGCAACCCTGTAGTTGCAACAACATTATGAACTTACCAGTACCCCGGAGTTCTTGACTCTAGCTACATATGTATCAAAAGATGGCCTAGTCGGCCATCACTGGAAAGAGAGGCCCATCGGACACACAAACTTTATATGCCCCAGTACATGGGAACGCCAGTGCCAAAAAAATGAGAATGGGTGGGTAGGGAAGTGGGGGGAGGGTATGGGGGACTTTTGGAATAGCATTGGAAATGTCATTGAGGAAAATACGTAATAAATAAATTTAAAAAAAAAAAGTGGGGCTCAGAGCTAAATAAAGAATTCTCACCTGACAAATACCAAATGGCAGAGAAGCACCTGAAAAAATGTTCAGCATCCTTAATCATCAGGAAAATGCAAATCAAACAACCCTGAGATTCCACCTCACACCAGTCAGAATGGCTAACATCAAAAATTCAGGTGACAGCAGATGCTGGCTGGAATGTGGAGAAAGAGGAACACTCCTCCATTGTTGGTGGGATTGCAAGCTTGTACAACCACTCTGGAAATCAGTCTGGCGGTTCCTTAGAAAATTGGACATACTACTACTGGGGGATCCCGCAATACCTCTCCTGGGCATATATCCAGAAGATAGTCCAACTGGTAAGAAGGACACATGCTCCACTCTGTTCATAGCAGCCTTATTTATAATAGCCAGAAGCTGGAAAGAACCCAGATGCCCCTCAACAGAGGAATGGATACAGAAAATGTGGTACATTTACACAATGGAGTACTACTCAGCTATTAAAAAGAATGAATTTATGAAATTCCTAGCCAAACAGATGGACCTGGAGGACATCATACTGATTGAGGTAACCCAATCACAAAAGAATTCACACAAGGAGAGGTTTGTGTCACAGGCGCCGGCAGGAGCCTTCTTGGCTCCGGGACTCCGTGGAGGGCAGGCTGCACGGGAGACCGTGTGGAATACAGAGGCCAGCCGTTTCTGGGACGGGCGAAAGTCGCAGAGCTTCTGGGGCGGTGCCATCTTCGTATCCAGACAACCGGCCACCTTCCTGGCGAGAGCCACAGAGCTTCTGAGGCGGCGACATCTTCGACTCCAGACAACCGTCCACCTTCCTGGCCAAAGCAGCATAGCTTCTGGGAAAGATCCTGTTTTGGGCCTTCACCCTCAGCCAGGAGGAGGTCCAAACACCAGATAACTGTACACCTTCCACGAAAGAGGAGAGCTTGCCTGCAGAGACTGCTCTGACCACTGAAACTCAGAGGAGAGAGCTTGTCTCCCACGCCTGCTGATTGAGGGTAACAAAATCAACAGAGGAACAATCTCTTAACAAAGACAACTATAACAACTAACTCCAGAGATTGCCAGATGGCGAAAGGTAAACGTAAGAATCCTACTAACAGAAACCAGGACCACTCACCATCATCAGAACCCAGAACGCCCACTTCGCCCAGTCCAGGACACCCTAACACACCTGAAAAGGTAGACCTGGATTTAAAAGCATATCTCATGATGATGGTAGAGGACATAAAGAAGGAATTCAATAACTCACTTAAAGAGATACAGGGAAACACTGCTACAGAGTTACAAGTCCTTAAAGAAAAACAGGAAAACACTGCTAAAGAGTTACAAGTCCTTAAAGAAAAACAGGAAAACACAACCAAACAGGTAGAAGTCCTTATAGAAAAACAGGAAAACACATACAAACAGGTGATGGAAATGAACAAAACCATACTAGACCTAAAAAGGGAAGTAGACACAATAAAGAAAACCCAAAGTGAGGCAACACTGGAGATAGAAACCCTAGGAAAGAAATCTGGAACCATAGATGCCAGCATCAGCAACAGAATACAAGAGATGGAAGAGAGAATCTCAGGTGCAGAAGACTCCATAGAGAACATCGGCACAACAATTAAAGAAAATGGAAAATGCAAAAAGATCCTAACTAAAAACATCCAGGAAATCCAGGACACAATGAGAAGACCAAACCTACGGATAATAGGAGTGGATGAGAATGAAGATTTTCAACTCAAAGGACCAGCAAACATCTTCAACAAAATTATTGAAGAAAACTTCCCAAATCTAAAGAAAGAGATGCCCATGAACATACAAGAAGCCTACAGAACTCCAAATAGACTGGACCAGAAAAGAAATTCCTCCCGACACATAATAATCAGAACATCAAATGCACTAAATAAAGATAGAATACTAAAAGCAGTAAGGGAAAAAGGTCAAGTAACATATAAAGGCAAGCCTATCAGAATTACACCAGATTTTTCACCAGAGACTATGAAAGCCAGAAGAGCCTGGACAGATGTTATACAGACACTAAGAGAACACAAATGCCAGCCCAGGCTACTATACCCAGCCAAACTCTCAATTACCATAGATGGAGAAACCAAAGTATTCCACGACAAAACTAAATTCACCCATTATCTCTCCATGAATCCAGCCCTTCAAAGGATAGTAACAGAAAAAAACCAATACAAGGACGGGAACCACGCCCTAGAAAAAACAAGAAGATAATCCCTCAACAAAACTAAAAGAAGACAGCCACAAGAACAGAATGCCAACTTTAACAACAAAAATAACAGGAAGCAACAATTACCTTTCCTTAATATCTCTTAATATCAATGGTCTCAATTCCCCAATAAAAAGACATAGACTAATAGACTGGCTACACAAACAGGACCCAACATTCTGCTGCTTACAGGAAACCCATCTCAGGGAAAAAGACAGACACTACCTCAGAGTGAAAGGCTGGAAAACAATTTTCCAAGCAAATGGTCTGAAGAAACAGGCTGGAGTAGCCATTCTAATATCGGATAAAATCGAATTCCAACCCAAAGTTATCAAAAAAGACAAGGAAGGACACTTCATACTCATCAAAGGTAAAATCCTCCAAGAGGAACTCTCAATTCTGAATATCTACGCTCCAAATGCAAGAGCAGCCACATTCATTAAAGACACTTTAGTAAAGCTCAAAGCACACATTGCACCTCACACAATAATAGTGGGAGACTTCAACACACCACTTTCATCAATGGAGAGATCATGGAAACAGAAAATAAACAGGGACACAGTGAAACTAACAGAAGTTATGAAACAAATGGACCTGACAGATATCTACAGAATATTTTATCCTAAAACAAAAGGATATACCTTCTTCTCAGCACCTCACGGGACCTTCTCCAAAATTGACCATATAATTGGTCACAAAATAGGCCTCAACAGATACAAAAATATTGAAATTGTCCCATGTATCCTATCAGACCACCATGGCCTAAGACTGATCTTCAATAACAACATAAATAATGGAAAGCCAACATTCACATGTAAACTGAACAACACTCTTCTCAATGATACCTTGGTCAAGGAAGGAATAAAGAAAGAGCAATTGTGATAAAAACTGCATGGTACTGGTATAGAGACAGACAAGTAGACCAATGGAATAGAATTGAAGACCCAGAAATGAACCCACACACCTATGGTCACTTGATCTTCGACAAGGGAGCTAAAACCATCCAGTGGAAGAAAGACAGCATTTTCAACAATTGGTGCTGGCACAACTGGTTGTTATCGTGTAGAAGAATGCGAATCGATCCATACTTATCTCCTTGTACTAAGGTCAAATCTAAGTGGATCAAGGATCTTCACATAAAACCAGAGACACTGAAACTTGTTGATTTTCTCAAAGAACCAACTCCTCGTTTGGTTAATTCTTTGAATAGTTCTTCTTGTTTCCACTTGGTTGATTTCACCCCTGAGTTTGATTATTTCCTGCCGTCTACTCCTCTTGGGTGAATTTGCTTCCTTTTTTTCTAGAGCTTTTAGATGTGTTGTCAAGCTGCTAGTATGTGCTCTCTCCCGTTTTTTCTTGAAGGCACTCATAGCTATGAGTTTCCCTCTTAGAAATGCTTTCATTGTGTCCCAAAGGTTTGGGTACGTTGTGGCTTCATTTTCATTAAACTCTAAAAAGTCTTTAATTTCTTTCTTTATTCCTTCCTTGACCAAGGTATCATTGAGAAGAGTGTTGTTCAGTTTCCATGTGAATGTTGGCTTTCTGTTATTTATTTTGTTATTGAAGATCAGCCTTAGTGCATGGTGATCTGATAGGATACATGGGACAATTTCAATATTTTTGAATCTGTTGAGGCCTGATTTGTGACCTATTATGTGGTCAATTTTGGAGAAGGTACCATGAGGTGCTGAGAAGAAGGTATATCCTTTTGTTTTAGGATAAAATGTTCTGTAGATATCTGTTAGATCCATTTGTTTCATCACTTCTGTTAGTTTCAGTGTGTCCCTGTTTAGTTTCTGTTTCCATGATCTGTCCATTGGTGAAAGTGGTGTGTTGAAGTCTCCCATTATTATTGTGTGAGGCGCAATGTGTGCTTTGAGCTTTACTAAAGTTTCTTTAGTGAATGTGGCTGCTCTTGTATTTGGAGCATAGATATTCAGAATTGAGAGTTCCTCTTGGAGGATTTTACCTTTGATGAGAATGAAGTGTCCCTCCTTGTCTTTTTTGATGACTTTGGGTTGGAAGTCAATCTTATCAGATATTAGGATGGCTACTCCTGCTTGTTTCTTCATACCATTTGCTTGGAAAATTGTTTTCCAGCCTTTCATTCTGAGGTAGTGTCTATCTTTTTCTCTGAGATGAGTTTCCTGTAAGCAGCAAAATGTTGGGTCTTGTTTGTGTAGCCAGTTTGTTAGTCTATGTCTTTTTATTGGCGAGTTGAGACCATTGATGTTAAGAGATATTAAGGAAAAGTAATTGTTGCTTCCTGTTATTTTAGTTGTTAAAGGTGGCATTCTGTTCTTGTGGCTGTCTTCTTTTAGGTTTGTTGAGGGATTACCTTCTTGTTTTTTCTAGGGCGATGTTCCCGTTCTTGTATTGGTTTTTTTCTCTTATTATCCTTTGAAGGGCTGGATTCGTGGAGAGATAATGCGTGAATTTGGTTTTGTCGTGGAATACTTTGGTTTCTCCCTCTATGATAATTGAGAGTTTGGCTGGGTATAGTAGCCTGGGCTGCAGTTTGTGTTCTCTTAGTGTCTGTATAACATCTGTCCAGGCTCTTCTGGCTTTCATAGTCTCTGGTGAAAAATCTGGTGTAATTCTGATAGGCTTGCCTTTATATGTTACTTGACCTTTTTCCCTTACTGCTTTTAGTATTCTATCTTTATTTAGCCCATTTGATGTTCTGATTATTATGTGTCGGGAGGAATTTCTTTTCTGGTCCAGTCTATTTGGAGTTCTGTAGGCCTCTTGTATGTTCATATGCATCTCATTCTTTAGATTTGGGAAGTTTTCTTCAATAATTTTGTTGAAGATGTTTGCTGGACCTTTGAGTTGAAAATCTTCATTCTCATCCACTCCTATTATCCGTACGTTTGGTCTTCTTATTGTGTCCTGGATTTCCTGGATATTTTGAGTTAGGATCTTTTTGCATTTTCCATTTTCTTTGATTGTTGTGCTGATGTTCTCTATGGAATCTTCTGCACCTGAGATTCTCTCTTCCATCTCTTGTATTCTGTTGCTGATGCTCAAATCTATGGTTCCAGATTTCTTTCCTAGGGTTTCTATCTCTAGTGTTGCCTCGCTTTGAGTTTTCTTTATTGTGTCTACTTCCCTTTTTAGGTCTAGTATGGTTTTGTTCATTTCCATCACCTGTTTGTATGTTTTTTCCTCTTTTTCTGTAAGGACTTCTACCTGTTTGATTGTGTTTTCCTGTTTTTCTTTAAGGACTTGTAACTCTTTAGCAGTGTTCTCCTGTATTTCTTTAAGTGATTTATTAAAGTCCTTCTTGATGTCCTCTACCATCATCATGAGATATGCTTTTAAATCTAGGTCTAGGTTCTCAGGTGTGTTGGGGTTCCCTGGACTGGGCGAAGTGGGTGTGCTGGGTTCTGGTGATGGTGAGTGGTCTTGGTTCCTGTTAGTAAGATTCCTCCGTTTACCTTTCGCCATCTGGTAATCTCTGGAGTTAGTAGTTATAGTTGACTCTGTTTAGAGATTGTTCTTCTGGTGATTCTGTTACCGTCTATCAGCAGACCTGGGAGACAGATTCTCTCCTCTGAGTTTCAGTGCTCAGAGCACTCTCTGCTGGCAAGCTCTCTTACAGGGAAGGTGCGCAGATATCTTGTATTTGGACCTCCTCCTGGCCGAAGAAGAAGGCCCAAAACAGGACCTTTCTCAGACACTGTGTTGCTTTGGCAGTTCCCAGGTGGTACAGACTCTCACCTAAGCAGACTAAATTCCTAAGTTCCTTGGAGTCCCGGGACCAAGATGCTGCTGTGGCTTAGGCCGCCTCCCCAGCCGGGCGGGCACCTGTCCTCCGGTCCGGACGGTGGCTGGCTGTCCCCGGCCCACAAAGGGTGCTGCCTCAGCGCCTCTGTGCTTCCGCCTGTTCCAGAAGCTGTCAGGTTCTCTGGCGCACCCTCTCACCTGTTCAGACTAATTTCCTAAGTTCGGCGGGTCCCGGACCAAGATGGCGACCGCTGCTGCTGTGGCTTAGGTCGCCTCCCCAGCCGGGCGGGCACCTGTCCTCCGGTCCGGAAGGTGGCCGGCTGTCCCCGGCCCACACAGGGTGCTGCCTCAGCCCCTCTGTGCTTCTGCCTGTTCCAGAGGCTGTCAGGTTCTTTGGCGCACCCTCTCACCTGTTCAGACTAATTTCCTAAGTTCGGAGAGTCCCGGACCAAGATGGCGACCGCTGCTGCTGTGGCTTAGGCCGCCTCCCCAGCCGGGCGGGCACCTGTCCTCTGGTCCGGAAGGTGGCTGGCTGTCCCCGGCCCACACAGGGTGCTGCCTCAGCGCCTCTGTGCTTCTGCCTGTTCCAGAAGCTGTCAGGTTCTCTGGCGCACCCTCTCACCTGTTCAGACTAATTTCCTCCTATTCAAAGAATTAACCAAACGAGGAGTTGGTTCTTTGAGAAAATCAACAAGATAGATAAACCCTTAGCTAGACTCACTAAAGGGCACAGGGACAAAATCCTAATCAACAAAATCAGAAATGAAAAGGGAGACATAACAACAGATCCTGAAGAAATCCAAAACACCATCAGATCCTTCTACAAAAGGCTATACTCAACAAAACTGGAAAACCTGGACGAAATGGACAAATTTCTGGACAGATACCTGGTACCAAAGTTGAATCAGGATCAAGTTGACCTTCTAAACAGTCCCATATCCCCTAAAGAAATAGAAGCAGTTATTAATAGTCTCCCAGCCAAAAAAAGCCCAGGACCAGACGGGTTTAGTGCAGAGTTCTATCAGACCTTCAAAGAAGATCTAATTCCAGTTCTGCACAAACTATTTCACAAGATAGAAGTAGAAGGTACTCTACCCAACTCATTTTATGAAGCCACTATTACTCTGATACCTAAACCACAGAAAGATCCAAAAAAGATAGAGAACTTCAGACCAATTTCTCTTATGAATATCGATGCAAAAATCCTTAATAAAATTCTCGATAACCGAATCCAAGAACACATTAAAGCAATCATCCATCCTGACCAAGTAGGTTTTATTCCAGGGATGCGGGGATGGTTTAATATATGAAAATCCATCAATGTAATCCATTATATAAACAAACTCAAAGACAAAAACCACATGATCATCTCGTTAGATGCAGAAAAAGCATTTGACAAGATCCAACACACATTCGTGATAAAAGTTTTGGAAAGATCAGGAATTCAAGGCCCATACCTAAACATAATAAAAGCAATCTACAGCAAACCAGTAGCCAACATCAAAGTAAATGGAGAGAAGCTGGAAGCAATCCCACTAAAATCAGGGACTAGACAAGGCTGCCCACTTTCTCCCTACCTTTTCAACATAGTACTTGAAGTATTAGCCAGAGCAATTCGACAACAAAATGACATCAAGGGGATACAAATTGGAAAAGATGAACTCAAAATATCACTTTTTGCAGATGATATGATAGTATATATAAGTGACCCTAAAAATTCCACCAGAGAACTCCTAAACCTGATAAACAGCTTCGGTGAAATAGCTGGATATAAAATTAACTCAAACAAGTCAATGGCCTTTCTCTACACAAAGAATAAACAGGCTGAGAAAGAAATTAGGGAAACAACACCCTTTTCAATAGTCACAAATAATATAAAATATCTTGGCGTGACTCTAACTAAGAAAGTGAAAGATCTGTATGATAAAAATTTCAAGTCTCTGAAGAAAGAAATTAAAGAAGATCTCAGAAGATGGAAAGATCTCCCATGCTCATGGATTGGCAGGATCAACATTGTAAAAATGGCTATCTTGCCAAAAGCAATCTACAGATTCAAAGCAATCCCCATCAAAATTCCAACACAATTCTTCAACGAATTAGAAGGAGCAATTTGCAAATTCGTCTGGAATAACAAAAAACCTAGGATAGCAAAAACTCTTCTCAAGGATAAAAGAACCTCTGGTGGAATCACCATGCCTGACCTAAAGCTTTACTACTGAGCAATTGTGATAAAAACTGCATGGTACTGGTATAGAGACAGACAAGTAGACAAATGGAATAGAATTGAAGACCCAGAAATGAACCCACACACCTATGGTCACTTGATCTTCGACAAGGGAGCTAAAACCATCCACTGGAAGAAAGACAGCATTTTCAACAATTGGTGCTGGCACAACTGGTTGTTATCGTGTAGAAGAATGCGAATTGATCCATACCTATCTCCTTGTCCTGAGGTCAAATCTAAGTGGATCAAGGAACTTCACATAAAACCAGAGACACTGAAACTTATAGAGGAGAAAGTGGGAAAAAGCCTTGAAGATATGGGCACAGGGGAAAAATTCCTGAACAGAACAGCAATGGCTTGTGCTGTAAGATCAAGAATTGACAAATGGGACCTAATGAAACTCCAAAGTTTCTTCAAGGCAAAAGACACCGTCAATAAGACAAAAAGACCACCAACAGATTGGGAAAGGATCTTTACCTATCCTAAATCAGATAGGGGACTAATATCCAACATATATAAAGAACTCAAGAAGGTGGACTTCAAAAAATCAAAAAACCTCATTAAAAAACGGGGCTCAGAACTGAACAAAGAATTCTCACCTGAGGAATACCGAATGGCAGAGAAGCACCTGAAAAAATGTTCAACATCCTTAATCATCAGGGAAATGCAAATCAAAACAACCCTGAGATTCCACCTCACACCAGTCAGAATGGCTAAGATCAAAAATTCAGGTGACAGCAGATGCTGGCGAGGATGTGGAGAAAGAGGGACACTCCTCCATTGTTGGTGGGATTGCAGGCTTGTACAACCACTCTGGAAATCAGTCTGGCGGTTCCTCAGAAAACTGGATATAGTACTACCGGAGGATCCAGCAATACCTCTCCTGGGCATATATCAAGAAGATGCCCCAACTGGTAAGAAGGACACATGCTCCACTATGTTCATAGCAGCCTTATTTATAATAACCAGAAGCTGGAAGGAACCCAGATGCCCCTCAACAGAGGAATGGATAAAGAAAATGTGGTACATCTACACAATGGAGTACTACTCAGCTATTAAAAAGAATGAATTTATGAAATTCCTAGCCAAATGGATGGACCTGGAGGGCATCATCCTGAGTGAGGTAACACATTCACAAAGGAACTCACACAATATGTACTCACTGATAAGTGGATATTAGCCCAAAACCTAGGATACCCAAGATATAAGATACAATTTCCTAAACACATGAAACTCAAGAAAAATGAAGACTGAAATGTGGACACTATGCCCATCCTTATAAGTGGGAACAAAACACCCTTGGAAGGAGGTACAGAGACAAAGTTTGGAGCTGAGATAAAAAGATGGACCATGTAGAGACTGCCATATCCGGGGATCCATCTCATAATCAGGTTCCAAATGCTGACACCATTGCATACACTAGCAAGATTATGCTGAAAGGACCCTGATATAGCTGTCTCTTGTCAGAGTATGCCTGGGCGTAGCAAACATAGAAGTGGATGCTCACAGTCGGCTATTGGATGGATCACATGGCCCCCAATGAAGGAGCTAGAGAAAGTACCCAAGAAGCTAAAGGGATCTGCAACCCTATAGGTGGAACAACATTATGAACTAACCAGTACCCTGGAGCTCTTGACTCTAGCTGCATATGTATCAAAAGATGACCTAGTCGGCCATCACTAGAAAAAGAGGCCCTTTGGACAGGCAAACTTTATATGCCCCAGTACAGGGGAATGCCAGGGCCAAAAAAGGGGAGTGGGTGGGTAGGGGAGTGGGGGTGGGTGGCTATGGGGGACTTTTGGTATAGCATTGGAAATGTAAATGAGCTAAATACCTAATAAGAAATGGAAAAAAAAGAATTCACACAATATGTACTCACTGATAAGTGGATATTAGCCCAGATACGTAGAATACCCAAGATACAAGATAACAATTTGTGAAACTCATGAAACTGAAGAAGAATGAAGACCAAAGTGTGGACACTTTGCCCCTTCTTATAATTGGGAACAAACACCCATGGAAGGAGTTACAGAGACAAAGTTTGGAGCTGAGATGACAGGACGGACCATCTAGACACTGCCATATCTGGGGATCCATCCCATAATCAGCCCCCAAACGCTGACACCATTGCATATACTAGCAAGATTTTGCTGAAAGGACCCTGATATAGCTGTCTCTTGTGAGACTATGCCGGGCCTAACAAACACAGAAGTGGATGCTCACAGTCAGCTATTGGATGGATCACAGGGCCCCCAATGGAGGAGCTAGAGAAAGTACCCAAGGAGCTAAAGGGATCTGCAACCCTATAGGTGGAACAACAATATGAACTAACCAGTACCTCCCAGAGCTCTTTTCTCTAGCTGCATATGTATCAGAAGATAGCCTAGTTGGCCATCACTGGAAAGAGAGGCCCATTGGTCTTGCAAACTTTCTATGCCTCAGTACAGGGGAACGCCAGGGCCAAGAAGTGGGACTCTCACACACACCTCCTATTCTTTACATTTAAAGTTGTCATATCCACTACCCCACCCCCAAAAATGGTGAGATTAGTGTACTGTCCTAAAACCACCAATTTCCTTCCACTAAATTGATTAATTAAATGATCACGTACCGTGTTATTTCAACCAAATGAAACTGTCTACACTTTGCCAACTTTGAACTGCTGAAAGCAATTTGGCACAGCTCATTTGAATGGCCTACTGTCACTAAAAAGAAGGAAGTAAATATACAGAAGACCATTTGGGAACAGTCCTAGTAGCAGTTTTTAAACAGAATATATACACATTGTGTGTGTGTGTATAAATATCTACAAATATAAAAATAGACAGTGATATTTTCTAAATGTCTATTTTTTGAGAGAGGGTCTCACTATGTCACCCAGGTTAGACTTGATCTTTAGGCAATCCTCCTGCATCAGTTTCCCTGGGGCTGGAGCTACAGGTATATACCATGATATTTGGTTATCTTAAAAAATGTATAAATGCATATATATATATACATATATGTGTGTGTGTGTTTATATATGTATGTGTTTATATATGTATTTGTTTATATTTATATGTATATATATATATATTCTTACATGTATGTTGTACATAAAAATTATATAACATAGAGATTTTCTGGAAGCACCCCAAGAAAACATCACTTATGACTGACTGCCTTTGAGAGGAAACCAGAGATCACTGGAAGACAGGATTTGTCTCATGGCTAGAATCCTTTCCCTGTAGTCTCTTGTATTGTTAGTATATGTGGGTTTGAATATGCTTGGCTCAGGGAGTGGCAACTATTGATGAGGTCAAGGTCAGCTGTCTTCTTATTATTCTTTTTTTTTTTTTTTGAGACGGTTTCTCTGTGTAGCCCTGGCTTTCCTGGAGCTCACTCTGTAGACCAGGTAGCCTCAAACTCAGAAATCCACCTGCCTCTGCCTCCCAAGTGCTGGGATTAAAGGCATGCACCACCATGACCTGCAGCCGACTTCTTTAGTCACTTTGCTCTTTAAGTTTTGGACAAGGTTGATCCTTAAACCTGAATCTTTGATTGGCTTGGCCAATAGCTCAAGGGGATCCTCCTGTGTCTGCCTCCCCAGCACCTGTCTTTTATCAAATGTGGTAGAGGGGTCTGAATAAGAATGACTGCCCCCACCCCTGGCCCCTCCCTACCCCCACTCCACACAAGCATGCCCCCAGTCTATGGAATGTAAACACTTGGCCCTCAGTCAGTGACATTGTTTGGGAAGGATTAGGAGTTCCTCTTTGAAGGAAGTACCTCACTGTGGGGGCAGGGTCTCGGAGTTTAAAGCTTCACACTGCTCTCAGTTGGCTCTCTCTGTTCCAAGACTTCAGTGCATCATGCTACAGCTTCCTGCTTCTACTGCTATACCTGCCTCATGCAGCCATGCCTCCCTCCCAGGAAGAACTCTTATGCTTCTGGAAGTAAAAGCTCCAAAACAATCTTCTATAAGCTCTGCTGGTCAAGGTATTTTTATCACAGCAACATAAAGGCAACAAAGACACATGAGTACTGGGGATGTGATTCAGTTCCTCCACTTGCACAGCAAGCACCTTACAGACTGAGTCCTTGCTCCTCCCCTCAAATATTTTCAAGTTCTATGAACAACACACTCACCTGTGGGCCATACACCTACTCACACTACTCGATCAGGAGCACATTTACACATCTATATGTAAGCATGTAGTATGTATAAGTGTGTGAATGCAGAACTAAATGCACTAATAGTAATCCTAACCCATCATACTTAGAGTGTCTTGATGTATCTTCAGGATGACTGAGAAAACACTGTTAGTGTGGCCTCAAAACCAACTAAGCCTTAGCCAAATCTGGAGCCTGCGCCTCTATTCAAGCCTCTCTCACCTTATACTCCTAGGGAGAAGATGAGGAAATATCTTCATTTTTCTAAGGGTGCTTCTCTTCTTACCTGGATAATTCCCAAAGACCAGGAACCCACTGTTAACTTTAGTAGCTCTACTTAAATTACTTCCTCCACAGATCTCAACTTCTCCCCTAAGAAGCAGTATGTAAGCTAAGTGCCACCATGATGGGCACCACAGCACGAGGTAGAGCCTGGACTGCCACCGTGAGAGATGGGCACCACCGCACAAGTTACAGCCTGGACTTCAGGAGGTAGGCCATGAGTCTGAGTCTTAGCAACTTAATACTTTGACATCAGATGTTTGTGCACAAAAATGTTTTCATATGAGCCAGTATAAAATGCAGATTTCCTGATATACTGATATGAATATCAGAAGTGGTATTCGAAAGCTTGATAATTAGCCATAATTGTGGCAAATGTTTGTCAGAAAGTCAAACAAAAAACCAAAAAAAAAAAAAAAAAAAACCAAACCAAAAAAAACCCTTTAATCCCAGCACTAAGGAGTCAGAGGCAGGCAGATTTCTGAGTTCAAGGCCAGCCTGGTCTACAAAGTGAGTTCCAGGACAGCCACAGGTATACAGGGAAACCCTGTCTCGAAAAACAACAACAACAACAACAAAACATAAACAAAAACAAACAAACTAAAACATTTTCTTAGATTTATTGTAGCCTTCATAAACATGCTTTATCCAAAAATTAAACAATACAATCTTTCAAGTTCATTAAGCCCACAACTTAATAGTGCCCTCTATCAAATTTTTTGTTCAATCTTACTTCCTCAGTTCAATTTAAAACATCCCTAATTTTTTTCAAACGGCATAAATCTTACTAGCCGATATTGATATTAATAGGCATGGAATTTTGACCATTGCATATAAGTATATGATGTGCCATTTTCAAACCTAACATTTTTCTCTTTAACTCACTTTTTCAGGTATGTTTGTTTGTTTGGTTTGGTTTGTGTTGTTTTTTTGGAGACAGGGTTTCTCTGTATAGCCCTGGACGTCCTGGAACTCACTTTGTAGACCAGTCCTGCCTCAAACTCAGAAATCTGCCTGCCTCTGCCTCACGAGTGCTGGGATTAAAGGCCTGTGCCAGCACTGCCCGGCTAGGGTTTTGGGTTTTTTATTTTTGTTTTGTTTTGTTTTGTTTTGTTTTGAATAAGTTTTCATAAGTTAAGAGTATAGGTAGCTTTAGTTTTCAAAAAAATCTAAATTCAGAAAAATTACAAATGCTATGAAATTCAAATCCGTCTTCATTAAATAGTAGTTCCAAGATGTCTGAGTAAACAAGGCTGAAGCAACCTTTGACTCTGGTAACTGAAGTTATCGTCATGTATATGAAAGGAGATTAAATAAAATAAAAGGTTTAAACTAAAAAGGCCTGGGACTGAGACTGCAAAGAAAACAAGCCCGGGCATGCCCTAGTCCATCTTGAAGCTAGGTCACCCGGTCATAAAGATAAGGGAAGGAATGCAGGAACTGGTTCTGACTATCTTGGCTGACTCATTGACCCTCTGGCAGCCCGGCGCCTCCTGCTCGCCCCCCTTTCTATAGACAGCA
Source organism: Mus musculus (assembly GCF_000001635.26). Lineage (NCBI taxonomy): Eukaryota > Metazoa > Chordata > Mammalia > Rodentia > Muridae > Mus > Mus musculus. The sequence goes on along the minus strand of NC_000080.6, from coordinate 3,280,161 downwards.
TAGTTAAAAGCTGAAACATTAACCAGATGCATTGACGACTCAGATAAGCCCCCGGCTTTAGAATTCTTATATGCCCTGGCCTGCACGTACTACTCTGCTGACTCATAATCATGTTGTTGATGTTTGAATGGGGCAATCACGTGTAATCGCACCAATTCTTCCTAGCCCCTAACCCCTACCCTATAAAAACCCTGACTTTTTGAGTCTCAGGGTCGATTCCTCTGTCTCCTGAGTGAGATACGTATTGACCTGGAGCCCCACCATCAAAGCTGCCTCATGCTTTTGCAACAAGGTCTCTCATGTTTTTTTGGGTGACGCTGCATCCTGAGACTTGAGTGGGGGCTCCTTCTTGGGGGGGCATCTTACATTTGCGGGCTCGTCCGGGATTTGAGGGGTCCCCAAGGACTTGAAATACCACTTGGAGTTACGTTTTGTATGTGTGTGGTATGTTTGTGCGGCCACTGAGTCTGTGCCTTGTTTTTCGGAGTCTGGTGTTCTGGCAGCTGCCATTGAGGACTGTAAGGACCCACAGGCTGCGGTGGGGGATGCCCTAAGGCCTGTAGGCTGCACCCCTGGAAGACGTTCCAAGGGAGACCCTGGAGGGAGTGCCCAGGGTAAGGAACAGTCAGGAGGATCTGGCTGTTGCCTGGCAGAGTAAAGGAGAGAGAGTGTTCTTCCTGCCAGAGAAGGAGTGGATGCGGAATCCCACTCTGTCAGAGGTAGCTTGTGGCTTGTTGTATAAGTCCAGATGTGGACAAGTTTGTTTAGATGTCTTAGTGTGTTCTGTCTCTGTCATTGTGTTGTATTTATTCTTATTCTTCACTATGGGACAGACCGTGTCTACTCCTTTATCTTTGAATAAGGACCATTGGACGGACGTTAGGGCTAGAGGACGAAATTTGTCAGTAATAGTGAAGAAAAAGCCATGGATGACTTTCTGCTCCTCGGAATGGCCTGTTTTTGGAGTAGGTTGGCCACCGGAACATTTTACTTACCCACCATAAGGGCTATGAAGGCCATTGTTTTTCAGGAAGGGCCAGGGTCGCATCCAGAACAGCACCCATACATGACAGTATGGGAGGACTTGGCATGCTACCCACCCCCGTGGGTTCACCCATTCCTCCCACCTCTCTGCCCTGGCACCAAGATCCTAGCCATCTGAGAAAATGCTGAGAAAGAGAAACCAAAACCACCGCTCGGGGGAGATGATGAACACAGCACACCAGTGATGAAACTCCTCAAGATCTATCCAGAGATTGAAGAACCCCCTGAGTGGCCCGACACCCCTTAACCCCCACCGTATGCTCCCCAGCTCCAACCTTCAGCTTCCTCGGGACCTCTGCCTCAGGCCTGGGCAGGAGGAGAGGGTCCCTCCACAGGAACAAGGAGCTGGCGAGGAGTCACCCCTGAGGGGCCTGCTGATTCAACCATGGCACTTCCACTCAGGGCTATTGGGGCTCCCCCTGCTGATCCGGATAGTCTGCAGCCCTTACAGTATTGGCCTTTTTCCTCTTCTGATCTCTATAATTGGAAAGCTAATCACCTTCCTTTTTCAGAGAACCCCGCAGGACTCATATGGTTGGTCGAATCACTAATGTATTTGCACCAGCCGACCTGGGATGACTGCCAACAGCTTCTGTAGACCTTATTCACCACAGAGGAGAGAGAAAGGATTTTCCTCGAGGCTCAGAAAAACATCCGAGATGAGGTTGGGCAGCCTGTCCAACCTCCAGCCAAGATAGTTGAAGGATTCCCGCTAACCCAGCCCCGATGGGATTACAATACAGCACAAGGTAGGGAACGACTGTCCAATTATCACCGGGCCCTAGAGGTGGGTATCAGAGGTGCTACTTGGCGGCCCATGAATCTGGCCAAGGTAGTAGAGGTTATGCAGTGAGCAACTGAGCACCCCTCAGTCTTCCTCGAAAGGCTCATGGAGGCTTACAGAAGATATATCCTATTTGATCCCACATCAGAGGGTCAAAGGGCCTGTGATTATGGCCTTCATTGGCCAGTCGGTTCCCCACATTAGAAAGAAGTTACAGCGAATTGAGGGCTTGCAGGATTATACCATAAGGGATGTAGTTAGAGCAGCAGAGAAAGTGTATCATAAGAGAGAAACAGAAGATGAAAACTTAGAGAGAGAAAAGAAAGAGAGAAAAGAGGATGAGGATAGGAGAGACAGGAGACAGGAAAAGGTTTTGACTAGGATACTGGCCACAGTAAGAGAAAGAGATAAAGGGAGAAGAGGTAGACAGTTAGGGAACCTGGGAGACAGAAGATACCAGGGACCAAGGAGACCCAGAGAAGGCAGACAGCACCTGGAGAGGAAGCAATGCGCATATTGCAAGGAAATGGGCCACTGGATGTGTGACTGTCTGAAAAAGAAGCAAGAGGTGAAGGTGCTTTCTCTTGGAGAAGATGAAGACTCAGAGAAACAGGGCTCGGCCCCCCTCCCCAAGCCTAGGGTAACTTTAGAAGTTGAGGGGACCCCTGTGGACTTTCTAGTCGACACTGGGGCAGAATTTTCAGTACTCAAGACACCACTAGGAAAAGTGAAGAAAAACGAAAAAACCTTGGTGATCGGGACCATGGGACAAAAATCGTATCCATGGACCACATCCTGAATAGTAGACATAGGGCAAAATCAAGTAACTCATTCGTTTCTAGTCATTCCAGCGTGTCCTATGCCCTTATTGGGGAGAGACTTACTAACCAAGTTAAAAGCACAAATAACTTTTACCTCTCATCGACCAGAGGTATCCTGGGGAATGAAAGCACCCCAGACTCTAGAGCTAACTTTACAACTAGGAAAAGAATATCGACTCTACCAAAGTAAAGTGAAGCCCCCTGAGGGATTAAAGGACTGGTTGAATCGATACCCTAAGGTGTGGGCAGAGACAGGAGGAATGGGCATGGCAAAACAGGTTCCTCTTGTGGTGATTGAACTTAAGTCCGGGGCCACCCCTATAGGGGTCTGACAATATCCCATGAGCAAAGAAGCTCAAGAGGGTATACACCCCCAAATCAACAAACTGCTCCAACAAGGGATTTTGGTCCCATGCAAATCCCCTTGGAACACTCCTCTACTTCCTGTAAAAAAAAAACTAGGGACCTGTGACCTGTGATCCAGTTCAGGATCTTAGAGAAGTCAACAAGAGGGTTCAAGACATACACCCCATGGTGCCAAATCCTTATAACCTCCTCAGCACCTTGTCACCTGGTTGGACGTGGTACACAGTCCTAGATCTCAAAGACGCTTTCTTCTGTTTGAGGTTACATCCCAACAGCCAGCCTTTGTTCGCTTTTGAATGGCGAGATTCTGAGAGTGGACAAGCTGGACAGCTCACATGGACGAGGTTGCCTCAGGGATTCAAGAACTCGCCCACCTTGTTGGATGAAGCACTACACCGAGACCTTGCCCCCTTCCGAGCCAGTAACCCACAGGTGACTCTTCTGCAGTATGTAGATGACCTCCTACTAGCTGCAGAAACATGTGAGGACTGTGAAACTGGGACTCAAAACCTCCTGGTCGAGCTAGGTTAGCTGGGGTATCGGGTCTCTGCTAAAAAGGCTCAGTTATGCCGGACAGAAGTGACCTACTTAGGATATGTTCTGAGAGATGGACAACAGTGGCTCACAGAAGCCAGAAAACAAGCCGTTATGCAGATCCTGGCCCCAACCACTGCTAGCCAGGTAAGAGAGTTCCTGGGGACTGCTAGGTTTTATAGACTCTGGATTCCCAAATTTGCCACTCTGGCAGCCCCATTGTACCCATTAACCAAAGAAAAAGGAGAGTTCATCTGGACCAGAGAACATCAGCTAGTCTTTCAAACTCTCAAAAAGGCGCTACTGCAGGCTCCAGCATTGGCCCTGCCAGATGTGAGCAAGCCTTTTACCTTATACATTGATGAAAGAAATGGGGTGGCAAGGGGAGTCCTTACCCAGCTTTTGGGGCCATGGAAGCACCCAGTAGCCTACTTATCAAAGAAGCTGGACCCTGTGGCCAGCGGATGGCCCTCCTGCCTGCAAGTGATAGCAGCCACGGCTGTGCTAGTAAGAGATGCTTACAAACTGACTATGGGCCAGAATGTTACCATAGTGGCCCCGCACTCTCTTGAGAGCATTGTCAGGTAACCACTGGACCGCTGGATGACTAACGCCAGAATGACGCACTACCAGAGCCTATTGCTGACAGAGCAAGTAAGTTTTGCACCCCCAGCCAATCTCAACCCTGCTACTTTACTACCTGAGGTTGACGAGGCCCCTGCACATAAGTGTGAGGAAATACTGGCAGAAGAGACTGGAATCTGGCCAGACTTCACAGACCAACATTGGCCAGGGGAGATGACCTGGTTCACTGATGGAAGCAGCTTCGTGGTAGAAGGTAAGCGGAGGGCTGGGGCAGCATTAGTGGATTAGTGGAAAGTCTGTCATATGGGCCAGCAGCCTGCCGGAGGGTACATCAGCTCAAAAAGTGGAACTTATCTCACTAATTCAAGCCTTAAGGCTGGCATAAGGAAGGACTCTTAATGTCTATACCGTCAGCCGGTATGCTTTTGCCACGGCCCATGTTCACAAAGCAATATACCAACATCATGGACTGCTAACGTCTGCCAGCAAGGATATCAAAAATAAAGAAGAAATTCTCAGCTTATTAGAAGCTGTCCATCTGTTCCATAGAGTGGCAATTATCCATTGCCCAGGACACCAGAAGGGAACGGGGCCCGCTGAAAAGGGAAACCAAATGGCAGACCAAGAAGCCAAAAAAGCAGCCCAAGGGCAAATGACTCTGGTGGCAAGAACCCAACAGCCCGCCAACAAGGAAATAACTAAAAGAGCCCTCAGAGATGAAGAGGGGCGAGATTACTTAGATAACATACACCATCTGACTCATTTAGGAACTAAAAAATTAATAAAATTGGATAGTGAGTCCCCCTATTACATTCCTGGATTAAAAAGAATTGTAGAAGAGATAGTAAAAAACTGCCATGCTTGTGCACTTACCAACGCTGGGTCTAGCAGGCTCCAGGAAGGAAAACGACTGTGACGAGACAGGCCTAGAGCCTACTGGGAAACCCGACTTCACTGAGGTGAAACCGGCTAAGTATGGAAATAAATATCTCTTAGTTTTCATAGACACCTTCTCAGGATGGGTCAAGGGGTTCCCCACCAAAAAGGAAACAGCTATTGTAGTGGTCAAGAAGATACTTGAAGAAATCCTTCTCCGCTTTGGGATACCTAAGGTCATGGGGTCAGACAACGGACCTGCCTTTGTCTCCCAGGTAAGTCAGGGATTGGCCAGACAACTGGGGACTAATTGGAAATTACATTGTGCATACAGACCCCAGAGTTCAGGACAGGTAGAAAGGATGAATAGGACGCTAAAAGAGACTCTAACTAAAATAGCCTTGGAGACCGGCGGAAGTGATTGGACAGCTGTTCTCCCTTATTTCTTGTTCAGGTTTTGAAATACCCCTGGACCCCTTGGCTTAACCCCTTTTGAATTAATGTATGGGGCGCCCCCGCCCATTTTTATGACCGTAGGGGATAAGAATCACCTGAATGTGTCTTTCTCTCCTTCTTCTAGTCTTTTGGCTCGATTAAAAGCTCTCGAAATAGTAAGAAAAGAGGTCTGGGAACAGCTAAAAGAAAACTATGTTGCTGGTGACACAGGTGCCGCACCAGTTTGAAGTAGGAGACACAGTCCTGGTGAGGAAACAGCGAGCAGGGAACCTAGAGCAGAGGTGGAAGGGGCCCTTCTTGGCCCCTTCTGACAACGCCCACCTCGGTCAAAGTGGAAGCAATCCCCACTTGGATCCACGTGTCCCATGTCAAGAGAGCACCCCCTGGAGTCAGCCATGATGAGTGGACTTTGGAGAAGACTACTAACCCTCTTAAGTTGCGCCTGCTTCGTAGGAGCGATCCCAAAGGACTTCAACCCCTACAGTCCTGTTCAACAAACGTGGGAGGTATTCAATGAGGGGGGTAGGGCTGTATGGACAATCGCCGAGGTACACCCCCTGTGGACTTGGTGGCCTAATCTTTGCCCTGACATCTGTAAGTTGGCTATAGGAGCCCCTCCTGGATGGGACCTTTAGGGGTACTCTGACATTAAGAGGGCACCTTTTAAACCCCCTCCGTACATAGAAAAACATTCGAGAGACCCATGGGGTGGTTGCTCTAACCAAAGGAATAGAAGCATGCTTCAAACCCATCCCTTCTATGTCTGCCCCAGGCCCCACCAAAGTCAGTCCCTCAATCCAACATGTTGAGGTAAGACTGACTTCTTTTGCAAGAGCTGGGTTTACAAGATTTCAGGTACAGCCCGCTGGAAGCCCTCCTCGAGCTGCGACTATATTAGAGTAACAGCCAATTATTCCTTAGTGTCTTACGTACCTGAAGGATTTCACCTAGATGAGTATACTGACTGGTGCCATCTGCTCCGTGTCACCTTCACTGAACCAGGGAAAAGAGCTCTGGGATGGACAAAAGGGTATACCTGGGGTTTTAGGATTTACAAGGAAAGATATGATGAGGGATTATTGTTCACTAACAGATTAAAATAGAGACCCCCTACAATCCTTTAGGCCCCCCAACCAAGTTCACACCCCTTACCTATACCATTACTCAGCCTACTCCGGTGATTGCGGACCCCCTTAATATGGTCGCTCTCACCCAACCTCCCACTCTTCAAGTACCTCTAACTATTACCTCCACAATCACTTCAACAAGACAGAGGATGTTTAACCTAGTGAGAGGAGCCTTTTATGCCCTTAATAGAACTGAACCAAGCGCTACTGAGGACTGCTGGCTATGCCTGTCCTCAGGTCCTCCTTATTATGAAGGAATTGCCTTCAATGGAGATTTCAACAGAACCAATAGCCATACTTCCTGCTCTTGGGGAACAGGACAAAAACTGACCCTGACTGAAGTATCCGGGAGGAGTCCAGGTCTCTGTATAGGCACCCCACCTTCCACCCACAAACACCTATGCGGACAAATTCAATCAGTGTCCAGGACAGAAGCTAATTACTATCTTGTACCTTCCCTGGTTGGCTGGTGGACTTGCAATACAGGACTTACTCCCTGTGTATCAACTAAGGTTTTTAATTCATCTCATGATTTTTGTGTCATGATCCAGCTGTTACCCTGCGTATATTATCACCCTGCATCCAGTTTAGAAGAAAGCTATGCTGGCCGGCGGTCAAAAAGAACCAATTACTTTAACCCTGGCTGTATTCATGGGAATAGGTATGGCAGTAGGAGTGGGGACGGGAGTGTCAGCTTTGATAGAAGGAAGACAAGGAATTCAGTCTTTGAGGGATGCTGTCAATGAAGACCTAGCAGCAATAGAGAAGTCCATTGACCCTTTAGAAAAATCTTCGACTTCCCTGTCTGAGGAAGTTTTGCAGAACAGGAGAGGCCTTGATTTGTTGTTCCTAAAGGAAGGAGGACTGTGTGCTGCCCTTAAAGAAGAGTGCTGCTTCTATGCAGATCATACAGGAATACTTAGAGATTTTATGCAGAAACAGAGAGAAAGATTAAAGCGAAGGAAACAGGAACGGGATGCTCAACGGGGTGTGGTTTGAGTCACAACCATCTTGGATAATTTCTTTGATTTCTGCTGTAGCCGGACCAGTCCTTATGATATGCTTAGCTTTAGTTTTCGGCCCTTGTATAATAAATAGAGGAATGGCTTTCATCCAGAGTAGAATTGATACAGTAAAACTCATGGTTCTTCAAAGGCAATATCAACCTATATTTCAGGTAGATAAAGAGTTAGGGGACACCAATCTCTAAAATTCTATGATTAGAATTAGTCTAAACAGAAGAAGAGGGAAATGAAAGGAAATTAAACAAATAAAAAGTTTAAACTAAAAACGTCTGGGACTGAGACTGCAAAGAAAACAAGCCCGGGCATGCCCGAGTCCATCTTGAAGCTAGGTCACCGGGTCATAAAGATAAGGGAAGGAATGCAGGAACTGGTTCTGACTATCTTGGCTGACTCATTGACCCTCTGGCAGCCCGGCGCCTCCTGCTCGCTCCCCTTTCTATAGACAGCATAGTCAAAAGCTGAAACATTAACCAGATGCGTTGTCTACTCAGATAAGCCCCCGGCTTTAGAATTCTTATATGCCCAGGCCTGCACATACTACTCTGCTGACTCATAATCATGTTGCTGATGTTTGAATGGGGCCAATCGTGTGTAACCTCGTCAATTCTGCCTAGCCCCTAAACCCTACCCTATAAAAACCCCAGTTTTTGAGTCTCGGGGTCTATTCCTCTGTCTCCTGTGTGAGATACGTATCGACCCAGAGCTCCGCCATTAAAGCTGCCTCGTGCTTTTGCAACAAGAAGGTCCCTTGTGTTTCTTTGGGTGACCCCACATCCCAAGACTTGAGTGGGAGGGCTCCTTCTTGGGGTCCTACATATACATCTACTGCATTTTAGATGCCAGCACACGCTCAAACAAACACTAATCCAAACTGTTTCCATGTAAGACTCCCATAAGCCTTAGGCAGCTAATTGTCATGAAATGACTGTAGATGAATTGCTTTGGCAAATCTGTTACTAGAAGGAGCATCCACTAATTTAATCATTTCCCTCCTCAAAATCTTGCTTTAACTCCTCCAGTAACAACAGCCTAGGTGTTGAAGACTTCTAAACTAAGAAGAACGTTAGAATATCTAAGTCCCTTATCATCCAGTAGCCTCTGCATTCATTATTGAAGGAAAGCTCAACTTTGAGACTAATCAGCACAAAATTGCCACAAAAGCACTACCACACCCTGAAATACCCTAAAGAAATTAACTTGTGATGAACCACCATGGATGTCTGAGCCCTGCACTTTGAAGGAACCTTCAAAACAGAAGCCTGGGCAGCCTGTGGGCACAGCACACCAGAGAAACTGACTGAGAGGCTCAAGCTGCTCAGCTTGCTGTGGGTGGGAAAGCATAGTGGCTGGCAGAATACAGCTTCCAGCAGGGCTTCCATAGCATGCAGCTCATGGGTGAACAATCAAACTCCCTTTAAGTTTCCTAGGTGGGAACTCGCCACCAGGCTTTAACCGTGCTCCAAGACGCTTGCTATGATGGCTAGACAAGTGTTCCAGAACACACCCTAGATATGTCTTCAACCAACCTCAGGAATCCCTAGAGCACCTTCCTGTCCCCTGCGTGAGGCCACGCCCCATCCAGGCCACGCCCCCGCGCCCATTCCCCAATACCAGTTGCAGGGATCTCCCAGAGCTTTCACTCTGCCCACAGCCCTCTCACAGGTGCCCGGCCGAGCCTTACCTTGGTCCCCATCTGTCCAGAGGTGGACACTTTATGGACCAGCTTCTGGGGCCCCTCCTGCTCTGATTCACTGTTGGACGAATCCTCTCCTGGTCCTGCAGCAGTAGGGGAAACCGCACTGGCCCCAGTGACAGCTCCTCCAGTGAAGCCCTGAGGGTGGTGCTGGCTTCTGGTCCAGGCATCCTCTCTGATTCCTGCAGGGACACAGCAGCGCCCCGAGGGGCTGTAGTCAGCTGCTGGGCTCTGGCCGAAAGTCTGAGCCCTGCACCTGGCTAGCACCATCTTCCCTTATCCCCTCCATGCAGCAACCTGGACCCGGGACTCTGGATCACAAGTCGCCCCTGCCTATATCTCTTTGGTCCTCTGCACACTTCACACCTGAGCACCCAGCCTTGGGATGTTCTGTGGTTGCTGACCCAGGATATGACCAGCACCGGAATGAGAGGATGGAAATCGAGATAAGCCTCGAAGGACCTCCCTCTTACTCCTCCTAGGGTCTGGAGGGCTCAGAGGGAATGGAGAGTAGAGATAGGGAGGGGCATGAAGCAGCAGGTCAGGCAGTGGAGATTCTCCTCCCCTTGTTCTAGGCAGCAGGAGTGAGGAGAAGGCTCCTGAGGGAAATGGGGACATAGAGCTATCTCCTATGTTCTGGGGTGCACTCTGGACCCTGAATCCCTTCACATACTTGGACCACGAGGTTCAATTCCAGCTAAGTAAAAGTTCCCTCTGCACAGGAGAAGAACTGGGTCTTACTGACCCTCAATCAGCACCACTGCTAGGAACTTACCTCCCACCTCTGCCTGGGGGTTCTGGTCCATTATGCCACCTCTACAGTGCTGTTTAGCTTCGGGCCCACCCCCATCTGGCGATTTGGTAGAGAAGAGCATTTTCTGGGAGGTTCAGCTCTGCTCTGAGAGCTTTTGGTTCAGAAAGAGTGATTCTAAAGCGCCCATCCAGAATGCCTGGAAGAATGCACCGAACTACGTGAACAAAGTATAAAGTAAAGAATATATATACACACACCCACAGGAGAGAACACCACTCCCTGGTGCAGACTAAAGTCTGAGGAAAGAGAATCCACAGGCTGGAGCCTCAGCTCCCAGGCCTCCCTGGCCAGCTGCTTCAGCACAGCCACAGGGAAGAGCTACCTTGCAGCAGCAGTGCACAATGCACATTCGACCTCAAAATCCTACACAGGTGGGGGAAGAGGGGCTGAGGGAGAGGGTAGGAAAAGGACAGGCTTCCTGCTGCCCACCTTAGAAACCTTCACAGTGCTGTTAGTGATTTTCCAATGGTGAATTCTCTACCGACTTGGTGGGGGGGTTCTCAGTAGAGCAATCCTTTTAGCACAGAGACAGCCTCTCTTGTGTGTCAGTTATTCCCTTTAGCGAGGGAAAACACGGGGTGAAATGGACTTCAAAAGTCCTTCTGGCCCTATAATATGAAATTCTGTAACTACTAGTACACACTGCCGAGAACTTTCTAAGAAACAATAGCATCAAATGGCCTTGGTCGGAGATCCAGATCAGTGCCTAGAGTACAGAAAGCCTATACACGGCCAAAACCAAAATAATGTCCTTTTAGTGACCTTTGTCTTAGTCTGACTATTTGGTCACAGACAAGTCAAGACAAAGACCCCTAGTAAAAGGCCTAACACAGTTCAGACTTTTCCTTTTAATGTAAAGAAGACAGAGGGCACAAGCTGGGACCAAAATGTGATTATGATTCTAATGTTCTCTTCCCCACACTCTATATAGTGAAAGGTCACTTTGGCAGCTATCCTGTATTTCAACCTACACATTAAACTTTCAGGTTTTATATAGCAACATTTCCCAGAATCCAGTCAAGGGTGACTGAAGTGAAAGGTGGTCTAAGGCCCATGCCTATTTGGGGAAGAGGACGGGTTTTATTTCTTACTCTTTGAAAGGATGCTGATTGCTTAAAGACACATTGCACACCTTCACATCCAGGAGCCAGGCAATTAATTTCTCAAAGTGCAGGCATCTGTTACTTATAAAAACATAGCCTTGCAGGCTGCTCTGAACAACACAGAATTCAGTAGCCAGCTCCTAAGGCCTGTAGCTTTGAAAAGCAAAGCCAGTCTAAGCTGGTTCCTGCTAAGTAAATGACTGCAACTCAACAGCATCTGCAGCTGTAGAGGAAACCCAGGATGACTGAAAATACTGTGTAGGCAAAGAAAGGAAAGCTGCCTCATTTCCCACTAAAGGCAGCTCAGGGGAAAAGCCTGGTGGAAGCCCATTGCTTCTGAGAAACTTTCAAGGAATCCCCAATTTAAAATAGTATCTGACCTACTAACTGCTTCTCCTAGTTAAAAGTGTTCACAATGGTTCTCTGACCTAAGGGACATCCACTTGTCTTTTCTTTGTTCAGTTTGTTTCTTTGTTTTGAGGGAGTCCCCTAGCACACCTCAGGCCCAATCTGACTTAGCATTTATGGCAGGTCTCCAGCATCAAACTCTATTTCTCAATATGGCTACTACAATTTCAAATACATGGCATATTGTCTCATTTGGTTTATAAAAAGTTGCTTGACTTTCTTTAGTGTTTTAGATTTTCAAATAATTTCTCCCCTGCTGCTCATGAAATCCCTTTTATTACTGTTACTTTGAGATCTTCATTGGTGAGCTATTGTAGTGCACAACTTTGGTTACAGAATTCCAGAGGCAGAGGCCAGCAGACCTTTGAAATGTGAAGCCAGCCTGGGCTATACAATGAAACTTCTATGTAGAACATATCAATAATCTTGTTGAAAGCTTGCATGTTGGAGTTTAAGGTATGAGTGCTGCCAAGAGCTGGAAGCCAGTCTGGGCTACATTGTAACAGGCCCGCAAGAGCTACACAGCAAATTCTTGTTTCAAACAAACAAACAAAAGCAAGAAAGAGTCTTGGCCATACAGTCTATAGATGCTACAGTCAGGGTTAAATAGAAAGGAGTAAAGCTGACCTCTCCAGTCAGTTTTCTACTTAATAAGGTACCATACCACCACCCCCAAAGTACAAGAGACATGAGCCAAAGCTGATTAAATCTTTATGAACACTCTATTACTACTTACAGTTATTCTGAACTAATCAATTGCTCACAAGCAGAATCATGAGACACTTAAAGTGTCTAATCCCATGTTCTAAGGTTTTACCTTCAATTGTGATAGAACTTAAGAGTTATGTGTCATATCTTGAAAACCATGAGTGGGTACTTGAGAAGCCATGGTGCAGGGCTCATGTTCCTGATCAGTCCAGAAGCAAAGGACTACAGATGGAACCAGCACAGACTGGAAGGCTGCCCTGGCAGCAATATGGAACCGATTCCGCAATCACTATGTGTTCCGTAGTCAGAACTTAACATTCAAAAAGTTTGCCCTGGGTCAATTTTCTTAGTTGTTACGCCGATAACAAAACAATCCGTGAGCAACAGTGCTGTCGATTACAGGAACTTCTGTGGTCCTAGCCCACAAGGGCAAAGACTCACCATCCAGGCAGAAAGGGGAACTGTACAACCTCTAGCTTGTATTGTGGCCTTTTTGCTTCGAAACACTTCTCTTTCTAAGTGTCCATTAATTCTGGACTATTAACTGGTATACTGCCATCAGCTAATGCCAACAGGTATAGAACCATTTGAAAATAAAAACCAATTTTAGGCAATGAAGTATAGTCAAGCCTCTCTCCACTTAAGATATTTTGTAAATCCTCCCACATTTTTAAACTGAGTGAGAATTGTAACTACCTATCTGCTAACCACTCCCACCCACCATTAAGGACTGCTTTGCTAAATATCTTCCAATGGCTCATTCTCAACAGCAAAACACTTTGATTCTCCTCACTTGTTTACTTTAATGATGCTAGGGCAAGCCTTGCACTGACATATGCTCTGTCCCAGATCTACATTCCAGCCCCCATTTTTTTCTACTCTTTCTCTTGATACAGAGTCTCAATATGTAGCTTATGCTGGCTCCCCAATCTGGGCCCTCTTTCCTCACCTAGTTGTTGTGAATACAGGTGTGCAGCACCACACCCAATTCCCCAAATACTTTTTGGGCTAAAATTTAAATTATGACTATATTCACTAACACTGGAATATATTCCAAAGCTAGCACCAAAGAAAACCAAGAAACTTACTATGCTAGCAAGTATCTTCTTTAGGCTCAAGACTTAGCCAGAATAATGCTAAATAAACTAATATGTATCCAAATTTAGCTAATTAACTTAATTTCACTCCCTCACAGAGAGAATGGCAGGAAGTCCCAGAAAATCCCTTTTCTCCACATGAATCTCCAAGGAATCTTTTGTTTTTCTCTCTGAATAGGAGAAATCAGGCCATCAAGGTTTAGGCTCCATCAGGAGAGAGAGGGAGAGAGAAGAGGAAGGGGGAGAGGGGAGAAGGGAGAGTGGGGAGGAGAGAAGGGAGAGGGCAGAGGAGAGAGGGGAGAGAGAGAAGCATAGTATGCCTTGGTTGAGTGGTGAAACAAAAAACATCTATGAGTATTTTAACCTATATGTCTTTGACACTGCAGACCTATTGCATAGGAAGTCTTTCCATCCAGAAAATAAGCATCAGAGAGATAGTCAGCTGTCCTTTCAAAATAGGACAAGAGAAATATACTCTTCTCCATTTTGGCCAGAATAAACCTGGTAATATGCAAGGCTTCTCTCTCTTCTAGGGGTGATGATCAGAATGGTCTCAAGCAACTCCAGAATTTCCACACCAAAGCAGAAGGCTTATGAACTCCAGGACCAAAAAGTCCAGCCAAGCAGCTATTGAAGCTAAAACTAAAGGCAGATTCATCAGTGCAGCCAAATCCCCAATGAAGCATTAAGTATAAGGTCGACAGGGAGCCTTTAAATTGTACCCAGATTCTGTGCCATTTCAAAGACTTTGGCATTTGTGCTAGGAAAGGGGACAGATTCTTCTTAGGTATGACACAGAAAGCTAAAACTAGTGATATTTTAGGTACTCACAGCCATGAAAATGTGCCAAGCATGCACAAGTCAAGTTCTGTCAGCATCTTAGCATGCTGGGTGATGAGGAAACCCTACATCTCTGTTAAAGATTAGGACAGGGATAGAATTGTCTTCGGTGTATAAACATTCTTAATATGCCATTTTCAGGTAAATAATCCCTGTTTCACTCCTGCGCTCAGACTTCATGAAATTCATTTTCACATTAAATTTTTAAAAAGAGATCAAATTAGAAGAATTAGTTTGGGGTGGAAAGGGGATGAGCAGGCCTGGGAAATGCATGAGAGTGTACCAAAAGGTGAGTGTAACACAAGCACACCATAAACCTACATGAAAGTGTCCTAATGGAATCCATAGTATTCACAGTTAGAAAATCTAAATGAAAGCATTTATTAAAAAAAATATATCAATGGTCATGATAAAGAGCACCCAAGATTAAATTCTGGCCTCCAAATACATTCATGGGCAACAACAAAAATAACCATGCACACACATACACAAATAAAGATAAAACCCATAAGGCAGGTGTAGTAAAATGTCATATAAATCCAATAAATGACAACAAACAAATATCCACAGACCAGAGGGAACTTACATCTTCCTCCACCTTCAGGGCTCTCGCCATGACACAGAGCCTTGTTTATGTGTTTGTCTGTGTGGATGTATGTTTCCTATGTGGGATATCCATGAAGGTCAGAAGAGGGATCAGATTGCCAGACCTGGAGTTACTAAATATTGTGTACTATTTCTACTTGGGTGCTAGAAAAGAACCTGGCCTCAGAGAATAGCACTAGGCACTCTTTACTGCTAAGCTCTCTCCATAGCCCACAAAGTGTTGATACAATAAAAATTTAGGTTCTGCTTACTTATTCATAAATACCAGATTGTTTTCACTGAAAGCATAATCATTTCCCTCACTAAAGATTTATGTTCAACTCATGGCAACAGATAGTGCATGGAGAAAATCCTGGATTGTCTGGAGAATGGAAGCCAGGACTGCTGAGAATGCTCTCCACCTGCACATGGAATATGACTGTGCATTTTTATTTTCTGGTTGTGAGATAAAACTCAGGACTTTGTGTGAGTGAAACAATTATCACACAGTACATGCCAGGTCTGTAAGCCCTTTTTATCACCAGCGTTACAAGGTACACAGCATGATGGGCCTGACTGTCCTTTGGGAAACACGCACAATGGCACTTGAAAATGGCTTACAGAATTTTCAAGGATTAGACGGGATCAACTAGGCAAAGGCAGTTCAAACAGGTAGTTCTCAGTCTGATAACCCTACCAATCTCAGTGTCTGCTCACCCTTCACAAAGAACTGGACTGTGAGAAACAAGTGTAACTAGTTCCACTTTTCCAGAAAAACAAATAAACAAACAAACAAACACACAAACACCCCTTTCCTCTGGCAAGATAACCAAATGATTTTGAAAGATGCCCATTGTCATAACAGGGCTCATTTTGTTCTCCAGGCTCCTTTACAAATACCGCTTAAAATAATTATAAAGAGAAATTTACAGAAAGGTCTACTCAAATTGTCTGCTTCTTTCTGATTAAATGGCTTACTTCCTAGGTATTAAATTTTATCTGGCTAAAACAGATGCATATTTTTCTCTGTCTCACTTCTTTACACATCTCAATGTCCCTCCATGGATGTCAAGGTTAACTGCAGTGGATTCCGGGAACCTTAAAATTCAGCCACCATACTTTACTCATTCTCCTACAGCCAGGGGGAAGACAGTGACCTAAATATTAGCCTTACAGGCTCCCCATCATCCTGTACCTCAACATGAATCAATAGTTTGATTGATTCCACTAAAAAAAATGGGGAATGTAATAGAAAAAATTAGCTCCATGTAAAAATGAGTTTCAGATCAAGTTGGTATGCAAAAAAAATTATAAGTTAAAGAAAACGCAGAAAAGAAAGTAGAAAATGAATGCAAAGCAAAAGAAAGGGAGTCAGCAAAACCTTGTGCTTAGGCTAAGGATTTTTCACCATAGGATGTTTCTACCAGGGCACTAAGCTTAATTCATGAGCAGTTGAGTCTTGACAGCTATTTAATGAGGTGGTTGATGTCAGAGCTACCTGGCTCATTTCCCAAAATTGTTTTCCTTTCCCATTATTGTGTATTTGTTAATATAAAATATTAACCAGACATTCATTCTGCTTCTGTAATTTCATTTATCTGATGATTTTTCAGAAAAAAAAATACAGTGCCTCATAGAGCAGAAATTCTTGAGTTGAGGCTGTTGTGGTGTGTTCCTTTAATAACCCAAGTCCATGTTTTCTTTTGTAAAGCACCTAAGACTTGCAGAGAATAATTGGGACTCAGCCACAATCACTAAGTTTTTCCCATGGTATACAACAACTTCCTCAGTTATTTTTTCTTGAACCACAATATCTTAGGAACTGGAAGAGGCATTATGCACAGTTAAGAGCAAATCTAGAAGAGCTAGGAGACTGAGCTCAAGAAAGCCAAAAGGAATCTTGAACAGCCCCAAAATAAAAAGGCCCAAGTAATCCTAAAATGGATTAGTGGGGAATCAAAATATAGGATTTCAGCTCCTGGCATTAATTCCAGCCTTGCTTGTTGCAGCCTTTTGATGCAAAGGGATAGAAGATCCTCCCAGGTCCTGATGGCTCCAGAGGACCCTATAGCAGGGGCGACCACAAGAGGGAAGGCAAGGTTTTATTATTGTTCCCAGGGATCCTCAGAATAGAAGTAAGAATTCTTGTATAAGCATCAGTTCCTCCTATGTATAGGATGAGTAAGGTGTCACCCATGCCATAGAGATGGAGAAGTGGCTTTAACTAGATACTTGCTAACTCACCATACGCTACAAAGAAAAAGGGAGACCAGAGAGGTGACCTCTGGTCAAAGACTTGTCTACCTCTTGCTAAACTGTTGAGCCCAAGATACCCTTCAGGTAGCAGATGAACTGTCTTCTCCAGGGCAGCATGAAGGTCCTGGAAGTGGTCCTGCTACATGCCCAGGAGACAGTAGAGCAATATCTCTGCTTTGGTGCCTACTACCTCCTGTTCCTGCTGTGACTGCTCACAGAAGCTCAATAGTATGGTGTACTGCAGCACCCTGTTCATGGCCTTTACCTGTGTCGTGGCATGGGCAAGGCTCTGTAAATACTATATGAGCCATTCCTGGCTCTGTGGCTCCCTGTTGGTGTCATTTGCCCTCTCTGTATATGGCCAGATAGCATCAGGGCTTAGTGAGAGCAGCAGAGTGACACAGACTGAATTGGGCCTTCAGGCTAGGGATCTGTAAATAGGAAGGCTATGCGATTGATAGGCTGGAACTAACCTCCTGCATCACTGGTAATAAGGCATGATCATGGAATGCCTCTCCCTCTGCTTCTTCTTTCTGGCAAAACCAAGTTAGCTGAGGTTGTAACCATACTTGAAGAGAAGAGACAAAAATGGAGAAGGCAGAGGTGGTGACCACTCCATCCTAGGTCCTGCCACAGATGGGCTTGACCCCTCCTGCTCCACTTCCAGTTGACTATCCCACTTCAAACTTCTATTTCAGTTGGGATTGGAGGAGGGTAAAGTCACTGAAGCCCAACAGTTCCCAGAATTCTGACACGGAGGCATGTGCCTATGAGATCTTCTTTTCAGGCATCCATCCTTCCTGGCCCACCTTCAGTACTGAGGAATTACAGCAGAAAACATGAAGAATTGGTGCTTGCTGACTTGCCTGGTAGGTTCATCTTCAGATCTTATCCTCATACCACCCATGACCATTTGCTCAGGTAATGGTAACTCCCACAGTCTCCTGGGTGCTCCTACCCAGTTATCAACGAGACATGACTGTATCACAGGTATGCCCAAAGGCCAACTTTGTAAAAGACAGTTACTCCACTGAGACACTTGATTTCAGGTGATACCATACAAACAACAGGTTTAGACAATGGAGGTGACTGCTATCATGGAACCGTAGCTTTACACAGACTGCCTGGCTTTCCCCTCTCCCTTACACCTCGATAACTTCTGTCTGGCTGACCAGTACTTATCCTGACAGCAACCACAGATCCGAAGTCATCACTCAGATTCTCATCTTATGTCTTCTTAGGAATAATAGACATCCTGATGATGATGGGATGGACAAAATGGGAAAGGGAAGGAAAAGTGACATTGGACACTGATTTGGTTTGTGATGAGAAATAACTAAGTTCCATGAAAAACAAGTATAGATACAGATACAGAAGAGAAACATAGTCTCTGAATAACAGTCAAAGGAGAGTGAAGAGAATTAGTTTGTGTTCCTAGAAATCTTCTGAATAATCCAGTGAGGCAGCATGGTTGGTGAGATTGTCTCACATTCTGTGCAGTGGTGCATAGTACTTTTGTTCAGTCCTTTATAAGATGCTTTTAGTGTCACTGGAAACTAGCTGACAGAAACTGGGAACATATTTAGTGCTTTAGTGTTGATTTTAACAATGACCTTGGCAGAAACTCCTTTCTGTCAGTATTAGAGATTTAGATATGTGAGGTTGAGGAGTTCCCCAGTTAAAGAATTTCTTTTTTTTATTAGATAATTTCTTTACTTACATTTCAAATGTTATCCACTTTCCTCATTTCCCCTCCAAAAACCCCCTATCCCATCCCCTCTCCCCTTGCTCACCAACTTGACTACTCCCAATTTTCTGTCCTGGCATTCCTCTACACTGGGACATCAAGACTACACAAGACCAAGGGCCTTCTTCCCATTGATGTCTGACAAAGGCATCCCCTGCTACATATGTGGCTGCAACCATGGGTCCCTCCAAGTGTACTCTTTGGTTGGTAATTTAGTCCCTGGGAGCTCTGGGGGAACTGGATGGTTCATATTGTTGTACCTCCAGTGGAGCTGCAAACCGATTCAGCTCCTTGGGTCCTTTCTCTAGCTCCTCCATTGGAGACCCTGTGCTCAGGCCAGTGTTTGGCTGAGAGCATCCACCTCTGCATTTATCAGGAGTCTCTCAGGAGACAGCTATATGAGGTTCCTGTCAGCAAGCACTTGTTCGCAACCACAATAGTGTCTGGGTTTGTTGATTGTATATGGAATGGATGCCCAGGTGGGGCAGTCTGTGAATGGCATTTCCTTCAGTCTCTGCTTCACAGTTTGTCTCTGACTGTCCTCCCATGGGGATTTTGTTCCTGCTTCTAAGGAGGACCGAAGGTTCCACACTTAAATCGTCCTTCTTGAGCTTCATGTTGTCTGTGAATTATATCTTAGATATTCCGAGCTTCTGGGCTAATATCCACTTATCAGTGAGTACATACCATGTGTGTTCTTTTGTAATTGGGTTACCTCACTCAGGATGATATTTTCTAGTTCCATCCATTTGCCTAAGAATTTAATGAAGTCAATGTTTTTAATAACTGAGTAGTACTCCATTGTGTAAATGTACCACATTTTCTGTATCCATTTCTCTGTTGAGGGACATCTGGGTTCTTTCCAGCTTCTGTCTACTATAAATAAGGCTGCTATGAACATAGAAGAGCATGTGTCCTTATTACATGCTGGAGCATATTTTGGGACTATGACCAGGAGTGGTATTGCTGGGTCCTCAGGTAGTACTATGTCCAATTTTCTGAGGAACAGCCAAACTGATTTCCAGAGTCATTGTACTAGTTTGCAATCCCACCAGTAATGGAGGAGTGTTCCTTTCTCCATATCCTCACCAGCATCTGCTGTGACCTGAGTTTTTTATCTTAGCCATTCTGACCTGTGTGAGGTAGACTCTAAGGGTTGTTTTATTTTGCATTTCTCTGATGATTAAGGATGCTGAACACTTTTTCAGGGGCTTCTCAGCCATTCAGTATTCCTCAGGTGAGAATTCTTTGTTTAGCTCTGGGCCCCATTTTTTAATTGGGTTATTTGTTTCTCTGGAGTTTAGCTTCCTGAGTTCTTAGTATATATTGGATATTAGGCCTCTATGGGACGTAGGATTGGTAAAGATCTGAACCCAATCTGTTTGGTTGCTGTTTTGTCCTATTGACAGTGTCATTTGCCTTACAGAAGGTTTGCAATTTTATGAGGTCTCATTTGTCAATTCTTGATCTTAGAGCATAAGCTATAGGTGTTCTATTTAGGAAAATTTCCCCTATGCCCATGTGTTTAAGGCTCTTCCCAACTTATTTTCTATTAATTTCAGTGTATCTGGTTTCATGCGGAGGTCCTTGATCCACCTGGATTTGAGCTTTATACAAGGAGAAAAGAATGGGTCAATTTGCATTCTGCTACATGCTAACCGACAGTTGAACCAGCACCATTTCTTGAAAAATGCTGTCTTTTTTCCGCTGGATGTTTTTACCTCCTTTGTCAAAGGGCATTGTCTTTTTCAGTGAGAGAAGCCCTTCCCTGTTCTGAACCCTCCTTTACCAAACGCAAAGGCACACATTATATCCATGACTGCTCAGCCATGTGCCCATCCTTTTATCCAGGCTGAATTGGTACTTCCCTTATCCCCCAGGTCCTACTGTGTCCTTTTTTGTTTTCTTTCAGAAAGAAATCAATACCTCCTTGTAGATACTGGGCAACAGCACTGCATCCCTGGCACTTTACAACCTGATTTCTGACAATAACTCAACGTGGAAATTGATTCTCTGGAACAACTAGATGACCCAGTCATTTAGGGTGCGAGCTGATCTTACAGAATACCCCAGTTTGGTTCTCATCACCCACATCAGACAGCTCAGTTCTGCCTCTATCCCCAGCTCTGGGGGATTTAACAGCCTCTTGTAGCTTCCAGGGCACCGGCACATTAAAAGAATAGAATAGAAGAAAGTCTACTCACTACCACTCACCTGAAGTCACCTCAGAGGTCCCTGCTTCCTACACCCTCTGCCACTTCTAATTTAACCCTCACAACATCTTCCTTTCTTTCTCTTACCGTTTCACCCTGCACTGGCCCTATGTCTCTATAACCAGCTCCTGTCATGCACCTATCTTCCCCTGTACCTCTCTTCCTACACAGAAATCATTTGTAATCTCTACTGGATATTCATTGGCTAGCTCCTCAAGCTGTTTACTTAACTTTTCCTGAGCTTGCAGTTCTTTTTTTTTAATTAGGTATTTTCTTCATTTATATTTCCAGTGCTATCCCAAAAGTCCCCCATACCCTCCCCCTCCACTACCCTACCCACCCACTCCCACTTCTTGGCCCTCACATTCCCCTGTACAGAGGCATATAAAGTTTGCAAGACCTATTGGCCTCTCTTTCCAGTGATGGCCAACTAGGCCATCTTCTGATACATATACAGCTAGACACACGAGCTCTGGGAGGTACTGGTTAGATCATATTGTTGTTCCACCTATAGGGTTGCAGACCTCTTTAGCTCCTTGTGTACTTTCTCTAGCTCCTCCACTGGGGGCCCTGTGATCCATCCAATATCTGACTGTGAGCATCCACTTCTGTGTTTGCTAGGCCCTGGCATAGCCTCACAAGGGACAGCTATATCAGGGTCTTTTCAGCAAAATCTTGCTAGTGTGTGCAATGGTGTCCGCGTTTGGAGGCTGATTATGGGATGGATCCCTGGGTAGGGATGTCTCTAGGTGGTCCGTCCTTTCATCTCAGCTCCAATCTTTGTCTCTGTAACTCATTCCATGGGTGTGTTGTTCCCAATTCTAAGAAGGAGCAAAGTGTCCACACTTTGGTCTTCAATCTTCTTGATTTTCATGTGTTTTGCAAATTGTATATTATATCTTGGGTATTCTAAGTTTCTGGACTATTATCCACTTATTAATGAGTACATATCATGTGAGTTCTTTTGTGATTGGGTTACCTCACTCAGGATGATGCCCTCCAGGTCCATCCATTTGCCTAGGAATTTCATTAATTCATTCTTTTTAATACCTGAGTAGTACTCCATTGTGTAAATGTACCACATTTTCTGTATCCATTCCTCTGTTGAGGGGCATCTGGGTTCTTTCCAGCTTCTGGCTATTATAAATAAGGCTTCTATGAACATAGTGGAGCATGTGTCCTTCTTATAGGTTGGAATATCTTCTGGATAGATGCCCAGGAGAGGTATTGCGGGATACTCCGGTATACTATTTCCAATTTTCTGAGAAACCACCAGACTGATTTCCAGAGTGGTTGTACAAGCTTGCAATCCTACCAACAATGGAGGATTGTTCCTCTTTCTCCACATACTTGCCAGCATCTGCTGTTACCTGAATTTTTGATCTTAGCCATTCTGACTGGTGTGAGGTGGAATCTCAGGGTTGTTTTGATTTGCATTTCCCTGATGATTAAGGATGCTGAACATTTTTTCAGGTGCTTCTTAGCCATTCAGTATTCCTCAGGTGAGAATTCTTTGTTTAGTTTTGAGACCCATTTTTAATGGGGTTATTTGATTTTCTGGAGTCCACCTTCTTGACTTCTTTATATATGTTGGATATTAGTCCCCTGTCTGATTTAGGATAGGTAAAGATTCTTTTCCAATCTGTTGGTGGCCTTTTTGTCTTATTGAGAGCCTGCCGTTCTTTATTACACCTTGGTGGTACACACCTCTGCTTACTAGAATCTTTAGGAAATTAAGTGATAGGACTAATATAATGACATTGACAAGGTACACCATCTGGCAGTCACAGGAAACTCACTAATACAGGACTCATGCAGGCAATTTCAACTGCTCCAAAAGCTTGACTGGTAGGTTGCCTTTGCAATACACCAGCTGGGTACTATCCTGTAACCCTCTATCCTTCTATTCTCTTTTGAGCAAAATAGAGTGACAAAGACAATAGTAGCAGACTAGCGCTCAAGCTAAGATGGATGCTATTGATAGACTTTCTCTGAGAGATAAACTTCACAGAATCAGCTGGAAACTGAAGGAAAGAGATTATTATTATTATTATTATTATTATTATTTTCTTTATTTACATTTCAAATGTTGTCCCCTTTCCTAGTTTCCTCTCTGTAAATAGAGGCATAGAGGAAGAAAGAGTTTTATTTAGCTGGTTTTCAGGTAATAAGTGTGGGGATAGGAACTCTCCACCTTAATCTCTACCCTGTCATCCAAACACTGTCCCTTTAACTATGTAAGAAAACCCATGTGTAGACCTCAAGAAATCAGAAATCAGGGGTTTGTGGTGTGGGGTACATGTTATATACCAATAGATCTTTTTAAATGGCCCAACAAACATTTGAGTGAAATAATAAAAATGTTACCATTTTGTGGGGTAGTGGGCTGTGCACAGACAGCCTGGTCTCCAGTCGAACAAAGGTCTGGAACCCCAGAGACTAGATGGATGGTGATTTCCACCTACATGGGACGGAAGGTGTTCCATCATGTCTCCTGGCCTTCTGGCTCCTGTCAAAGTTACCATCCCCACAGCCCCCACAGGAGAGGTGTGTGGCTATCAGTCACGTAGGAGCAGCACCAAGCCTTCCCACAAATGAGAGGTACCTGCTGTCGAACCCTGAATCACCCCCAAAACTGTATATAAATCCTATCCAGGGAATTAAAGGTGCTCGAGAACTACTCTGTCATCTGAGTGTTATGTTCCAAGAGCTGTAACACTTGGGAAGAGATCTTCTCTCCATCTGAGGTTCCACTGCACTCCTCACTGAATAGTCGGCTTCTCGTTGGCCCAGCCCAACCCAACTCAGTGCAAAGCAGCTCAGAGTTACTGAGTGACCTGGAAGGCATGGCAGAAACTTCATCTCTGCCTGCAATCACTTCCCTTGGCTGGAACCCTGGCAATAGGCCTGACCAGAGATCTCCATGGAAAACCTCTGGTACCCAGACCCACATCATTGAGGATCACTTCTGGTGGACATGTTATATAGCAGCCTGAAGAAACAAGAGCCATAAATATACTTATTAACTAAATCCAATTCATGAAATGAAACCACCAGCAACAGGAGAATCAGAAGTGGAGAGGTAGGCCTACCCAAAGATTTCTCAGAGTCAATTGTTAAAGGACAAACAACTCTCGTTCTGTGTCCTTGTTCAGGAGTAGCCTCAATAAGAATGATCTAGCTCTATAAGCGGCATGTGGTGGCAAGATGCCTCACAGGAAATTCTCAGCTCCCAGGCATGGGTCATTGGGCTTCTTGCCTCACAGGCACAACAGCCGGCATCATGGGAAAATTAAGAGCCTCCCCAAGGATGACCCTTCCAAGCCTGTTCACCTCACAGCTTTTCTAGGCTACAAGGGTGCCATGACCCACATCGTCTGGGAAGTTGACAGGCCAGGATCTAAGGTGAACAAAAAAGAAGTTCTGGAGGCTGTGACCATTGTG
Organism: Mus musculus; assembly: GCF_000001635.26. NCBI lineage: Eukaryota > Metazoa > Chordata > Mammalia > Rodentia > Muridae > Mus > Mus musculus. The sequence continues at coordinate 3,255,635 of NC_000080.6, read as the reverse complement.
GAAACCCCACCAATGGTGGTTGTGGGCATTGTAAGATATGTTGAAACCCCACGAGGCCTCTGGACCTTCATGACTATATTTGTTGAGCATATCAGTGATGAGTGTAAAAGGCAGTTCTATAAGAAGTGGCACAAATCTAAGAAGACGACTTTTACCAAGTACTGTGAGAAATGGCAGGATGACACAGGCAAGAAGCAGTTGGAAAATGACTTCAACAGCATGAAGAACTATTGCCAGGCCATTCGCATGATTGTTCACACTCAGATGAGTCTGCTTCCTCTGTGCCAGAAGGCACACTTGATGGAGATCCAGGTGAATGGAGGCACTGTGGCTGAGAATCAAGACTGGGCCCAAGAGAAGCTGGAGCAGCAGGTTCCTGTAAACCAGGTGCTGGGGCAGGATGGGATGATTGATGTCATCAGCGTGACAAAAGGCAAAGGATACAAAGGGGTGACCAGTTGTTGGCAGACAAAGAAACTACCCCAAAAGACCCATCGAGGTTTGCACAAAGTTGCCTGGATTAGAGCCTGGAACCCTGCCTGTGCAGCCTTCTCTATGGCTCGAGCTGGACAGAAAGGCTACCATCACTGAACAGAGATTATCAAGAAGATTTACAAGATTGGTCAAGGATACCTCATTAAGGATGGTAAACTGATCAAGAACAATGCATCTACTGACTATGACCTGTCTGATAAGAGCATCAACCCACTGGGTGGCTTTGTCCATTATGGTGAGGTAACCAATGACTTCATCATGATCAAAGGCTGTGTGGTGGGGACCAAGAAGCGAGTGCTTACCCTTTTTAAGTCCTTACAGGTCCAGATCAAAAGTCAGGCCCTTGAGAAGATTGACCTGAAGTTCATTGACACCGCCTCCAAGTTTTGTCATGGTCATTTCCAGACCATGGAGGGGAATAAAGCATTCATGGGACCACTCAAGAAAGATCTCATTGCCAAGTTAAAAAAAAAAAAAAAAAAGAATGATCTAGGACTGGAGCCCATGCCTCCAGGGCATCAAGGTTGTGGTGTTTTTGGATCCATCTCTTGGGCTCTGGCTATCAGGGCTTATTCACCTGTTTCTGAGGTGTCCCATGCTCTCTTTGGCAACACAATTACACTTGGCTCTTTGATGACTGTGGCCATTTCCCCATGTAAATAATCTATATGATGCTGTATTTCTTCATAAACCTGCTTGGATTAAGCCAAATTAGTAAAAGATCTGAAGACACAGATTCTATCTTCTCTATCCTTCTAAACTCCTGGCACCTCCCCATCAATAATTTGTCACTGATGTAGGATGTGCTGGTCCAGGTCAATCAGAAATAAAGAAAGGAAGGTTCAAAAACTCTCTGATGTCTCAGAAAGTGATGGCAGGTGGATGGCTTGCCAAAGCACTAATAATTATGCCTTCCTTAGAACTGCTACCACTGGGGTAGAAGCTGCAGTCTTCCTCCCTATATTGCCATGTAGAGAAAGTTGAGTTATAGTTGATTCCACTTCCCATGGCTAACTTAGTCACCATTCTACTGTTGTGAAGAGTCAGCATGGCCAAGGCAAGTCCTATTAAAGAATTTAATTGTGGGGTTGCTTACATTTTGGAGGATTAATCCCATAGTAAACATGGCAGAATGCATGATGTCAGGTTTGGTGCTGTATTTATCTGAAAACTGCATCCTAACAGAATGACCAGAGAGATGAAAAGGGACCAAAATGGGGTGTGAAAATCTCAAAGCCCACCTGCAGTGACACAATTCCTTCCAGAAGGTTGTATTTTCTCCACCAAGCCACACCACATAATCCTACTCTAATTGTCTCACTCCCTGAAGATTAAGCATATAGATACAGACACTTCTGTTGGGAATCTTTCTTCAAATCACCAAAATACCTTTGTTCGGAGTGCGGGAGAGATATAATCCTCAGTATAACCATCTAAACAGTGCCATGGATGGTGGTGTTTGGGGGGCATTGTTTTCTCAGTGAAATAGGAAAATTCTGATTACACATTTTTTTATGAGAAAGATGCTTTGGACAGTTGGGATGGCTCTTACTCTTTCGCATTCCTCAGACCTAACCTTAGTTCAGCTTCCAATTTACCTACTTCCCTTTACTATGACCATATCTGAGTCTCATTCCTTCCTTTTCCCCAGGGTGTACACTGGCATAGAGTCAAGAAATGAATTGATTATTCCAAGCGGCCTTCTCCAGGGGCCATAAGCAATCCTACTTGGTATTGTTATTCTCTCTCCTGACTGGCCAGATGTGCAAGCTTAGGAACCTTTTGGGAAACTCTATGTAGTAGCATACTATGATGACAAGCAATGTGATCAGAGGCCTATAGTTGCTTAGGCAGTGGGTACCAATGCCCTTTCTTTGCTCTGGTTTTAGGGATTGTAAGTTGTATCCTGGTACTCTGAGCCTCATGGATTTGGGAAGGGAAATTCTCCCTCAATGGAACGACTTCCATCCAAGACTGTTCTGCTCTTCATCTCCAGAAAGAAGCAAAGGACCTCAAATCTCAGCATGTACACCAGTAGGATCAGGCTGAACAGTTTCAAGCATTGTGTTTCAGTCCTCAGAGCCACCATACAAGGTACAGTCTGTTTTTTGAACAAATGGCACAATTGAGTCATGGTGAAGTCAACCTTGTGGATAAGAAGAAGGATTAACTCTGGCCCTTGGTAGAGCACTGATCTCGTATGATCAAGGCCCTGGATCTAACTATGGGAAATGAAAAAGAAATTTCAAACATAAAGACACACACAAACAATTTAGAACTACCAATGCAGCTACTTTCAACTTCCCTGTACCTTCCTGAAATGTTTCAAATGTAATATTGAAACTGAATATTTGTGGTGTCTTGAGTTCAAACATTCATTCATTGATTTAGGTTTCTGAGGAATGATGGGTACTCATCTAGTCTCAGTCCATTTAAGATTCACAAACATTGTCCCAGACAATGAGACCCATCTTTCTTCAGCATAGAGAAGATGAATCACTAGACTATGCACGTAGCAGTAAAGGGGCTTGATACAGCCAAACTTTGCCTCAGACCCTCTGGCCAGGCCCACTTGGATAATGTGCCTGCTTTTGCACAGTTGTCAGTCTTATCAGCAAGTGTCCTGTGAGCAAAAAAACCAAGAAGACTCCTCCAGTAAGAGTAAAAGATGCTTGTGACTGTCTGCAGTTAAGGTAGTAGAGTTCTCATAACTTGGGCCTTCATTTCTCCAGGCCCAGCTGTCCCCTGGCTTTGGCAGTGGCATATTGATGGGACTGTCTGTTCTAGAAAACACATGCTGGGATGTTAGAAAGGATGAGCTCTCAGCTTCCATAGTGATATCTCTTTTGGAGCCCTTACTTGAGGGCCTAGTACCAAATCAGGCCATATTCACAGATGGTTCTTTCTTTCCCACCACTGATAATCAGGCCTTTCTTTATTTTATTCATATTACTGTTGTTGATAGAGTCTCATGTTTCCCAGGCAGGCACAGAGTCATGATCCTTCTGCCCTATGTCCATGGTGTTGAAATAAGAGGCTTGTCACCACACCAGTAATCCAGCTGTCTCTTCTTTATTGGATGGTCTCTTCATTGATGCCCTTTCCTGCCTGTTGACACTTTATGGACATTCCATGATGGTTAGCTGAATGAACAAATTAAGGGCAGAGGAAAATAGACTTGTTCACAGCTAACAGTAATGTAAGGAGCATGGAATAAGTGCCAAGTGATAGTGAGGTGTGCCACAGCTAACAGGGAAGGAAGAAGGGAAAGTCATTGTGTCCCTGCAGCTGGCACAACAGTGTCAATGCTCCTCCCTGCAGATCTCTGTCATTCAGAAAACATCAAAGTGGAGTGAGTATACTGTCATGGATAGATACAAGTTATACTCATGCGTTTGTAAGTAAAACCTTCCAGAACCTACAAAGCCTTTGTGGTCTCCTCTCTAGCAATATGCTGGCAGCTTCCCTTCACTCATTTTCTATCTTGAACCTGAAGGGAAGCTTGATTTCCCCATCGTTTAGCCAGGAATATCTATGTCACTAAACAATATATCGTTTAGAGTTACATGGTCGTGAAATTTGTTCTCAAAATAGTTATTGCATTTATTGATTTTTGCATGTATATATGTGCATGGGCAAGATTGTGCTATAGCATGTGTGTGGGGCCAAGGACAACATGCACTAGCAGGTTCTGTCATGCTACCACATCCATCCCTGGGATCAAACTCTAGCTGTCAATCCTGGCACACTCTGGACTCACTGAGTTACATTATCAACTCCCAGTTTGAAATTCTATGCATTTACTTCACTTTTGTGTTTAGATTTCATGTGTATATAACATGCTTGTTTGTTATAGAGTTTTACCTGTGTGGCTGCTCTGGTAACTGACTGCATCCTCCATTCTATTGTATAAGGAAAGCACAATTTATTTCGTAGTTCTCTAGTTGACAGTCATTTGAATTGTGTTCACCTTTGGTCACGAAAATGGTGTTTTCAATAAATCCTAGGCACACATTTCAAGAAAATATTGCTGGGTAAAGTTGTTGAGTTTAATTTTAGCATTAATGCCTCACTTTTCTGAATGAACTGTGTGTGCATCTGGGGATACTCAACTGTAGTTCAACTTAGTCCCTGGCATGGAACGCATCTGTTTCATCAGTTTAAGTTTAAAATAGAGCAGAATTACTTCACAGGAAGTAGATTCAACGTTACTTGCAACACCTAGTGCTAAATTAATGTTTTTTGAGTGATAGAAATCAAATAGCAAAATCTATCTATCTATCTATCTATCTATCTATCTATCTATCTATCTATATCTTGGTTCTGACCTCAACAACAAAGAAGCCCATGAACACAGGTCTCAAAGAAAACATGAATTCAGGTGTGAGTCCTGAACTGTTCTAGCACACTGGATATCAAACACTGGCTCTTACACACTGGAACTTCCTGTTGTTTATTAAACTTATTCTCATGATCCAAAACAGCAGAGAAAAGGAAACCAGAGGTAGGGAGCCAGAGATGAATGAGAACCCTCAATGGGCCTGGAGGAGTAAACTAACTCTCTAAAAATTTTCCAGGGGATATAGGCTCACATGAAACCCGCGGTGACATTTGTGTTTTCTTCAGAACAAGGATTTTTGATCCTGGGTTCCTGTTACTCCATGGAAGCCCAGAGCACACAATCAGTATTTTCAAGGAGGAAATCCAACATAAAGATGTCTGGATTACGGTTTACAAGGAATTCTGATATATCTCCAAGGTGAACACATAGGGCCATAGGCCAAGAGCAGCGAGGGTCAAAGTGGGGCTCCCTGGTCTCAGCACTGGCACTGCTTGGAACTTGTAAAAGGAAAATCATCCTGGTGACCCGAAGCCTAATTACCAAAATCCAGAGGGAAACATGCAAAAAAATGAAGGAAATTGGCACTGTCCCAGAGTCTAAGGCAGTAGACAAGAAAGGAGCAATGGTAAAATCTGTTCACAAACTTCGACAGACCAAGTGGCACCAGATCACTTCTGCTGTAGTCTGAGCAATCAGCACCAATGCTCATGATGATTAAGTACAAAGACTCACCATAAACTCACAATACCTAGCATATGACAGAAGCTAACACCTGTCAAGACCTCTTGAAATGTGTGCTGTGAGATCACACTCTAGTACCCTTATCCCCTGACTCCATGCGACAGGCTCTGCTTTTTATTTGGAGGAAGGGGATCAGAATACTTCCCACACAGTACATATACCTACTAACCAGGCATCAGTTCTGTCTCTTAGAAGAATATATAAAAATTAATCTGGGGATGAGAATATGATTGAGGCACAACCTCTTGTGATCTGACAAATACTGGGGATGATGTTATGGTGTCAAAACAGAAAACAGAACTGGGCGTAATGCTTACATGTTCTTCAAATCACTGTTGCTATAATGATCCAGAATTGCATGCAGTTCATTCCTCTCATAGGTCATAATCTGAGGGTGAAATGGCAGTTTATCTGCCTTGTTCATCTCTGTATCCTGATCACTGGGGAAGAGCAGTGCAGATGATGCCTTCAGGATAGTCCTTTTAGGTAGAGTAGAGAAAAATAAGAGAGACCAGGAGAGATGATGCTAAGTCCCATGGAAAAGCCTGTGGAAAAGGAATGCATAAAACCTAAAGAAATGAAGGCAGGTCTACTCAGAAGAGGACAGGCCACAGAAGCAACAGAGCTTCTGGGACAGGGTCCTACAGGCCTACATCTGCAGCCAGGAGGTGGAGCTGACCCTCAGTCCTCCGAGCACCTTCCCTCCCAGAGGAGAGCTTGCCTCCAGGGAGTGCTTTAACCCCAGGACTCTCACCCGAGCTAGTATCTCGCCGGCAAGAATTCACTCGGACAACCGGATCCTTCTACGGCAAAGCTTTTATTGCTTCAACATAAGGAAGACCCCGAACCCAGAAAATGGTGCTGCTTATATAGCCCGCAGCGTGACGGTTCAGCACCTGATGTGGCGTGACAGCACCTGATTAGTTGCTCGCCCATCACCCCATTACTACGTCCCGAGATGGGCAGTGACTGGGCGTGAATTTACTCTTGCACTTGCGCATAAGGCTTGTTTACTAGTTAGGCTCAGTGGAAGCCGGCGCCATCTTATAATGGCGATTGCTAATGGCACGGCTCTCCACATTTCCCCCTTTTTATTTTATTAAAATTTGAGGCTGGTCTAGGCCTCTGCAGTCATGTCCATCTGCTGTGGTTACTGTCTTAGGTCATTCCTCCAATGTCACAGCCTTTCCTGTCATAGGTTAACCCTATCACCACCGGGTCCCATGTCTTAGGTTGGTCTGTACATGAGGAAAGTTGCCCATCTCTGGATAAGAAGTTAGACTCAGCCGGGCATGGTGGTGCACACTTTTAATCCCAGCACTGGAGAGGCAGAGGCAGGCCGATTTCTGAGTTGGAGGCCAGCCTGGTCTACAAATTGAGTTCCAGGACAGCCAGAGGTATATAGAAAAACCCTGTCTCGAAACCACAACCACCACCCCAAAAGAAGAAGTTAGACTCCAGAAAACCAAAGAACCCCATTAAAAATGGGGTACAGAGCTAAACAATAATTCTCAACTGAGGAATACTGAATGGCTGAGACACCTAAAAAATGTTCAACATCCTTAATCATCAGGGAAATGCAAATCAAAACAACCGTAGATTCCACCTCAGGTCAGAATGGCTAAGATCAAAATTTCAGTTGACAGCAGATGCTGGCAAGGTTGTGGAGAAAGAGGAACACTCCTCCATTGTTGGTGGGATTGCAAGCTTGTACAACCACTCTGGAAATCAGTTTGGTAGTTCCTCAGAAAATTGGACATAGTACTACCAGAGGATCCAGCAATATTACTCCTGGGCATATACCCAGAAGACGCTCCAACTTGTAACAAGGTCACATGCTCCACTATGTTCATAGCAGCCTTATTTATAATATCCAGATGCTGGAAAGAACCTAGATGTCCCTCAACAGAGTAATGGATATAGAAAATGTGGTACATTTACAAAGCTATTAAAAACAATGAATTTATGAAGTTCTTAGGCAAATGGATGGATCTGGAGGACATCTTCCTAAGTGTGGTAACCCAATCACAAAGAGCACACATGATATGTACTTACTGATAAGTGGATATTAGCCCAGATGATCAGAGTACCCAAAATACAATTTGCAAAACAAATGAAACTCAAGAAGAAGGAAGACCAAAGCGTGGTTCCCCAATGAATGAGCTAGAGGAAGTATCCAGGAGCTGAATGTGTTTGCAGCCCCATAGGAAGAACAACAATATGAACTAACCAGTAACCCCAGAGCTCCCTGGGACTAAACCACCAATCAAAGAAAGCTCACGGTGGGTCTCATGGCTCTAGCTGCATATGTAGCAGAGAATGGCCTAGTCGGTCATCAATGGGAGGAGAGGCCCTGGGTCCTTTGATGGTTCTATGCCCCAGAATAGGGGAATGCCAGGGCAAAGAAAGAGGAAGGTTATCTTGGGGATCAGGGGCAGGGGGGGATAGGGGATTTTTAGAGAGGATACTAGGAAAGGGAATAACATTTGAAATTTAATAAAGAAAATATCTAATAATAAAAAAGAAGTTGCATAGTGGGGAAAAACCCTAAAGAAACACCGAAAGACAAGGGCAGCATGCTTCAAGCTGGAGCCTATGAGGCTGATTTCTTCCCAGGAACTCACAGCTACAGAGCCCCAAAACTAGAAGACATATCTCCAGACCATTTACTTCAGGAAGATTGTCATCCATCCCTTGCTCAGGACTTTCTGTGCCAACCACAGAACTCTTGTTTCTTGCTGTTTTACTCTGACAGCAAAGGCTGGATTCCTTCTGCCTCTCTCTGCTCTTGCTAGGCTCTCCATTCTCTCTCTGAAGCAGCTTGTTCAGTCTGGCCTACATATTTATGGGTAACCTTATGTGCAACAAACAAATGCCCCAGAATAGTTGACGGCATCACAACACTGGTGGCATCACAGAGGATGCTAAGGCTCTCCAGGATACAAGACAATGTCCAGTGAAGGAGCTGTTAGGGTCATCACCAGGAGCCTACACGTAGTTAGCTTTTCCACAATTTAACATACCTTTCCACAGGCCTTCCCCGAGACCCAGAAAAAGTCTTTAGCATCCCCTTCTACCAAAAAAGTGTGAAATCTCTGCTACATTAGAATCATGTCATTACTTCATGTGGGAAGGTGGACACTCACTTTTCCCACACAGCCCAGCTCTTGCCCTCCTTAATTCCTCTAATCAGGATGATGAGAAAAGTTGCTAGGAAGTTGGATCAGGATAATGCATATCAAAAGCCAGTCACCTGACATATACAAGGACAAAAGGAAGATCCTCAGGGCCCGTAAAATGTGTCAGGGTGGGGGGGCCTGTGTGTGACAAAGATGTGTCACATAAGATGGAGATTTCCCTCAAAGCTTCAACAGAATAAATTCCAATCGTTATGATGTTAGAAAAGGTGGGCTCAGCCAGTGACAGGTCAGGCTGGAGATACCTAAGGACTGGCAGACACAAGCTTAGCCCTCTGATACAAGGAGCAAACACTGGCAGAAAGAGTGATGGTCCAAACCTGCATTTGAATTTGAGGAAAGATGCCTGGCTAGGGAGAGGTCAGGCATTCAGAACTATAAAGTGTCATTGGCAGGTTTGATATCACACTGGTAGACAGTGCGATGTAAAGGGTTAGAACCTCTGGCTTTGACCAGGGGATTTTTTTTTCTCCTTGTCATTTGTGACAACAAAGCTCTTTATCATCTCCACTTTCCAATAGCTCTCTGGTTTATTAGAAACTTTTTAATCTTTGGGGGAATTTAAGGTTCAATTTCCAAGCACTGCTAGAAGTGGCTCTTTCCATTCTGAGGTTCATAGTAATGAAGATAAGAAAAAAAAGGATGACGAGAATTTAGAATTGTTTGATACAGAGCCAGCAGGATGAATCCTCTGAAATGAACAAGCATCTGGAGAAGATTCTAGGACTATACACTCTTTGAGTGGGTGTTCAAAGGAAATCACATACATAGTGATGAGAATTTCCCCGAAATCCTCATCAGAACTCACTACAGCTTTGAGGATGTTAGTGAAGTTATGATAAGCTACTCATAGGTCTAGCTGGATCCATGTGAGTCCTGAATCAGCCCAAGTGATCCCCTCAGCCATCAGAAGCAAACAATCCCAGGAAGAGTATGTTGGCCCATATGTTGAATCAAGGAGCTGAGGACAGAGTAGTAGCAAGTAAGATATCAGCCTGAGCTATGTAGAAACAACATGAGCTGGAAACACACACACACACTCACTCACTCACTCACACTCACACTCACTCACACTAAACCCTCAGCCACAGAGGTGAACATGATATAGATCACTGCTATGGTGCTACACCCAGCAAAGAAATGCCAAATACCTTGGCACAGACCCATTTGTGGCAATTCCTATGTTCTTAAAAATGTGCTGTTGCTAGCTTTAGATACACTATCTATCAGAAGAACATGAGAATGTCAGGCAAGAAGCTAGCAAGTGGAACCACTCTGGGATATTGTAGCATACATCCTTTCTAAACTATATACAATGTTTCTCCTTGAGAGTTGCTGTAAAGAGGAGTCAACACATGGACAGTTTGGAATGCATTTTCTTCAGATCTCTGTGCTTTTCCCCCAAAATCATTTCCCTTAGGAGGATGTCAACTCTTATTTAAAGTAGTGTCTTGTAGAGATAACACCTTGAGGCCACACTGGAATTTAGAAGCAAGTTATGTGCTTAAACTGCTCTGAACTGTGTCTTTATGAACATAAAAGGATGAGAGGATAGGAACTCACACACACACACACACACACACACACTCACAGTGGGAGAGGACAAGATAGAGAGGGACAGAGAGAGAAACAGGGAGACAGAGACAGAATCTGAGAGCCCCTCTTCTAGTTAAATGAGAAGCTGTGTGAAAAACAAAACAAGCAGTAGTGCAAAAGCAGGAAAAAGAGAAAAAGAAACACTGTTCAAACTTCCAACCAGCTGCAGAGATTCGGAGGCCTTAGAACCTCAGCTCAGGTCTAGGGAACATGAGCAGCAGAACAAATAAAGATTTGGGAAGAAAAATGGATACTTTGAATCCATGTGTCTCTTCTGTCTTACATGTGGGTCATAGCTATGGAGTTCCAGACAAATGTGTTTAATATGAAGGGCCTGTAAAGTCCAGAAAGCAGTAATGGGACTATAAAAGGGAAGAAAAAAAAAAAGAGACAGATCTCAAGGTAAGTGGGAGGGCAGAATATATGTTCTATGAAAGCAGATGGGGAGGAGCCTGCAAGTGGAAATTTTTTTCCCATTACATTATGAAATTTTCTTATTCATTCAAGTGGGTATACAGTGTTAACATCATACAGTGACATTAACATCTGCCCAATCAGGCCCCCACCTCTCTGTACCCGTTCTCCACAGAGATCTTCTGATTCTCCCTCTTTTAGTTCCAAGCCATTCTTTCCCTTGAGCATTCCACACCTTCCCTGCCCACTCCATCCACACTGGTGCCTTAGCTTAAAGCTAGCTGTCCTGCATATTGCTCTGATTTTAGCTGCCTTGACACCTGTACAGGCAGGTGCTGCTCCCAACAGCCCATCTGAGTTTCATATGCCTGTAACATGTCTTCACTTCCTCACAACACCACAGTCTGAGTCTATGATAAGTTATGTAATTATGGGTGCAAGAACTTATGGGTCGAAACTCCAAGATGCACTGAAGGAAGAAGGGAGCAGAATGTCTAATCCTCCTGACTATATAAGAAGAAAACCCAATTAAATTATACAAAAATGACATTTGCCTCATATGTGTAACTGTATGTCCCTCAGAACAGACTTGTGTCAATTCCTTGTAATGTTGCAAGACATTTTCTTTTTCTTTTTCTTTTTTCTGTTTTTTTTTCCATTTCCAAATTTTTTTAATTAGGTATTTTCTTCATTTACATTTCAATTTCTATCCCAAAAGTCCCCCACCCCCACTTCCATACCCACCCCATCCCACTTCATGGCCCTGGCATTCCCCTGTACTGAGACATATAAAGTTTGCAAGACCAAGGGGTCTCTCTTCCCAGTGATGGCTGACTAGACCATCTTTTGCTACATATGCAGCTAGAGACACAAGCCCTGGGGTTACTGGTTAGTCTTCCACTAGCAGCCTTTGGATGAAGACATATAACTCTCAGCTCCTCCTGCGCCATGCCTACCTGGATACTGCCATGCTCCCACCTTGATGATAATGGACTGAACCTCTGAACCCATAAGCCAGCCCCAATTAAATGTTGTTTTTTATAAGACTTGCCTTGGTCATGGTGTCTGTTCACAGCAATAAAACCTTAACTAAGACAACAGTTCCACCTACAGGGTTGCAGACCCCTTCAGCTCCTTGGGTACTTTCTCTAGCTCCTCCATTGGGGGCCCTATGTTCTATCCAATAGCTGACTTTTAGCATCCACTTCTGTGTTTGCCAGGCACCGGTATAGCCTCACAAGAGACAGCTATATCAGGGTTCTTTCAGCAAAATCTTGCTGGTGTATGCAATGATGTCACCGTTTGGAGGCTGATTGTGGGATGGATCGCCGGGTATGGCAGTCTCTAGATCATCCATCCTTTCGTCTTAGCTCAAAACTTTGTCTTTGTAACTTCTTCCATGGGTGTTTTGTTCCCAATTCTAAGAAGGGGCAAAGTATCCACACTTTGGTCTTCCTTCTTCTTGAGTTTCATGTGTTTTGCAATTTGTAACTTGTATCTTGGGTATTCTAAGTTTCTGGGCTAATATCCACTTATCAGTGAGTACATATCATGTGAGTTCTTTTGTGATTGGGTTACCTCACTCAGGATGATGCCCTCCAGGTCCATCCATTTGCCTAGGAATTTCATTAATTCATTCTTTTTAATAGCTGAGTAGTGCTCCATTGTGTAAATGTACCACATTTTCTGTATCCATTCCTCTGTTGAAGGGCATCTGGGTTCTTTCCAGCTTCTGGCTATTATAAATAAGGCTGCTATGAACATAGTGGAGCATGTGTCCTTATTACCAGTTGGAACATCTTCTGGATATATGCCCAGAAGAGGTATTGCGGGATCCTCCTGTAATACTATGTCCAATTTTCTGAGAAACCACCAGACTGATTTCCAGAGTGGCTGTACAAGCTTGCAATCCCACCAACAATGGAGGATTGTTCCTCTTTCTCCAGTGTTGTTTTGATTTGCATTTCCCTGATGATTAAGGATGTTGAGCATTTTTTTTCAGGTGCTTCTCAGCCATTTGGTATTCCTCAGGTGAGAATTCTTTGTTTAGTTTTGAGCCCCATTTTTAATGGGGTTATTTGATCTTCTGGAGTCCACCTTCTTGAGTTGTTCTTTAGATATACATTGGATATTAGTCCCCTATCTGATTTAGGGGCAAGTGGAAATTTTTAAACAGTGCAGAGGGGTAAGTGATAACCAAGACTAAGCAGAGAAGAAAAAGCTCCATGGAACCATACTGTGCTTTAATTCATGTAATAACTGTTTGAGGGTCCAGTTAAATGGTACAATGGGTAAATGTGCCACTCGCCAAACATGATTACTTGAGTTTGATCTTGGGTCCACATGGTAGAAGAACCAAATCCTGAAATAATCCTCCAGCCTCAGCACTTGTTGACCCTGCAAGTTACTACCTGCCTGTAAAGATATGCTTCTCAGTGCTACATAGCATGATTATTGTAGGCGCTATTAACTGCTTTGTATATGGATTTGAAAAGTTAGCAAGCAATGCCTCACCAGTGATTTAGATTAAGAGCTGGTGACTGAGGAAATCTGTGGTTGTGGTGATTGAATATGAGAATCTCTCTAATTCTAAAAGATTGGAACTTTTGCTGGATATCAATTGTACATGTATTCTAATGATTACGAAGAAATAGAAGTTACTGTAAACTCTGACTTTCATTTTGTAAATTTCTATACTTGCATACATTTTATATGTCTGTATACTAAAAATTTATGCAAATCACAAACTAGAAATAAAATATCAATGTTTTTTAAGAGGATTCAGATACAATCCCTTTGGATTGCATTTTGCTCAATGAGCTGCAAAGTCAGTACCTCAAAGGCATAGGAATAAAAAGAAGGATGCAACTTTTAGAATAAGTATAACCTTCTCAAGCGTAACCAGTATTAACCCATGAAGGCTGACAGTCTCCTGTTGGAATAAGTGCTTTAACAGTGAGCTGCATCTTCAACTCTAAAATCTAATGCCATTTTCAACCACTATTAGCAAATTTATAGTACTTCAATAGAAATCCATACTAACCATATTAAGAAACACTAGCATCTCTCTTTTGATCAACAGCAAAGGGTTGTAAATTCTAATAATTATAGATGCAAAGTGACATGAAAACTAAAGGTGGATCCCTAGCACACTAATGCACATGTGTGCTTCATCTACAAGGACCAGTCTATAACTCTGGCTCCAAATACACAAGGTTCAGCTCCTTAAGAGCAACTGCAAATGTAGATTGTTGAAGAAGTTTCTGGAAGTTTGGCTAATGGTTTAATTTGTGGAAACAACTAAGTGAGATACAGTCTTGACTGCCTTCAGTCCGTTCTATCTGTTTCCAACTGGTTATGATACAAAGAAAGCATTTATTTAACTTTTTCTTTGTTAGTATCATATTTTTAGTAAAAAGCTAGAATACATGATGGGGTTAAAGCAACCTATGGAGTTATACTAGTTGTTAATGTATTTACTATTTATATTCAATTCTCTCAGATTTTTAAAAGAATAATTGATTCCACAATCAGTAAAGTTAAGTTCCTAACATATCTTACTGCTGTTATTACTGTTTGTCAACAGTGTGGCTCTCACTGTGGAGCTCTGTCAGACTGATAATGTTTGGGTCCATGAAATTAATAGACATGCTGAGATAGGATACTACCTACATCAATTAAAAGAAAACAAAGCACACAAAATAATTATTTGATAATATTCTCATTGTCTTTCTGACCAAAGACCTGAATAAAAATACAGGATCTGGCGGGCAGTGGTGGTGCACACCTTTAATCCCAGCACTTGGGAGGCAGAGACAGGCGAATTTCTGAGTTCGAGGTGAATTCCAGGTCAGCCAGGGCCATACAGAGAAACCCTGTCTCGAAAAACAAAACAAGCAAGCAAACAAAAACAAAAACAAAATACAGGATCTGGAAGTATTTGAGGGGCCAGGGTCCACTCATTAAGTGACCACCCATTAGAAGATTTCAACAGCTCTTAGAAATGTCAGGAAATGACTAAGAGCTATAAGGAAAAGAGTGTTGCACTCTAAAGCAAATATCTATGGATTGCGTTATTCATTTTAACTTTTCAAATTTAGGGTAGGGAATGACTGATAAAGGCGAGTTATGCAGAATGGTAGAGTTGCAACAAATAAGGCCTCATTACTAAAATTTCTACTCTTCCAAAGATGCCTTAAGTAGCTGAGATCTGGGAGGTCACATACTACAATAACTGTGCTTTATATCTAGTTGTGTCAGAGCATGGAGGAATATTTTTGGGTGACTATTTAAATATAAATGTGTTCAGGCTGCAGTAGACTTCATGAACTGCTTCTTTCACTTAGCATTGTTTTCAAGATTGATCCATGTTACAGATGTATCAATTCTTTGTCTACTATATTTTTTTATAACCTGCTGGGGGAAAGCCTTCAACAGTCTCACCCACCCATGAACCTTGTGAACCTTGTTAATTATGAACATGATAAGATAGTTCCATAGTCCCGTACATAATTTTAGACCCATTAGTAAACAGGTGGTAAAATATGTACATCTGCATATATATAATGGATTTAAATGGAGTTACTCTATACTGACAAGAAAGTTTCTCACCCAAAAATTTATCTAGTAAAAATGTCCCATAGATACAATCCCTTCAAAAATATGGAATAATCCCATGGCTCATGGTTAGCCTCCAAAACTCAATGTTAAGGTCCTTTTGCTGAAGACATTATATCCTTGAGTCATAGGACATGGAGAACTCAATCTGGTACTAACCTGCAAGGTTCATCCCTGCCTGATAACATTCACAATATTAGGATATGGCCTTCATGCTAACAGTGAGAAAATAATCAACCATTTCCTCAACAGTGAACCCTGTGATCAACAATGTTCCTCAGCCAGCAAATCACGATCCCAAGTGAAACAGTAGTGTGAATGTTATGGGAATAACCAACCCTTTCCACACTAGATTCAGAGTTCCACATTTATTTGTTGTTGATGTTGACTGGGCTAAATATGTATGTGTAGGACATAGCCCCTAGGGGAGATCTGGCTACTATTTGCCCACTGTAAATAAATAGTATTAATTTGTCTTCTAAGTTTCATTTCTAGACACATAAAATAGTATAGCTCTAGGTAATCATCAGAAAAGAGTCTCTGTCAGTCAAATCTGTTTTTCCCTTGGGCATATCCAGGCACCATTGTACCCCAGGCTTGACTGGAAAGAATGATGAGTAGCCAGTTAGGATACCAAGATCTTGGTTGGTGTGAGTGTGGGAGAAATAGTCTTCTCTTGAGACGGTTTTCAGTGAAACAGATCTCCTTAAATTGGAGTGAACATGTAGGTAGGGGCTTTCAGGGTAACTGCATTATTCTCCAGTGCAAATGTGCTGTGAATGTTTCATTTGCATGAAGAACTCCATGTGTTGGCTGGTCCTGTCATAATAGAGTGAAAGGAAGTTTAACCTGTAATCTAGTCACCAGAGTAAATGATTACCTCAAGGGTGGTGGAGGTAGGTGTTGTAAGTGAGCTGGAACATGCAGGCTCAGACAAGGAGGACACAATGCTCCTAGTGTTGTATTCAGGATATTTTCAGGGATTGGACATGTTTCAAACTCACTCTTGTGTCAGACTTTCTCTGTAAGTTGTACACCTTTCTGGTCCTATACTTCTCCTAACAGTGTATAACAGTTATTAGAGTCCTAAAAGACCACTTGATCAATGTACAGAGAATATGGGTCTGTGGAGTTCTCAGCTTACATGACCCGGCTATATCACAACCTCATACTACAAGGCTATGGAATTATGGCAGAAAAAGATAGAGGAAATTTTTGAGATGCAGAGGTAAGGATGTCCAAACCAAAACAGTATTTATCTGTTATGATAGGGCTGCTGCACACATTACTTCATAGCAATTGTAACTGCATGCCCAAAAGGTGAGCAAGATCTGGGCAATGAACTTCTCAGCATTAACAAGGGAGAGGCTCATGCAGGACCATCCTTAGGTAAGGACTTGCTGGCAAGTGGTGGCTGCTGAGGAGAAGAGAGCCAGTTTTCTTTGGGGATAGATCCCTGAGAGGCTACTCATGCTCCAGTAGATTTTGCTAATTCTATCCATGCTAAGTGGGCTCTGTTATCTTCTTTAAAAATACATAGTGTGTAAAGGAATAGTGGTTACAGATAGGAACGAATTGAGGGAAGTAAAGTGTGGTGTTTTAGATGAAAATGTATTATGTGATTGTAAATAACATTTTGAAACATTAAAATAAATACAAAAGAAGTAGACATGCTCTCCTCAACGATAAAGACAGAACAACAGACACAGAACTTAATGACTGTTAGAGCTATGAAGAATTACTAGGACCCAAAACTTCCCCAATTCAGGATTTCAGTACAATTTACCACCTGGTCCTAATTAGGATGAGATACCAGCTGATAGTGTGGAGTAATTCCAAGATGAGGTGGTTGGAATAGGCATGGCCTGCATGGACTTGTGTGTTTGAATGCTTGACCCATTGAGAATGGCTCTACTAAGAGGTGTGGTCTTGTTGCACTAGGTGTAGCCTTGTTAGAGGAAGTGTGTAACTGGAAGAGGGCTTCAAGGTCTGATATATGCTCAAGCCTAGTATAACCCAATCTCTTTCTGCTACTTGCAGATCAAAATTTAGAGCTCTCAGGTCCTCCAGCTCGATTTCTGCCTGCACACTGCCATGCTCCCCACCATGATGATAATGGACTAAACTTCTGCACTGTAAACCAGCCTCAATAAAATTTTTCTTTCTAAGAATTATTGTGGTCATGTGTCACTTGACAACAATGGAAATCCTAAGACAAGAGACAAGATTTAGGACATTGTCTTCAGTTTCTCATATTAAATTTGAAGTACCCAGTGGACTTGGAAGAAAAAACCAATTCGATAAATTAGGTGGGAGTGGCCATAATTGGAAAAAGTATATGCATCAAGAAAGTGACTCTTTGCAAAATACACTAAAAATACAAACCTACATAGAAGTTTGAACTACTTCATTGAAAACAAAAGAGCTAAAAATGTCCTGGTATCTATCCAGTTATCCAGTAATATAGGACTCTCCAATATAATCACATGCTGTTTCATAGTCACATGATTCACTTATTTGAATTATGGGAACCACTGCCCCTTTGGTTTATTACATTCAGTAAGCAAGGTCAAACATTGACTTTCTCTGCACTCAACTGCCCCTCCTTTCAACTTCCATGTCCTCTGCCCAACTCCTTATAACTGTACTCAAAACCCAGATATCCACCAACAAGTAGCCCACATGGAGGGAAGATTTGCACGTGAGCAAGAAAGAATCTTGTCAGTTTACTGCCCAAGGCAGTGGTAAGCTTACTGAGTCCTCAGTTCTCCCTATGTGTAGGGAAATGTGTCATGAAAGAATGTTGTCAACTGTGTTGATCTAGGTTGTTATCCAAACAGATGACAACCAAATGCATAAGATTCCAACCCCAGTACAGTGCTAAAGCAGAATGACTCCATCACACGCACAAGAGTAAAATGTGGACGAAGATAATTTGTGTCAGAGATGACAACAGTCCCACATTCCTCCCGTTACTCATTTGTTCCTCCATAAAGAAAATTACTGGAGACTCCGGTTTCACCACTGGACTGAAATGTCCAGTCCTGAGAAAGTATTTGTAGAGGGCATGTTTGACCTCTTTGAAGAGCAGATGCTCCCAATGTTCAGCTACTTCTCCAGAAGGTCACAAGCAGAGATTGACTGAAAGAATCCATATTATAGTATCAGCCTAATGAGGAACTTACTTTTCTCCACAGGTCAGCAAGCCAAGACAGTGTATTTTATACCAACAGAGATTGATGATTCAGGGCAAAATATACCAATGCTTGAAAAAGCTCTATGTTTACCAGGCAATATGCACATTGCAGGTTGGAGCTACTAATCATTTGGCTGAGCTATTTCATATACTACCCTGAAGCTCAACAGCTATGTATGTTGTTGCTGGATCAATGAACATCAGCTGAAAGACGTGTACAGATAGTACAATGCAAAATTATCCAGAGGCAGGGTGACACCCTATATACAAGGCAGAATTGTGGGCTCCCAGCCCCATTCATTATGATGAGATCCAGCTGAGTATAAAGGAAAACTATATGAGGATCACTTATGGATCATGTGACAGCACAACTACTAGACAGAAACAGCAAACTGCACTCGGTCAGCATAGCTGGAGGTTGCTATTAATATTTTGACTGAAGCTTAGGATGTAGAAAGCATAACCCTGAGATGACTAAAGCTGTCATGACAATGATAATTTGAGTTATTGGGAAAATTATGACTTCCTGAATTTTGTGATAGCAGAAACAGATCATAAGGACCCTACAAATTATTTTCCATGCATTCCTGATTTCCAGCAGAGAGAACCATAACTGATGTTACAGGGTTTGTTTTAAAACTGAAGGTGATGGCGATTGATAAAATTTGGGGATGATAATGTGAAGCTTGTTTGATCAAGACAGGACATATTATCGTTCAAGATGTGTGGTCATAAATCATGAAGCATGAATTACTGTGAACATGTAGATGCTGACACATATCTGATAGATTTGTAGCTTGCTCTGCACTGTGGGTGGCAGAACAGAATTTATCCATGATATGAGTGTATCTTCCAAGACTGAGTGAGTTAAAGCCAATGCCACAGAGAGGATTCAATATTCCTACTTCATTCTTCATAAAGCCCTCAGTGAAGGAATGATGGTGACATTTTAGAATATCAGAGGGAAGATCTGAAAACAGTATATGAACTTCAAAAGAACATTGCAGAGACTTCACCTGACTCAGAATAGATTCTTTTTGTCTTCAGGTTTGCAATTTTTGTGACTTAGAGTTGGATTAGGTGATTACTTGAAAAAAGAGCTATGAGCCTCCTGGACAAAACATCAATGTTACATAGACTGCTAGAAATTGTGTGTTACTGTATTATTGGTGCATATCAAGATGAAGTTTCAGAACTTTTATCTATTGAGACCTGAAAATATTTGAGGTGGAGAAATTTTGTGGCCCAGGTAGACAGGGAAAGAAAGCAGATGCTAACCACAGTGTGTGTGTGTGTGTGTGTGTGTGTGTGTGTGTGTGTGTGTGTGTGTGTGTGTGTGATTTCCCCTATAGTTAAGGCTAAACCAGTCAGGGCATTGGAGAAATGATCCAGAGCTGCTGTGCAGAAAGATAGATTCTAAGAGGATTGTTCTGGCCAAAAAGTTCCTTTTCCAATGAAAGCAGTGATTCAGTGAGCTCATGTCCCTGGAGTTCCCTGACATCAGCAAGTTGCCATCATCAGAACCCCCTTAGCAAATGCTCTCAACAGAACATTCTTTGAATCAGTGGCCAAAGTGGTGTTCCCCTGACAGCCAGAAGACCAGGGCCACAAATCTGATCTGCTTGTAGAAGTCACTCTCTAACTGACTTGCAAACATCAGCAGCTTCATAGCTCTCCATGCAGCAACATTTCCTTTGAAACCTTCAAAACCACTACAAGAACAAACCTGAGAGCTGAGATTGACCTGAATTAATCTTGTGGTGAAAAAATAAATAGAGTGGAGTGCTTCCTCCATCTCTGGTCCACGAAGAGATCAGCAAGCATCTTTAAAAGTGAACATGCAATCCAAAATGAAACCCCAGGAAAGAAATCAGTAGAAACAATTTGTCCTTAGTTAGGAACTCTTTCTTGAATGACTGGAGGACTATTCTGGATGTTGGCTGGTCTATTTATTCAGCTGTGAAGATGCGATATTTAATGGCAGTAGTTGATAGATGAGAGGTGTCATTCAATGTTTCAAAAGATTTTTAATCTAAAAATTAAGAACATAGGCAAACCCAAGAATGAGGTGATATATCTTTTAAATTGATTCTTACTGTATCATAATGTCATGTGTTGGGTTGGTTATTTATTGTGGTGCATTGGTTGTGGCTGTGTATCTTGCCGTGGTATCTTTTTCAAATATAAAAGCTGAAAGACTTCTTCAGTACAATCTACAGCAACAAAAACCTCCAGAAAAGTGGCTGGAGACTCAGTGGTGGAGAATTTGCCTGCCCAACATGTACAAGGCCCCAGACTCTAGCCTCAGCAACACAAACAACATCAATAACAACAAGCCAACAACAAATGAACCATACAAACTACACAGCATTGGGCTGTAGAGAGAGACAGTTTGCTGTTACAGAAACGGTAGTTAACACCTCGGGTACCTATTACTGCCATGAGATCCAAAACACACAAAGATAATAATCAAAATATGTTTCTGAATACAATTTAATGTTTGTTATAATATTAACCGACAAGTAATATACAAATTTGGTAGATACCAGGGAAATCAATACATGTTCTTCTCTTTCCTTCCCTCTACCAAAAGAATTATGACAAGAGAGAGAGAGAGAGAGAGAGAGAGAGAGAGAGAGAGAGAGAGAGAGAGAGAGAGAACACATCAGCTTTTAGGTTTTCTTGTTTTTGTTTTTGTTTTTTCCATGTTCCTCTGGGTCAGGCCAACCTGAAACTCACTGTACGCTGAGGATGAATTTCTGCTTCCCACATGTCTACCTGTAGAGTTCTGAGATTACAGACACGAGTCACAACCTACCTTACACAGTGCTAGGGATTGAAACAAGGGCTTTGTATATACTAGCTAGGTAAACACTCCACCAACGGTGCTACATCCCAACCTGTAAAATGCCACATTTTACAGAAAGAAAAAGAAAAAGGAAAGGAAAGGAAAGGAAAGGAAAGGAAAGGAAAGGAAAGGAAAGGAAAGGAAAGGAAAGAAAAGAAAAAAGAAAAAAAGAAAAGGCAGGTACATTTCTAGATAGTAGGCAACAACTTTATTACTAACCTGAGACAAGTGTTTGTTTCTTGTTTTATTACCAAAATTGTTGATCCGCAAGGAGAAAAAAAAAATTAAAGCTTAAAATAGCATGAAAAGTGAAGCCAGCTGACAATATTATGGAGAAGGAAGCATCTGGTTTGGACTCAGGAAAAAGCCCACTGTGGTAGAGCCCCCTTCTCACCGCACGCCAAGGGTCACCTTGGGTAAAGGAGAATTGGTTGCCTGGAGGAAGAAAAGTCCCAGGAGCTGTCTTCCTGCAGACTTCCAAGAGAACAGAAAGAAATGCCTGGATTTCAGTCCAGGCTAGATGAAATTAAGGCCTGTTCAGACCAAAGAAACCAAAATAAAGGAGGAGCATACAGCCCATTGCAGCCATGGTTATTAGGGATGAGAGGCAACAGTGGTGTATTTCCTGTGCACACTCAGTGCTCCTCCTCCAGCACTTCTCTTTGAGGGAGATCATGTCGTGGTCTGTGCCATGTTCCGGTTTCTACTGGAGTTTACACACTTAGAGAAGAAGAAAAAAAAGTCCTGGTAAGCATTTGTCAATTCAACTGTCCCTCCCAGAACATCTTTATTCAGATGGACAAACCAACATGACATATCAGCTGAGATCATAACGTGCATCCCAAGTGTCATAGAGCACCTGAGCTTGGAATTGTTTCTCACCTTTTAAAAACTGCTAGAAACTGAACTGTCAACTACACATTATACTGGAGTTCTAAAAAAAACACCACATTTCTCCAGTTATGCGGGTATATTATATTGAGTAATAACATTGTAGCAATGTCTGAATGTGAATTCAAGAGAGATGTGTGCAACTTTGAAAACCATGTGGATTCCTTATGGGGTGCGAGCGTGCCCTGAACAGAAGTGAAGGCTATGATTGTTTCTCCAGTGCAGGAACCTCACAGGGTTCCTCTTGTCAATCCCCCTATCTGCAAATAACCAGAGACACCTTACAACACAAAAGCCCATGGGTACTTCATAGGTCCTAGAATCTGCAAGAGTTTGCTAAAGAAAAATATTCCCAAGGCCGAGCAATGAACCTTAAAAGTTATGGTCATGAAAAAAACAAAACAACACCCCTGTACATCTATGACTATTGTAGGGCACACATTCAAACACACATAATATTTGTGTTTATGCAATACAAGCATATTGTATTGCAGTGACCTGTTTAGTTTCCCGGTTAATACAAATATAAAAATCTCCCAGGAAACATTGGAGGCATAAAAAACAAATCTTGAAGGGGAAAGATACTTAGTGGGCATAGCATATAGGCAGCACAGTCAGTGATATGCTTTCCACTCATAAACCGGTCTGGGATTCAGGGTTCTTGTCCTATTATCCAATCTGGCTCAGCAAGTTCCCAAGGCTGTGTAGAATAGGTTTGTTTCCCAGCCTAGGCTCACATGTTGTTGGTGGACCAGCCTCTTGTTGTTGCTCACTGTTTCAGACTTGTCCCAAAGTAAACAGTTTCTTCCAATAGGATCTCCCCTTTCCATCACCTGACTGACTTGGTGTCCAAAGGCATGAGCCCAGAGTAATAGGAACTGTCTATAACTAGGATCCAAAGGAACCATTTTCTCCCCAGAATGTGATTGTGCCAGGGCTATTTTGAGTAAGAAAAGGCTGACTAATTGAAGGGCAAAAGCTTGCATGGATTATCTCACACTGAGTTCATGGAAGGGCTGCACCACACAGGACCTTTTCATCCTTCAGCAGATGGACATCAGGATAGCTTCTCCTTCAGGGCTGCTCTGAGGACAACTACAACACTGAGTGCCCTAGACTCTATGGATATCTCCTCCTTGTTCTGGAAACACTGGGTCAAAAAAGACTTCTTTTCTACTTTCTGAACATGGCTTCTGACAGACATACCCAATTTTATACTACCAGAACTGTCTGAAGGTCCTCATTTCTCCCAACCCCCACTGAGGCTGATTTTAACTCTGAGAAAAGGATGTTGAAGAACAGTCATGCTGAATGCTACACAGATAAGATAGTGTGAGTACTTTAGATTATCAAGACCCTCAATGGGCTCCTGAAGCAGGCCTGGTTTGCTCCACAGCTATGGGAATTCTGCTGGATGCAAGTTCAGCTCCAAGCAACTCAATCTCTCAATGAGTAAAATCCAAGACAAACTACAAGGCAAAACTTTACTGAGTAGAGGTAGCAGGAAATGTTATGGTGGCAGGCATTGAGGAAAACAACCTGGAATGCTTAGAAGACACAGTGAGCCACCTGACCTCCCAGTGGTCCTTCACAATTCACCAAGAGCAGAAAAGGGACATAAACACATGGATTTTATAGAGCAACCTCCTCCTTACCTCCATATACCATATCCCTTACATTTGCTCTAATGATTTTAATGAGAATCAATAGCTTTGTCTCTAGTCAGCTAAAAATCTGACCCTACAACAATTTTTGTGTCCTTTTTTTCTTGGATTTTATGTGAGCATGCAGAATAAATGGACTGCTGTATTTGATATTTCATAGGTGCAAGCTAAAACCTCAGAGTGAATTTCTCATTAAATTTGGCCTCTAGAGACACACACAGATGCATTTATGCACAATCACACACACACACACACACATTTGTATATACAAGCACACATATCACAAAATTACCTAGTATTTCACAAACACACAAATTTAATATAAACAAGCTCAGCCAAAGGTGGTCCAAACATACACAAACATACACACAAGACACACAAACATACACACATTATACTGGAGTTCTAAAAAACACCACATTTCCCCAGTTGTGCAGGTATATTTTACTTAGCAATAACATTGTAGCAATGTCTGAATATGAGTTCAAGAGAGATGTAAGCAACCTAGAAACCATGTGGATTCCTTATGGGGTGGGAGCGTGCCCTGAACTGAAGTGAAGGCTATGATGATTTCTCCAGTGCAGGAACCTCACAGGGTTCCTCTTGTCAATCCCTCTATCTGCAAATAACCAGAGACACCATACAACACAAAACCCATGGGTATTTCATAGGTTACAGTATCTGCAAAACTTTGCTAAATAAAAATATTCACAAGGCCTGGCACTGAACCTTAAAAGTGATGGTCATGAAGAAACAGAAAAACACCCCTGTACATCTATGACTATTGTAGGTCACACCCTCAAACACACATAATTTTTGTATTTATGCAATACAAGCATATTGTATTGCAGTGACCTGTTTAGTTTCCCGGTTAATACTAATATAAAAATCTCCCAGGACACTTTGGAGGCATAAAAACAAATCTTGAATGGGAAAGATACTTAGTGGGCATAGCATATAGGCAGCTCAATCAGTGATAGGCTTTCCACTCATAAACCGGTCTGGGATTCAGGGTTCTTGTCCTATTATCCAATCTGGCTCAGCAAGTTCCCAAGGCTGTGTAGAATAGGTTTGTTTCCCAGCCTAGGCTCACATGTTGTTGGTGGACCAGCCTCTTGTTGTTGCTCACTGTTTCAGACTTGTCCCAAAGTAAACAGTTTCTTCCAATAGGATCTCCCCTTTCCATCACCTGACTGACTTGGTGTCCAAAGGTATGAGCCCAGAGTAATAGGAACTGTCTATAACAGGATCCAAAGAAAACATATTCTCCCCAGAATGTGATTGTGTCAGGGCTATTTTGAGTAAGATAGGGCTCACTAGTTGAAGGACAAAAGTTTGCATGGATTATCTAACACTGAGTTCATGGAAGGGCTGCACCATTAGGACCTTTTCATTCTTCAGCAGATGGACATCAGGATAGCTTCTGCTTTCTGAACATGGCTTCTAAAACACATAACCAATTTTATACTACCAGAACTGTCTGAAGGTCCTCATTTCTCCCAACCCCCACTGAGGCTGATTTTAACTCTGAGAAAATGATGTTGAAGAACAGTCCCACTGAATGCTACACAGATAAGATAGTGTGAGTACTTTAGATTATCAAGACCCTCAATGGGCTCCTGTAACAGGCCTGGTTTGCTCCACAGCTATGGGAATTCTGCTGGATGCAAGTTCAGCTCCAAGCAACTCAATCTCTCAATGAGTAAAATCCAAGACAAACTACAAGGCAAAGCTTTACTGAGCAGAGGTAGCAGGAAATGTAATGGTGGCAGGCAATGAGGAAAACAACCTGGAATGCTTAGAAGACACAGTGAGCCACCTGACCTTCCAGTGGTCCTTCACAATTCACCAAGAGCAGAAAAGGGACATAAACACATGGATTTTATACAGCTATGTCCTCCTTACCTATATATACCATATCCCTTACATTTGCTCTAATGATTTCAATGAGAATTAATAGTTTTGTTTCTAGTCAGTTAAAAATTTGACCCTACAACATTTTTTATGTCTTTTTTTCTTGGGTGTTAGGTGAGCATGCAGAATAATTGGACTGCTGTATTTGATATTTCATAGGTGCAAACTAAAACCTCAGAGTGCATTTCTCATTAAATTTGGCCTCTAGAGATACACACAGCTGCACTTATGCACATTCACACACACACACACACATTTGTATATACAAGCACCCATATCACAAACACAAAATACAAGGGTATTACACAAACACACAACTTTAGTATAAACAAGCTCAGGCAAAGGTGGTCAAAACACACACAGACAAACACACACACCATACAAAAGAAACAAAAACATATACAGGACACAATACACACACAGAGACACACAAACTCAAATCAATGAAAATATTAGTCGCCCAGCACATTTCCTGTTGCATGAGCACCTACTAGGACCTCTAATGTGTATGTGTATAAGGTTCTTAGACTCAGGCAGTCTTTGAGGCCCTCATCTGTAATTAACTCCTTTTCAGAAACTTTTTTCATGCAGATACTTTCTGGTCCTACAAGGAAGTTACAAGCTCGGCACAGATAACCTGGACAACACAATACCAAATTCCCAAGAAAGACATTCCTAAGAAAAGCCTCCAGCAAGCCCCATGTTGACTCTCTCAGTAGCCTTCACTATAACTACACTGGTTCCTTGGTAGCATCAGAGGAAGACAGTGACTTTTGGTCACTACCCAGGAACTTTTCAACCTAATATAGTTCATGTGATATTAAATCTTCCTCAATATCAGTCAGAAGAAAGCTGGTTGAATGACGTGCTGTGACATTTATGAAATGCAGCACTGTGCCAACTATGAGGAGGAAAGTATCCTGAAACAAAGTCATGCCCACGATATAGTTAGCAAAAATCATGTTAGCAGGGGGATGCATGGTAGGATTCTGTGCATGTTCATGATGGAGACAATAAGACAGACCCAAATCCCCCAGGGAGATAATTCTATGCAGGGAAAGTGAAGACATCTAACACTTATTTTTAACATAGCTGTATTGTTTATCAATTTGTTGAAATAAATAAGAGAGGGAGAGCTTCCTGATAGTGGCCAGGAGATGCAAAGACTACTGGACAGAACAAAACAGTAAATGTCACGTTTATTGAGAGACCAAGGCTCAAAGAAGTAATATAGAGAATGACTGGACAATTCAGATGTCATTGAATGGCCTCCCAACATACAAGAGAGAGACACAGGTCGGAAAAACCATGCACACACAAAAAGAAACACATAGACACACAGTCACAGACACAGACACACACACAAGCACACACAGAGTTGTTGACATAAAATCATAAGTGAGCAGAAAACAATGAGGTATCTGTTATGGTTCAGGACCAAGATAATTCAGACTATGCAGAGGAGATGTTTCAAGGGAGACCCAACGACTCTGCGATTATTTTAGAGGAATAAAAAGCACTAGAGAAGCCGGGTCATAGTGGCACACTACTTTAATCCCAGCACTTGGAAGGCAGAGGCAGGCAGATTTCAGAGTTCGAGGCCAGCCAGGTCTACAGAGTGAGTTCCAGGACAGCCAGTGTGAACAGAGAAACCCTGTCAGGGGGATGGGGGGGAGGAGGGAAACATCTAACAAAAATCACTAGAGAACACTCTTCTTGGTCAGAATTGGGGGCATATATTAAGAAATTTTTTCATGAAGCCTCAGAAATCCCACACCAAACCTGAGCCTGTGAGAAGCCTTTCTATCATCTCTGGTCATCCAGACAACTCCAGATTCTAAGGCCCAGGAATGACCACTCCAACAGCACTCAAAGAAAATAGAACTGACAAGCTTCTACTCAGGCTCTCTCAATGTGAACCAAGATATATGAAGCCTGTAGAGACTATTTTGAGATAGAGGGGAAAGGGGTGAATGGAAGTGGCCAAAAGACAGTAATGAAATCCACTTATTTGTCAATTAAACTAGGCTGTCATCCCTGCAAACTATTTCCTACCTAGAATCTCACAAGATCCCTGTAAAGCAAATGAGCTACAGGCCTTTACTTCTTCCTTCAAAGCTCTTGCTATTCTCAACAAGGGCTCCAACACAGCACCCTTCAAACTTAAGGCATGTGCTGTTGTGTTGTGATCAACCTATCTCCCTTAGTGATTCTAGCAGAGCAGGAACATTTGCATGCCAAACATGCAGTTTCTTGAACCAGGCTACCTCCACCGAGAGCCATATAGATGATCACATAAACAAACACTTGGAGGAGACATAGGTGAGTGCCTGGAGAAGTTGGTGGACTGTGACATTGGATTTTCTATGTTTATGTTTAGACATGAGGGCAATCTGCCTCTGATACACATCATCCTACCTGCTGCTCCTTGGCACTTGAGGCACAGATGTTCTTGCTGGCCTCCTCACAGAACCTCTTTTCTTCCCCATGAGACAATTGCGTTCCAGCCTGCTCCACTAGCAGCTTTCTGTTCTCATTCAGTAATATCCTTACTTTTTCGCTGAGTTGAGTGCACTCACGGAGGAGGTGGTCCTCCTTAATGCTGATCCACAAAGAAAAATTGGTGATTCCCAGCCAGATTCCATTGGCTTTTCACTCCTACAAGTCCCATGATCCCTGCAAGGGCCCTGATCCCCAGAAAGCCCGAGAAGAGTCCACAATATACATAGCAGAACCAAACAAAGACAAGTCAAATCAAGATACCACCCATATTCCAGAGGATTCCACAACCTTCTGAAAACCCTGTCACCAAGAGTTTTCCCTATACATCACAGAAGATCCTCATGGTAGATTATAGGTCTGTGGTACCATAAAACCTTCATCAAGGGAGGGCTTATCCCCTCTGAGAGAGGTGAGACCACCAAACAGGTGTACACTCTTTCCATTTTTGTCGGGAATCCTAGATCTTTTAATTTGTGGTCAGAACCCTAAAGGTTCAGGGTTCCTGGATATTCCCAGCGTGGTGGAAAAGTTTTCTATATAGAGGATCTTGAATTTGGAAGAATAAAGTTTGGAGGGTCTTGGACACTCTTCACACTTAGGACAACTGTGTCCAAGAGGTACAAATAAAAGACCCTTGCCTCAGGGCAGGGTTCCTGGATAAAAATAACAGATAGCATAGAACCAGAGTCCTTGCTTTTGTTCAAAGTCCTAAAAGGACAGAAGCATTCCCTGCCTAGTTCTGGGGGTTTCAGTAGTGTCACTGACTCACCTGTAGGAATAGTTATCTTCTATCAGTTCCTTGGAGTACTGCATGGAAACAATTATGGACTGGATCATTTCATTCATATCCAACATTGTCTTCTCATGTTGTGATTTAATGATGTTGAATTCAGTGTTCATCCTGTGTTAGGACATAGCCCAAGAAGCAAATAATCTGCTGAATTAAGGATTCAATAATCATGTGCAAACAGGCTGTATCATGGACTACCCAAACCAAGTACATGCCACATCCTGGCTCATTCAAACTGGGTCCCCTTGGTGCTAATTAAACTTACTATCCTGGGCAGAGGACAGCAGAGCCAGGGGACCAAATGGAGCTAGCTGACCTTCAAGAGCTTCCTGGGCAAGCATGAAGGAATAGACTACTTCAATGACAATTTTCCACTACACTGTGCCACAGGCTTGGGTCCAGTAGATATTTGTAATGACTTTCCTCTTATTTTTAAGGCAGGGATTTTCATTCCTTAGGTCCTGTTGTTATTTGATTTCCCAGAGGACACAACTAGTATTTACAGGAGAAAGGCTTTATCACACCTCCTCTCCCAGGTGATTCCTGTGTGACACCAAGGAAACCAGGAGAAAACTTCCCTGATGATCACTTTGGGCCTCTATGGACTCAACACGAATAGGACCTACAAACTGTGCATCACACAAATCCTCAGACCCCATCAAAGGTCCCAGAACCCCAGTCCTGAACAAAACACACACAACTACGTTCACACACACAGACACAATTAGAATGCCAAATAAATCCTGTGAGGTGCCATCTCTCAGAATATAAGGAACAATACAGGCATTGCATTCACACACTGAGAGACAGTAAGTGTGAGCAGGTCCTTCCAACTGTTTACAGCAACAATCAGATTGCAAGCACCCCAAGGTCAAGTACAAAAGAAAATGATAATAAACACACAGCACCTTTTTTATCCAACAATTAAACACCTGTCAGGGCTACTTAATTGAATGATGGGAGATGACACAGTCCATTCATGGAAGGAAATTGGGTTAACAGATGGCACAATACAGTCAACAGGGCATAATTCCTACCTGTAGTTCAAATCCTCATATATGTAAAGTTCCAGGATTCCACCCATTTCCTCCATGTCATTGCTGATCTTCCTCATATCCAATTTCAGTTCTTCTAGTTCATTTATTTTTGATCTCTGCTTAGTGATTTTGGAATTTTGGGTTGAAGTATTTCTAGCAGACCCTGCAGATAGATAAACACAAAAGAATTTGCATACTTGATGGCCTAGGGGCAGGGGAGACTATTCTGAGTCCCAAGAAGAAGATGGAGGGAGAGAAAGATAAAGACAGGGTGAATCCAAAAAGAGCAGAAAAGCTATCTTCCAGCTGGTTTGCTAAGCTATGTTCCTCTTCCTAACCACCATTGTCAGACATATGCCACACTCCCTGTTACAGGCCCCGTTGCCTTGAAATCTATAAGCTGCCTCACACATAAAGATGTGGGGAACATTGTCAGGTCATATCAGATGGGATGCAGGGAAATCCTGAAGTTCATAGTGCTTAGCACTATCAAGCCCTAATTAATCATGTGTCTTCAAATCCAAAGTGTCTGAGTCCTCACCACATGACAAGACCAGGGGAGCATCCTTCTCTGTTCTTTTCATCAGAGACTCAAGTTACCTACAGTAATCTGGAAGATGAAGTGCTTCAACTAACTTCCATGAAAAGACACACTGTTATTCTCATAGTACCCACTCCTGGCATTCTTTGCCACTCAAAATGAAATTAAATAGCTCCCAGAAAAGTAGCTGCAGGTTTGTCAATTCCTGCCTCTGTCAAACTAATCATCAGAAATTCTTGACTCTTTGTCTGACATTGACAAAGTCCAAGGCTTCAGCTTATAAGACCTACTCCTGGAAGGCCCAGCTCAAGCCTACCTCTACCAGGAAGTTCTCCAACTCTGCCCAGGACTCACTGTGCCTTCTCCAGAATGATTTCCTTCTTCCTTTTTCATGAGAAAGGATTCCCTCTTCCTTCTCTGTTGTTCTGATCTCTCCTTCATCGCCATTCTCTTTCTGACATAGCCTGAGCAGCCAGGAAAACATTCCTGCTGGTGAACCCAGAGTAAACAGAAGGGATGAACCACAGGCAGTTGCTGTCACCACAACACAGGTGACAACACAGAAGATTCTAGTTCTTTCCTAAATACAAGAGACTCTCCAGGAAGGCATTACTGATGATGTCACTAGCAACTGCCATGACCTAACAGCTAACTGGTTCTCCCCAGCTTGGTCCTTTTCTGGGGTGCCTCTCCTGGAGCCTCTCACGGTCCTGTGGGATCTCCTTTCAAAGCTGGAGAATTCTAACTACTTCATTAGATGTCATGTGCTTTTGAGGGGGAACGTTGGTTAGGACTCTGTCATGCTTAAGGGATGTTGTTAGCACCCAAATCTCTGGGGACTGTGGATGTAGTAGATGTTTCACAACAATAAATATACCACCTGAGTCAATTCATGTGACATACACTCCAATTTCCCAGGGTTTTCCTGTCTCACAGAGGCAAATATCTTTCTCCTATAGGTTTAATTGTACAAAACATGGACAATATTTTCTAACGGTGTATTCCTTGACAGAGGGCATTTTTTCATATATATATATATATATATATATATATATATATATATATATATATATACATGAGTTTCACAAAATCTCTGGTTTACAACCCTATCTTTTACAAAGAAAACTCCCTACTCTTTTGAACATATGGAATCATCTACAGGGCAAATATAAATGGTTAACTTGCTGTCCCTTCTTCAAAACATTATCCTGCACATGCTCCCATTCTCAAATACAACCAGACAATTTAAGTGGGCAACAGAGAGTAGTGGTCATCCTGGACTGTACATTACTGCATTGTAGCCTCATAGCAATTACTTCTCCAATATCTGTCTTCCAGAATTGCTAAGTTGAGAAATGAGGGTGTTGCAGGTTGTAACGTCATACTGTACTCACAGCAAATATAATACTCAGAAGGTAGGGCTGGGAGTGCAATGACCTGAATTGAGATGAGACCTCAATTTTAATGTGTCTATAAGGTCAGGATGCTGTCCCTTTGGCATTATCATCTCTGGCTTTTGTGTTCTTATGCTGGCTTTGCTGAACCTGTGCCCCCTAACCTCACAGATTTAAGAGTGAAAAATCATGTATATCTTCTTTCAGAAAACATCTGAATTTCACTACCTTCTTGAGCCACACAATATCAATATGCAGAGCTCAAAAATCAGGGGGAGATAGGTGATGGCTTCAAAGATGAGGGCTTTTTCTTACAATTAGGGCGCATATTTTTTTCCAATGTGATTTTTCCTTTTCTCTTTCACTAAGGGTGGCTTGTGTGTTTGCTGGCCTAAAGGGTCCTGGTTCCAACAACATGGGGCTTACTCTATAGAGGCTCAATTTTACCAAGAAAAGGATTGTTGTAGAATCATGTCGTGACAGCAAGTAGTTCAACTACACTGTCTTAGGTCCAGCTGACCTGGTATAGGACTGACGACCTGAGCTATCTGAGGAAAGGAAGCAGCATGCAGTGTCACACAGCTCTCTCTGATGCAAACTGCTGGAATTGGAATAGGGATGTTTGTTTGTTTGTATGTTTGGTTGTTAATTATAAAAACAAAAAAAGTTAGCCACAGTTAGTACATGCCAGTAATCTCAGCACTCAAAAGGGTTTTAAACAATTGTTGTTGTTTGTATTCCTGTTGCTTTTATTGGTTTTGTTTTGAACTCTCCCAGCTATTTGCACTGGACCCAGAATATTAAGCCCATGCTCTGTACAGTCCTATCATTTATGTTAATCAGTGATTTTATTCTTAGCAACCACTCCTGAGATGATCTCATTACTCACTTTCAAATAAAGAAAACAGTCATACAGACATTAGTTAACTTGTATGGTCTCACGTAATCAACTCATCATGACTGTAGAGTGCCATTCCAATCTTTGAAATACCCAAGCTTCTATTTTTGAGATGTCAGGCATCTGTGGAAGACTCGCTATCTGGTATGGTAGGGGACCTGGAATGGCTGCCACCTGAAGGCCAAAACTGCCCCTCCAGTGCCTCTGAAGCCTGAGGCAGAGGTCAGCCAACAACACAGGAACCCTTGGCCACAGCCAGTTCAGGACTGTACTTTGGATGAGCCCTGAGACCTGGATTAACAGAGGTTTCCAGAGTTCTGGTAAAAGTGAGCACAAACACTTCGACTTGAGGAGAATAATGGATCTATGGGACAAACATCTTTCTTTTTTATTTATCTTTGCTATGTTCCTAGTTTATGTCAATACCAAAGGCACCCTACTTTACAACATCTATTCTCTCTGGGTGTTAAAGTTATTGCCTGTGTATACACACTAGAGTTACTAGAACAATACATTCTGTCCAATTTTTTTAATAATTAAATATTTTTTATTGATATCTTTTTATTTATTCACTTTACACTCTGCTTTCTGCCCCCTGACACCTATATTCTTTCCCCAATATTGCTGGCTGCTTCTTTTCTGAGGGAATATGTGGCAGCTATCTCAGGTCATCCCTTCTTCTACCAAAGCTGAGTGACCCTGTCCTGGAGAAAGGTGCTGAGGGTGCTGGGAATGAATGACTTCTGCTTGGCTTTCTTCTTGTTCCACATGGCTGTCTTTGAGCAGTTCCTGCAGAACTGTCCTTGAACTTGGTACTTCATCCTGATGGTCCGTAAGAAGCACTGGTTTTATTAATTATTCTTGAGATTATATTTCCATCAAACCGAATCCCATCAGTATACTAACAAAGACAAAGGAAATGAGATATGAGACATCTATTCCAGGAGTTTCCAATTGTTCTCAGACCAGCAGTAGAGAAGCCCACAAAGCTGGCAAAGGTAACTGAGGTCACACAGGGACCTGAGAGCATACTGCTGCTTTCCTAAAGAATGTTCTAGAGGATTATTATATCTAAACTCCCATAGATTCGTGTGCACTAGACACCAAAGGGCTCAACATACTTTGCTTTTGTCACTCAGCTTCTCCAAGTATTAGAAGTCCCCCAATTTAGAGGGATTTGAAGGTATAAATAAATCCCAGTGGCTAGAGGTACCTCAAAACAATGTGTAAGAACAGAGAACTGCTTGAGAATCAGAAAGACAAGAGCAAAGTCATAGCCCAATAAGAAAATCTGAGTAACAAGCCATCAAGTGAAAACTGAAAGTAGCAGGCCATGCACCAGTAAGGTTGGTCCTTGGCTCTCAGGTAGATCTATCTGAAAATTTCTGAGGAACTCCATTTTGATTTCCAGAGTTGCCATAGCACTTTGCAGTCCCACCAGAAATGGAAGAATGTTCCTCTTTCTTCAAATTCTCACCAACATATGCTTTCACATGAGTTTTTTTGATCTTAGCATTCTTCACTGGAAAGTATAACGCTGGACACCACCTCAGGGTCATTTTGATATTCATTTACCTGAAAAAAAAAGGACGTTGCACACTTCTTCAGTGCTTCTCAGCCATTCAAGATGAGTTGTTGTGAATGTTGTGTTTAGTTCTCTACCTCATTTTTAGATTGTGTTCTTAGCTCTTATGAAGGTTATCTACTTGAGTTCTTTATAACATAACAACAGAACCTGTGTAAATCCAAAACATCATCAGATCCTACTACAAAAGGCTATACTCAGGAAAACTGAAAACCTGTATGAAATAAACAACTTCCTAGACAGATACCAGATACCAAAGTTAAATCAGAATCAGATTAACGATGTAAACACTCTCATTTCCCTAAAGAAATAGAAGCAGTCATCAATAGTCTCCCAGCCCCAAAAAGTCCAGGACCTGACGGGTTTAGTGCAAAGTTCTAGCAGACCTTCGAAGAAGACCTGATTCCAACTCTCCTCAAACTATTCCACAAAATAGAAACAGAAGGCACTCTACCCAATTCTTTCTATGAAGCCACAATTACTCTGATACCTAAACCACACAAAGATCCAAGAAAGAAAGAGAACTTCAGACCAATTTCTCTTATGACCATGGATGCAAAAATACTTAATAAAATCCTCACAAACCGAATCCAAGAACACATCAAGACAATCATCCATCATGACCAAGTAGGCTGGATCCCAGGGATGCAGGGATGGTTTAATATACGCAAATCCATCAGCGTAATTCACAATATAAACCAAATCAAAGAAAAAAACGCATGATTATCTCATTAGATGCTGAGAAAGCATTTGACAAAATCCAATACCCATTCATGATAAATGTCTTGGAAAGATCAGGAATTCAAGGCCCATACCTAAACATGACAAAAGCAATCTACAGAAAACCACCATCAAACTAAATGGAGAGAAGCTGGAAGCAATCTCACTAAAATCAGGAACTAGACAAGGATGCCCACTTTCTCCCTACCTATTCAATATAGTACTTGAAGTCCTAGACAGAGCAATTCGACAACAAA
Source organism: Mus musculus (assembly GCF_000001635.26). Taxonomy (NCBI): domain Eukaryota; kingdom Metazoa; phylum Chordata; class Mammalia; order Rodentia; family Muridae; genus Mus; species Mus musculus. Next base: position 3,219,996 of record NC_000080.6, on the reverse strand, counting down.
GGAAGATCGAGGGGATACAAATTGGAAAGTAAGAAGACAAACTATCACTATTTGCAGATGATATGATAGTATGTATAAGTGACCCTAATAATTCCACCAGAGAACTCCTAATCCTGATAAACAGCTTCAGTGCAGTAGCTGGATATAAAATTAACTCAAACAAATGAATGCCCTTTCTCTACACACAGGATAAACGGGCTGAGAAAGAAATTAGGGAAACAACACCATTCACAAGAGTCACAAACAATATAAAATACCTTGGCGTGACTCTAACTAAGGAAGTGAAAGATCTGTATGATAAGAACTTCAAGTCTGTGAAGAAAGAAATTGAAGAACACAGAAGATGGAAAGATCCCCCATGCTCGTGGGTTGGCAGGATTGATATAGTCAAAATGGCTATCCTGATGAAAGCAATCTACAGATTCAAACTTCCAACTCAATTCTTCACTGAGTTAGAAAATGCAATTTGCAAATTCATCTGGAATAATAAAAAAAAACCTAAGATAGCAAAAACTATTCCCAACAATAAAAGAACCTCTGGGGGAATCACCATGCCTGAACTCAAGCTGTAGTACAGAGCACTTGTGCTAAAAACTGCATGGTACTAGTACAGCGACAGACAGGTAGATCAATGGAAAAGAATTGAAGACTCAGTAATGAATCCATACACCTATGGTCACTTGATCTTTGACAAGGGAGCTAAAACCATCCAGTGGGAAAAAGACAGCATTTTCACCAAATGGTACTGCCACAACTGGCAGTTATGTAGAAGAATGCAAATTGATCCATTCTTATCTCCTTAAACAAAGCTCAAGTCTAAGTGGATCAAAGAACTCCACATAAGACCAGAGACACTGAAACTTATAGAGGAGAAAGTGGGGAAAAGCCTCAAAGATATGGGCACAAGGAAAAAGTTCCTGAATAGAACAGCAATGGCTTGTGCTGTAAGATCGAGAATCGACAAATGGGACCTCACAAAATTGCAAAGCAAAAGACACTGCCTCTGGTGCATTCTGGGGCTCCAGTTTCCTGAGGCTGCCTGTTTACATTCTTTCTGCCAGACATCAGGACTTCAGTCATTTTCCCTCTACCAATACCAGATCAGGTTTCCCTCTCCCCACACCAACTGCCCCCTACCATGTTAGGGAGGGAGGGAAGGACCTGGGAGGGAAAGTGATCCTGTTTGTTTAAAAATGACTTTCATTATGATGTGTTAGACTTAGGACTAGCTCTGGATGCTGTATGCTGGCTCTTATGGGACTCTGTTACAGAACACTCCTCTGAAGTGCTCTAGGCATCCCTGCAGCAGAGGCTCTGCCTGGGTTCATCCAGCTACCTCCTAAATCTTCTCTATCCAGAGAACACTATTCACTAGAAATAGGCAGAAACTGCAGAAACCCGGGTTCAAGGGTGGCAATCTCAGGTCTACAGGCAGTATTTCTCAATAAAAGTGTAGTTTCTTCCAGCCATGGTTATGCACTCCTTTAAATCCCATCACTTAAAAGTTATAAACAGGAGCATCTCTGTGTGTTCAAAAACAGCAAGCTCATAACATATCAGAGAGTTTGGAATGGAGGAAGACACTCACTGAGTATCAAACATATTGTTTCCTGGACAGAAGGTCCTGAAGACTAGATCCATGTAAACTCTGATGTGTTCTCTTTCTGGCTGTGACCATCAGGTTGTCCATGAGCAGAAAGAAGCCCACAAAAGTCACTCCACAGGATCCTCCCAGGCTTTGTTCCTACTTCATCTGAGAGACAACCAAGCAAGACCAGATTTTTTTTTTTATTGCTTGTTCTTCTTCTGCATGACCAGGTCCTTCTGCTCAGCAGTACTATAGCCTTTGCTCCAGACTATCCTGTTCCTGATAATTAGAGTATGTGTTCTTAGTGTAGGGGTATCAAAAAGCATGCACACACTGGAATAAAAATGCAAGTGTTTACAAAGATACCAGTGGTTGATGATCAGCCAGGCAAGCAAAGCAGCGAGCTTCTGGGGGAAAGAGCAAACAGTATTTAAAGACAGAGGCTGAAAATGAAACCCAATGAGATCTTCTAGAAAATGAAGAAAATGCATGAAAAAGTGCATGAAAAAAAATACCACATGCCTATACTATACAAAAAAGAAAATATACACACACACAAAAACACACATATCCGCAGCCTATCCACCACACACAGAGTATGTAAATGAGAGCAAAATACCAAAAAAAAAGCACCTCGTGCTGCAAGAACACATTCGTTTAGTTATAGCATACCAGCAATTTGAGCGGTATCTTACACTATGCTAAACAAAAGGTGGAAGATACAATTGCTATGGTGAGCATGCTTTGCTTGGCCAGACTATGCTGAAGTGGTTGCATAAAATTTCCTCTTGCAATCTTAAATCTCTGACACCATGTCCCTAGCTTGTCAGAATCCCTACCCACATCCATAGTCATCCAGTCAACAGGAGAATGCAATCTACAGAAAAGGAGAATACTCCAGCCTCATTGACAAAAAACATGGCTAACACTCTGCTAGTCAGAGTTCAGTCAGTGTGAGTCTGTCCTGGGCAGATTAAAAAGATTGTCTTGAAATGTAGACAGCAAAGATGAGAAATGCCACATGTCACCCCAAAAGAGATAACATTAAGAACTGCTCATTTGGCATTTGCAAAGGGATTCCCCCCACCCTTGCAAGCTGCTTCTCACATGTGAATTATATGACTGATGCCAAGCAAATAAGCCACAAGCCCTGACTTCACTCACTTAAAGCTCTGTGCACTGAACCCTGTAGGCGTGTGGTGTATTATTGAACTGTACTCATCTTTGGGCTGAAGTATTAAGCAGAGGTGGATTTGCTTGCTGATAATCCACTTTCTCACAAGAAGCTCATTCCCCAGAAATATTTGTGCTTGGACATAGACCTGAACAATTGGCTGTCATGAGGTATGTACTTAGATTGCTGTGTGGATGAGTAAGATGATGGATGAAAGCACAGGTAGGTGGATGAGCTCGTCTAGAAGTTACAAGGGCAGATGGAGCTAACCATTAGCCTGACAAAGCTGCCTGTCTCTACCTGTTGTTCCTGACTCTGGAAGTCACTGGCCTCTTCCTATTGGTCCTTATGGAGCCCCTTTAAGTCCCACAAGTACTGCAGCACCAGTGCCTTATCTTCCAGCACTTTCTTATTCCTGTGCCTCCTCAGCATGTCTACCTTCTTCTTCAGCTGATTCAGTTCCATCAGAAGGTGGCTCTGCAGGTTTCTGCAAACACCCAATGCATACAAAGCCCCTGCTATCCTTTCCCTATTAACTTATAAGAAACACCATCAACCCCACCAGACCCTGGTTCTCAGGAAGACCTAGATAAGAACTCAGGACATCTAGGTGAGCTGCACTCAGAAAGCAAAAATTAGAGAACAGCAAATTCCAGAAACACTCATGCTACTTCCAAAAGTCCCAACACTAAGAGGGATCCATGTTTCCTAAAAAGAAGAAGTGGACTACAGTTGTCCCTACCTGTCCATCCTAATGGAGAAACATCACGAAGGAATGGGCAAAGGCACTATGAATTGGAAAGGAGAAACAAGGGGAATACTTGCTATATATGGGTCTGCTGGTAACTAGCTCTCTACAGATCCTGACTCAGCCCCGGGGGTCAAGTAGACCTCACATGATACAAATAGTTCTTCTGTCAATACCAGGGTTTCTCAATTTACCAAATGCTGTGGATGCTTTAATGCAGTGACCTCCCAAACTTAAGATTATTTTCATTGCTACTTGGGTACTATAATTTTTGTACTGTTATAAGCCATAATAGAAGTGTCTGAGATAAAGGATTGTCTGATACACAACCTCTGTGAAAGGGTCCTTTGACCTTTTTTTTTTTTACCCCAAAAAGTGTTTCAACCCACAGGTTTACAACAGAAAAATCTAAAGGCTCCTGTGTGAAGTGGCAGAAAGCAAGAACCAGAGCTCGAGAGTCTCCTGTGCAGGATCAAAAGCAGAGATGGCAATTCTACAGCTCATGTGCTCCCAAGCAAGACAGACAGTTACCTATAGCAGCCTTTCTCTTTGCCAGGAATTCAAATGTCTCTGAGGCCTCAGTGTACACATTCTGTAAGCTCTGCAGGTCCAACATTACCTGCTTAGTCTCCACTTTCAATTTTTCATAGTAAGGATTTGATCTGTGGTTGGGCCTGGCCCCAAGAGCAAAGAGTCCCAAGAACACAGGCTTCAAGGGTCACCTGAATCCAGGATGGATTCTGAACTATCCAAGCTCACAGTATGTTACCTTCTACCTCCTATGTACTAGGATCATCTAAGCTTATTAATCTTGCTATCTTGTCCAAAGGTCTCCAGAGGCTGGGTGTCCAGGTGGTTAGAGTTCTGGTTGTTTGAGCTCCCGCATAGGACTGGAGGGACAGATGAGGTCTCTAAACTCTCAGTAGTTTATGGCGCAGGTGTGGGTATACAGAAACTATGAGGACATTTCTCCTTTTTTTTTTTCTTTCAGAACAAGGACTCTTGATCTTTGGCCTAGTCCTATGAATTTGGCCAAACTATATAATCCACATTTCAGGGAGAATTACCCAGAATGAGGAGGTCATGGTGAATTCACCACAGAACTCAAATATTTCATCAAGTTGAACACATAATGCAAGTGCATTGTTGCTTGAAGTATGGTTTCCAGTCCTAAGCATTGGCATTGTCAGCAGACTGTAAGGCAGGCAATTCCTCAGGTCCTACCACATACCCTTATGACCAGAATATAGAGAGAGTCACACACACACACACATGCATGCACACAGAATCAGGGTGTGTTTGCAGGGAGAATGAGAAAGTACAATTGAAATAGAATCCAGAGGAAATGCAGAGGACATTCTGTTTATAAGACCCAAAATCTGAGAAGAGTATTAATGAGCCCAAGACCTTCCATCATGTATAAGGATGGACCAAATGGGACCAAGCTTTCCTGGTGATATAGCAAGCTTCAGCAAGCAACACCTGCCAGACAATTACAAAGCTTTGCAAACAAACAAACAACGAACTCAAGCAAGCAAACAATCAATCAAAACCTCACAGCAACTAATATCTCACTCAAACGGTCACATGTCAGTGCCTCTATCAATACATGCTGAGACATCACATCCTCTTCAATCCCTGAGTGGTAGGATTTCAGTTTCATATAAAAGAAATTGAATAGCCTATGTCCGCAGCTCACTCCTGCTCTGACTTCAAGTTCAGCCTGTGAGAATGTTTAGCGAGAAAAGGTTGGGCACAGTGACACCCTGGAGTTACAGTCTCCCAGTACCATAAAATTTAATAAGAATAAATTGTAGGCCATACCATAGACCCAAGAAATTGACCATGATGTTTGACAGAATGAAAAATACCTCTTGTGCAAAGCTTTCTCACTGATGAAGATCAGGTGATCTTGTAGCTCATTTTTCCCACTGGTCATCGGCTGACTGATTAGACTTTCCACTTTCCCCACCCATCTTCTGAACTGGAGTGTTGGGGATGATGGTGGTACACCAGCAGCCCCTATGGGTAGATGAACACAAGTGAATATGCATACTGTCAAGGAACAGAGCATTGACAGAACACTGAGTCCTATACAGACATCTGACAAAACAGGAATGCATGTGACCCAGTCAGACCTCTTTTGCTTCATTAGCACATGCATCATGTGACCAAGGACAGGATCCTCAGGCTTATTCATAGCTACGTATGATTTAATTAGGCAGTACTGTCCATAAGCCTGTGGTATAGAAACCATCACAAAAATACCATAGCCCACAAGCACCAAGATGGTGTGGAGATGTCCATATCTCCTGTCAGGTCACTCTAGAAACAATACTATGGATGGAAAACAGTGCAAGAGCACAACTCGTTCCCAGACTCACCAAGTCAGCTGCGTGAGAGCCCAGTGTGCCCAGAGTTGGCAAGAAAGCACCAGTCTCTACTCTGGCTCACTATTTTGACAGTCCAGTGGATAGACTAGAGAACAAACTGATACCCACACCTGCTACCTATATGGGCAACTTTTAGGGAACACTGTTCAGAGACATTCTTCTGTGACATCTGAGAAATGAAAGGTCTTCCCTGGGAAGCCAATTTCTTTCCTTCTTAGGAGAGCTGGACAGACAGTTCACCTAATGGAGTCCCTGGGGTAAAGGGCAGTGATGCCCAGCCCTGAGGTGCTGACATCTCACTCACAGTCCTCTGCCTGCTGCTGCTTTCACTTTTGTCCCATTCAAACCCATTTCCCCTGTAAGAGCAGAAGCCTGAAACACCCAGGACAACAGCTTTAGCCTTAAAACTTCATTGATCTGGGACAAACTAATGTCCTGTAATCATTGGCAAATTCAGGATCCATGAAAATCAGGGAAGGCCAGAAGCTTCCCAGAGAGACTAACTACTGAGTCCCAATTCCTGAAGACCCAGAAACAGACTGTGGTCTCCTTCAGGAATTTTCCCATCTTCTGACCAATACTTATGGTGGCGCATTTTCAAGGACCATTTATTTCTTGATGCTTTAGCCTGAGGGTCAAGGGTCATCTTTCTTCCTCTCACTTGTGTCCATTCTTTTTCCTAAGTAGCATCCTTCCTCTGTCAACATATCTATGGGTGATTAGGAAAGGCAGTGCATAAAGTGGTCCAAGAGCAGTTGGTGTTGCCACAACAGAGGTGACATCTCAAACCATGCCAGGCCTCTCCAGGATACAAAAGAATGTCTAGGGAAGGAACTGCTGATGTCATGGGGAGCTGACACTGCAACCATGCTAACTAGCTCTCCTCACAATTCATGCTGCACTTTCCAGGAGCCACTCCTAACACTGAAGGGAATCCTTTCAGTACCTCCTCCTTCCAAAGACCTCCATTAGATTTTTTTGGAAACTCATTACTAATTCCCTTGTGGGGAACTGATTGTTTACTTTCAAAAATTTACCCAGGAATGTTTCATTTCTTTCTCAAAATTCCCCTATTCATCTAAATGTGAAATAAAATATTCCTGAAAACTCAGATTAGGATGAATATGGATGCAGAAGGAACACCTGCCTCAAGTACTGATGCTTGTAAGCACACCCAGGAAGAGCCTGCAGGGCCTTGAACTCACAGATATCTACTTGTCTCTGAGTACTCCCAAGTGCTGAAATTAAAGGCAGGCAGAACCAGGCAGGCATCCCCCTCACCTCCTTTCTCTCTCCTACTTCAACTTGTGTCCCAACATTTTCTTTGGTCCCTACCTCTAATAGAAAGCAGGGCAGAAGGTACTTGGATTCTAGCTAGTGGCTCTTTTACTGTCATTCTCTTGTGAAGTCTGGACCACATGTGTGCTGTTAGTCAATGTGGTCACATATAGCTTCAAACGTTAAAATATACCCTTTGTTACAAGATCCAATCTTCTTGAAACTCAAACTGTGTTCACTGAAAAATAGATCATACATAGGAGAGAGACAGAGAGAGAGAGACAGAGAGAGAGAGAGAGACAGAGAGACAGAGAGATAGAGAGAGAGAGAGAGACCAAATTCTTGCATGCATGTTGCCATATGCCATAATAGCACAGTAATCCCCTTTAGTCAAGTTTGTATGGTAAAATATTAAATTGCCTATATTTAAATTTTAAGAAAGTTTAAAAAAATAAAACAACTCAGAACTGGAATCCCGGTTAAAACAGGTTTGCTTTCTTTGCTGTTGTTTATTTTGTTTTAAGAGAGGAAGGATTTATTTTGTCTCAGAGGATAAATGTATCTTGATTGGAGAGGCATGGAGCTGGGGCTTTAGCTGTGGTTGCCAGAGCATGTACCAGCTGCTTGTTCTGTGCCACCTACTAGGAAGCAATGGGGGGAGGGGACACACACAGGTCTTGAAAATGAGAGTCTCTAAGCACACACAGTCAAGAAAGCTGTGATTCTACTGTTTAGATCTGATCTCTCTCTCTCTCTCTCTCTCTCTCTCTCTCTCTCTCTCTGTCCCCGCACTCTACCTCTCTCTCTCTCTCTCTCTCTCTCTCTCTCTCTCTCTCTCTCTCTCTCTCTCTCTCTTTCTCTCTCTCTCTCTCTCTATCTGTGTGTGTGTGTGTGTCTGTGTGTGTGTCTGTGTGTGTGTTTGTGTTAGACAGACAGACAGACAGTGTGGCTTCTTAAAATTATATATAGGCCCCTCCCCGTCACCGAGGAGGAGAATGGCACTCAAACAGATTTCCAGCAACAGGTACTTTGGCGGGCTCCAGTAAGTTTTTGAACATAGCAGTGTTGAGCTGAAATGTAAAATGAAATTTGCTGTCTACCTACCACCCCAGGCCGAGAGTGGAAAATGTCCAGCGCTTTACTGGCTGTCTGGTTTAACTTGCACAGAACAAAATTTCATATCAAAGTCTGGCTATCAGCAAGCTGCCTCAGAGCCCGGCCTTGTGGTCATTGCCCCTGATACCAGCCCTCGTGGCTGCAATATTAAAGGAGAAGATGACAGCTGGGACTTCGGCACTGGTGCTGGGTTTTATGTGAATGCCACTGAAGATCCTTGGAAAGCTAACTACAGAATGTACTCTTATGTCACAGAGGAGCTTCCACAACTCATAAATGCCAATTTCCCAGTGGACCCACAGAGGATGGTCTATTTTTGATCACTCCATGAGAGGCCACGGAGCTCTGATTTGTGCTTTGAAAAATCCTGGAAAATACAGATCTCTGTCAGCATTTGCTCCAATTTGCAACCCTGTGCTCTGTCCTTGGGGCAAAAAAGCTTTTAGTGGATATTTGGGACCAGATGAAAGCAAATGGAAGGCATATGATGCAACCTGTCTCGTGAAGTCCTATTCGGGTTCCCAGATTGACATCCTAATTGATCAAGGAAAAGATGACGAGATTCTTTCAAATGGGCAGTTACTCCCTGATAACTTCATAGCTGCCTGCACAGAGAAGAAAATCCCTGTTGTTTTTAGGCTACAAGAGGGTTATGATCATAGCTACTGCTTCATTGCAACCTTAATCGCTGACCACATCAGACACCATGCTAAGTACCTGAATGCATGAGAACCCTCAGCCAAGAGAATCTCATCAGGAGGCTGGAAGGGAATCAACAGGAGTGCTGACTTCCTCACAGAAGATCATGCCCCTGCAGCTGAATCGCTTTTGTGAATAAATATATCAAACTTTCAAAAAAAATTGTATATAGACTAGCAATTAATGTTCTAAGTATAGCTTACCGCATGGCGGTCATATCGATTCATTCTGAAGGAAACCAGAACTCACTTCATTCAGATTCTTGAGATCCCTGAATCAAAATTAAAGACTCTGATTTTGGGGAATTTGATGATGCCTTGTACTCTGCTGAAGCAAGAACAGGGCATGCAGTTTCAGTCCTGCCTGGCCTACCGGGTAAATCCCACAGCAGCCTGTCCTACAGTGTGATGCTCTGTCCCAAACATAAACAACACGGATTTGGATGGACCCAGTGTTCCTTCAAAACATATTTAGATTAAATCGTCAACCCCACTGCACCCCATGCCAGAAAATTTAACATTTAAAGCTGTTTCCTCTACTACATTCTTGCTTTCTCTTGAATATACTCCTCTTTTAGTCGTTCAGGTAACACAACTTTCTTAAGTAGTTATATAAAGCATTTGAAAAATCCTTAAATATTGTAGTCATTACACAAAGTTCTGAATAAAATCCCTCGTGAGAACTTTTTATGACACATACTTGGATAGATGTCAACCTTCAGCTATAAAGTAAGGTTCTTGGGGACAACGCTTGTCTGAGAGTTAACAACTTGCCCAACAATCTCAGAACACGACAGGTGTTGGATAAGAATATCTGCTGAACTAATAAAATGCCTTAGCCACCTACATACGCCAAGTTTTGAAGAGTTCAGCAATTAGCCACTGCTCCTGCTCCATCTCGCTTCTCTGTGAAGGTTTTAGCTTTAAACGTTCATGTGGCGAGACGAGTACTGAAGATTTTCTAGGAGAATAAGAAAGCACTCTGTTTCTTAGCACTTTGGAGAAGAAAGCCGGAGGTTCTCTGATTTTCTAACTGCGGTGAAGTCCTAGCATTCAGCACCCAAAAAGCACTACACATAACTTGGAGCTTCCCGCTGTACGTGGTGGAAGCTGATAAGATTTTATATAGTAAAGTTCAAAACAAGTCGCTGGATTTCATTCCCAATGATCTAAAATGTCAAGACTGAATGGTATGTTTAACCAAGAACACCTTACTCCCTAATAATGATCGCAATAGAACACGCGCAGATGGGCTACCTAACGTGCAAACTCACGAAAGCAAACGCAGTGGCAGATGGATCAAAGTCGAAAGACACTCGTGAAAGGTCAAGAAGCAGGAGGCAGTGAATTGTACCCTGGCAAAATGGCTGGAAGTCTAAGGGTAGAAAAGAAGCAAACCTGGCCCCTCACCTACAAGCTCTCAACAGGCAGAGGGCGCACATGAGCAGACTCAGGAAGTCCCTGGGAAAATGTCATCAGAACAGCACCTCTGCATGAATGAAGCCAGAAATTTTGGACCAGGCTTTTGAGATGGTTCACAACGTCAATCAAAAAGGAGTAAGAAATACATAGATAGGGTATGCAGAGCCAAAATTCATTGCCCACTCAAGATTACAAGGGTCTACGCAGGGCGGGATTCCTGCGAGGAATCCCTGATGGGATGGATGGATAACAGAAGGTTCAGTTTGAGGTGCAAGAAATAAGTTAATGGATTTTAGGGAATAAATCCAAAGACCCCGACTCGCATCTTCTCACACGCAACACTCTGAGCCCCAAAAGTGACTCCATCTGCGCGTGGCGTGTGCTTTGAGATCCAGGCGAAAGCGAAGTTAGCTGGGGCTGGATCCTGGGCCAGGTCCTTGACCCTCGGAACAGTTCAGGGCAGCCTAGGCCACCCGAGTCGGAGGCGTGGCTCTGGGCTTCTGGCAGCCGCGGGCCTCCCCAGGCGGCTTTCCTCTGGAACCTGCATGCCCAGGTGACTGCCAGCGTGCGGTCAAGAGGTGAGCCCCGTCCCCTCCCTGTGCCACCCGCTGACCGCGCAACCTAGTCACCTCCACTCCCCGGGCCCCCGACCACTCTCGGGAATGCAGTGCAAAGCTGAGAAAAGGATGAAGCAAGGAAACGGTCCTCTCAGGACCCTCACCAGAGGCCGACCCGACAAAGGCGCTTCGGGCGGCGAGCAAGGAGGAGCCAGGGCGCTGGAGGAAGCGCTGTCCCGGCTGGGAAGCAGCTGGGGACCTCATCCGGGACCGCTTCCTGCAGGGAACCTGGGCCTGGAGAGGGAGGCGGGGAGCAAGGACAAGCGGGAGGGGTGGGCGCGGGCGCTGGCATGGTACCCACCGGTTCCACCCAGGCTGTGCTCTGGGATCCAAACCCGGGGCGCAGATGCTGAGGCTCCATCCCGCTGGCCCGCGCTCACTGACCGACGGAGCGCAGGGTCAAGGCGCTCTCTGGCTTCCGCCGCGCTCTCCCCGCCCCTCCCCCTGCGCTGGTCCCTTCCTTCATCACCACCTCCGCAGCCGCAGGAGTGCAGCTCCTTGGCGCGGTGGAGAGCCCTAGGCTCCTCAAGCCTTTGCCGCCTCCCATGGCCTCAGAATCCGCCCCCTCTCTCTCCTGTCCCCGCCTCCGACTCCCTCCCCTTTTCTCCCGCCCTCCGCCCCTTCCCCAGCGACCCCTCCAGGCGGGCGGCCCGGGATGCATGTGACCCACTTGCCAGGCCATATATGGTGCTGAAAGGAAAGCAGCCACCAGGTGGTCACAGGCACCTGGCATGCTGCAGCTAAAAGAGGAACCCTCACCAAGGACCCAGGCTTGACAGGAGCATTGGGGGATGTTGGGGGCAAGTAGCTCTCAAGGGGCGAGCAGGACCTGGCACCTTTCCTTTAGGCATTCCTTGCCACGGGTGCCTGTAGCTCCAGGTGGTCGCCTCTCCTGAGCTGAGCCTGGAGCCAATTGCCCAGGACAGTACCTGGCTTCAACAGAGCAAGGCTGTGCTTTGCACCCCTGGGCCGCTCCCAAGCACCTATTCTGGCAGCTGAGATGTCTGGCTGGGCTGTCTGGGGAGCCCTGCTTTTATTCATTTTCTATGGCTGAAAGATTTTGTGGAAAGAAAACCAGCTAAGGAGCAGGTCTGTGGTTCCCTGTGAGCTCTCAACTCAAATTAGGGACAGGGGCAGTTCAGAGACACAGCTCAAATGTCAACTGTCTCTCCTGCTGCTCTCTGGGAAAAAGAAAATAAAATTGCAACTAGCAAGTTTTTCAATCATCTTTCCTGAAATCGTCTTTACTGGCAGTGGAGACAGTTTCCATCTAGTTGCAAACAGAGGAGTGACTGCATTTGCATGGGTCATTTCCTCTCTCATGGACTTCAGACTCCTGCCAGCATCATCTCCTGGCCCTTAGTCTGGTAGACAGATGCATTACCATCTCATGGCTCTTAGTCTGGTAGACAGATGCATTCACACGTTTTGAAACCGAAAATTCAAAACACGTAATTGATCCAGCATGCTCCCACGTCATACTAACTTCCGAGGCTAATATTCCACTGGAATATTAAAGGTCACTAAGGTCACTAAGGATTAAAGGTCACTAAGGTCACTAAGGATTGTGGAGAGAGCTAAGCCACTAGATGGCGTCCAGCCCTCACATTCTATAACTTGACTGACTAGATTTGCATTCCTGAATCTCTCCTTTAAAGGGGCCTTGGAATGTTGGGTCTTCTTTGTTTGTGACTATGCTTTGTTCAGTGGCCTCTTACCTGCTGCCTAAGTAGCCTGCCCTTCATTTACTTTGAATGAGGGTTAAGTGGGGTGAGTGAGCAGTCTACAAGTTCCTCCCTTGCTTTTAGTTAGCAGCCAGATGATAACTCACAGATCTCCATCATTCTGACCATGCTGCCTTTACCTCAGCACTGGGATCACAGATGAACACTGGGGCTCACTCAAACCCAGCCCTTCATTCCTCTAGGCCAAATGAGCTATCCCAGACCAGAAGTGAACTGCTGTTTTTCAAGCATGTTGTTACATTTTTTGACTTTTCTTTTTCACTTGGGTGTCTGTGTCTGTGTGTGGGTTTGTGCACAGCAGTGTGAATTCTCATGGAGGCCAGAAGCATCCAGTACCCCTAGAGCTGGAGTTAGGAGGCACCCAGTGTGGGTGCTCCAAATCAAACTCCCTGCCCTCAGAGAGGACAGTGTGTGCTCTTAATCACTGAGCCATCTCTCCAGCCCAGAAGCCTGCCAACTTCCTAACCAGGAATGTTTGCCTTTATCCCCTGGCCTTATTTTCAGCCTGTGTAAAATGATGTGCTTTCCTGACAGCTGACTTTTCTCTCTAGCCTTATGTAAATGTCACCACAATTCACTTAGTCCTGCAAAGGAAAAGAAAAAAAAAAAAAAGCCTGGGTTCCCCCCTTCTCTCATTGCTTCCCCTTCCTGGCAATTTCTCTCCCTCTCCTCTCTGGCCTGCATTATGTTCCTTACTAATTTTGAAGTTTTTACTCTATTTTACTTATTTGTGTGTGGGCCCCATGTGCAAGTGTGGAGAGGTCAGAAGACAGCTTGCAGGAATTGTTTCCCAACTTCTGCCATATGAGAGCTGGGTATTGAACTCAGGTGGTCAGGCTTGGCCTCAGGTGCCTGACCAACCAAGCCCCACCCCACCCCCGGCTCCCCTCATTGGTTGTGTCCTCTCTAAGCTGCTTATATGTCATCCCTCTTGCCATGACCCAAGTCACAAGTTGAAGTCCTAGTATCTTCACTAGGAATCCCTTGGAACAAGGAGTTCCATGCAGGTGATTATCCTCAGGCCACTTGTCTTTGTGCTGCACCCTGTTCTGGAATGGTCTTCCTCTTACTCAGCCTTGTACAGCACCTGTTCATCTTTCACAATTCACCCTAAGGGCTACCTTTCTCATAAAAGTATTCCCGACTTTACTGCATGGTAAAAGAAAGAAAGAAAGAAAGAAAGAAAGAAAGAAAGAAAGAAAGAAAGAAAGAAAGAAAAGAAAAGGAAAGGAAAGGAAAGGAAAGGAAAGGAAAGGAAAGGAAAGGAAAGGAAAGGAAAGGAAAGGAAAAGAAAAGAAAAGAAAAGAAAAGAAAAGAAAAGAAAAGAAGAGGAAAGAAAAGAAAAGAAAAAAGAAAAACAAAAACCCGTCTGCCCTCTCTACACTAAATGGCTACACACAATCCTGTCATAATGCCTGAGAAGACTTTTGAAGTCAGCTTTCACATATCGTCTTCCTGGTAGCAAATATTATACCTGACATCTTCCATCTTCCTGGCTCTGGTACAGTTCTCAGCACACTCCATGTTTCTCAAGTCTGTTGAAAGAATGACTTGTCATGCGGTATGAGTTATGTTTCCCCTGCATCGTCCCACTTCGTTCTCACAGCAGTCAGTGCCATTCATGGAAAACCAGAGCAGAGGCTGGTGATGTAACTCAGGAGTAAAGGCACTCACTGTCAAGCCTGCCTTTCAGACTCCCAAACCCATCTGGCAGAATGAGCAACCCAACTCCCAAAAGTTGTGTTTCCTCTCTCTCTCTCTCTCTCTCTCTCTCTCTCTCTCTCTCTCTCTCTCTCTCTCTCTCTCTCTGTCTCAAACACACACATACGTTATTTTTTTATAGAAAGAAAGAAAGAAAGAAAGAAAGGAAGGAAGGCAGGAAGGAAGGAAGAAAAAAAGGAAAAAAGAAAGAAAGAAAGAAAGGAAGGAAGGAAGGAAGGAAGAAAGAAAGAAAGAAAGAAAGAAAGAAAGAAAGAAAGAAAGAAAGAAAGAAAGAAAGAAAGAAAGAAAGAAAGATTAAAACTGGAAAAGAAGAATGCAGCTTGCCCAGGGACCTGTGTAACTCCCAGAGCCAGGGTTATAATCCAGATTGCTTCATTAATGTGACTACATATACAGCTGTTTCTATGTTCTAAATGTTGGTATCTCCCCAGTTCCCGTTGAAGTCCTAACTTGCATGAGCACCCAAGAAAGGGGTCTGGTTATGAAAGCAGATTCTGTATAAATGGAACTGGTGTCTTGTAGGTGGAGGGGCTGGAGAGATGGCTCAGTGACTAAGAACACTCAGTGTTCCTCCTGAGGACCCACGTTCAGTGCCCAGTACCCACCTTGCGCAGCTCACAACTACCTGTAACACCAGTTCCAAAAGATCCAATACCCTCTTCTGGCCTCAGGTACCTGCATGAACATGGTGCACAGATAGACAGGCAGGCACACACTCACATAAAACAATTCAAAACATAAAGCAAGAAACAGTATACCATCTCCATTGTCTTATAACATTAAATTCTGTCCTGTATAATAAAAATGTTCTCTTTGCTCCTGAATGCACAGTATAACTAGTTCTGTTTTTCAACTCTTCCAAGTCATTGTGTTTTAAGGATGTCCTAAAAATACGGTTTGATCTCACTACTACCAGACCATCCTAAGAGCACTACTTTTAGCATGACTGTTTTCATTCATTGTATGTATAAATCAGACTATAGGGCTCTAGGAAAGCCTTGCTGCCACCGCCCCTCCCCCTCACCTTGTTTCCTTCTCAGGGAACAGTACACTTTAGGAGATTGTGGGGTGTGTCCTCTGTTCCATATTACCATCCACCTCCTAAGGCTTTGCCATCATACAGAGGAGGGAAGTGATACAGAGTCTGCGGTGGGAGACAAAAAAGGCAGGGAGGGGCATTGCTTCACAGACCTCTAGACACTGGTGTATGTGTGTGTGTGTGTGTGTGTGTGTGTATGTGTGTCTGTATGTCTGTGTATGTGTGTGTCTCTGTGTGTGTGTATATGTGTGTGTGTGTGTGTGTGTGTATCTGTGTATGTGTGTCTCTGTGTGTTTATGTGTGTGTCTGTGTGTCTCTCTGTGTGTGTGTCTCTGTGTGTGTGTATATGTGTGTGTGTCTGTGTGTGTGTGTATCTGTGTGTGTGTGTCTCTGTGTGTTTATGTGTGTGTCTGTGTGTCTCTGTGTGTGTGTGTCTCTGTGTGTGTCTCTGTGTGTTTATGTGTGTGTCTGTGTGTGTATGTGTGTGTCTGAGAATGTGCTTTTCAATTTCTTTCACCAAAGGCCTCTGAGTCTTGTATTTTTATTTCCTCCTATGCCTACATCAAAATTTCAATGTCTACAGAATTCTACATGGAAAGTGATTAACACCAACCCTTCATAACAACCTTTTGGCACCTCGGGCCAGCAATGAGATGTCTACTCTCAGTCCACTATGTTTCTGTCCATCAAGTTTTAATATTTTCATTTTGTGTTTGGACTAATGGTTTGAATCTAAGTGGATTTTAGTTTTAGGATTGTTTGTTTCTTCTTATGAAATTGATATTCATTTTACCCTGAAATATAAATCCTTCTCTAAATCTGAAAATGTTTTTTGGGTTTGGGGGGTGGATTTTTAATTAATCATTTTGTTTACATTTCAAATGATATCCCCCTTTAACTGTCCACAACCACCCCCACCCAACCCTCTTTCTCCTGCCTCCTCTTTGCCTATATGAGGGTGATCCCCCACTCCCCCACCTACTCCCACCCTTCCTTTAGCATCCCCCTACACTGGGTCATCAAACCTGCACAGGACCAAGGGCCTCTCCTCCCACTAATGCCGAGCAAGGTCATCCTCTGCTACATATGTATCTGGAGCCATGGATCCCTCCATGTATACTCTTTGGTTGATGGTTTAGTCTCTTGGAGCATGGGGTGGTCCAGTTAGTTGATATTGCTCTTCCTATGGGGATGCAACCCCCTTCAGCTCCTTCAGTCCTTCCCCCAGCTCTTTCACTGGTATCCTCATGCTCAGTTAGATGGTTGCCTATGAGTATCTGCATCTGTATTGGTCAGGGGACACTCATACCAGATTCCTGTCAGCAAGTGCTTCTTGGCATCAAACAATAGTGTCTGGGTTTGGTGTCTCCAGATAACTAATATCAACAATCGGCAAATGGGACCTCAAAAAATTGCAAACATTTTGTATGGCAAAGAACCCTGTCAATGAAACAAAATGGCAACCAACAGATTGGGAAAAGATCTTTACCAATCCTATATACTATCAAAGGCTAATATCCAGTCTATACAAAGAACTCAAGAAGAACTCCAGAGAACCAAATAACCCTATTAAAAATGGGGAACAGAGCTAAACAGAGAATTCTCAACTGAGGAATACTGAATGACCATGAAGCACCTAAAGAAATGTTCAACATCCCTAGTCACCAGGGAAATGCAAACCAAACAACCCTGAGATTCTACCTCACACCAGTCAGAATGGCTAAGATCAAAAATTCAGGTGACAGCAGATGCTGGCGAAGATACGGAGAAAGAGGAACACTCCTCCATTGCTGGTGGGACTGAAAGCTGGTCAAACCACTTCTGAAATCAATCTGGCGATTCCTCAGAAATTGGTAAATAGATCTACCTGAAGACCCAGCTATACCACTAATTGACATGTACCCAAAACATACGCCAACATATAACCAGGACACATGCTCCACTATGTTTATAGCAGCCTTATTTATAATAGCCAGGAGCTGGAAACAACCCAGATGTCCCTCAAGAGAAGACTGAAAATGTTTTAAATTCAACTGTTACTTATCTTCATTCCTGTTCCATGCAATTTTCTCTATTTTGAGTTTCTATAACTAGATTTGACACAGAGATTTTATACTATCCTCCAAATCTCGATCTTTCTTTCACCGTTCTCCTCTTTGTTGTTGTTGTTGTTGTTGTTGTTGTTGTTGTTGTTGTTGTTGTTGTTGCTGGTGATGGTGATGGTGATGATGATGATGATTTGTTTTCTTTTGTTTTGTTTTGTTTTGTTTTGTTTGTGTCTGTGTGTGTTTTGCTAGTCTTGGATAATTTTCTCTGATATATTATCCAATTCCCTAATTTTGTTTGCAACAATGTTCAGTTGCCAGTGCTGATTTCTTGTCCTTTTGAGGTAAGGTTTTGCTATGTAGTTCTGGTGATTGGCCTGCCAGTCTCTACAGAGATGGGACTGGCTTCAAATTTGTAGTAATCTTCCTGTCTCCGTTTAGCCTGCTTCTTAATTTCTTAATATGACCACTGTCTTCTCATTTGTTAATCTCCCTACAACTTTCATCTCATTCTTTTAAAAAGCTGTTAGGTCTTTTTAAATATACTTTGTGTTTTATTTATCTTTTAAACCTGTGTGTGAGCATGGGTGGGCGGGCATGTATGTACAACAGGATCTTTCTACATAGGCCTGGCTACCCTGCCACTTGTTGACAGGGTTAGGGTTAGGATTAGGCCTCAGATTCACAGATATCCACCTGCCCCTGCCTCCCAAATGCTAGAACTAAAGGCATGTGTTACCACGCCTAGCATCTCATTAACCATTTTAAGCACTTTTATTTAGAAATATTTCTTTTATTTATAGTTGCCTGAATAAATTCTCCCATTTGTCCACATATGGGCCCCATTTGTGTCAGCTTGCTTTCTTGCATGCTTAGTAGTGTTTTGCTGGGCAGTTCTCCTCAGTGACCTTGTTTGCTTTAGTTTGGAGGTTTTTGGTTTTGTTTTGTTTTTGGTTGTTTGGTTTGGTTTTTGTTGTTGTTTGCTTTTTGCAGGGGTGAGGGTAGGGAATAAAGCATGCATCCTGGAGGTGTCTACCCAAAAGGGTCTGCTCTGGATTTTCCCAGGAGCCACCAGATTTTCTTGTCTGAGTAGAGTTTGTAGTCCTTAATGATTTGAGACTCAGGACTCTGAGTACATGCAGGGCTTCTTAGGAATCTGCAGCTCCAAGGCCAGGCTCTCACTTGTTCTAGCATGCTGGCTTCGCAGTATTGAATGGAACTTTGTACACCGAAAGTCAGGTGTCCCAAGATTTATTCTGAGATAGAAAGAGAGATATACTCACACTGCACTTTGAAGTCTCAGAAGTCGCATAGCATCATTGTCACCAAATGAGTCATTTGAACCTGTCATAAATCCTTACCTAGACTAAGAGGGCCAGAACATACAGCCTTCATAAAAAACCTTGTCAAACGAGCATGTGGATTAGATATGTATACATGACTATATATATATATATTGGAACAATCTGTCACAATGCTCTCTGTACTTGATAAGTTTTGACATTCATGCTCCAGGCAACCAGTGTCCATTTTTTTCCATGCTCATCAGTGTGGGCTATTTCTTCCCTCTAATGCAGCCCCTGGAGACCATGGTGAAGGCAGTCCCCCAGAATAGAGGCATGTGTATCTCCCATTCAAACAACAAAAAACAGTAGTTTCTACCTTTCTAGCCAGACTTCAGTGGAACGTGCTGGAGACGAACACTTTCCCACAGAAATAAACTGATAAAGACTCTAAAGTGAGGACTGCCCTTGAGGGAGGCTCACGAGCAGATTGCATTTCAGTATTGATAATACCTCTGACGCAAGGAAGGAGAACTCTGGTCTCAGTCCCACTTTATGAAGCCCCTGTGGAGCTCGCAATGAAGGAACAGCTATGCTTTAGGTGTGTGGGCGAGTATCATTCCTATGGTGGTTCATAGAGTACAATGGAGCTTTTCCTTTTTTCTTCTTTCTTCACAGGTGCTGAGATTGCAGGCATGTAAACATGACCATCCCACATGCACTGTTACTTCCAGCTCATAACTCAAGGTGTAAATTCTACAAATGACCTTATTTTCCTGTTGTCCTCATCTCACCTAATTATCAAGAGAAACAAAAAAACTAAATGTCATTTTAAAATGAAAGACAGATTTTTTTTTTTAAAGCACAATATAGGGGTGGTGAGATGGCTCAGTGGGTAAAGGCATGGGCCACACAAGCCTAATGATGTCAGTTAAATAGATCACTAAATGCACATAAATGTGGAAGGAGAGAACTAAGGCTACAAAGTTGTCCCCTGACCCCACATGTCCAGGATAGCATGTTCTTCTGCACACACACACACATTACTAATAGTAAAAAAAATTGTTATTATTAAAAATAAAAAACTGTTAAATATTTTAGCTAACTAAAGCCCAATGCGTAAAAAGTGTACATATGATAAAATAAGAATTTTTGAATTGGTAGGTTATGTCTCAACATGGCTACTGGTTATTAATGTGCAACAGGATTCCATAATTGCATGTATTTTTTTCCTTCCTTTTGGCTAAAATATGGTAAGATGGTGTATTTTTTTTCTCCGCACACTTGATGTTGCTTATAAGAGAAGAAAATGATTAATAATTACAAATGATTCATCTAACAAAGAGATCAGTATAGAAAACTATGAAAAAAGTATTCCATGACTGCTGGGTGAGATTGTTAACGATGCAGAGAAAAGAACAAACCAACATGAGGTCTGCTTTCCACAGAGAGAGGATGAAACAATTGAGTCTAAAATAAATATAAATTGTGACAGATTTAGTTGTAGTTCAAGAAATGACACGTTCAGGGCAGGAGAGTCAGCTATAGGTTAAGAGCACTGGTTGTCTTCCAGGGGACCCAAGTTGGGTTCCTAGCACTCACACAATGGCTAACATTCATCTGCAACTCCAATTTCAGAGGATCTGACACCCTCTTCTGGCCTCTACGCATACAGCAAAGTCATGGTGCAAAGACATATACTGTGGGCAAAATGCTCATATACCTAAAATAAACTTGAAAATAAATACGTTTTTCTTTTAAAGAAATAGAAAACACAAGGTTCCCTCCAAATGTGCAGGGGAAACGCCAGGGGCAGCATGGGAAAGCTAGCTCTTATGATCCCCTGAGAATACTTCTAGCAGAGCCCCTCTATACAGTGGTAGGACCCAGCACTTCAGATTCCAGCTTAGAGCTCCAAAGACAAGACACGCAGTTGCCAAGAATCAACCCAGGTGCTCTCGGAATCAATAATTCTGTGATTATTCTCTTGGAATCAACTCTGGAGAATAATCACAGAAGGAGCCTGAAGGCGGCTGTAGGTGACTCAGTAGCCAGCATGACATCTACCAGGGAGGCAGGAATCCAGGAGACTAGAGAGGGCCTTTGAAACTAAAGGGCTGGGGAAGGCACTTCAGGAAAGGTCCCCAAGCAGTCCTGGGCTGCATAGTAATGGCAGTGGAAAAGGAAGACACAGCTCAACATTGGCAACTGTCCCTTAGGGGGACTTCTACTCACTGAAAAATGAAACTCTTAACTTACACCACAAAAGAGAAATTTAGTACAAGTCTGTATGAACCATAAATGGAGTTTACTGAGAACGACTGTGTGGGGGTTGGGTGGTGGTAGTTGTACATATCAGGGGGCCGTCTTGGTTACTTTGCTACTGCTATGGAGAGAAAGCATGACCAAGGCAACGTATAGAGGAAGGCGTCTACTGGGGCTCATGGGTGCACAGGGCTAGTCCATGACTCTTATGGTGGGGAGCATGGCAGGAGACAGGCATCATACTGGAGTGGTAGCTGAGAGTTTATATCTGATCCACAGGCAGGAGACAGGGAATGCTATGGGCTTTTGAAACTCCTCCATTAGGCTACATCTCTTAATCCTTCCCAAATATATGGGGGCTATTTGCATTCAGACCTCCACAGTGCCCATGGACTGCTCAAGAAAGAAGTTATCAAAGTCACATCTACGTGTCTTAACAATAAACTCTCTCTCTCTCTCTCTCTCTCTCTCTCTCTCTCTCTCTCTCTCTCTCTCTCTTTCTCTCTCTCCCTCTCTCTCTCTCAGAACACACACACACACAGTATTGTTGATCTCACACCTGCCCATTTCCCTGTAGCTCAGACTAGTCCCAAACTTGTTATGAAGCTGAAGAAATTGACTTACCTGTCTCCATCCCCCTGAGTTCATGCTAGGGAAGTACTCTACCAACTGAACAAATGCTTATAAAACAAACTTTGGTTTGGTTTTGTTTTGTTTTGTTTTGTTTTGTTTTGTTTTGTTTGGAAATAGCATGATGTAGCTCATGGTGGCCCTGGACTTGTACTTTTCACACCTTTCCTGAGTCTTGGGATATCAGTAATGTTCCATCACGTCTGACTTAAAGAACTTCTCTTTAGTACATGAGGTTACTGTTGTGTCGGGCCAGCAGATCACAACATGGGTTCTAGCCTGGAAAGGCATTTTGGAAACCTGGAAGAGAAGAGGGGCTAGGTGGCGAGATAAAGAAATGTAGCTAAGACAGTCATTCTGATCAAAGCTCAATTTTACTGTTCCACACGCAACTATAAAGCAGGGAAAGGGGGCCCCTATTCCCGCCAATTAATCTTGGGTTCCAATAGCAGAGTGACAATGTGCAGGGCTCCGAACAGCAAAGCAGCAGGTTCCAGCAGTGGGCATGGCAGAATGATTGAGCGAGAAGCTCCACCCCTGAGCAAGCAGGTTTCAGGCTGGGGGAGGGGAGACTACAGGTTACAAAGTGGTATGTCAGGTATGTTGTCTGTGTTTAAAGACAGATAAAAGATGCATAGACCAGAAAAGGTCAAAGGGATTCATAATGTACTTAGGTTACAGTGTCAGCGCCTGTTTGGTGTGCCTGTATACCTGTGTGTGGATGCATGTGTACAAATTTGTGTTCAAATTTGTGCTGAGGCAGGAGGACACCTCATATCCATCCAGAGACTTCACCTGGGGATCCATCCCATAAACAACCACAAAAACCAGACACTACAACAGATGCCAACAAGAGATTGCTGACAGGAGCCTGATATATCTGTCTACTGAGAGGCTCTGCCACTGCCTGACCAATACAGCAGTAGATGTTCACAGCCATCTATTGGTCAAAGCACAGGGTCCCCAGTGAAGGAGCTAGAGAAAGGAACTATGGAGCTGAAGGGTTTGCAGCCCCATAGAAGGAACAACAATATGAACTAACCAGTACCTCCAGAGATCCCTGGGACTAAACCACCAGCCAAAGAAAACACATGGTGAAACTCATGGATCTAGCTAAATATGTAGTAGAGGAAGGCCTGGTTGGTCATCACTGGGAGGAGATCCTTGGTCCTGTGAAGGTTCTGTGCCCCAGTAAAGGGGAATGCCAGGGCCAGGAAGAGGGAGTGGGTAGGTTGGGAAGCAGGGGTTGGGGGTAGGAAAAAGGGGATCTTCAGAGAGGAAACAAGGAAAGGGTTTAACATTTGAAATGTATGTAAAGAAAATATCAAATAAAAAAGCATTTGTTAGGATTTTATAGGATGATACCTAATTGCAGTCTTCATCGTTTTTGAATGATGTCTTTTGGCAGACACAGGTGAATCATAAAGTAATAAAATGAATGTTGAAGGACCCGTAGAGAAACCTGTCCAGAAACAGATTGTGGAATTTATTATCTCTACTTGCAGTTACCAGTGATTTTATATTTGAAGGAAAGCTGAAGCATACACTGCTGTGTTTTCTGACAGCTTTTTATTCCCTTAGACTATGCTTTTAATTAATGAGAGTTATTACAGAAATACTGATGTATTTGCCATTAATGTGTGCAACATCATCATCCACAGAATTTTCACAGTAGCTAAATATTTGACAACAAGGATGCAGCATGGGTAAGTTTTCCAACATTAAGTTCCTATCCAGAGAGTTGGACACACTCTCCACAATGAATTTATGATGGACTTTGTAGTGCAGTCTGGCTCAGAAGAAACTATGGAGCCCAGGTCCCGTGAAGAATGCAGAGATCCATCTGGGTCTGATATCTGTGGGATTTCATGATCACACCTGAAATAACAAGGTTTTTAAGAGTGAAGAGTTGGAGATCAAGGTGTTAGTCATAAGAATAAATGCAATGTACTCAATTGTAACTAAAAGCTGACAGTCAATATGTACTGTATATAGCCTTATCAAAATATCAAATTAATTACAAGAACAAATAAACAACCAATTAATAACAAAACTTTGAATGAAAACAAGAAAAACCAAATAACTAAACTAATCAAAACTCAAACCAAAATCAAACCAAAAAATTGTGCAAAGCAAAATTCTTAGTCTGCTTATTTTGTAGCGCAGACTTATAGCCTGTGGCTGTCCTTGGCAACTAAGTAGAAAAGCAGTTCCTGCAGGTAAAAATCTTTGCAGGAGAAATTTAAGCAACACTCTCCTTTTGGATTGTGGGTCTGAAGGATATGGCCTCCCAAGTCAAAGCAGAACACAGGTTGTAGACTTGGAGCCAAGGTTTTACAATTTTGTTGACTGATCTCCATGTAATTAGTCATGATGACCCATCAGGAAACGATAAATTTGCACTCAGATTCTTCCTGGATGCCCAGCAGCTCTTAATGTGTCTCAGCATTTCTCTTAATCCCTTTAAATGTGCACTCTTCCTGGGCCAGAGGCTAGATGAAATTAAGGCCTGTTCATACCAAAGAAACAAAATAAAGGAGGAGCATACAGCCCATTACAGCCATGGTTATTAGGGATGAGAGGCAACAGTGGTGTATTTCCTGTGCACACTCAGTGCTCTTCCTCCAGCACTTCTCTTTGAGGGAGATCATGTCCTGGTCTGTGCCATGTTCTGCTTTCTGCTGGACTATTTCAGACTTAGGGAAGGAAGAAACAAAGGCCTGGTAAGCATTTGTCAATTGAGCTGTCCCTCCCAGAACAGCTCTATTCAGCTGGACAAACCAACATGACCTATCAGCTGAGATCATACCGTGCATCCCAAGTGTCATAGAACACCTGAGCTTGGAATTGTTTCTCACCTTTTAAAAACTGCTAGAATCAGAACTGTCAATGACACATTATACTGGAGTTTAAAAAAAACACCACATTTCCCCAGTTGTGCGGGTATATTATATTGAGTAATAACAATTGAACAATGTCTGAATGTGAGTCCAAGAGAGATGTGTGCAACCTAGAAAACCATGTGGATTCCTTATGGGGTGCGAGCATGCCCTGAACTGAAGTGAAGGCTATGATTATTTCTCCAGTGCAGGAACCTCACAAGGTTCCTCTTGTCAATCCCTCTATCTCCAAATAACCAGAGACAACATACAACACAAACCCCCATGGGTACTTCATAGGTCCTAGAATCTGCAAGAGTTTGCTAAATAAAAATATTCCCAAGGCCGAGCAATGAACCTTAAAAGTGATGGTCATGAAAAAAACAGAACACCCCTGTACAGCTATGACTATTGTAGGGCACATTCTCAAACACACCTATTTGTGTTTATGCAATACAAGCATATTGTATTGCAGTGCCCCGTTTAGTTTCCCGGTTAATACAAATATAAAAATCTCCCAGGAAACTTTAGAGGCATAAAAAACCAAATCTTGAATGGGAAAGGTACTTAGTGGGCAAAGCATATAGGCAGCGCAGTCAGTGATATGCTTTCCACTCATAAACCGGTCTGGGAATCAGGGTTCTTGTCCTATTATCCAATCTGGCTCAGCAAGTTCCCAAGGCTGTGTAGAATAGGTTTGTTTCCCAGCCTAGACTCACATGTTGGTGGTGGACCAGCCTCTTGTTCTTGCTCACTGTTTCAGACTTGTCTCAAAGTAAACAAATTCTTTCAATAGGATCTCCATTTTCCATCACCTAACTGACTTGGTGTCCAAAGGTATGAGCCCAGAGTAATAGGAACTGTCTATAACAGGATCCAAAGGAACCATTTTCTCCCCAGAATGTGATTGTGTCAGGGCTATTTTGAGTAAGAAAAGGCTGACTAGTTGAAGGACAAAAGCTTGCATGGATTATCTCACACTGAGTTCATGAAAGGGCTGCACCACACAGTACCATTTCATTCTTCAGCAAACAGACATCAGGATAACTTCTCCTTCAGGGCTGCTCTGAGGACCACTACAACCCTGAATACCCTAGACTCTGTGGATACCTCCTACTTGTTCTGGAAGGACTGGGTCAATGAGGACTTCTTTTCTACTTTCAGAACATGGCTTCTAACAGACATAACCAATTTTATACTACCAGAACTGTCTGAAGGTCCTCATTTCTCCCAACCCCAACTGAGGCTGATTTTAACTCTGAGAAAATGATGTTGAAGAACAGTCCCGATGAATGCTACACAGATAAGATAGTGTGAGTACTTTAGATTATCAAGACCCTCAATGGGCTCCTGAAACAGGCCTGGTTTGCTCCACAGCTATGGGAATTCTGCTGGATCCAAGTTCAGCTCCAAGCAACTCAATCTCTCAATGAGTAAAATCCAAGACAAAGTACATGGCAAAGCTTTACTGAGCAGAGATAGCAGGAAATGTAATGGTGGCAGGCAATGAGGAAAACAACCTGGAATGCTTAGAAGACACAGTGAGCCACCTGACCTTCCAGTGGTCCTTCACAGTTCACCAAGAGCAGAAAAGGGTCATAAACACAACGATTTTATACAGCAATGTCCTCCTTACCTCCATATACCATATCCCTTACATTTGCTCTAAAGATTTCAATGAGAATCAATAGTTTTGTCTCTAGTCAGTTAAAAATCTGACCCTACAAGAATTCTTGTGTCCTTTTATTCTTGGGTGTTAGGTGAGCATGCAGAATAATTGGACTGCTGTATTTGATATTTCATAGGTGCAAACTAAAACCTCAGAGTGTATTTCTCATTAAATTTGACCTCTAGAGACACACACAGCTGCATTTATGCACAATCACACACACACACACACACACACTTGTATATACAAGCACCCATATCACAAACACAAAATTACCTAGTATTACACTAATACACAACTTTAGTATAAACAAGCTCAGCCAAACTTGGTCCAAACACACACAGACAAACACACACAACACACACAAGGAACAAAAACATACACACCACACAATACTCACAGAGACACACAAACACAAATCAATGAAAATATTACTGTCGCCCAGCAAAGTTCCTGTTGCATGAGCAGCTACTGGGACCTCTGATGTATATGTGTATAAGGTTCTTAGACTCAGGCAGTCTTTGCGGCCCTCATCTGTAATTAACTCCTCTTCAAAAAAATTTTTATGCAGATGCTTTCTGGTCCTACCAGGAAGTTACAAGCTCTGCACAGATAACCTGGACAACACAATACCAAATTCCCAAGAAAGAGATTCCTAAGAAAAGCCCCCAGCAAGCCCCATGTTGACTCTCTCGGTCCCCTCACTATACCTACACTGGTTCCTTGGTAGCATCAGAGGAAGACAGTGACTTTTGGTCACTACCCAGGAACTTTTCAACCTATTACAGTTCATGTGATATTAAATCTTCCTCAATATCAGTCAGAAAAAAAGCTGGTGAAATAACGTGCTGTGACATTTATGAAATGCAGCACTGTGCCAACTATGAGGAGGAATCTATCCTGAAACAAAGCCACGCCCACGATATAGTTAGCAAAAGCCATGTTAGCAGAGGGATGCACGGTAGGATTCTATGCATGTTCATGGTGGAGCCAATAAGACAAACCCAAATCTCCTAGGGAGATAACTCTATGCAGGGAAAGTGAAGAAATCTAACACTTATTTTTAAAATAGCTGTATTGTTTATTAATTTGATGAAATAAATGAGAGAGGGGGTGCTACCTGATAGTGAACAGGAGATGCAAAGACTACTGGACAGAACAAAACAGGAAATGTCACTTTTATTGAGAGACCAATGCTCAAAGAAGTAATATAGAGAATAACTGGACAACTCAGATGTCACTGAATGGCCTCCCAACATACCGAGAGAGACACAGGTCAAGAAAACAATGCATACACAAAAAGAAACACACAGACATACTGTCAGAGACAAAGACACACACAGAAGCACACACAGACTGATTCACATAAAATCATAACTGAGCAGAAAACAACGAGGTATCTGTTATGGTTCAGGACCAAGATAATTCAGACTATGCAGAGGAGATGTTTCAAGGGAGACCCAACGACTGTGCGATTATTTTAGAGGAATAAAATGCCCTAGAGAAGCCAGGTCATAGTGGCTCACTACTTTAATCCCAGCACTTGGGAGGCAGAGGCAGGCAGATTTCTGAATTCAAAAACAGCCGGGTCTACAGAGTGAGTTCCATGACAGCAGGTGCTTCACAGAGAATCCCTGTCACAGGGGACAGAAAAAAAAAAAAACTAACAAAAATCACTAGAGAACACTCTTCTTGGTCAGAATTGGGGGCATATATTAAGAAATTTTTTCATGAAGCCTCAGAAATCACACACCAAACCTGAGCCTGTGAGAAGCCTCTCTGTCATCTCTGGTCATCCAGACAACTCCAGACTCTAAGGCCCAGGAATGACCACTCCAACATCACTCAAAGAAAATGGGACTGACAATATGCTACTCAGGACCTCTCAGTGTGAACCAAGATATATGAAGCCTGTAGAGACTATTTTGAGATAGAGGGGAAAGGGGTGAATGGAAGTGGCCAAAAGACAGCTATGAAATCCACTTATTTGTCAATTACACAAGGCTGTCATCCCTGCAAACTATTTCCTACCTAGAATCTCACAAGATCCCTGTAAAGCAAATGAGCTACAGGCCTTTACTTCTTCCTTCAAAGCTCTTTCTATTATCAAGAAGGGCTCCAACACAGCATCCTTCAAACTTAAGGCATGTAGTGTTGTGATGTGTAATCAACCTATCTCCCTTAGTGATTCTAGCAGAGCAGGAACATTTGCATGCCAAACATGCAGTTTCTTGAACCAGGCTACCTCCACAGAGAGTCCTGTAGATGATCACATAAACAAACACTTGGAGGAGACATAGGTGAGTGCCTGGAGAAGTTGGTGGACTGTGACATTGGATTGTCTATGTTTATGTTTAGACATGAGGGCAATCTGCCTCTGATACACATCATCCTACCTGCTGCTCCTTGGCACTTGAGGCACAGATGTTCTTGCTGGCCTCCTCACAGAACCTCTTTTCTTCCCCATGGGACACTTGCGTTCCAGCCTGCTCCACCAGCAGCTTTCTGTTCTCATTCAGTAATATCCTCACTTTTTCCTTTAGTTGAGTGCACTCACGGAGGCGGTGTTTCTGCTTGATGCTGATCCACAAAGAAAAATTGGTGATTCCCAGCCAGATACCATTGGCTTTCCACTCCTACAAGTCCCATGGTCTCACTAGGGCCCTGAACCCCTGACAGTCCCAGAAGAGTCTACAGTATATGTAGCAGCAGCAAACAGAGGCAGGTCAAATCAAGATACCAGCCATATTCCACAGGACTCAACAAACTTCTGAAAGCCCTGACACCAAGAGTGCACCCTATACATCACAGAAGAGGAAATGTTCTTCATGGTTGATTATAGGTCTGTGGGACCATAAAACCTTCAGCAGGGAGAGGGCTTATCTCCTCTGAGAGAGGTGAGCTGACCCAACAAGTGTACACTCTTTCCATTTTTGTCGGGAATCCTAGATCTTTTAATCTGTGGTCAGAACCCTAGAGGTTCAGGGTTCCTGGATATTCCCAGCGTGGTGGAAAAGTTTTCTATATAGAGGGCCTTGAATTTGGAAGAATAAAGATTGGAGGGTCTTGGACACTCTTCACACTTAGGACAACTGAGTCCAAGAGGTACAAATCCAAGACCCTTGCCTCAGGGCAGTGTTCCTAAATAAAAAAAACAGATAACATAGAACCAGAGCCCTTGCATTTGTTCAAAGTCCTAAAAGGACAGAAGCATTCCCTGCCTAGTTCTGGGGGTCTCAGTTGTGTCACTGACTCACCTGTAGGAATAGTTATCTTTTAACAGTTCCTCGGAGAACTTCATGGAAATAATTATGGACTGGGTCATTTTATCCATATCCAACATTGTCTTCTCATGTTGTGATTTAATGATGTTGAATTCAGTGTTCATTCTGTGTTAGGGCATGGCCCAAGAAGCAAATAATCTGCTGAATTGAGGATTCAATAATCATGTGCAAACAGGCTGTATCATGGACTACCCAAGCCAATTGCATGCCACATCCTAGTTCCTCAAAACTGGGTCCCGTAGGTGCTAATTAAACTTACTATCCTGGGCAGAGGACAGCAGAGCCAGGGGACCAAATGGAGCTAGCTGACCTTCAAGGGCTTCCCGGGCAAGCATGTAGGAATAGAGTACTTCTATGACAATTTTACACTACACTGTGCCACAGGCATGGGTCCAGTAGATATCTGTAATGACTTTCCTCTTATTTTTAAGGCAGGGATTCTCATTCCTTGGTTCCTGTTGTTATGTGAATTCCCAGAGGACACAACTAGTATTTACAGGAGAAAGGCTTTATCACATCTCCTCCCCCAGGAGATTCCTGTGTGACAACAAGGAAACACCAGGAGCAAACTTCCCTGGTGATCACTTTGGACCTCTATGGACAAACACTAAAAGGACCTGCAAACTGTGCATCACAAAAATCCTCAGACCCCATCAAAGGTCCCAGAGCCTCAGTCCTGAACAAAACATACACAGCTAAGTTCACACACATAGACACAATTAGAATGCCAAATAAATCCAGACAGGTGCCATCTCTCAGAATATAATGAACAATATCAGAGTAAACGTGTGATAGCCTGCAGGTATTGCATTCACACACTGAGAGACAGTAAGTGTGAGCAGGTCCTTCCAGCTGTTGACAGCAACAATCAGATTGCAAGCACCCCAAGGTCAAGTACAAAAGATGATAATAAACACACAGCACCTTGTTTATCCAACAATTAAACACCTGTCAGGGCTACTTAATTGAATGATGGGAGATGACACACTCCATTCATGGAAGGAAATTGGGTTAACAGATGGCACAATACAGGCAACAGGGTACTGGGCATAATTCCTACCTGTAGTTCAAATCCTCATACATGTAAAGGTTCAGGATTCCACACATTTCCTCCATGTCATTGCTGATCTTCCTCATATCTAATTTCAGTTCTTCTAGTTCATTTATTTTTGATCTCTTCTTAGTCATTTTGGAATTTTGGGTTGAAGTATTTCTAGCAGACCCTGCAGATAGGTAAACACAAAAGAATTTGCATACTTGATGGCCCAGGAGAGGGGAGACCATTCTGAGTCCCAAGAAGAAGACTGAGGGAGAGAAAAGGTAAAGACAGGGTGAATCCCTAAAAGAGCAGAAAAGCTATCTTCCAGCTGGTTTGCTAAGCTATGTCCTCTTCCTAACCACCATTGTCAGACATATGCCACACTCCCTATTACAGGACCCCTTGCCCTGAATTCTATAATTTGCCTCAGACGTAAAGATATGGGGAACATTGTCAGGTCATATCAGATGTGTTGCAGGGAAATCCTGGATTTCATAGTGCTTAGCACTATCAAGCACTAATTAATAGTGTGTCTTCAAATCCAATGTGTCTGAGTCCTCACCACATGACATGACCAGGGGAGCATCCTTCTCTGTTCTTTTCATCAGATACTCAAGTTACCTACAGTAATCTGGAAGGTGAAGTGCTTCAACTCCCTTCCATGAAAGGAATAACACACTGATATTCCCATAGTGCCCACTCCTGGCATTCTTTGCCACTCAAATTGAAATTAAATAGCTCCCAGAAAAGTAGCTGCAGGTTTGTCAATTCCTGGCTCTGTCAAACTAATCATCAGAAATTCTTGACTCTTTGACATTGGCAAAGTCCAAGGCTTCAGCTTGTAAGACCTACTCCTGGACGGCCCAGCTCAAGCCTACCTCTACCAGGAAGTTCCCCACTCTGCCCAGGACTCACTGTGCCTTCTCAAGAATGACTTCCTTCTTCCTTTTTCATGAGAAAGGATTCCCTCTTCCTTCTCCGTTGGTCTGGTCTCTCCTTCATCGCCATTCTCTTTCTGACATAGCCTGAGCAGCCAGGAAAACATTCCTGCTGGTAATCCCAGAGCAAACAGAAGGTATGAACCACAGGCAGTTGCTGTCACCACAACACAGGTGACAACACAGAAGATTCTAGTTCTATCCTAGATACAAGAGATTCTCCAAGGAAGGCATTACTGATGATATCACTAGCAACTGCCATGACCTACCTGCTAACTAGTTCTCCCCAACTTGGTCCTTTTCTGGGGTGCCTCTCCTGGAGCCTCTCATGGACCCGTGGGATCCCCTTTGGCAACCTATCCTTCCAAAGCTGGAGAATTCTAACTGCTTTATTAGATGTCATGTGCTTTTGAGGGGGAACGTTGGTTAGGACTCTGACATGCTTAAGAGATTTTGTTAGCCCCAAATCTCTAGGGACTGTGGATGTAGTAGATTTTTCTCAAAAATAAATATGCCACCTGAGTCAATTCATATGACATATACTCCAATTTCCCAGGGATTTCCTGTATCACAGAGGCAAATATCTTTCTCCTATACATTTAATTGTATAAAACCTGGATGATATTTTCTAACGGTGCATTCCTTGATAGTGGTTATTCTTGTCATTCTTTCCATACATAAATACATACATATATATGTATATATATATCTATGTGTTTCACAAAATCTCTGGTTTACAATGCTATCTTTTATAAGGAAAACTCCCTATTCTTTCAAACATAGGGGATCAACTACAGGGCAAATATAAATGGTAAACTTGCTGTCCCATCTTCAAAACATTATCTTGCACATGGTCCTGTTCTCAAATACAACCAGACAATTTAAGTGGGCATCAGAGAGCAAAGGTCATCCCGGACTTTACATTACTACATTTTAGCCTCATTGCAATAACTTCTCCAATATCTGTCTTCCGGAATGGAGAAGTTGAGCAATAAGGATGTTGCTGGTTGTACCGTGATACTGTACTCACAGCAAGTATAAGACTCAGGAGGTAGGACAGGGAGTGCAATGGCCTGAGTTGAGATGAAACCTCAATTTTAATGTGTCTATAAGTTCAGGATGCTGTCCCTTGGCATTATCATCTCTGGCTTCTGTGTTCTTATGCTGGGTCTGCTGAATCTGTGCTATAATGCCCGCTAACCTCACAGATAAAGAGTGAAAAACTATGTATGTCTTCATTGGGAAACCATCTGAATTTCACTCCCTTCTTGAGCCAAACAATATCAATATGCAGAGCTCAAAAATCAAGGGGAGATAGGTGATAGATTCAAAGTTGAGGTCTTTTTCTTCCAATTTTCCTTTTCTCTTTCACTGAGGGTGGCTTATGTGTTTGCTGGCCTAACGGGGCCTGGATCCAACAACAAGGGGCTCACTGTATACAGGATCAATTTTACCAAGAAAAGGATTGTTGCAGAATCATGGCATGGCACCAGCTTTAGCTCCAGCTGACCTGGTATAGGACAGAAGACCTGAGCTATCTGGGGAAAGGAAGCAGCATGCAGTGTCACACAGCTCTCTCTGATGCAACTGCTAGAACTAGAATAGGGATGTTTGTTTGTTTGTTTGTTATACATACACAAAAAAGTAGGGTAGAGTTGGTACATGCCTGTAATCCCAGCACTCAGAAGGTTTTTAAACAATTGTTTTTGTTAGTATTCCTGTTGTTTCTATTGGTTTTGTTTTGAACTTTCCCAGCTATTTGCACTTGACCCAGAAAATTAAGCCCATACTCTGTACAGTCCTATCACTCATTTTAATCAGTGATTTTACTCTTAGCACCCACTCCTCAGATGATCACATTACTCACTTTCAAATAAGGAAAATAGTCATACAGACATTAGTTAACTTGTATGATCTCATGTAACCAATTCATCGTGACTGTAGAGTGGCATCCCAAACTTTGGAAATACCCAAGCTTCTATTTTTGAGTTGACAGGCCTCTGTGGAAGACTCATTATCTGGTATGGTAGAGGACCTGAAATGGCTGCCACCTAAAGGCCAAGACTGCCCCTCCAGTGCCTCTGAAGCCTGAGGCAGAGGTCAGCCAACAACACAGGAACACTTGGTTGGCCACATCAGGTTCAGGACTGTACTTTGGATGAGCCCTGAGACCTGGATGAACAGAGGTCTCTTGAATTCTTGTGAAGGTGAGCACGAACACTTAGACTTGGGTAGAATAATGGATCTTTTGGATGCAAGTCTTTCTTTTTTATTTATCTTTGCTATGTTCATATTTTATGTCAATAAAAAAGGTACCCTACTTTACAACTTCTAGTCTCTCTGTGTGTTAAAGTGATTGCCAGTGTATACACACTAGAGTTACTAGAACAATACATTTTGTCACATTTTGTTAAATAATTAAATATTTTTGTATTAATATCTTTTTACTAATTCACTTTACACTCTGTTTCTTTGCCCCCTGACACCCATATTCTTTCCCCAATATTGCTGGCTGCTTCTTTTCTGAAGGAATATGGGGCAGCTATCTCAGGTCATCCCTTCTCCTACCAAAGCTAAGTGACCCTGTCCTGGAGAAAGGTGCTGCAGGTGCTGGTAATGAATGACTTCTGCTTGGCTTTCTTCTTGCTCCACTTGGCTGGCTTTGAGCAGTTCTTGCAGAACTGTCCTTGAACTTGGTACTTCATCCTGATGGTCCATATGAAGCACTTGTTTTATTAATGTTCTTGAGAGTATTTTTCCTTCAAACCTACTCCCACTAGTATACTAACAATGACAAAGGAAATGAGATATGAGACATCTATTCCAGGAGTTTCCAATTGTTCTCAGACCAGCAGTAGAGAAACCCACAAAGCTGGCAAAGGTAAGTGAGGTCACACAGGTACCTTAGAGCATACTGCTGTTTTCCTGCTGCTTTCCTAAGGAATGTTCTAGAGGATTATCATATCTAGACTCCCATAGATTCGTGTGCACTGGACACCAAAGGGCTCAACATACTTTGCTTTTGTCACTCAGCTTCCTCAAGTATAAAAAGTCCCCCAATTTAGAGGGATTTGAAGGTATAAATAAGTCCCAGTGGATAGAGGTTCCTCAAAAAATGTGTAAGAACAAAGAACTGCTTTAGAATCAGAGAGACCAAATGCTTACCAAGAGCAAAGTCATAGCTCAATAAATAAGAAAATCTGAGTAATAAGCCATCAAGTGAAAACTGAAAGTTGCAGGCCATTCACCAGTAAGGTTGGTAAATGGCCTTCAAGTAGATCTATGTGGGAATTTCTGAGGAACCTCCATATTGATTTCCATAGTTGTCATAGCAGTTTGCAGTCCTACCAGAAATGGAAGAATGTTTCTGTTTCTTTAAATTCTGACCATGTGTTTTCACAGAAGTTTTTGATCTTGGCATTCTTCACTAGAAAGTATACTCCTGGACACCAACCTCAGGGTCATTTTGGTTTTATTCCCTGAAGATTAAGGATGTTGCAGACTTCTTCAGTGCTCTCAGCCATTCAAGATTCATTGTGAATTTTTTGTGTAGTTCTATACCCCATTTTTAGATGGTGTACTTAGCTCTTATGGTGGTTAGCTACTTGAATTCTTTATATATTTTGTATATTAGCTGTGCATTGGATGGGGAGTTGGTAAACATTATTTCCGAATATATAGCTTGCCAATTTGTCCTATTGGCTATGCCCTTTGTCTTACAGAAGCTTTTCAGTTTCTTGTGGCCCATTTATAAATTTTGATGTTAGAACCTGAGATATTGGAGTTCATTTATGATATTTATCCCCATTCCCATGAGTTTGAGGCTCTTTCCTGCTTTCTCTTCCATTAGATTCAGTGGGGATTTGGCTGCACTGATGAATCTGCCTTTAGTTTTAGCATCAATAGCTGCTTGGCTGGACTTTTTGGTCCTTGAGTTCATAAGCCTTCTGCTTTGGTGTGGAAATTCTGGAGTTGCTTGAGACCATTCTGATCATCACCCCTAAAAGAGAGAGAAGCCTTGCATATTATCAGGTTTATTCTGGCCAAAATGCAGAAGAGTATATTTCTCTTGTCCTATTTTGAAAGGACAGCTGACTATCTCTCTGATGCTTATTTTCTGGATGGAAAGACTTCCTATGCAATAGGTCTGCAGTGTCAAAGACATATAGGTTAAAATACTCATAGATGTTTTTTGTTTCACCAGGCAACCAAGGCATACTATGCTTTCTCTTCTCTCTTCTGTCTTCTCTCTCCTCTCTAATTTCTCCTCTCTCCTCCCTTCTCCCTTCTCCCTTCTTCCCTTCTCCCTTCCCTTATTCTCATTCTCTCTCTCTCTCTCTCTCTCTCTCTCTCTCTCTCTCTCTCTCTCTCTCCCTCTCTCTCTCTCCCTCTCTCTCTCTCTCTCTCTCTCTCTCTCTCTCTCTCTCTCCCTCCCTCCCTCCCTCCCTCCCTCCCTCCCTCCCTCCCTCTCTCTCTCTCTCTCTCTCTCTCTCTCTCTCTCTCTCTCTCTCTTTCTTCCTCTATCTCCCTTTCTCCCTCTCTCCTGATGGAGCCTAAACTTTGATGGCCTGATTTCTCCTATTCAGAGAGAAAATCAAAAGATTCCTTGGAGATTCCTGTGGAGAAAAGGGATTTTCTGGGACTTTCTGCCATTCTCTCTGTGAGGGAGTGAAATTAAGTTAATTAGATACATTTGGATACATATTAATTTATTTAGCGTTATTCTGGCTAAGTCTTGAGCCTAAAGGAGATACTTGCTAGCATAGTAAGTTTCTTGGTTTTCTTTGTTGCTAGCTTTGGAATATAGTCCAGTGTTAGTGAATATAGGCATAATTTAAATTTTAGCCCAAAAATTATTTGGGGAATTGGGTGCGGTGCTGCACACCTGTATTCACAACAACTAGGTGAGGAAAGAGGGCCCAGATTGGGGAGCCAGCATAAGCTACATATTGAGACTCTGGATCCAGAGACAGAAGAAAAAAATGAGGCCTGGGATGTAGATCTGGGACAGAGCATATGCCAGTGCAAGGCTTGCCCTAGCATCACTAAAGTAAATAAGTAAGTAGAATCAAAGTGTTTTGCTGTTGAGAATGAGCGATTAGAAGATATTTAGCAAAGCAGTCCTTAATCTTGGGTGGGAGTGGGTAGCAGATAGGTAGTTAGAATTCGAGCTCAGTTTAAAAATGTGGGAGTATTTACAAAATACCTTAAGTGGAGAGAGGCTTGACTATACGTCATTGCCTAAAATTGGTTTTTATTTTCAAATGGTTCTGTACCTGTTGGCATTAACTGATGGCAGTATACCAGTTAATAGTCCAGAATTAATGGACACTTAGAAAGAGAAGTGTTTCAAAGCAAAAAGGCCACAATACAAGCTAGAGGTTGTACAGTTCCCCTTTCTGCCTGGATGGTGAGTCTTTGCCCTTGTGGGCTAGGACCACAGAAGTTCCTGTAATCGACAGCACTGTTGCTCACGGAATGTTTTGTTATCCGCGTAACAACTAAGAAAATTGACCCAGGGCAAACGTTTTGAATGTTAAGTTCTGACTACGGAACACATAGTGATTGCAGAATCGGTTCCATATTGCTGCCAGGGCAGCCTTCCAGTCTGTGCTGGTTCCATCTGTAGTCCTTTGCTTCTGGACTGATCAGGAACATGAGCCCTGCACCATGGCTTCTCAAGTACCCACTCATGGTTTTCAAGATATGACACATAACTCTTAAGTTCTATCACAATTGAAGGTAAAACCTTAGAACATGGGATTAGACACTTTAAGTGTCTCATGATTCTGCTTGTGAGCAATTGATTAGTTCAAAATACCTGTAAGTAGTAATAGAGTGTTCATAAAGTTTTAATCAGCTTTGGCTTATGTCTCTTGTACTTTGGGGGTGAGGGTATGGCACCTTATTAAGAAGAAAACTGACTGGGGGTTCAGCTTTACTCCTTTCTGTATAACCCTGACTGTAGCATCTATACACTGTACGGCCAAGACTCTTTCTTGCTTTTGTTTGTTTGTTTGTTTGTTTGTTTGTTTGAAACAAGATCTTGCTGTGTAGCCCTTGCGGGCCTGTTACAATGTAGGCCAGACTGGCTTCCAGCTCTTGGGAGCACTCATATCTTAAACTCCAACATGCAAGCTTTCAACAAGATTAGTGATATGTTCTACATGGAAGTTTTATTGTATAGCCCAGGCTGGCTTCACATTTCAGAGGCTTGCTGGCATCTGCCTCTGGAATTCTGCAACCAAAGGTGTGCACTACAATGGCTGACCAATGAAGATCTCAAAGTAACAGTAATAAAAGGGAATTCGTGAGCAGCATGGGAGAAATTATTTGAAAATCTAAAACACTAAAGAAAGTCAAGGAACTTTTTATAAACCAAATGAGACAATATGCCATGTATTTGAAATGGTAGTAGCCATTTAGAGAAATAGAGTTTGATGCTGGAGACCTGCCATAAATGCCAAGTCAGATTGGGCCTGAGGTGTGCTAGGGGACTCCCTCAAGACAAAGACACAAACTGAACAAAGAAAAGGCAAGTGCATGTCCCTTAGGTCAGAGAACCACTGTGAAAGCTTTTAACTAGGAGAAGCAGTTAGTAGGTCAGAAACTATTTTAAATTGGGGATTCCTTGAAAGTTTCTCAGAAGCAATGGGCTTCCACCAGGCTTTTCCCCTGAGCTGCCTTTTGTGGGAAATGAGGCAGCTTTCCTTTCTTTGCCTACACAGTATTTTCAGCCATCCTGGGTTTCCTCTACAGCTGCAGATGCTGTTGAGTTGCAGTCATTTACTTAGCAGGAACCAGCTTAGACTGGCTTTGCTTTTCAAAGTTACAGGCCTTAGGAGCTGGCTACTGAATTCTGTGTTGATCAGAGTGGGCTGCAAGGCTAGGTTTTTATAAGTAATGGATACCTGAACTTTGAGGAATTAATTGCCTGGCTCCTGGATGTGAAGCTGTGCAATGTGTCTCTAAGCAATCAGCATCCTTTCAAAGAGTAAGAAATGGAACCCGTCTTCTTCCCCAAATAGGCATGGGCCTTAGACCACCTTTCACTTCAGTCACCCTTGACTGGATTCTGGGAAATGTTGCTATATAAAACCTGAAAGTTTAATGTGTAGGTTGAAATACAGGATAGCTGCCAAAGTGACCTTTCACTATATAGAGTGTGGGGAAGAGAACATTAGAATCATAATCACATTTTGGTCCCAGCTTGTGCCCTCTGTCTTCTTTACATTAAAAGGAAAAGTCTGAACTGTGGTAAGCCTTTTACTAGGGGTCTTTGTCTTGACTTGTCTGTGAACAAATAGTCAGACTAAGACAAAGGTCAATAAAAGGGCATTGTTTTGTTTTTGGCCGTGTATGGGCTCTCTGTACTCTAGGCACTGATCTGGATCTCCGACCAAGGCCATTTAATGCTATTGTTTCTTAGAAAGTTCTCGGCAGTGTGTACTTGTAGGTACAGAAGTTCATATTATAGGGCCAGAAGGACTTTTGAAGTCCATTTTACCCCATGTTTTCCCTAGCTAAAGAGAATAACTGAAGCACAAGAGAGGCTGTCTCTGTGTTTGAGAAACATGGCAGCACTCTCTTGCTGAATGACCTGAAGGGATTTCACGTTTTCAGTGTAGTTAAAATCTCTTAGAGCTGGCAGCTGATCATAGCTGGGCTTAAGGTTGCACCTGAAACCTGAAAGAATCAAAACCCCAAATCTTAATTTCCAGGAATTTTCAAGGTCAAGGCTAAGTGACAAACTAGGGGAGGAACCTGAAGGGCTAAAAGAATTGATCTACTGAAGAGAGCACCCCCCCCCCAAGTTGGTAGGGACTTCACCATTGGAAAATCACTAACAGCACTGTGAAGGTTTCTAAGGTGGACAGCAGGAAGCCTGTCCTTTTCCTACCCTCTCCCTCAGCCCCTCTTCCCCCACCTGTGTAGGATTTTGAGGTCGAATGTGCATTGTGCACTGCTGCTGCAAGGTAGCTCTTCCCTGTGGCTGTGCTGAAGCAGCTGGCCAGGGAAGCCTGGGAGCTGAGGCTCCAGCCTGTGGATTCTCTTTCCTCAGACTTTAGTCTGGACCAGGGAGTGGTGTTCTCTCCTGTGGATGTGTGTATATATATTCTTTGCTTTATACTTTGTTCACGTAGTTCGGTGCATTCTTCCAGGCATTCTGGATGGGCGCTTTAGCCTAGACATTTATTTCGGCATATTGTCATCTTGGGCTGCATGCATGTCCTCTCTTGTTTCTGAGTCCTCACCATGCCCTTCCCAGCTTCCTGTTAGCCAAAGGGAATCGCTCTTTCTGAACCAAAAGCTCTCAGAGCAGAGCTGAACCTCCCAGAAAATGCTCTTCTCTACCTAATGCGCCAGATGGGGGTGGGCCCGAAGCTAAACAGCACTGTAGAGGTGGCCTAAAGGCCCCGAACCCCCAGTCAGAGGTGGGGAGGCAAGGTCCTAGCAATGTTGCTGAGTGAGGGTCCATGAGAC
This sequence comes from Mus musculus, assembly GCF_000001635.26. NCBI lineage: Eukaryota > Metazoa > Chordata > Mammalia > Rodentia > Muridae > Mus > Mus musculus. Next base: position 3,179,940 of record NC_000080.6, on the reverse strand, counting down.
CGAGTTCTTCTCCAGGGCAGAGGGAACATTTAATTAGCTGGAGTTGTACTTTGTGGTCCGAGTATGTGGAGGGATTCGGGGTTCAGAGTGCACCCCAGAACATAGGAGATAGCTCCATGTCCCCCTTTCCCTCAGGAGCCTTCTCCTCACTCCTGCTGCCTAGAACAAGGGGAGGAGGATCTCCACTGCCTGACCTGCTGCTTCATGCCCCTTCCTATCTCTACTCTATTCCCTCTGAGCCCTCCAGACCCTAGGAGGAGTGAGAGGGAGGTCCTTCGAGGCGTATCTCGACATCTGTCATCTCATTCTGGTGCTGGTCATATCCTGGGTCAGCAACACCAGAACATCCCAAGGCTGGGTGCCCAGGCGTGAAGTGCACAGAGGACCCAAGAGGTCTAGACAGGGGAGGCTTGTGATCCAGGGTCCCCGGTCCAGGGTGCTGCGCGGAGGGGATCGCGGAAGATGGTGCTAGCTAGGGGCAGGGCTCAGACTTTCGGGCAGAGCCCAGCAGCTGACCACAGCCCCTGGGGCACTGCTGTGTCCCTGCAGGAATCAGAGAGAATGCCTGGGCCTGCAGCCAGCACCACCCTCAGGGCTTCGCAGGAGGAGCTGTCCCTGAGGCCAGTGTGGTTTGCCCCACTGCTGCAGGACCTGGAGAGGATTCATCCTACAGTGAATTGGAACAGGAGGGGCCCCAGAAGCTGATCCATAAAGTGTCCACCTCTGAACAGATGGGGACCAAGGTAAGGCTCGGCCGTGGACCTGTGAGAGGGCTGTGGGCAGAGGGAATGCTCTGGGAGATCCCTGGAAGTGGTATCCAGAAGAGTGGTGCAGGGGGGCCGTGGGGCGGGGCTGCCTGGATGGGGCGTGGCCTGGCGCAGAGGACTGGAAGGTGCTCTAGGGATTCCTGAGGTGGGTTGAAGAGATATCTATGGTGTGTTCTGGAACACTTGTCTAGCCATCATAGCAAGCATCTTGAAGCACGGTTAGAGCTTGGTGGCGAGATGCCACCTAGGAAACTTAAAGGGAGTTTGGTTGTTCACCCATGAGCTGCATGCTATGGAAACCCTGCTGGAAGCTGTATTCTGCCAGCCACTGTGCTTTCCCACCCACAGCAAGCTGAGCAGCTTGAGTCTCTCAGTCAGTTTCCCTGGTGTGCTGTGCCCACAGGCTGCCCAGGCTTCTGTGCTGCAGGTTCCCTCAAAGTGTAGGGCTCAGACATCCATGGTGGTTCATCACAAATTAATTTCTTTAGGGTATTTCAGGGTGTGGTAGTGCTTTTGTGGCATTTTGTGCTGATTAGTCTCAAAGTTGAGCTTTCCTTTAATAATGAAGGCAGAGGCTACTGGATGTTAAGGGACTTAGATATTTTAACATTCTTCTTAGTTTAGAAGTCTTCAACACCTAGACTGTCGTTAGTGGAGGAGTTAAAGCAAGATTTTGAGGAGGGAAATGATTAAATTAGTGGATGCTCCCTCTAGTAACAGATTTGCAAAAGCAATTCATCTACAGTCATTTCATGACAATTAGCTGCCTAAGGCTTATGGGAGTCTTACATGAAAACAATTTGGATTAGTGTTTGTTTGAGCATGTGCTGGCATCTAAAATTCACTAGATGTATACATGACAATGACTTCAGTTACCAGAGTCAAAGGTTGCTTCAGCCATGTTTACTCAGACATCTTGGAACTACTGTTTAATGGAGACGGATTTGAAGTTCATAGCATTTGTAATTTTTCTGAATTTCGATTTTTTGAAAACTAAAGCTAACCATACTTTTAACTTGTGAAAAAATTTTCAAAACAAAACAAAACAAAAACAAAAATAAACAAACCAAAAGACACAAAACCCTGGCCGGACAGTGGTGGCACAAGCCTTTAATCCCAGCACTCCTGAGGCAGAGGCAGGCAGATTTCTGAGTTCAAGACTGGTCTACAAAGGTTGTTCCAAGACAGCCAGGACTATGCAGAGAAACCCCGTTTCATAAAAAACAAAACAAAACAAAATGAACAAACAAACCTGAAAAAGTGAATTAAAGAGAAAAATGGCAGGTTTCAAATTTGGCACATCATATACTTATATGCAATGGTCAAAATTCCATGCCTATTAATATCAATATCGGCAAGTAAGATTCATGCCATTTGAAAAAAAATTAGGGATGGCATAAATTGAACTGAGGAAGTAAGATTGAACAAAAAATTTGATAGAGGGCACTATTAAGTTGTTGGCTTAATGAACTTGAAAGATTGTATTGTTTACTTTTTGGATAAAGCATGTTTATGAAGACTACAATAAATCTAAGAAAATGTTTTTGTTTGTTTGTTTTTTGTTGTTATTGTTGTTTTTCGAGACAGGGTTTCTCTGTATAGCCCTGGCTGTCCAGGAACTCACTTTGTAGACCAGGCTCTCCTCAAACTCAGAAATCTGCCTGCCTCTGACACCTGAGTGCTGGGATTAAAGGTGTTTGGGTTTGTTGTTGTTGTTTTTTTTTTTTTTTTTTTTTTTTGGACTTTCTGAGAAACATTTGCCACGATTATGGCTAATTATCAAGTTTTGGAATACTGCTTCTGATATTCATATCAGAATATCAGGAAATCTGCATTTTATACTGGCTCATATGTCAGTATTTATAAAAAATGGTTTTGTGTTCAAACATCTGAAGTCACAGTAATAAGTTGCTAAGACTAATGGGCCTCGTTTGGTCCGAGACCCGCCGAACTTAGGAAATTAGTCTGAACAGGTGAGAGGGTGCGCCAGAGAACCTGACAGCTTCTGGAACAGGCGGAAGCACAGAGGCGCTGAGGCAGCACCCTGTGTGGGCCGGGGACAGCCGGCCACCTTCCGGACCAGAGGACAGGTGCCCGCCCGGCTGGGGAGGCGACCTAAGCCACAGCAGCAGCGGTCGCCATCTTGGTCCCGGGACTCCAAGGAACTTAGGAATTTAGTCTGCTTAGGTGAGAGTCTGTACCACCTGGGAACTGCCAAAGCAACACAGTGTCTGAGAAAGGTCCTGTTTTGGGCCTTCTTCTTCGGCCAGGAGGAGGTCCAAATACAAGATATCGGCGCACCTTCCCTGTAAGAGAGCTTGCCAGCAGAGAGTGCTCTGAGCACTGAAACTCAGAGGAGAGAATCTGTCTCCCAGGTCTGCTGATAGACGGTAACAGAATCACCAGGAGAACAATCTCTAAACAGAGTCAACTATAACTACTAACTCCAGAGATTACCAGATGGCGAAAGGTAAACGGAGGAATCTTACTAACAGGAACCAAGACCACTCACCATCACCAGAACCCAGCACACCCACTTCGCCCAGTCCAGGGAACCCCAACACACCTGAGAACCTAGACCTAGATTTAAAAGCATATCTCATGATGATGGTAGAGGACATCAAGAAGGACTTTAATAAATCACTTAAAGAAATACAGGAGAACACTGCTAAAGAGTTACAAGTCCTTAAAGAAAAACAGGAAAACACAATCAAACAGGTAGAAGTCCTTACAGAAAAAGAGGAAAAAACATACAAACAGGTGATGGAAATGAACAAAACCATACTAGACCTAAAAAGGGAAGTAGACACAATAAAGAAAACTCAAAGCGAGGCAACACTAGAGATAGAAACCCTAGGAAAGAAATCTGGAACCATAGATTTGAGCATCAGCAACAGAATACAAGAGATGGAAGAGAGAATCTCAGGTGCAGAAGATTCCATAGAGAACATCGGCACAACAATCAAAGAAAATGGAAAATGCAAAAAGATCCTAACTCAAAATATCCAGGAAATCCAGGACACAATAAGAAGACCAAACCTACGGGTAATAGGAGTGGATGAGAATGAAGATTTTCAACTCAAAGGTCCAGCAAACATCTTCAACAAAATTATTGAAGAAAACTTCCCAAATCTAAAGAATGAGATGCATATGAACATACAAGAAGCCTACAGAACTCCAAATAGACTGGACCAGAAAAGAAATTCCTCCCGACACATAATAATCAGAACATCAAATGCACTAAATAAAGATAGAATACTAAAAGCAGTAAGGGAAAAAGGTCAAGTAACATATAAAGGCAAGCCTATCAGAATTACACCAGATTTTTCACCAGAGACTATGAAAGCCAGAAGAGCCTGGACAGATGTTATACAGACACTAAGAGAACACAAACTGCAGCCCAGGCTACTATACCCAGCCAAACTCTCAATTATCATAGAGGGAGAAACCAAAGTATTCCACGACAAAACCAAATTCACGCATTATCTCTCCACGAATCCAGCCCTTCAAAGGATAATAACAGAAAAAAACCAATACAAGAACGGGAAAAACGCCCTAGAAAAAACAAGAAGGTAATCCCTCAACAAACCTAAAAGAAGACAGCCACAAGAACAGAATGCCACCTTTAACAACTAAAATAACAGGAAGCAACAATTACTTTTCCTTAATATCTCTTAACATCAATGGTCTCAACTCGCCAATAAAAAGACATAGACTAACAAACTGGCTACACAAACAAGACCCAACATTTTGCTGCTTACAGGAAACTCATCTCAGAGAAAAAGATAGACACTACCTCAGAATGAAAGGCTGGAAAACAATTTTCCAAGCAAATGGTATGAAGAAACAAGCAGGAGTAGCCATCCTAATATCTGATAAGATTGACTTCCAACCCAAAGTCATCAAAAAAGACAAGGAGGGACACTTCATTCTCATCAAAGGTAAAATCCTCCAAGAGGAACTCTCAATTCTGAATATCTATGCTCCAAATACAAGAGCAGCCACATTCACTAAAGAAACTTTAGTAAAGCTCAAAGCACACATTGCGCCTCACACAATAATAGTGGGAGACTTCAACACACCACTTTCACCAATGGACAGATCATGGAAACAGAAACTAAACAGGGACACACTGAAACTAACAGAAGTGATGAAACAAATGGATCTGACAGATATCTACAGAACATTTTTCCCTAAAACAAAAGGATATACCTTCTTCTCAGCACCTCATGGTACCTTCTCCAAAATTGACCACATAATAGGTCACAAATCAGGCCTCAACAGATTCAAAAATATTGAAATTGTCCCATGTATCCTATCAGATCACCATGCACTAAGGCTGATCTTCAATAACAAAATAAATAACAGAAAGCCAACATTCACATGGAAACTGAACAACACTCTTCTCAATGATACCTTGGTCAAGGAAGGAATAAAGAAAGAAATTAAAGACTTTTTAGAGTTTAATGAAAATGAAGCCACAACGTACCCAAACCTTTGGGACACAATGAAAGCATTTCTAAGAGGGAAACTCATAGCTATGAGTGCCTTCAAGAAAAAACGGGAGAGAGCACATACTAGCAGCTTGACAACACATCTAAAAGCCCTAGAAAAAAAGGAAGCAAATTCACCCAAGAGGAGTAGACGGCAGGAAATAATCAAACTCAGGGGTGAAATCAACCAAGTGGAAACAAGAAGAACTATTCAAAGAATTAACCAAACGAGGAGTTGGTTCTTTGAGAAAATCAACAAGATAGATAAACCCTTAGCTAGACTCACTAAAGGGCACAGGGACAAAATCCTAATTAACAAAATCAGAAATGAAAAGGGAGACATAACAACAGATCCTGAAGAAATCCAAAACACCATCAGATCCTTCTACAAAAGGCTATACTCAACAAAACTGGAAAACCTGGACGAAATGGACAAATTTCTGGACAGATACCAGGTACCAAAGTTGAATCAGGATCAAGTTGACCTTCTAAACAGTCCCATATCCCCTAAAGAAATAGAAGCAGTTATTAATAGTCTCCCAGCCAAAAAAAGCCCAGGACCAGACGGGTTTAGTGCAGAGTTCTATCAGACCTTCAAAGAAGATCTAACTCCAGTTCTGCACAAACTTTTTCACAAGATAGAAGTAGAAGGTATTCTACCCAACTCATTTTATGAAGCCACTATTACTCTGATACCTAAACCACAGAAAGATCCAACAAAGATAGAGAACTTCAGACCAATTTCTCTTATGAACATCGATGCAAAAATCCTTAATAAAATTCTCGCTAACCGAATCCAAGAACACATTAAAGCAATCATCCATCCTGACCAAGTAGGTTTTATTCCAGGGATGCAGGGATGGTTTAATATACGAAAATCCATCAATGTAATCCATTATATAAACAAACTCAAAGACAAAAACCACATGATCATCTCGTTAGATGCAGAAAAAGCATTTGACAAGATCCAACACCCATTCATGATAAAAGTTCTGGAAAGATCAGGAATTCAAGGCCAATACCTAAACATGATAAAAGCAATCTACAGCAAACCAGTAGCCAACATCAAAGTAAATGGAGAGAAGCTGGAAGCAATCCCACTAAAATCAGGGACTAGACAAGGCTGCCCACTTTCTCCCTACCTTTTCAACATAGTACTTGAAGTATTAGCCAGAGCAATTGGACAACAAAAGGAGATCAAGGGGATACAAATTGGAAAAGAGGAAGTCAAAATATCACTTTTTGCAGATGATATGATAGTATATATAAGTGACCCTAAAAATTCCACCAGAGAACTCCTAAACCTGATAAACAGCTTCGGTGAAGTAGCTGGATATAAAATTAACTCAAACAAGTCAATGGCCTTTCTCTACACAAAGAATAAACAGGCTGAGAAAGAAATTAGGGAAACAACACCCTTCTCAATAGCCACAAATAATATAAAATATCTCGGCGTGACTCTAACGAAGGAAGTGAAAGATCTGTATGATAAAAACTTCAAGTCCCTGAAGAAAGAAATTAAAGAAGATCTCAGAAGATGGAAAGATCTCCCATGCTCATGGATTGGCAGGACCAACATTGTAAAAATGGCTATCTTGCCAAAAGCAATCTACAGATTCAATGCAATCCCCATTAAAATTCCAACTCAATTCTTCAACGAATTAGAAGGAGTAATTTGCAAATTCATCTGGAATAACAAAAAACCTAGGATAGCAAAAACTCTTCTCAAGGATAAAAGAACCTCTGGTGGAATCACCATGCCTGACCTAAAGCTTTACTACAGAGCAATTGTGATAAAAACTGCATGGTACTGGTATAGAGACAGACAAGTGGACCAATGGAATAGAATTGAAGACCCAGAAATGAACCCACACACCTATGGTCACTTGATCTTCGACAAGGGAGCCAAAACCATCCAGTGGAAGAAAGACAGCATTTTCAACAATTGGTGCTGGCACAACTGGTTGTTATCATGTAGAAGAATGCGAATCGATCCATACTTATCTCCTTGTACTAAGGTCAAATCTAAGTGGATCAAGGAACTTCACATAAAACCAGAGACACTGAAACTTATAGAGGAGAAAGTGGGGAAAAGCCTTGAAGATATGGGCACAGGGGAAAAATTCCTGAACAGAACAGCAATGGCTTGTGCTGTAAGATCGAGAATTGACAAATGGGACCTAATGAAACTCCAAAGTTTCTGCAAGGCAAAAGACACTGTCTATAAGACAAAAAGACCACCAACAGACTGGGAAAGGATCTTTACCTATCCTAAATCAGATAGGGGACTAATATCCAACATATATAAAGAACTCAAGAAGGTGGACCTCAGAAAATCAAATAACCCCCTTAAAAAATGGGGCTCAGAACTGAACAAAGAATTCTCACCTGAGGAATACCGAATGGCAGAGAAGCACCTGAAAAAATGTTCAACATCCTTAATCATCAGGGAAATGCAAATCAAAACAACCCTGAGATTCCACCTCACACCAGTCAGAATGGCTAAGATCAAAAATTCAGGTGACAGCAGATGCTGGCGAGGATGTGGAGAAAGAGGAACACTCCTCCATTGTTGGTGGGATTGCAGGCTTGTACAACCACTCTGGAAATCAGTCTGGCGGTTCCTCAGAAAATTGGACATAGTACTACCGGAGGATCCAGCAATACCTCTCCTGGGCATATATCCAGAAGAAGCCCCAACTGGTAAGAAGGACACATGCTCCACTATGTTCATAGCAGCCTTATTTATAATAGCCAGAAACTGGAAAGAACCCAGATGCCCCTCAACAGAGGAATGGATACAGAAAATGTGGTACATCTACACAATGGAGTACTACTCAGCTATTAAAAAGAATGAATTTATGAAATTCCTAGCCAAATGGATGGACCTGGAGAGCATCATCCTGAGTGAGGTAACACAATCACAAAGGAACTCACACAATATGTACTCACTGATAAGTGGATACTAGCCCAAAACCTAGGATACCCACGATATAAGATACAATTTCCTAAACACATGAAACTCAAGAAAAATGAAGACTGAAGTGTGGACACTATGCCCCTCCTTAGAAGTGGGAACAAAACACCCATGGAAGGAGTTACAGAAACAAAGTTTGGAGCTGAGATGAAAGGATGGACCATGTAGAGACTGCCATATCCAGGGATCCACCCCATAATCAGCATCCAAACGCTGACACCATTGCATATACTAGCAAGATTTTATCGAAAGGACCCAGATGTAGCTGTCTCTTGTGAGACTATGCCGGGGCCTAGCAAACACAGAAGTGGATGCTCACAGTCAGCTAATGGATGGATCACAGGGCTCCCAATGGAGGAGCTAGAGAAAGTACCCAAGGAGCTAAAGGGATCTTCAACCCTATAGGTGGAACAACATTATGAACTAACCAGTACCCCTGAGCTCTTGACTCTAGCTGCATATGTATCAAAAGATGGCCTAGTCGGCCATCACTGGAAAGAGAGGCCCATTAGACACGCAGACTTTGTGTGCCCCGGTACAGGGGAACGCCAGGGCCAAAGGGGGGGAGTGGGTGGGTAGGGGAGTGGGGATGGGTGGGTAAGGGGGACTTTTGGTATAGCATTGGAAATGTAAATGAGCTAAATACCTAATAAAAAATGGAAAAAAAAAAAAAAGACTAATGGGCCTCTGGCTCACGGCCCACCTCCTGCAGTCCAGGCTGTAACTTGTGCTGTGGTGCCCATCACTGTGGTACTCCAGGCTGTAACTTGTGCTGTTGTGCCCATCATGGTGGCTCTTAGCTCACATACTGCTCCTGAGAGGAGAAGGTGAGGTCTGTGGAGGAGGTAATTTAAGTAGAGCTACTAAAGGTAACAGTGGGTTCCTAGTCTTTGGGAATTATCCAGGTAAGAAGAGAAACACCCTTAGGAGAATGAAGATATTTCCTCATCTTCTCCCTAGGAGTATAAGGTGAGAGAGGCTTGAATAGAGGCACAGGCCCCAGATTTGGCTAAGGCTTAGTTGGTTTTGAGGCCACACTAACAGTGTTTTCTCAGTCATCCTGAAGATACATCAAGACCCTCTAAGTATGATGGATTAGGATTACTAATAGTGCGTTTAGTTCTGCATTCACACACTTATACATACTACATGCTTACATATAGATGTGCAAATGTGCTCCTGATCGAGTTGTGTAGTTAGGTGTATGGCCCACAGGTGAGTGTGTTGTTCATAGAACTTGAAAATATTTGAGGGGAGGAGCAAGGACTCGGACTGTAAGGTGCTTGCTGTGTAAGTGGAGGAACTGAGGCACATCCCCAATACTCATGTGTCTTTGTTGCCTTTTTGTTGCTGTGACAAAAATACCTTGACCAGGAGAGCTTATAGAAGATTGTTTTGGGGCTTTTACTTCCAAAAGCATAAGAGGTCATCCTGGTGGGGAGGCATGGCTGCATGAGGCAGGCATAGCAGTAGAAGCAGGAAGCTGCAGCATGATGCACTGAAGGCCTGGAACAGAGAGAGCCAACTGAGAGCAGTGTGAAGCTTTAAATTCCCAGACCCTGCCCCCCCCAAGTGAGGTACTTCCTCCAGAAAGAAACTCCTAATTCCTTCCCAAATAATGCCACTGACTGAGGACCAAGTGTTTACATTCCATAGACTGGGGGCATGCTTGTGTGGAGTGGGGGTAGGGAGGGGTCAGGGATGGGGGCAGTCATTCTTATTCAGACCCCTCTACCACATTTGATAAAAGACAGGTGCTGGGGAGGCATTCACAGGAGGATCCCCATGAGTTGTTGGCCAAGCCAATCAGAGATTCAGGTTTAAGGATCAACCTTGTCCAAAAATTAAAGAGCAAAGTGACTAAAGAAGACAGCTGCAGGTCATAGTGATGCCAGCCTTTAATCTCAGCACTTGGGAGGCAGAGGCAGGTGGATTTCTGAGTTTGAGGCCAGCCTGGTCTACAAAGTAAGTTCCAGGAAAGGCAGGGCTACACAGAGAAATCCTGTCTCAGAAGAAGAAGAAGAAGAAGAAGAAGAAGAAGAAGAAGAAGAAGAGGAGGAGGAGGAGGAGGAGGAGGAGGAGGAGGAGGAGGAGGAGGAGGAGGAGGAGGAGGAGGAGGAGGAAGAGGAGGAAGAGGAAGAGGAGGAAGAGGAAGAGGAGGAAGAGGAAGAAGAAGAAGAAGAGAGCTGACCATGACCTCATCGAATATGTGCTTGTGACGTGCACGCGCGTGCACACACACACACAAATATCTTTCCATGAATGACTGCATAGTTATGAAATACTTGCAATGTGAATATTATCATTAGAACAAGCCCACTGACTTTAGTTCCCATTGAAGATCCCCGGGGTCATTCCCCTGTTTGGCAGGCAGTGAACAGTGCAGAACAGTTTGGGCTGGGGAGGCAGCTCACTGGTAGACTGCTTTGCTAGCATGGATGAAGCTCTGGATTTAGTTCCCAGTATTGCATAGAAACAAGGTGCAGTGTCACTCACCTGGAATTCTAATGCTCAGGGCATAGAGGCAGGGGATAAGTGCTTCAAGACTATCCTCATTTACAAAGGGAGTCCCAGGCCAGCCTGGGCTACATCAAACTCTGTCTCAAAACCAAACTAACAAAAGGCCAGAGTTTAAGTAATTAACCTTGTTTGAAATACTTTTTGTAAATATTTCATGATACACTAAAGTATTTGCATACTAAAATGGACATTGCTTTACTTGAGACATTTGAAAAGTGTCTAGGCATTTTCTTAATTGAAAACATTGTACAAGCTGGCAATGGGTATTTTAATTATACTGCTCAGAAGGCTGAGGCAAGAGGATGGTAAATTTGACTATAGTCTGGCCTATCTTGTAAGGCCCTATCTCAAAACAACAATAAGACATGTATGTAGCAAGAAATACTGTCTTAGTTAGGGTTTCATTTCTATGAAGAGACACCTTGACCAAGGCAACAGAGGGAGAGCATTTAATTGGGGCTGGCTTACAGGTTCAGAGGTTCAGTCCATTATCATCAAGGCTGGAGCATGGCAGTATCCAGGCAGGCATGGTATAGGAATATTTGAGAATTCCACATCTTGTTCCAAAGTCAAGCAGGAGAAGACTAGCATCCAGGCAGCTAGGAGGAGAGTCTACAAGCCCACCCCCACACTGTCACACTTCTTCCAATAAGGCCATGCCTTCTTTAACAAGGCCATACCTCCTAATAGTGCCACTCCCTGGGCCAAGCATATTCAAACCCACACATACTAACAATACAAGAGGCTACAGGAAAGGATTCTAGCCATGAGAGAAATCCCATCTTCCACTGATCTCTGGTTTCCTCTCAGAGGCAATCGTAAGTGATGTTTTCTTGCGGTGCTTCCAGAAAATCTCTATGCACTTACAAGTGTTATATATTATTTATGTACAACATACACGTAAGAATATATATATATATATATATATATATGTATATATGTGTGTGTGTGTGTGTGTCTGTATGTATGTATATATACACACATATAAACACACACGCATATATATATATGCATTTATACATTTTTTAAGATAACCAAATAACATGGTATATACCTGTAGTCCCAGCACCAGGGAAACTGATGCAGGAGGATTGCCTAAAGATCAAGGCTAACTTGGGTGACATAGTGAGACCCTCTCTCAAAAAATAGACATTTAGAAAATATCACTGTCTATTTTTATATTCGTAGATATTTCTACACACACACAATGTGTATATATTCTGTTTAAAAACTGCTAGTAGGACTATTCCCTAATGGCTTTCTGTATATTTACTTCCTTCTTTTTAGTGATAGTAGGCCATTCAGATGAGCTGTGCTAAATTGCTTTCAGCAGTTCAAAGTTGGCAAAGTGTAGACAGTTTCATTTGGTTGAAATAACACGGTATGAGATCATTTAATTAATCATTTTAGTGGGAGGAAATTGGTGGTTTTAGGACAGTACACTAATCTCACCATTTTGGGGGGTGGGGTAGTGTATAGGACAACTTTTAATGTAAAGAATAGGATGTGTGTGTGTGTGTGTGTGTGAGAGAGAGAGGGGGAGGGAGAGAGAAAGACACGGAGGAGGGAGAGGGAGGGAGGGAGAGAGAGAGACAGAGACAGAGAAACAGAGAGAGAGAGAGACAGAGACAGAGAAACACAGAGACAGACAGACAGACAGACAGACAGACAGACAGACAGACAGACAGCCAGACAGACAGGCAGAGAAAAAGAAGTGTGCTGGCCAGCCGGCCACCATCCGGACCAGAGGACAGGTGTCCGCCTGGCTTGGGAGGCGGCCCCAGCCTCAGCAGCAGCGGTCGCCATCTTGGTTCCAGGACTCAGCAGAACTTAGGAAATTAGTCTGAACAGGTGAGAGGGTGCAGCAGAGAACCGGACAGCTTCTGGGACAGGCAGAAGCACAGAGCCGCTGAGGCAGCAGCCTGGGCGGGCCGCAGACAGCCGGCCACCGTCCGGACCAGAGGACAGGTGTCCGCCTGGCTTGGGAGGCGGCCTCAGCCTCAGCAGCAGCGGTCGCCATCTTGATTCCGGGACTCCCTGGAACTTAGGAATTTAGTCTGCACAGGTGAGAGTCTGCACCACAGAAGCTGACAGCTTCTGGGAACTGCCAAAGCAACACAGCTTCTGAGAAAGTCCCTGTTTTGGGCCTTCTTCTTAGGCCAGCAGGAGGTCCAAAAACAAGATATCTGCGCACCTTCCCTGTAAGAGAGCTTGCCAGCAGAGAGTGCTCTGAGCACTGAAACTCAGAGGAGAGAATCTGTCTCCCAGGTCTGCTGATAGATGGTAACAGAATCACCAGAAGAACAATCTCTAAACAGAGTCAACTATAACTACTAACTCCAGAGATTACCAGATGGCGAAAGGTAAACGTAGGAATCTTACTAACAGGAACCAAGACCACTCACCATCATCAGAACCCAGCACTCCCACTTCGTCCAGTCCAGGACACCCCAACACACCTGAAAACCTAGACCTAGATTTAAAAGCATATCTCATGATGATGGCAGAGGACACCAAGAAGGACTTTAATAAATCACTTAAAGAAATACAGGAGAACACTGCTAAAGAGTTACAAGTCCTTAGAGAAAAACAGGAAAACACAATCAAACAGGTTGAAGTCCTTACAGAAAAAGAGGAAAAAACATACAAACAGGTGATGGAAATGAACAAAACCATACTAGACCTAAAAAGGGAAGTAGACACAATAAAGAAAACTCAAAGTGAGGCAACACTGGAGATAGAAACCCTAGGAAAGAAATCTGGAACCATAGATTTGAGCATCAGCAACAGAATACAAGAGATGGAAGAGAGAATCTCAGGTGCAGAAGATTCCATAGAGAACATCGGCACAACAATCAAAGAAAATGGAAAATGCAAAAAGATCCTAACTCAAAATATCCAGGAAATCCAGGACACAATAAGAAGACCAAACCTACGGGTAATAGGAGTGGATGAGAATGAAGATTTTCAACTCAAAGGACCAGCAAACATCTTCAACAAAATTATTGAAGAAAACTTCCCAAATCTAAAGAAAGAGATGCCTATGAACATACAAGAAGCCTACAGAACTCCAAATAGACTGGACCAGAAAAGAAATTCCTCCCGACACATAATAATCAGAACATCAAATGCACTAAATAAAGATAGAATACTAAAAGCAGTAAGGGAAAAAGGTCAAGTAACATATAAAGGCAAGCCTATCAGAATTTACACCAGATATTTCACCAGAGATTATGAAAGCCAGAAGAGCCCGGACAGATGTTATACAGACACTAAGAGAACACAAATTCCAGCCCAGGCTACTATACCCAGCCAAACTCTCAATTACCATAGATGGAGAAACCAAAGTATTCCACAACAAAACCAAATTCACACATTATCTCTCCATGAATCCAGCCCTTCAAAGGATAATAACAGAAAAAAACCAATACAAGAACGGGAACAACGCCCTAGAAAAAACAGGAAGGTAATCCCTCAACAAACCTAAAAGAAGACAGCCACAAGAACAGAATGCCAACTTTAACAACAAAAATAACAGGAAGCAACAATTACTTTTCCTTAATATCTCTTAACATCAATGGTCTCAACTCCCCAATAAAAAGACATAGACTAACAAACTGGCTACACAAACAAGACCCGATATTTTGCTGCTTACAGGAAACTCATCTCAGAGAAAAAGATAGACACTACCTCAGAATGAAAGGCTGGAAAACAATTTTCCAAGCAAATGGTATGAAGAAACAAGCTGGAGTAGCCATCCTAATATCTGATAAGATTGACTTCCAACCCAAAGTCATCAAAAAAGACAAGGAGGGGCACTTCGTTCTCATCAAAGGTAAAATCTTCCAAGAGGAACTCTCAATTCTGAATATCTATGCTCCAAATACAAGGGCAGCCACATTCATTAAAGAAACTTTAGTAAAGCTCAAAGCACACATTGCACCTCACACAATAATAGTGGGAGACTTCAACACACCACTTTCACCAATGGACAGATCATGGAAACAGAAACTAAACAGGGACACACTGAAACTAACAGAAGTGATGAAACAAATGGATCTGACAGATATCTACAGAACATTTTATCCTAAAACAAAAGGATATACCTTCTTCTCAGCACCTCATGGTACCTTCTCCAAAATTGACCACATAATAGGTCACAAAACAGGCCTCAACAGATTCAAAAATATTGAAATTGTCCCATGTATCCTATCAGATCACCATGGTCTAAGGCTGATCTTCAATAACAAAAAAAATAATAGAAAGCCAACACTCACCTGGAAACTGAACAACACTCTTCTCAATGATACCTTGGTCAAGGAAGGAATAAAGAAAGAAATTAAAGACTTTTTAGAGTTTAATGAAAATGAAGCCACAACGTACCCAAACCTTTGGGACACAATGAAAGCATTTCTAAGAGGGAAACTCATAGCTCTGAGTGCCTCCAAGAAGAAACGGGAGAGAGCACATACTAGCACCTTGACAACAAATCTAAAAGCTCTAGAAAAAAAGGAAGCAAATTCACCCAAGAGGAGTAGACGGCAGGAAATAATCAAACTCAGGGGTGAAATCAACCAAGTGGAAACAAGAAGAACTATTCAAAGAATTAACCAAACGAGGAGTTGGTTCTTTGAGAAAATCAACAAGATAGATAAACCATTAGCTAGACTCACTAGAGGGCACAGGGACAAAATCCTAATTAACAAAATCAGAACTGAAAAGGGAGACATAACAACAGATCCTGAAGAAATCCAAAACACCATCAGATCCTTCTACAAAAGGCTATACTCAACAAAACTGGAAAACCTGGACGAAATGGACAAATTTCTGGACAGATAACAGGTACCAAAGTTGAATCAGGATCAAGTTGACCTTCTAAACAGTTCCATATCCCCTAAAGAAATAGAAGCAGTTATAAATAGTCTCCCAGCTAAAAAAAGCCCAGGACCAGACGGGTTTAGTGCAGAGTTCTATCAGACCATCAAAGAAGATCTAATTCCAGTTCTGCACAAACTTTTTCACAAGATAGAAGTAGAAGGTACTCTACCCAACTCATTTTATGAAGCCACTATTACTCTGATACCTAAACCACAGAAAGATCCAACAAAGATAGAGTACTTCAGTCCAATTTCTCTTATGAATATCGATGCAAAAATCCTCAATAAAATTCTCGCTAACCGAATCCAAGAACACATTAAAGCAATCATCCATCCTGACCAAGTAGGTTTTATTCCAGGGATGCAGGGATGGTTTAATATACGAAAATCCATCAATGTAATCCATTATATAAACAAACTCAAAGACAAAAACCACATGATCATCTCGTTAGATGCAGAAAAAGCATTTGACAAGATCCAACACCCATTCATGATAAAAGTTCTGGAAAGATCGGGAATTCAAGGCCCATACCTAAACATGATAAAAGCAATCTACAGCAAACCAGTAGCCAACAGCAAAGTAAATGGAGAGAAGCTGGAAGCAATCCCACTAAAATCAGGGACTAGACAAGGCTGCCCACTTTCTCCCTACCTTTTCAACATAGTACTTGAAGTATTAGCCGGAGCAATCTGACAACAAAAGGAGATCAAGGGGATACAAATTGGAAAAGAGGAAGTCAAAATATCACTTTTTGCAGATGATATGATAGTATATATAAGTGACCCCAAAAATTCCAACAGAGAACTCCTAAACCTGATAAACAGCTTTGGTGAAGTAGGTGGATATAAAATAAACTCAAACAAGTCAATGGCCTTTCTTTATACAAAGAATAAACAGACTGAGAAAGAAATTAGGGAAACAACACCCTTCTCAATAGTCACAAATCATATAAAATATCTCGGCGTGACTCTAACTAAGGAAGTGAAAGATCTGTATGATAAAAACTTCAAGTCTCTGAAGAAAGAAATTAAAGAAGATCTCAGAAGATGGAAAGATCTCCCATGCTCATGGATTGGCAGGATCAATATTGTAAAAATGGCTATCTTGCCAAAAGCAATCTACAGATTCAATGCAATCCCCATCAAAATTCCAACTCAATTCTTCAACGAATTAGAAGGAGCAATTTGCAAATTCATCTGGAATAACAAAAAACCTAGGATAGCAAAAACTCTTCTCAAGGATAAAAGAACCTCTGGTGGAATCACCATGCCTGACCTAAAGCTTTACTACAGAGCAATTGTGGTAAAAACTGCATGGTACTGGTATAGAGACAGACAAGTAGACCAATGGAATAGAATTGAAGACCCAGAAATGAACCCACACACCTATGGTCACTTGATCTTCAACAAGGGAGCTAAAACCATCCAGTGGAAGAAAGACAGCATTTTCAACAAATGGTGCTGGCACAACTGGTTGTTATCATGTAGAAGAATGCGAATATATCCATACTTATCTCCTT
The DNA here is from genome assembly GCF_000001635.26 of Mus musculus. Classification (NCBI taxonomy): domain Eukaryota; kingdom Metazoa; phylum Chordata; class Mammalia; order Rodentia; family Muridae; genus Mus; species Mus musculus. The sequence continues at coordinate 3,162,786 of NC_000080.6, read as the reverse complement.
GTACTAAGGTCAAATCTAAATGGATCAAAGAACTTCACATAAAACCAGAGACACTGAAACTTATAGAGGAGAAAGTGGGGAAAAGCCTTGAAGATATGGGCACAGGGGAAAAATTCCTGAACAGAACAGCAATGGCTTGTGCTGTAAGATCGAGAATTGACAAATGGGACCTAATGAAACTCCAAAGTTTCTGCAAGGCAAAAGACACCGTCAATAAGACAAAGAGACCACCAACAGATTGGGAAAGGATCTTTACCTATCCTAAATCAGATAGGGGACTAATATCCAACATATATAAAGAACTCAAGAAGGTGGACTTCAGAAAATCAAATAACCCCATTAAAAAATGGGGCTCAGAACTGAACAAAGAATTCTCACCTGAGGAATACCGAAGGCAGAGAAGCACCTGAAAAAATGTTCAACATCCTTAATCATCAGGGAAATGCAAATCAAAACAACCCTGAGATTCCACCTCACACCAGTCAGAATGGCTAAGATCAAAAATTCAGGTGACAGCAGATGCTGGCGAGGATGTGGAGAAAGAGGAACACTCCTCCATTGTTGGTGGGATTGCAGGCTTGTACAACCACTCTGGAAATCCGTCTGGCGGTTCCTCAGAAAATTGGACATAGTACTACCGGAGGATCCAGCAATACCTCTCCTGGGCATATATCCAGAAGATGCCCCAACTGGTAAGAAGGACACATGCTCCACTATGTTCATAGCAGCCTTATTTATAATAGCCAGAAGCTGGAAAGAACCCAGATGCCCCTCAACAGAGGAATGGATACAGAAAATGTGGTACATCTACACAATGGAGTACTACTCAGCTATTAAAAAGAATGAATTTATGAAATTCCTAGCCAAATGGATGGACCTGGAGGGCATCATCCTGAGTGAGGTAACACATTCACAAAGGAACTCACACAATATGTACTCACTGATAAGTGGATATTAGCCCAAAACCTAGGATACCCAAGATATAAGATACAATTTCCTAAACACATGAAACTCAAGAAAAATGAAGACTGAAGTGTGGACACTATGCCCCTCCTTAGAAGTGGGAACAAAACACCCTTGGAAGGAGTTACAGAGACAAAGTTTGGAGCTGAGATGAAAGGATGGACCATGTAATTTCTGCCTTATCCAGGGATCCACCCCATAATCAGCATCCAAACGCTGACACCATTGCATACACTAGCAAGATTTTATCGAAAGGACCCAGATGTAGCTGTCTCTTGTGAGACTATGCCGGGGCCTAGCAAACACAGAAGTGGATGCTCACAGTCAGCAAATGGATGGATCACAGGGCTCCCAATGGAGGAGCTAGAGAAAGTACCCAAGGAGCTAAAGGGATCTGCAACCCTATAGGTGGATCAACATTATAAACTAACCAGTACCCCGAAGCTCTTGACTCTAGCTGCATATGTATCAAAAGATGGCCCAGTCGACCATCACTGGAAAGAGAGGCCCATTGGACACACAAACTTTATATGCCCCATAAGAGGGGAACGCCAGGGCCAAAAAGGGGGAGTGGGCGGGTAGGGGAGTGGGGGTGGGTGGGTATGGGGGACTTTTGGTATAGCATTGGAAATGTAAATGAGCTAAATACCTAATAAAAAATGGAAAAAAAAAACTTCAAGTCTCTGAAGAAAGTAATTAAAGAAGATCTCAGAAGATGGAAGGATCTCCCATGCTCATGGATTGGCAGGATCAACATTGTAAAATGGCTATCTTGCCAAAAGCAATCTACAGATTCAATGCAATCCCCATCAAAATTCCAACTCAATTCTTCAATGAATTAGAAGGAGCAATTTGCAAATTCATCTGGAATAACAAAAAACCTAGGATAGCAAAAACTCTTCTCAAGGATAAAAGAACCTCTGGTGGAATCACCATGCCTGACCTAAAGCTTTACTACAGAGCAATTGTGATAAAAACTGCACGGTACTGGTATAGAGACAGACAAGTAGACCAATGGAATAGAATTGAAGACCCAGAAATGAACCCACACACCTATGGTCACTTGATCTTCGACAAGGGAGCTAAAACCATCCAGTGGAAGAAAGACAGCATTTTCAACAATTGGTGCTGGCACAACTGGTTGTTATCATGTAGAAGAATGCAAATCGATCCATACGTATCTCCTTGTACTAAGGTCAAATCTAAGTGGATCAAGGAACTTCACATAAAACCAGAGACACTGAAACTTATAGAGGAGAAAGTGGGGAAAAGCCTTGAAGATATGGGCAAAGGGGAAAAATTCCTGAACAGAACAGCAATGGCTTGTGCTGTAAGATCGAGAATTGACAAATGGGACCTAATGAAACTCCAAAGTTTCTGCAAGGCAAAAGACACCGTCAATAAGACAAAAAGACCACCAACAGATTGGGAAAGGATCTTTACCTATCCTAAATCAGATAGGGGACTAATATCCAACATATATAAAGAACTCAAGAAGGTGGACTTCAGAAAATCAAATAACACCATTAAAAAAATGGGGCTCAGAACTGAACAAAGAATTCTCACCTGAGGAATACCGAATGGCAGAGAAGCACCTGAAAAAATGCTCAACATCCTTAATCATAAGGGAAATGCAAATCAAAACAACCCTGAGATTCCACCTCACACCAGTCAGAATGGCTAAGATCAAAAATTCAGGTGACAGCAGATGCTGGCGTGGATGTGGAGAAAGAGGAACACTCCTCCATTGTTGGTGGGATTGCAGGCTTGTACAACCACTCTGGAAATCAGTCTGGCAGTTCCTCAGAAAATTGGACATAGTACTACCGGAGGATCCAGCAATACCTCTCCTGGGCATATATCCAGAATATGGCCCAACTGGTAAGAAGGACACATGCTCCACTATGTTCATAGCAATAGCCAGAAGCTGGAAAGAACCCAGATGCCCCTCAACAGAGGAATGGATACAGAAAATGTGGTACATCTACACAATGGAGTACTACTCAGCTATTAAAAAGAATGAATTTATGAAATTCCTAGCCAAATGGATGGACCTGGAGGGCATCATCCTGAGTGAGGTAACACATTCACAAAGGAACTCACACAATATGTACTCACTGATAAGTGGATATTAGCCCAAAACCTAGGATACCCAAGATATAAGATACAATTTCCTAAACACATGAAACTCAAGAAAAATGAAGACTGAAGTGTGGACACTATGCCCCTCCTTAGAAGTGGGAACAAAACACCCTTGGAAGGAGTTACAGAGACAAAGTTTGGAGCTGAGATGAAAGGATGGACCATGTAGAGACTGCCATATCCAGGGATCCACCCCATAATCAGCATCCAAACGCTGACACCATTGCATACACTAGCAAGATTTTATCGAAAGGACCCAGATGTAGCTGTCTCTTGTGAGACTATGCCGGGGCCTAGCAAACACAGAAGTGGATGCTCACAGTCAGCTAATGGATGGATCACAGGGCTCCCAATGGAGGAGCTAGAGAAAGTACCCAAGGAGCTAAAGGGATCTGCAACCCTATAGGTGGAACAACATTATGAACTAACCAGTACCCCGGAGCTCTTGACTCTAGCTGCATATGTATCAAAAGATGGCCTAGTCGGCCATCACTGGAAAGAGAGGCCCATTGGACACGCAAAATTTATATGCCCCAGTACAGGGGAACGCCAGGGCCAAAAAGGGGGAGTGGGTGGGTAGGGGAGTGGGGGTGGGTGGGTATGGGGGACTTTTGGTATAGCATTGGAAATGTAAATGAGCTAAATACCTAATAAAAAATTAAAAAAAAAAGAAGTGTGCTGGCACTGCCCCAGCTCAGGGCTAAGACTGTTCTTTGAAGGGCATGTAGTTTGACAGTGATCTCCTGTATATTAGTGCCCTCCTCACCTCCATCTTTTTTGATGTCTTTGGTCCATTTTGTTCATCTTCCTATTGACTAGGTACATTTTATTCCTCTTTACTCATTCTCTGTTTTTCACTTGTATCGTTCCTCCTGTCAGCTGAGTAGGACATCAGGTAGTTACATTTACGTTGCTATGTGATAAGCAAGATGATTTTGTGTCCAACTTAATTTCCCAAAGGCAAAAAAAAATCTGCAGGCTTGAAAGAGATGTTGGCTTGAAAAAGGCAACTGGGAGCAGTAAGGTTTCCATTCTTGGTTTTCCTCTTTACCCTTCTGTATGTTCCCTGTGAGGTGGAGTCCCCTTTAGACTCAGTGCTGTAGGTATTTCATATGCATTTCGTAGATATCAATGGTCTGAAAGGACATTGCTATAAACTCTGAATGTGAATAAGTCTGTTTGCGCCTTTTGTTGGCCTGTGAGTACAGTAATCTTTCATTATGCCTCAATGGCTGGAGATTGTTGCTCTACTTTCAAGCTGGCATAGTTAATGGTTGGTCATACGGTGGTACACTCGGATGAGAACTGTCTCCATGACTTTCAGCCATTGAATTATCTCAGCCTGCCTGGCAGCGGTGATGCATGCCTTTAATCCCAGCACTTGAGAGGCAGAGGCAGGCAGATTTCTGACTTCGAGGCCAGCCTGGTCTACAGAGTGAGCTCCAGGACAGCCAGGGCTACATAGAGAATCCCTGTCTCAGAAAAAAAAAACCAAAATACCAAAAAAAAAACACCCAAACAAACAAACAAAAAGAAAAAACAAACAAACAAAACCCCCCAAAACAACAATAAAACAATTATCTCAGCCAAGGTCAGAAATCTTTGTGTGTCAAAAATGTCTCCTGAGTAAGATATGGATTTCTTATTTTGTTTGACATTCATGTATATTCATTGTTAATTCTGAATGGCTTTAAATTGTTCTCTAAATTTGGCAAAAGTGTGCTAAACACAGAACACAGTCAGCTGATGAGTACCTTGCTTTTAATTAATCATGAATGTAGCTTTAGAGTGAGGCAATTTTGACTTCGGTTTTTCTTTCCTTTATGAGATATAGTTTAGGCAATTAAAAGATTATTATCTGATATGCTTGTGTACAACTTAAATCCCACCACTTGGGAGGCAGAGGCAGGTGGATCTCTCTGAGGTTGTAGCCATCCTGCTTTATGTTGTAAGTTCCCCGGACATCCAGGGTTACACTGACAGACCTTGTCTCAAAAATACAGAACAAAATAAAAAACCCACCACCCCCAAAACTAATAAACGGACAAACAAACAAAGCAACATTCTACCACCGTGGATTATTATTAATTTTTTAATCATGATTTCTCCAGGGAGGAGACAATAGGGCATTTGGTCACTGACTTTCAAATTGTAAATCATTTTGTCTTGGGAGGTCATGGGAGTTTCTACCTAGTGTTTTAAACAGAAACAATAAACTACAAGGTATCATTAAGAATCTCCAGCCTCTGTTTTGTGTGGAAATATTGGGATCTAGGTCCAAATAAGATGAGAAGGGAGAAGTAAGACCAAAGGTTTCCAGACAAGTTGGAGGCCAAGAGGAACATCTGCAATCATCTGGGTCAGAACTCTGCCTACTTTCCTAAAGATCAAGTGCCAAAGATGACTACCTTTGGGGCTATTAGGATTCCCTCAGAATGGCTCATCTCTGAGAATGATGGTCCAGGGAAAAAGGTAGAAGAGGGATGGAGTGATGTTTGTCAGAGGGTTCAAAATTTCTGTCAGACTGATTAAGTAAGGTCTGGAGTATAGAAAAAGTTGATTTTGACATAAACTATGTACAAAGCAAAGATAAAAAAAAAAAAGAAAGACTTGCATCCCAAAGGTCCATCATTCTCCTCGAGTCTAAGTGTTTGTGCTCACCTTTACCAGAACTCTGGAGACCTGTGTACATCCAGGTCTCAGGGCTCATCCAAAACACAGACCTGAACCAGCTGTGGCCAAGTGTTCCTGTGTTGTTGGCTGAACTCTGCCTCAACTTCAGAGACACTGGAGGGGCAGCCTTGGCCTTCAAGCGCCAGACATTCCAGGTCCTCTGCCAGCTAATAGAGTCTTCCACAGAGGCCTGTCATCTCAAAAATAGAAGCTTGGGTATTCCAAAGATTGGGATGCCACTCTATAGTCATGATGAGTTGGTTACGTGAGACCATACAAGTTAACTAATGTTTGTATGACTGTTTTCCTTATTTGAAAGTGAGTAATGAGATCATCTGAGGAGTGATTGCTAAGAATAAAATCACTGATTAACATGAATGATAGGTCTGTACAGAGCATGGGCTTAATTTTCTGGGTCCAGTGCAAATAGCTGGGAGAGTTCAAAACAAATCCAATAGAATCAACAGGAATACTAACAACAACAATTTTTTAAAAACCTGAGTGCTGGAATCACAGGCATGTACCAACTCTGGCTAACTTTTGTATGCTTTTATAATAAACAAACAAACAAACAAACAAACAAACATCCCTATTCCAGTTCTAGCAGTTGCCTCAGAGAGAGCTGTGTGACACTGCATGCTGCTTCCTTTCCCCAGATAGCTCAGGAGATCTTTTCCATCTTCTATGATCTTCTGCAATTTCTTTCTTCAGAGACTTGAAGTTCTCTTTTTTTCCCTTTTTTTATTTGTGATTTTCTTCATTTACATTTCCAATGCTATCCCAAAAGTCCCCCATATCCTCCCCCTACCACTCCCCTACTCACTCACTCCCACTTTTTGGCCCTGGTGTTCCCCTGTACTGAGGCATATAAAGTTTGCAAGAACAAGGGGCCTCGTCTTCCACTGATGGCCAACTAAGCCATCTTCAGATACATACTCAGACTGAGACACGAGCTCCGGCGTAGGGGGGGGGGATTGGGGGGGAGTGTACTGGTTAGTTCATATTTTGTTCCACCTATAGGGTTGCAGATCCCTTTAGCTCCTTGGGTACTTTCTCTAGCTCCTCCATTGGTGGCCATGTGATCCATCCAATAGCTGACTGTGAGCATCCACTTCTATGGCAGTTTCTAGATGATACATCCTTTCTTCTCAACTCCAAATTTTGTCTCTGTAACTCTTTCCTGGGTGTTTTGTTCCCAATTATAAGAAGGGGCAAAGTGTCCACACTTCGGTCTTAGTTCTTCTTGAGTTTCTTGTGTTTTGCAAATTGTATCTCATATCTTGGGTATTCTAAGTTTCTGGGATAATATCCACTTACCAGTGAGTACATATCATGTGAATTCTTTTGTGATTGGGTTACCTCACTCAGTATGATGCCCTCCAGGTCCATCCATTTGGCTAGGAATTTCATAAATTCATTCTTTTTAATAGCTGAGTAGTACTCCATTGTGTAAATGTACCACATTTTCTGTATCCATTCCTCTGTTGAGGGGCATCTGGGTTATTTCCAGCTTCTGGCTATAATAAATAAGGCTGCTATGAACATAGTGGAGCATGTGTCCTTCTTACCAGTTGGAACATCTTCTGGATATATGCCCAGGAGTGGTATTCAGGGATCCTCCAGTAGTCCTATGTCCAATTTTCTGAGGAACTGCCAGACTGATTTCCAGAGTGGTTGTACAAGCTTGCAATCCCACCAACAACGGAGAAATGTTCCTTTTTCTCCACATCCTTGCCAGCATCTGCTGTCACCAGAATTTTTGATCTTAGCCATTCTGACTGGTGTGAAGTGGAATCTCAGGGTTGTTTTGATTTGCATTTCCCTGATGATTAAGAATGCTGAACATTTTTCAAGTGCTTCTCTGACATTCGGTATTCCTCAGGTGACAATTCTTTGTTTAGCTCTGAGCCCCACTTTTTAATGGTGTTATTGGATTTTCTGAAGTCCACCTTCTTGTGTTCTTTATACATATTGGTTATTAGTCCCCTATCCGATTTGGGATAGGTAAAGATCCTTTCCCAACCTATTGGTGGCCTTTTTGTCTTATTGACGGTGTCTTTTGCTTTACAGAAGCTTTGCAGTTTCATGAGGTCCCATTTGTCCATTCTCAATCTTACAGCACAAGCCATTCCTGTTCTATTCAGGAACTTTCCCCCTGTGCCCATATCTTCTATGCTTTTCCCCACTTTCTCCTCTATAAGTTTCATGGTCTCTGGTTTTATGTGGAATTCCTTGATCCACTTAGATTTGACCTTAGTACAAGGAGATAGGAATGGATCAATTCCCATTCTTCTACATGTTACCCGCCAGTAGTGCCAGCACCATTTTTTGAAAATGCTGTCTTTTCTCCACTGGATGGTTTTAGCTCCCTTGTCAAGGATCAAATGACCATAGGTGTGTGGGTTCATTTCTGTGTATTCAATTTTATTCCATTGGTCTACTTGTCTATCGTTATACCAAGACCATGCAATTTTTGATCACAATGCTCTGTAGTACAGCTTTAGGTCAGGCTACCAACAACAATTTTAAAAACCTTCTGAGGGCTGGAATTACAAGCTTGTACCAAATCTGGTCAACTTTTGTATGTATTTCCACCAGAGGTTCTTTTATCCTGGAGAATGGTTTTTGCTATCCTAGGTTTTTTGTAATTCCAGATGTATTTGCAGATTGCCCTTTCTAATTCATTGAAGAATTGAGTTGGAATTTTGATGAAGATTGCATTGAATCTGTAGATTGCATTTGACAAGATAGCCATTTTTACTATATTGATCCTGCCAATCCATGAGCATAGAAGATCTTTCCATCTTCTGAGATCTTCTTTAATTTCTTTCTTCAGAGACTTGAAGTTCTTATCATACAAATCTTTTACTTCCTTAGTTAGAGTCACACCAAGGTATTTTCTATTGGTTTTTACTCTTGTGAACAGTGTTGTTTCCCTAACTTCTTTCTCAGCCCATTTCAAAAGACCAAGTCAGAATCAGTGTCAATCTCTTTCTCCCTGAAGATCAGGATGTTAGTTAGCTCTTAGCTGTTGCTCTAGCACTAGGCCTGCCTGTCTGCGGTCATACTTCCAACCATGATGACCTTGGACTATATGAAACTCTAAGCAAGCCCTCAGTTAAAAGCTTCATTGTATCTTACATTGTTTGTAGTATTTCATCACAGTAATAGAACAGTGACTACCACAGGCAGGAAAGAGTTTCTCTCAGCTTACAGTTATAGACCATCATGAACTGAAGTCAGTGCAGGACGCCATGGTGGAGCCCTGCTTACAAGCTTGCTCCTCATGGCTTGTTCAGCCTGCTTCCTTACACCACAGGACCACCTGCCAAGGCAACCCACTTCTTGCAGTGGGCTTAGCCTTACCACATCAATCCTTAATCAAGAAAATGCCCGACAGACTTGCCTACAGGCCAATATTAGACAATTATTTCAAACACCTCATGAGGAAGTTACATCTTTTTTATATTTCTTTTCAGGAACTTCCATGTTGTTTTGCCTGTGGCTCCACCAATTTACATTCTTGCCTGGAGTGCACACAGATATCCTTTGTGAGGCAGTGGACTGTGTCACCAGAGGACCATGACAACCGGTGACATTGCATAGAGTTTTCTATTGTGATGGGGTATCTAACTAGGCTCTAAGTGATTAGCCAGTGAGCTTCCCTCCAATTCTGTGAAAGATATTCAATCTCTGGTTCACCCAGAGTAAGACTTGTGCATTTTCATCTACCCTGAATAAAACAGTTTAGACAAGCAAGGACTGTCTTCTTCATCAAAGACCTGAAGGGTGTGGGGGACAGTGGGCTGTGGGGGGATGGGGATGGCGGGGGTAAGGCTTAGACACACAGAGCTGTGGTTAAGTCTCCTGTAGAGGACCCCTCTTCTAGCCCCTCCATAGTCCTGGCACTCACCTGGAGCTAAGCTGAATTCCCCACACTGGGTTCATATATGGCTACTGGCTCCTGTTCCCAACTACTTGAAGTTCCCAGTGGTATCTGCATACACAAGCGGATTGGGACCACCATTTTCAACTCATCATGGTTCCCAGGAGCTTCTGGGTGCATAGGACTCCCCCTCCCCCCAACCCTGCTGTTTTCAGCCAGAGAAACACAGGCTGGGCCCCCTATCTGAGACTGTTTCAGCCTTCCCTGAGCAATGTGGCTCAGCACCCCAGGGGCTAGGAAGAAACACAGCCTAATATCCCTGAGTTTTGCCTTCCCCAAGTGGCACATTGGTGGCATTCCTGACCCCCAGAAGGAAGGCAGAGACACAGAATGATGCCTTTACTGTATGCTGTCAGCAGGGCCTGATCTCTCTGCTCTGTTTTTGATATCTGTGCTCACAGGTATGGGGTATGAGGCAGAATGTCACTGTGGTTGATTTGCACTTCCTTGGTGCTTAGGAATAACAAACCCTTATCATAGAAATTAACATTTAGAGTCCTACTTGCTATCACGTGCCAACATACATCCTAATAGATTTATTAGTTGGTATGTTAAATGACTTTTTTTAATAGGAATTTCTTTCTTAGAGCTGCTATTGTGGCAATATCATAACCAAAGTAACTTGGGAAGGAAAGTTTATTTGACTTATACTTCCACAATACAGCTCATCATGGAAGGAATCTGGACAGGAACTCAAACAGTATAGAAATCTGGAGACAGGAGCTGATGCAGAGGCCACTGAGGAATACTGCTTACTGGCTTGCTCCTTATGGCTTGCTCAACCTAATTTCTTATAGAACCTAGGACCACCAGGCAAGTGACGGCCCCACCCACAATGGGCTGGGCCCACATCCATCAATCTAATTAAGAAAATGTCCTATAGGTGTACCAACAGCATGATTTTGTGTTGTCATTTTCTCCATTGAGGTTCCCTCCTCTCAGATAACTTCAGCTGGTGCCAAGTTGACATTAAGTTAGCCAGCAGAGAATTGTTATGGCCAAAAGTTACTTTTCCAATGAAAGCAGTGATTCAGTGAGCTCGTGTCCCTGGAGTTCCCTGACATCAGCAAGTTGCCATCATCAGAACCCCCTTAGCAAATGCTCTCAACAGAACATTCTTTGAATCAGTGGCCAAAGTGGTGTTCCCCTAACAGCCAGAAGACCAGGACCACCAATCTGATCTGCTTGTAGAAGTCACTCTCTAACTCACTTGCAAACATCTGCAGCTTCATAGCAATCCATGCAGCAACCTTTCCTTTGAAACCTTCAAAACCACTACAAGAACAAACCTGAGAGCTGAGATTGACCTGAATTAATCTTGTGGTGAAAAAATAAACAGAGAGTAGTACTTCCTCCTTCTCTGGTCCACGAAGAGATCAGCAAGCCGCTTTAAAAGTGAACATACAATGCAAAATCAAACCTTAGGAAAGAAATCAGTTGAAACAATTTGTCCTTAGTCAGGAACTCTTTCTTGAATGACTGGAGGACTTTTCTGGATGTCGGCTGGTCCATTTCTCCAGCTGTGAATATGTGATATTTAATGGCAGTAGATGATAGATGAGAGGCTTCATTCAATGTTTCAAAAGATTTTAAATCTCACAGATGAGAACATAGGCAAACCCAAGGATGAAGTGATATATCTTTTAAATTGAGTCTTACAACTACTGCATCATAATGTCACTCTGTTGGGTTGGTTATTTATCTTAGTGCATTGGTTGTAGCTGTGTATCGTGCCGTGGTATCTTTTTCAAATATAAAAGATGAAAAACTTCTTCATTACAATCTACAACTACAAAAACCTCCAGCAAAGTGGCTGGAGGCTCAGTGGTGGAGCATTTGCCTGCCGAACATGTCCAAGGCCCCAGACTCTAGCATCAGCAACACAAACAACATCAATAACAACAAGCCAACAACAAATGAACCATACAAACTACACACTGTTGGGCTGTAGAGGGAGAGAGTAAACTTAAATAATTTACTGTCACAGAAACGGTAGTTAAGCACCTCAGGTAACTATCACTGTCGTGAGATCCAAAGCACACAAAGATAATAATCAAAATATGGTTCTGAATACAATTTAATGTTTGTTATAATATTAACCGACAAGTAATACACAAATTTGGTAGATACCAGGGAACTTAATACATGTTCATCTCTTTCCTTCTCTCTACCAAAAGAATTATGAAAGAGAGAAAGAGAGAGAGAGAGAGAGAGAGAGAGAGAGAGAGAGAGAGAGAGAGAGAGAGAGAGAGAGAAAAGACATCAGCTTTTTTCCCCTGAGTTCTTCTGGGTCAGGCCAACTTGAAACTCACTGTATGCTGAGGATGAATTTCTGCTTCCCACATGTCTACCTGTAGAGTTCTGAGATTACAGACACGAGTCACCATACCTACACAGTGCTAGGAATTTAAACAAGGGCTTTGTATATACTAGCTAGGTAAACACTCCACCAACGGTGATACATCCCAACCTGTAATATGCCACATTTTACAGAAAAGAAAAGAAACGAAAAGGAAAGGAAAGGAAAGGAAAGGAAAGGAAAGGAAAGGAAAGGAAAGGAAAGGAAAGGAAAGGAAAGAGAAAAGGAAAGAAAAAAGAAAAGGCAGGTACATTTCTAGATAGTAGGCAACAACTTTATTACTAACCTGAGATAAGAGTTGGTATCTGGTTTTATTACCACAATTGTTGCTCCACAAGGAGAGAAAAATATTTAAAGCTTAAAATAATATGAAAAGTGAAGCCAGCTGACAATCGTATGGAAAAGGAAGCATCTGGTTTGGACTCAGGAAAAAGCCCACTCAGATAGAGCCCCCCTTCTCCCCGCACGCCATGGGTCACCTTGGGTGAAGGAGACTGGGTTGGCTGGAGGAAGAAAAGGCCCAGGAGCTGTCTTCCTGCAGACTTCCAGGAGAACAGAAAGAAATGCCTGGATTCCAGTCAGCTTTGCTGAGTTCTTGGAGAGGACCTTCATGCCTACAAAGGAAAAGGTGAAACCTGAAGATACAGCTCCAAGTGACAAGGCTTGCTCTGAGGCTATGATAGCTGATGAAGAATTATGTTCCTCTTAAAGGCAATAAGAAAGGAACTGAAGAAAAATGAAGACTTAGGTACTCACAAAAGACTACCGCTTGCTTTCTTCCTGCTTCATTCTGAATATTGTCCAAAGATCAAGAGTGAATCACCGGGCTTGTCCACTGGGAATGTAGCAAGGAAATTGGGTGAGATGTGGTCTGAGCAGACAGCCCAAGATAGACCACCATGTGAAGAGAAGGCAGCTGAACTAAAGGAAGAATGAGATACAGGATATTGCATGCCTTGAGAGGGCAGAGGTGATGCAAGATAGAAGGGCCCTAGTGGGCCAGGAGGCTCAAGGAAGAATGAAAAGATGAAGAAGGGGAGGAAGAGGAGAAGGAGAGGAGAAGATGGAGGAGGAAGAGGAAAAGGAGGATGTAGAAGAAGAAGGAGGAGGAGGATGCTAAAGAGAGGGGAGGAGGAAGAGGAGGAGCAGGAGGAGGAGGAGAAAATGAGGCAGAGGAAAACCAAATGGTTAGTCTGCGATTCCCATGGAACTTGTGGAGGCCCAGTTACTTATTTCATTACAAATGTGAACCTTAAGTACGGCTTAACACTGGCTTCTGTATAAATATCATGCAGTTTTTTGTTTTGTAGAGGATCCCTACCTACTTCAAGGCTCAGGAAACAGTATTGAAGAAGCTATGGAAAGAGTGAGTGTAAAAACCTGATGAATGGTGAGGAATACTGTGAGAGGCTGGCCTCTGAACACACCATGGCTGTTACACACACACATTCACAGCAGCTGTGTTTACCCATGCAAGCCCTTCACAAGATCCAGAGAGTTAAACTTTCCATTGTGGAGGGGGAGGGATTCTCAATACCCCAACCCCATCCCTTGCTGAGTTGCTAATGGCAACTGATAAAAGCTAAAGGACAGAGAGCCACTTTTCTTTGAGAAAGGTGGCCATTGGCAGGTTTCCCACGCCCCTTTGTATGCCCAGCAAGCATGCACGAATACAGGCAGCACCAGTTGGACTTAGTGGGTGATTTTATTAAACAACATGAAGTTGGGAGGGATACAGGAGACTTGTTGAGGGAAGGGTGTTGATCAAAGCATATGGAAGACAGGCTAGGGGCAGGAGGTGATGGTGGTAAGGCTAGAGGGAGTAACCAAGGAATGACTACAACTAAGATACATTGTATACACGTATGAATGGATTTTATTGAATGTTATCAGGATGTAGCTCAGTAGTGGGTGCTTGCAGTGCTAACTTAATATTCACAAGGTCCTGAGTTCAATCTCTAGTACTGTGGTAGAGAAAGAAGTTTTCAATACAGTCTGTAGCTCCCCCTCCCCCCAGGGTTTGTTTATGTGTTCATTTGTTTGTTTGAAGCAGTTTCTCTGTCATCAAGCTAGGCTTACGCTCACACAGATCCCCCTGCTCCTGCCTCCTTGGTGATGCAGTAATGGTTACTCCACCACCATCTGCAAGCTGGAGGTTTTTTGGAGGCTACTATATACTTAGATTTTTAAAGTTTTGATGTTGATTGTTCATAAATACTTAGTAGTTTCTTTAATGACTTGGATGTGGTAACATGGCCAACTTCATAGGCATTCATACTACTAGTATCTCCTTTATAAGGATGTTTGTAATAAAATTGTGAACATTAAAATATAAAAAATATAAATAGAGACCATCATGAATAATGTACATACTAGTTTATAAACACAAGGTAAAATGTGAGGTGTGACATCACTGCTTTTCTTTGCATCCTCCACTCTTTCTCCTTGCTCTGTTCCTCCTTTATATAACCTCATAGAAGTAAGGAAGGGAAGAAAGGAAGGAGGGAGGGATGGAGAGGGGGAAAGAGGGAGTGAGAGAGGGGTGGAGGGGTGGATGGAGGAAGAGATGGAAGTAAATGGAGGAGGGAAGGGAAAGAGGAAACCCACAAACACTGTAATAACAAAAGAATTATTCAGGGGCTCATGGTATCAACACTGTTCTCACAATAATGTATTCATTGTGAAACCATCTAAACATGTTTTCAAACATTGTTATACAATAGTCTCATCATTTCCCTCCAATCTTTAAAGCCACTAAGAACTGATAGACCTCCCTTGCATTCTAACATACTGTTCAACCCAAAACATTCCAAATCTGTGGAAGTGAAAACGAAAAACAAAATAAAACACAACATAGCCCGAGTTCTGCAAGAGAACCCAGTTTAAGGAAAAGGTAATTCAAAATTCCTGATACTTATTCAGTCTGCAGAAATCAATTGAAAGGGTGGGAAGGATCAGGGGTTCAAGGCCTTTGAGAGACATTGCCTCAAAAAGCCAAAGGAATAAAAACTACTTGCACCTTTGTGCCTATGTTACCCAGAACTAATAGTGTCTCACTTGGATCCCCTGAGTGGCAGCTGTCACTCAGTTGAAATCTGAGTTTCTCTATGGGCCTTACAGGAGAGAGTGTCATCATGGTACCCCTGGGGTTGTTATGGTGGATGTGAAGAGAACATCTACTTCATCCCTCAGCAGTGCTGTGA